>NC_137770.1:137722451-138922451 GCF_963455305.1 Plecotus auritus | reverse complement strand
TTAGAGGGAGTAGAGAGGTAAGTGGACTGGAGAGTATTCCAACCAGAAGGAACTATATAAATGAAGGTAAAAACAAAAATGTTTGATGTGTTGGCAAAACTGAGAATGCAGTATGACTACAGTACCAGAGGAGAGAGAGGTTGGAGAAAGAAGGCTAAGAAATTAACAGAAACCAAAATCCTGAAGCATTTTGAATTGAATCTGAACATTGATGTCAGTGTGGTGACACAGTCAAATTTCACTTTGTAAAGGAGGCTTCCTCTGATTACACTGGGAAGAAAGGATAAAAATAAGCAAGATTGGAGGCAGGAAGACCACCTAAGAAGCTGCTGTAGGAACCTACACCGGATGTGAAGATAGCCTGGAGAACAGCAATGGCAAACGGGGAGGAGACAAGGGAGATATTTAGAAGAGAAACGGATTAGTGTGAAGAAGATAGAGAAATTGGTGATACTTCAGGTTTCTGACTTGGACAAGGAGTGCATAATTGTGGCGGACTGTTGAAGAAGCCAAGAGAAAGTCAGACCAGCCCGAAATGTCAAGTGGTGGTGACTTGGCAAGAGATAAAGCTGGAGGGCCAGATCAAATTTGGCTATAGGTCAAATTAAGACTTTGTGATGTTATTCTAAGTGAAATGGGAAGCCATGGGGAGACTTATTGTTTACACAACTTATTCTCAGGGAAAGAAATGAAAATGAAGACTGAATAATTCCCACGTCCACCATGGATGGCTGAGCAGATTGTGTGCTACACAAATCCAGGTGATGCCACTCACATAGATCATGATATAAATGGTACACCCAAAGTCATGCAAAGCACAGCAGTCATCCTTGACATGGCATCTTATGTGGTTCTCTAGTTTGTTTATATGAATAAAATGCTTATTTCCATAGGAAAACAATAAACATCTCCAGAGCAGAGCTCGTTTTACACTTGTTTTCTGTTTCTCAAATTACCTAGCACAGTCCTGAATACACAGCCAGCTCTTATTGGAAACCGTGTGGTCTTGGCTCTAGAAACCACCACTCACTTTGACTTTACTACTGTAAGCACTACCAGTTCTATCACAGAGTAACTCCAACTACACTTACCAGCTTTAGCAGATTTAAAATTTTATTTACATAGTAAGATACTACATTTACATGAAGCAAGTGTCATGACACTGAAGCAAGTGCTGAATTTTACAGTTTGTTCTCAGTTTCTTTTATTGTCCACTTTTTATTTGAAAATATTTAAGTATTCCTCCCTTGCAATTTTTTAGAGTAAAAATTTTAAGGACCTGATTTGGTTTCTCCCATCCTCTATGATTATATACCTCTGGCCACTATACCTACATTTGATTAAGAAATTATAAATTTTGGTGTCACATGTCTATTTGTTTTGTTTTCTGTGAAATACTTTTTCACTGTCATAACTATCAAGTCACATGTTTTGAAAATTTTTTTAAAACATCAACTTTTTTAAAAAATATATTTTTATTGATTTCAGAGAAGAAAGGAGAGGAAGAGAGAGATAGAAACATCAATGATGAGAGAGAATCATCCATCAGCTGCCTCCTGCACACCTCCCACTGGGGATTGAGCCTGTAATCCAGGCATGTTCCCTGACTGGGAATCAAAACATGACCTCCTAGTTCATAGGTTGACACTCAACCACTGAGCCGGACCAGCTGGGCAAGTCAATCATGATTTTACATGTTACATTCCTTACAACACAAAGTCTTACAATTTATTTAAAGGATCAGAATGAATCACAAATCATATGTATAATCTTTGTACATTATGATCAAAAGTAGTCCATTTTCTCCTTTTTAAACTATTCTCATTGTAGTTAATACTACAGTTAGCATCTTCTGAATTTGTTGTGTGACTCATTGTTCACTCAGTTGTTTATGACTGACTAGAAGACTGGTGCACGATATTCGTGCACTGGGGTGGTCCCTCAACCCACCCTGCCCCCTCTCTCAGTCCAGGAACCTTCAGGGGATGTCCTACTGATGGCTTAGGTCCACTCCCTGTGGGCCTAAGCCATCAGTAGGCCTCTCTCTGCAGAGGGCAACCTGGCAGATCAGGGGAAGGCGCTGCCCCCATCACCCCGCTGCTGCTGCTGCCGCTGCTGCAGCCGCAAAGATATTTTCATCACCACGGACGCCAGTCCCTTCACAACGAAAAAAATGACAACTTTCTTTAGGCATTTTCAAGATGTCTCTTCCATAGGATATGAACTTTCTTTCTTTCTTTTTTTGATCCTCACCTGAGGATATTTTTCCATTGATTTTTAGAGAGAGTGGAAGAGAAAGGGAAAGACAGAGAGAAACATCAATGTGAGAGGGACATTTCGATTGGTTGCCTCCTGTATGAGCCCTGACCTGGGCCCCAGCCAGGGAGGACCCTGCAACCTAGGTACATGCCCTTGACCAGAATCAAACCCGGACCCTGCATATCCGGCTAGGGCAGGATATGATATTAGACTAGCCGTTGGCAAACTATGGCCCGCGGGCCGGATCCGGCCCGTTCGGCTGTTCTATCCGGCCCGCGGAGCCGAAAGAGCGGAGGGTTCTCTTGCTCTCCCCTCTGCTCCTTTACTTTTAATTTATATTAGTTCACACAAACACTCCATCCATGCTTTTGTTCCGGCCCTCCGGTCCAGTTTAAGAACCCATTGTGGCCCTCGAGTCAAAAAGTTTGCCCACCCCTGTATTAGACCCTCCAGCATTGGACCTTCATTTTTTCCTCCAAGAGTGAGGTGGAAAACCCCTAGATCACCTTCTTGTTTTCTTATTAGGCAAGTTACCAAGGACATTGCGAGTAGTTTATAGGGAACTTAGCCAATGAGTGGTCAGAAAAGGTGTTTCCTCTGCAGCTCCTGCACATAGGCGGGAGTGCTGGTGAGGGCCTACCCTCGGGCACAAGGGGGCCCTCTCCCTATCCCTCTCCTTCTCCTTCTCTTTCTCCTTCCAGTCCACTCTCTCTCTAAAAAGCAGTGAAAAAATATCCTCTGGTGAGTACTAAAAAACAAAACACAGAATAACAGGCCTCCTCCATGGAGATGCTGAATATGTAGGCCTGAAAGAGAGAATTCTTGGCTCTGTGAAGATCCCTACATGAATTTTATTAACGACAGAGGACCGGTGCATGAAATTCATGCATGGGGGCTATGGGGGAGTTCCTCAGCCCAGCCTGCTCCCTCTCCAATCTGGGACCCCTCGAAGGATGTCCTACTGCCGATTTACAGGGAGCAGGCCTAAACCGGCAGTCAGACATCCCTCTCACAATCTGGGACTGCTGGCTCCAGAGGCTCACCTGCCTGCCTGCCTGCCTGATTGCCCCCAAATGCCCCCCGGCCAGCCTGATCACCCCAAACTGACCCCCCTGCTGGCCTGCTTGCCCCCAACTGCCTCCCCCTGCTGGCCTGCTTGCCCCCACATTTCCTCTTCTATGGCCTGCTCACCCCCAACTGCCCCCATGCTGGCCTTCTCACTCCAAATGGCACCCCCCCCAATGTCCTGATCACCTCCAACTGACCCCCACTGATGGCCTGCTCACACCCAACTGGCCCCCCTGCTGGTCTGCTTACCCCCAACGGCCCCTGCCATCCCATCCTGGCCTGATCACCCCCCAACGACCCAAGCTCCCAGCCCCTCCTTTTTTTCTTTTTCTTTTTTTTTTTTTCAGCGCCTCCTTGAGTGGAGGCCAGTGCTGGCTGGAAGCAAGTATCTAGAATTTATTTATCTTCTATAATTGAAACTTTGTAGCCTTGAGCAGAGTCCTGGACCAGCCAGTTCAGGTGGGAAGCTTGGCTTCCTTCATCACCGGGGGCAACCCAAGCCTCCTGCTCTCTCCAGCTCTGTGGCTGCCGCCATTTTTGTTGGGATTTATTTATCTTCTATAATTGAAACTTTGTAGCTTTGAGCAGAGGCCAGGGTCAGCCAGGGCAGGTGGGAAGCTTGGCTTCCTCCATTGCCGGGACAACCCAAGCCTCCTGCTTGCTCCACCTCTGTGACCTGCCTCCATCTGGTTGGGTTAATTTGCATACACACTCCTGATAGGCTGGTAGGCATGGTTTGGCATAGTAGATTGATGGTTAATTTGCATGTTTCTCTTTTATTAGTGTAGATATTTGGAAACTTAGCTTAAGCCACACCAGTGAATCAAGTTTGTGTTTTTCTGTGTTCCAGGGAAGAATCAAATGATCTTTTGTTTTATTGTGTCAAAACAAAATTTTGCATGTGTTATATACATAATTCTTATTCAAATACATAATAGCAGATGCAAAAGTTCTGTTTAACTCAGTGAAGGGACTGGCAGGATGATAATACTTTTCAAAGGAGATTGCCAAAGATGAAAGCCTGAAGTAAAACGGCCAAATTAGATACAATCTGGCTAATGTCCTATAGGACAATAAGACCATCACTTTTTGAATTGGTTTGTCTTCTAGACAGAAATTAGTTACATCTTTAAAAGCCTAAAAATACTTTTCATCTTCTCACTTTGCTGATCATTGTATGTAACTTTCCAGCGTTGTAAAATGTCAAAATATATGGAACTTATTTAATTGTAAAGAGTGTATCAGAGTCATGTGTTTCATAGAAAAGGAAATAATCATTTGTTGGCCTCTAAATGCCCCAATTATACTGAAAGAACTTGCTGTCAATGTTTTACTCCAGGCCTGTGCTCGGCCATGGAGGCTATGGGCCCGGCTCGCCCTTTCATCTCATGGCCTGTCATTGGTCGTGGAGGCTGCGGGCCAGACCCCCTGTAACTGTCCATGTCAGCTCCGGCTCCGGGGGCTGGCCCTCCTTTCCCAGTCCATGTTTGCTCCAGCTCCAGGGGGCCAGCCCCCTGTCCATTTCTGTGTCTTCTCTGGCTCCAGGGGGCTGGCCCAAGTCACTGTGCGGTGGCTTGGGCCAGCCGCCCTGTCTCTATCTCCATCTCCGCTCTGGGCCTCACCTGTGCACACAACCTCCTCCTGTCTAGTCATGACCCAATTACACTGAAAGAATGGTGTCCCGGACTAATTTGCATATTACCTCTTTATATATATAGAGAGAGATGGGCTACCATACCTGATATGCTATTTTAGAGTGGGGAGAGGTGAGAGGAAGATGAGACCAAGACCACTGACTCACTGTACAAGCTATCAACACTTCTAAGAGGGCAAGGAAGTGCAGCATGCATTTATTTACTTATTAGAGGCCCAGTGCACGAAACTTATGCACAGAGTTGCGATGGGGCGGGTGTCCCTCAGCCTGGCCTACGAAGACTCAGCATCCCTCACCCTGGTCTCTAGCCAGAGGTTCCTCCCCTTTTTCCACACAGCCTCCGGGAAGATGCTTGTTCTGGGGCCTCCACAGGGTCCCGGCCCACGATGCCCTGCAGCTTGGGTACTCGGGCGCTTGGGCTCTCAGGTCCGGCTTTCCCGCCCACTGTGGTGTGCATCAGCTGCCATGGGAGCCGTGCCTCAGGAGTCGCCCCTTAGACCATACTACTTGAGAGCGTGGGGGGGGCACGGCCTCAGCGGCAGTAATTTTATGTCTGTAGCGTGCCTGCCGGACACCCGCCTCGCCCCCCCCGTGCCATGGTGCCACACTGGTTGCCTCTGGACTGTGGGCAGGAGGTTTCCAGTCTGCAACTGGGGCTGCTGGGCTGTGACTGGGGGCTGCAGGCAGAGGACCCTGGCACCCATAGGGCTCCGTCAGCATCAGGAACTGGAAAGATCCATTTTTCTGGGTCCTCCCCTCCCTTTGTGCAGCCGGGGCACGGACGCTGGGCTCATGTCCCCACAGGCCCCTACCTTCCCTCCGTGCAGCCGGGGCGCGGATGCTGGGCTCACGTCCCCACAGGCCCCTTCCCTCCCTCTGCGCAGCTGGGTCACGGACGCTAAGCTCGCATTGCTGCTTGTGACGTGAGCTCAGTGTCCTGCGCCCAGTCCTCTGGCCAGAGTCCCCTTCCATCCCTCCAGGGCCAAGGAGCAGACGCTGGGCTCGCGTTTCCGGGGCGATGCCGCCAGCCTCAGCTATGGGCGCCAACATTTTGTCGCAGAATGATGGTTAATTTACATATTACTCTTTTATTAGATAGGATTTAACATATATAGCATTTACCATTTACCAATGAAACTGGCCTATTGCCAGGTTTAGAATGCATATCAAAAGGCATAATCTCTGAATTGATATTATTCTGTCATTAACATTACTGTTGCTGTCTTCCACGATTACTGTATTAAACTGATACAACTGTCTGACTAGACTAGGTCACAGCCTTCACAATTAACTGAGTGAACATGTAGAGCATACAAGTTATGATAGGGGCAACTTACATATACTTTAGATAAAATGACTAGAACTTACATGTTTATTGGATATATTAAACGCCTAATATACTAAGTGTCCAGTCGTCTGGTCAGCCGTTCAACCAATCAAAGTGTAATATGCTAATGATATGTTAAGTCTGCTCAACCGCTCGCTCTCACGTGCACTGTCCACCAGGGGGCATAGAGTCGATCGGTCATCCAGTCACAATGATGTGCACTGACCAGCAGGGGACAGACACTCTGACCGGTAGGTTAGCTTCCTGCTGCAGTCTGGCTGATCAGGACTGGGCCAGCTGGGCCAGACATGCCCTGTGACCCTCCCCTACCACCTCCCCAGCAGGCCAACTTCCCGCATCCTTCCCTGGCCCCAATCATGCACCAGTGGAGTTCCTCGGCCTAGGTTGTACTCTTTCACAATCTGAGACCCCTTGGGGGATGTTGGAGACCAGGATTCGGCCTGACAGTGGAACGACTGGTCGCTATGACATGCACTGACTACCAGGGGGCAGATGCTCAATGCAGGAACTGCCTGCTGGTGGTCAGTGTGCTCCCACAGGAGCAGCACCACTCAGCCAGAAGCTCTGAGCCAGGGTCACGGCTGGTGAGCGCAGCAGTGGGAGCCTCTCCCACCTCTGTGGCAGCACTATAGATGTCCGACTGATGGCTTGGGCCCTCTCCCCATAGGTCAGACATCCCCTGAGGGCTCCTGGACTGTGAGAGGGTGCAGGACTGGCTGTGGGACAACCCTCCACACCCTCCCCGACTCCACAAATTTTGTGCACTAGACCTCCAGTCATTACATAAAGAAATATATAAATGAGCTTTGACCAAAGTTTTCTAGTAAGCAAGTAAGTTCCACAAACCTAAACCTTTATTCCCTGATAAGATATCTCTCCTAGGCTCCATAGCCCTACATATCCAAATTGCTAACCATGGTCACTGGCACATAGATATCCCAGACACACTACAACTTCAACACTGTTTGAGTGAAATCATTTCCTTCGCCTTCTGTATCCTCTTTCTCCATCAATGAATGGCACTAACCTAAGCAGCCAGAAGACTGGGAGTCATATTGAACTCATCTCTCTCCTTACCTGCCACCTGCTCCCTTCAGCTAAGTCACAAGTCCTTCGTATCTCTTATCCAGCTAGACTGGTAGTGCAAAAATGGATACCTGGTCTGATCCTGTTTTAATCCCCTCCAATCTGTTCTCCACACAACTGTGAAAATCATCTTTCTAAAACACAAAAGGGATCCCAATGTTCCTCTAATTAAATCTCTTGAATGGTTTTCTATCAGTTTCAGGATAAATCCAACCTTCAGATGAGGTCCTTCATAATTAGGCCTGTTTTCTCTCTAGCACTGATGTTTCTCTCCCTAAGAAGCTCCAGTCATACCTGAACATTTGCCTTTTCTATCAAGTATACAACACATGATTTCTGGCCTCTATCTTTACACATAATTTCCCTCCAGCTGAATGAAGTTGCCCCCTCCCCTTTTTGGTCCTAGGAAATCATCCTAAAAGTCTCCTATAGACAGCACCCTTTACTCCCAAACCTTGAGTTAAGTATCCACCATATGTGCTCTATTTCTACACACTTATGAAATGATTATCCTATCTAATAAAGAGAGAATATGCTAATTGACCCTCACACCATCACAAAGATGGTGGTGCCCACAGCCAATAAGAAGGGAATATGCTAATTGACTTCCCTGCCCTCAAAGATGGAAGCGCCCACAGCCAATAAGAAGGGAAAATGCTAATTGACTGCCCCACCCTCAAAGATGGTGGCATCCACAGTCAATAAAGAGGGAATATGCTAATAGATGGCCACACCTTCAAAGATGGCGGCAGCGACAGCCACAAGATGGCGGCGCACAGTTCCCTCAGCTCTGCTGGGGCAGCAGGTGTGCGGCAAGGCAGGCCAACCCCGCACACCTGTCTCCAGAGTCCCCCACTCTCTTTAGTCCCCCAGCCACCCAGGGCTGGCCTGAGACACAGGCAAGCCTCGGATGGTGGCTGCTCAGCCACCCTGGGCTGCCCAAAGCTCAGATAACCAGGGCCAGCTGAGGCTTGCACTGCTGACAGTGGCAGCAGCAGAGGTGTGATGGGGGAATTCCCTTCCCCTGATCACCAGGTTGCCTCCCGCCCCTGAGGGCTCCCAGACTGTGAGCGGGGGTAGGCCAGGCTGAGGGACGCCCCTTCCAGTGCATGATTTTTCATGCACCAGGCCTCTAGTTTTATTTATATTTATACTAGAGGACCGGTGCATGAAATTTGTGCATGGGGGGGTCCCTCAGTCCGGCCTGCACCCTCCCCAATCTGGGACCCCTCAGAACATGTCTGACTGCCGGTCTAGGCCTGATGCCACAGTCAGATATTCCTCTTGCAATCCAGGACCACTCACCACTCACCTGCCTGCCTGCCTCATGCCCCTAACTTCTACCATGCCTGCCTAATTGCCCGTTACCACCTCTGCCTGCCTGCCTGGTCATCCCTTATGGACCTCCCCTTCCAGCTTGGTCACCCCCAATGTGCATATGGATGGGGTCCCTCAGCCTGGCCTGTGCCCTCTTGCAGTCCAGGAACGCTCGGGGGATGTCCTCAGGGGAGCAGGCCTAAGCCAGCAGTCAGACATCCTTAGCTCTGCTGCGGAGGGAGGAGAGGCTCCCACCACTGCTCCTGCACTTGTCAGCCATGAGCCCAGCTCAGGACTTCTGGCTGATCAGCATTCCCCCTATGGGAGTGCACTGACCACCAGGGGGCAGCTCCTTCATTGAGCGTCTGCTCCCTGGAGATCAGTGTGAGTCACAGCAACTGGTTGTTCCACCATTTTGTCAATTTACATATTAGGCTTTTATTATATAAGACTAGAGGCCCAGAGTACGAAATTTGTGCATTGGGGGGAGAGGTGTGTCCCTCAGCCCAGCATACACACTCTCCAATCTGGGTCCCCTCTAGGAATGTCTGACTGCCCATCAGGATATGCCCTAAAAGGGCCGTCGGACCTCCCTCTCACAATCTAGGACTGCTGGCTTTGAACCACTCGCTTTCCTGCCTGCCTGATTGCCCCTCACTGCTTCTGCCTGCCAGTCTGATCACCCCCTAACCACTCCTTGCCAGCCTGATTAATGCCTAACTGCTCCCCTGCCGACCAGATTACCCCTAACTGCCCTCCCCTCTTGGCCTGGTCATCCCTAGCTGTCCTCCCCTGCCGACCTGGTCACCCCCAACTGCCCTCCCTTGCTGTCCCAGTCACCCCTATCTGCCACTCCCTTGCCAGCCTGATTAATGCCTAACTGCTCCCCTGCTGGCCCAATTGCCCCTAACTGCCTCCCCTGTCGGCCTGGTCACCCCTAGCTGTCCTTTCCTGACGACCTGGTTGCCGCCAACTGCCCGCCTCTGCTGGCCCAGTCACCCCTAACTGCCCTCCCTTGCCAGCCTGATAACCCCTAACTACCTTTCCCTGCCGGCCTGGTCACCCACAACTGCCCTCCCCTGATGTCCCGGTCATCTCTATCTGCCCTGCCCTGCTGTCCATCTTGTGGCAGCCATCTTATGTCCACATGAGGTCGTCCATCTTTGACCATATGGGGGCGGCCATCTTGTGCATTGGAGTGATGGTAAATTTGCATATTACCTCTTTATTACATAGGATGGGAGGGACTGACTGAGGTCAGAGGGGAGGAGGATGAACATAGATAAAAGTGTGTTGATGGCCAGAGGTGGGGGGGGGTGCTGAGTGGATGAGGGTAAAGAGGGGGAAATGGGAGACATCAATAATAGTGTCAACAACAGAATAAAAACAACAATGATATACCACTACACTACACACCTATTAGGAAAAAAAAAAACACATTATGAACTATGCATTTACTATGTTGATAAAATTTAAAAAAATTAAAAAGAATGAATTTTTCCAGAAAGGAGTGTTGTTGAAATTTTTTTTTTAAAATATATATTTTATTGATATTTTACAGAGAGGAAGGGAGAGGGATAGAGAGCTAGAAACATCGATGAGAGAGAAACACCGATTAGCCGCCTCTTGCACACCTCCCACTGGGGATGTGCCTGCAACCAAGGTACATGCCCTTGACCGGAATAGAACCCGGGACCCCTCAGTCCGCAGACCAACGCTCTATCCACTGAGCCAAACCGGTTTCGGCGTGTTGTTGAAATTTTTTTAATTTTTATTTTATTTTTATGGTAAAGCTAAGGAAGCTTCAGAGAAGGGCCCTTGTGAGGGCTGGATTTGTTCTGGGGAGAGAGCAAGGAAGTTGCAACCAGCAGCATTTTGCCTGAAGTGATTTAAAAGAGAAAGGGACAGATTCCCCAAGCCTACAGTTATTTGTAATTTATTTACTTACTCTCAATAAAGTCATTTTTGAACCTTATTACCACCCCCCCTTCCCCGCACCTAAAATTAGTCCTTCAGGTTCAGTAAACTTTAGGGCTCACAAAACCTGTGTTAGTCCCTGAGGGTTGGGGTCTCCAAAGGAGTTCGGATTCATTCATTATATTTCTTTGTTCCTTTTAATTCTTGTTCTAGAGGGAGAGTGAGGACAGTTTTTTACTCAGTAATTTTTATAATAAGTATTGTATTGGAACCTGCTCCTTCTTTGGCTCTTTACGGATTTACCTTACTGGGAACTCACAGAGACTTTAAGCCCTTTGAAGATAGGGACAGAGCTGTGTTGTGTCTGTATAATACAGGCACAAAGTTATACAACTTTTATAAATATTTGTTGAAGAAACTGATAAATTTCAGTGCCATGAGGCATTACTTTTCCTTCTGCTCCATCTCTTTATTGAGACTTTTGTGAAAAGGATAAGGCTGAGGGGATGAGCAGGTAGAGCGGAGTAAAGTTGCTTTTTCCAAGCTCTAGATCCCATACTTTGATTTTATATAGTAGATGCATTTCTGAATGACATTTTGAATTGGGTATATTAGATTTTGCTAATATCAACTCCCTTTACTCATAGAGATTATTTTTAATAATGTTTAAATGTTTCATACTAAGAGGTGCAAGATATTTTGCTTATTTCAAGAACCTCTGTGCATTATTTCTGTAGTAAAGTGAATTATCAACATAGTAAATCTATTTGGGGGGTCTGCTTAAAATGGGGCACACCAGTACTAAATTCGGTTCTAACAATAACTAATTCGCACACCACGTGTGGTGTTAGATGGCTGTGGGACATACCATTTTTTTGATCCCTTTGCTCCCACAGCACTTGTTTCAAGCAGAGGGGGTATCTTGACCCTCCGTGACCTCTTGTCATGGCGACCATGAGTCTACTGCCTGAGGCCATGGCAGTCAGCCAGGCATTGACCTTCCCAAGATGGTGGCAACCCTGACAAACGTGTGCCAGGGGCGGGGTCCCCTGGGCAGAGGCGAAGCAGGGAGGCACATGGGGAAAGCTTTCAGGTAGGCCAGCTGAACCCGACAGAGTTGCCCCAACATCTTCCCTCCTCCTCTCCTCTCGTGCTGGTGGGCTGATGGCTGAAGGCAGCAGCATCCACTGGTGAGGCCAGGTGCAGGCTCGCGAGGGTGGGGAGCCTGAGGCACTGGTCCTGGATGTGCAGGCGGGCATTTCTTCCCAGGTTTTCAGAGGGTGTTGGGGGTGGAGACGTGCCCCAGCCTCTGTGCTGGGACAGGGCATGGAAAGCAGGGAGGCTGCCCCCTCCACCCTGATGGGTGGGAAGTTGCAGAGGAAAGGCTGTGGATCCCTAGTCCAGACCCACACTCCCAGGGGCAGGTCGCGGGTTCTGACACCACTGAGGCCGGACCCTTGGGGGTGGGAAGGAGCATCTGGGCCCACCCCACATCAAGTCCCTGGCTCAGGTGTCTGAGCGGTGGGCGGGCAGTAGGTGGCAAGAGTAGACGGAGAACTGGCCCTGGGCCAGATATGTGAGGCGTGCAAAACTTCTGCCTGGGAAGGGCCGGGCCATGAAGTTGTGGCGGATAACAAAGTGCTGGCATCCAAGGCCTTGATGCTGGCACGGGGGTCTGAGAACCTGGCGGGGTGCGGGATGCACTTCTCCTGCCTCTGCCTCACTCGGGCTCCACTGAGCCGCTGGTAGGGTTTGACACAGCGCAAGCTGCTCACTGCTTGCTGCCTGCTGCAGCTCGCCAGTCCCCTGTGGGCTGGAGGGATGCAACCAGTGGAGCCCACAGCATGTGGCAGCAGATGTGAAGGTTGCCATGGCAACCCAGCGCTCACTGCAGGACTGACTTCTACCGTAGTTGGTCGAGCCTTTGGTCGTTACTGGTCGTTACGACCCAGGGTTTTTATATATTTAGACAGCTCTCCATTAGCAAATAAGATCCTTGTGGGCTTTCTGTTTCTACATGATCAGCATCTAAACATCCATCTGGCACAATCACTAAATGTTTATTGAATGATGAATGAACAAACTGAAAATGAACATATAGAGAATAAATAGAACAGTTCTAAAAGGACTGTCTGCTCCAGGAGGTTTCATGAGTAATAATTAAAGAGGAAAATTTTGGAAGGTAGTCAGTTCAAAAATATATCTTTGGGTAGAAATAATCTTTAATTTATTCATACTCTACATACTCTAAATTCTTTTTAGATAGTTCACTCTAAAATACATGTATACAAAGATAAATATTAAGAGCCATGTAGTGGAGACCGGGATGGACAGTTCTATTAGAAACATAGGTTAGGGATAGTTGCTGCAATTGAGCTCTAAACACAGTACTGAGTTTAATGGTAGCAAAAGTAAAAAGGTGACATACTATGTGAAATAAAAGAAAGTAGGAACAATTTCTCTCCCCCACCTGAAATTTCATACCAAGAACTAGCTTCACATATACTAGTAATACTATCTAATAAGAGGGTAATATGCAAATTAACTGTCACTCTGTCACAAAGATGGTGGTACCCATAGCCACAGGATGGCAGCACCCAGTCCTCTCAGCCCCGCTGCAGTCCCCCAGTCCCAGGGGGTGGCCTCTGAGAGCAGACAGCATGAGCAGCTTGGTGGAATGCTTGCTTCGTCACTGTGCCCGGTTCCGCCTGGCCCCCCGGAGCCGGAGTGGACACGAACAGGGACAGGAGGACCAGCCCACAGCCTCCGCAGCCAAGCACAGCCCCAGAGAAGAAATGGCGGGCCCATCTCCTGCAGAAGCAGTATGGATCCCTCCCACTGCCCACAGAATTGGCATGGTTTCCTCCAGGTTCCTGCGGAAGCAGCGCGGCTCCCTCCCACCTCCCTCGGAATCAGCATGGGTCCCTCCCGGCTCCTGCGGAATTGGCGTGGCTCCCTCCCAGATCCTGTGGGTGCTGGCAGCTCACTTCCACCTCCCGTGGAAGCTGCACAGCTCCCATGGAAGCAGAGCAGCTCCTGGCAGCGCACTGTGGTTCCCCCTGGCTCCCGCGGGAGCAGCGGGTGACCTACTGCGCACGATATTGCATGGTGGGTACTAGTAGTTAATAAAAACTGGTTGAGCCCTGGCTGGGTAGCACAGGTGGTTAAAATGCCAACCCAATATGCCAAGGTTACAGGCTTAATCCCTGGTCAGGTAACATATAAGAATCAACCAATGAATGCATAAACAAGTGGAACAGCAAAATCATTATTTCTCTCTCTTACACTCTCTCTCTCAAATAATTTAAAAAACTTTTAAAAGATTAGTTGAATGAAAGAATAAGTATCTGTGTTTTAAAACTTTTAATAACAAAATGGATAATATCTTCAATGATAGATTTTAAAAAGCTATCAGAAAAATGTCTATTTTATTTTTATTTTAATCCTCACTCCTCACCAGGATATTTTTTCCATTTTTTTTTAAGAGAAGAGTGGAAGGCAGAGGGAGAGACAGAGAAACATGGATATGAGAGAGACACATCGATTGGTTGCCTCCCACATGCACCATGACCAGGGCCAGTGATTGAGCTGCAACCAAGGTACATGCCCTTGACCAAATTGAACCCGGACCCTTCATTCCACAGGGCAACCCTCTATCAACTGTGCTGAACTGGCTAGGGCAAAACAATCTATTTAAAAATAAGCCCTCAATATAAAAATTAAAGAGAAGGAATATTAGACTAATTCTACAAAGACATTCTATGAAAAACTAAGATAATCTGGTAAATGTTCTTAACTTATTAGTGATCCTACCTTGACAGAGAAAAGTGGATAGAGGTTATTCCCTTTAGATATACATACATACATACATACATACACACACATGAACAAAAATGTTGTGTGTTCTCACCTAGGCTTTTAACTGAAATTGAGTAAACAATAAATTTTAAATTGAGCTAACTTTAAAATAGAAAACATGGAGAATAAGGCAAAACCAAGCCATAATTTTACTTAGCAAATGAGGAAAGTCTGACTTGTGTTCAGATGTGCCATCCCACCCACCACAAGGCAAGGCCAAATGTTTATCAAGGTGTGGCCCTGGAATTCTCTTAAGGTCAGTATATCTACTTAATAGAAATCCCGAAGTTCTGCCCACAAAGAACATGGAATGAAAGTCCTTTACATAAAGTACGATTAAATAAAAAACAAAGGGAAATGTTAACTATATGTTTACATCTGTCAAGTGCCTGCCCCTTCACTCTGCACTACCTCACGTGTCCTCAAACAGCCCTGGAGAGAAAGCAGTCAGGGTTTGAGGGGCATAAAGAGACTTCATAACAAACATTAAACTTTTTATTGTTTTCTTATAAGCCCCTTTGATTTAGAAGGAATAAAATCACAATGAAAAAAATAACTCTAGGTTATAGACACATTGTACATAGTTCTTTATAGAAGCAAGTTTGAAATAAAATTATTTTTGTAAAAGTACTGTGAAGAATATATCTGGCAACAGATTGTTTGTTTTAGTAATTTCTTTGGACATATTTCATAAGGCAAATTCTCTCATTTGCACATCAAAAACACAATGAAAAAGAGCAGAGATTAAAATGAAATAAAACTCCATTGATGATTTTCACCTTTAAAGTTCCTTTCACAGTGAGTTGCCGAAACCGGTTTGGCTCAGTGGATAGAGCGTCGGCTTGAGGACTGAAGGGTCCCAGGTTCGATTCCGGTCAAGGGCACGTACCTTGGTTGAGGGCACATCCCCAGTGAGGGGTGTGCAGGAGGCAGCTGATCAATGTTTCTCTCTCATCGATGTTTCTAACTCTCTGTCCCTCTCCCTTCCTCTCTGTATAAAATTAATAAAATATATTAAAAAAAAAAAGTTCCTTTCACAGTGAGTGAATAAAAAAATTCTTCACAAGGGAACTACTGATTTATCATGACACATATATGGAAATGGTTTTCACATTATCTTGAATACATGATATGCATTTATTTAAATAAAAGTAAGAAAATAATACCCTCCCATGGAATGCAGAAATTATGACAAAGTGAGGAATAAAATGTACTGATCTCCTAGGCTACCCAAATGAAGTCACATACTGAAAAAAAAAAGTTGATCAGAATGCATAATTGATGCATACATATACCGGCTCACTCAAAAGCATTTTTAAATCCAGGTGATTTTTTTTAAAAAAGAATGAACCATTTGGCCATGGCTGGTGTGTTCAGTGGTTGGAGCTTTGGCCCATACACCGAAGGGTTGAAGGTTCAATCCCCAGCCCTGCAGGAGGCAACCAATCAATGTCTTTCATATCAAAGTTTCTCTCTCTCTCTTACTCTTTCTCTCTCTCCCCCTCTCTCACTACTTTCCACTGTCTCTAAAAATCAATGGAAAAAATATCCTCAGATGAGGATTAACAACAAAAGAATAAACCATTTTAATGTTTAATTTAATTGAAAAGTTAAGAAAAGTTTTCATAATAAAGCTTACAGGGCAGAGGAGGTTGGGGGTGGGGGGCTGTAAGAGATCAACCGAAGGACTTGTACGCATGCATATAAGCATAACCAATGGATAAAAAACACTGGGGGGGGGGGCAGGTAAAGGCATGTACTGGGGGGAAGGGGAGGCCGGGGGAAGGTCAATGGGGAAAAAAAAAAAAAGGAGACATATGTACTACTATTGGTAATACTTCAAACAACTTAAAAAATTATAAAAAAAAGAAAAAAATAATAATTAAAAGAATAAATATGTCACAATATTCATTATCTGCCTCAATTCAAAAATAACTAAATAAGTGCTTAAATTTAATGTAATAACATGAAATATGTTAAAATAAATTTCTAAGGAAAAGAAAAATCTTAGTGTTCCATCAAGATATTATTAAATTGCACATAACTTTAGGATATAGTTATATTCTTTTTGTATTCCATTCCTTTGTGAGTGGAAATAGGTGGCTGTATAAAATATCATATTAGCCCTGGCTTAAGTAGCTCAGTTGGTTAGACCATTGTCCCCATAGCCAACCTTTTAGGTTCCATCCCTGGTCAAAGCACATACAATGATCAACCTATGAATGCATAAATAAGTGGAACTACAAATCGACATTCCTCTCTCTCTCTCCCTTCCTCTCTGAATTTAATAAATAAAAATAAAATGTCATATCTAAGTCACTTACACTTTAGAGATCACTTTGCCTATTTGGGTTGATTACATTCCAAAAAATATTCTACATTGTCCGCGTATGGGAAGAGAAAACCTGCCATTATTACACTAAAACATGATATTCTGTATTTTAAGTGCTTTCTATACTTTTATATTTATGTATCAAATTTTTGATGTAATGTCAATCAGATTCCCCTTTTTGAAATTTCTTAATTTAGCAGTACATTGTCGAAAAAAAATTAAATATTTATAAATTGCAAGTGTCCATTCACAAAGGGCATGAAGAAGACTGAGAGAAAAAGTCACACATAAAAATGAGTGCATTTTAAAAATGTCATATGCTCTAATAAACTTTAACTACTCAGTATACATGGCTTCCATACTTAATCAGAAGGAAGTCATTCTCCTAAAAACACCAGAACCAATACTACATCCCAAACCTAATCAGTTCATTGAACTGTCAATTGTGAATTTGATATCAGCAGAGATGTAAGTTTGTAAAACTATAAATATAGTGACCTTAGGTAAATGTATTTAATCAGTAACTTAACTGAGATAATACACTCTAAATCATGTGAAAAGTATTTTGTGGTACTTTTTCTACCAAATAACTAATTTGTTCTTTACTTCTTGAGATGACATTCTAATAATGTACTTAACTGAAAACTGGATTTTTGCCCTGTGTAAAACATAGGCTATTACACGGTAATCAATGTCTTAAGCAGCATTATATTAAAACACTAGAGGCCAGGTGCACAGATTTGTGCACGAGTAGGGGTCCCTCCACCTGGCCTGTGGGATCAGGCCAAAACCAGCTCTCTAACATGCCCTGAGGGGTCCCAGATTGCGAGAGGGTGCAGGCCAGGTTGAGGGACCCCACCAGTGCACAATCCAGACTGGAGAGGGACACAGGAGGTTGGCCAGCTGGGGAGGGACTGTGGGAGGGCTCCAAGGCAAGTCCGGCCTGTCTCGCTCAGTCCCAATTGGTTGGACCCCAGCAGCAAGCTAACCTACAGGTCGGAGTGTCTGCCCCCTGGTGGTCATTGCATGTCATAGTGAGCAGTTGAGTGGCCTTAACATATCCTTAGCATATTACATTTTGGTTGGTTGAATGGACGACCGGACACTTAGCATATTAGGCTTTTGTTATATAATTACAGAAAATGGCGGTGGAGTAAGCGCATTCTACACAGACAGCAATGCTCCCAGGACCAAACTGGAATTACAACTCAAATGCAAAATAAAACTCCATCTTGAATAATCAACTGAAGACTAGCTGAGAGAACTCTGATAACCAAAGACAGAAAGTGTAGACCACACTGAAACTGGTAGAAAGGGCAGAGGTGTGAAGGGACTGGCTGTGCTCTCAGACAGCAACTGAAGATCCGGAGAGATATCTCAGCTCTGGCAGGTTGCCACTGAGAATTCTGGTGTCTAAACCCCAAGATGGACCCCCAGGTGAGAGCACCAGAACCGAGAAAGGTGACCAGATAACATCTCTGCCAAGTAGAGACAGCAAGAAATGCAGGCACCCTCTTAAAGGGACAACACACAAAATTTCGTGTGCAGCCACTCAACTTGGGCTTCAGCAGAGGAGGGGCAGAGTGGATTGGAGCTGTGTGAGCAGAAGATAGGGTTGGGGGCTCTGGGGTTAGAGCTCAGAAGGCAGACACATTGGTTTCCTGTGTGGAGTCATCCCATCACATTCCTAAGGACATCTTTCCCAGGTAGACCTTTGCTATCCAAGCAGAGTTTGCCTGAGGGGAAGGCAGTTGCCTCACTCTATTCGAAAGCCCCTTCCTCCACACTGTGGAGTTTCTCAGGCCCATTAAGAGACTGAGAACAATAGCCTCCATACAGAAGCAATCACCCCAGTCTGTTGAAAAACCTTTCACCCCCAGCTGTGGGTGAGAGCTTGAGGCTGCTCACAACTGAATACAATCAGTCTGAGGACAGAAGTGGGTCTCTTGAAGGCCTTGAGTCTTTGCCTGATATGAGTAGTCTGAAATAGCTTTTGACACTGTCCTACACTAGAGATTGAATGGGGTAGTGAATCTACCTAATATATAGTCACAAACACAACAGGCAGCCAAAATGAAGACAGAAACAACAGTTCCCAAATGAAAGAACAAGATAATTCTCCAGAAGAAGAGGTAAATGAAATGGAGAAAAGAAATTTATGAGCTGTAGAGTTCAGAACAATGATGGCAAGCATTAGAAAAGATATAGTAACTATAAAGAATGATATAGCACTAATAAAGAACACAGGGGAATGAATGCACAGCAAATTATGGGAAGCTGAGGATCAGATCAGTGAAATAGAAGACAGGGTAAAAAAATCACTCAATCAGAGAACCAAAATGAAAAAAAAAAAAACAATTAAAAAACAGGAGGTCAGTTCAAGGGGGACTGTGGGACAACATGAAATGTAACACTATTCATATAATAGGTGTCCCAGAAGGAGAAGAAAGTGAACAATATTTATATATATATATATATATATATATATATATATATATATATATATATAATGTGTTTGAAGAAATGATGGCAGAAAACTTCACTAACTGGGTAAAGGGAAAAGTCAAAGAAGTCCAGGAGGCACAGACTCCCATGCAAGGCCCACACTCAGACACATCATAATTAAAATGCCAAAAATTAAAGTCAAGGAGAAAATCTTAAAGGAAGCAAGAATAAAGCAATTAGTTACCTTCAATGGAGCTCCCATAGGCTGTCAGCTGATTTTTCATCAGAAATTCTATAGGCTTGAAGGGAATGCCATAAAGTATACAAGGCAATGAAAAGCAAGGATATGAAACCAACAGTACTATATTCAGCAAAGTTATCATTCAAAATTCGATGGTTAAATAAAGAGTTTCCCAGCCAAAAAGATAAAAGGAGTTTGTCACCACCAAACCAGCACTGCAAAGAAATGCTAAAGGGACTGCTAAAATGAGAAGAAATAAAGAAACAGGCATACAGAATTAAAGTGGCAATAAATAAGTACCTATTAATAACTAGAGGCTCAGTGCACGAAATTCGTGCACGGAGGAGGGGGTGTGTCCCTCAGCCCAGCTTGCACCCTCTCCAATCTGGGACCCCTTGAGGGATGTTTGACTGCCCGTGTAGGCCCGATCCCAGTAGGGATCGTCTGCCTGCATTCCTGATTGCCTCTAACCGCTTCTGCCTGCCAGCCTGATGACCCCCTAACCATTCCCCTGCCAGCCTGTTTGCCCCTAACTGTCCTCCCCTGCAGGCATGGTCACCCCTAACTGCCTTCCCCTGCAGGCCTGGTCCCCCCCAACTGCTCTCCCCTGCAGGCCTGGGTCCCCCCCCAACTGCCCTTCCCTGCAGGCCCAGTCGCCCCCAACTTCCCTCCTCTACTGGCCTGGTCACCCCTAACTGCCCTCCCCTGCAGGCTTGATCACCCCTAACTGCCTCCCTTGCAGGCCTGGTCCCTCCCAACTGCCCTCCCCTGCTGGCCATCTTGTAGCGGCAATCTTGTGTCCACACGGAGGGAGCCATCTTCGACCACATGGGGGCAGCCATCTTGTGTGTTGGAGTGATGGTCAATTTGCATATTACTCTTTTATTAGATAGGATAGAGGTCTGGTGCACAGGTGGGGGCCAGCTGGTTTGCCCTGAAGGGTGTCCTGGATCAGGGTTGGGGTTTCCTTGGGGCGTGGGGCGGCCTGGGCGAGGGGCCTGTGGTGGTTTGCAGACCGGCCATGCCCCCCGGTGACCCAAGCAGAGGACCTGGTATCTGGAATTTATTTATCTTCTATAATTGAAACTTTGTAGCCTTGAACAGAGCCAAGACTCCTGCTTGCTCCATGGCCACAGCCATTTTTGTTGGGATTTATGTATCTTCTATAATTGAAACTTTGTAGCCTTGAGTGAAGGCCTTGGCCAGCCAGGGTGTGCGGAATGCTTGGCTTCCTCCATCGCCAGGGAAAACCAAGCCTCCTGTTTGCAGCCATCTTGGTTGGGTTAATTTGCATACTTGCTCATGATTGGCTGGTGGGCATGGCTTGTGAGTGTAGCAGAGTGATGGTTAACTTACATATTACTCTTTTATTAGATAGGATAACCTTAAATGTAACTGCATTAAATGTTCCAATCAAGAGACATATGGTAGCTGAATAGATACAAAAATATGACCCAATTATATGCTGACTATAAGAGACTCACCTCAGAGCAAAAAAATCACATAGGGTGACAGTGAATGAATGGGAAAAAATAGTCTATGCAAATGGAATCGAAAAAAAAAAAAGCTGGTTTGGCAATACTCATATCTGACTAAATAGACTTCAAAATGAAGGCCATCACAAGAGACCACAAAGGTCACTACATAATACTAAAGGGATCAATCCAATAAGAGGGTATAACCATGGAAAATATATATGCACCCAATATTGGAGCACCTAAATATATTTTTTTAAAAAAGCCTCTGGACGACTTTAATTGGAGACGTTGATAACAACATAGTCATAGTAGGGAAATTTAACACTCCACTGACTTCACTGGATAGATCTCCCAGACAAATATTAACAAGGAAAGAGTGACAGTAAGTGACACACTGCTTCAGATGGATATAACTGAAATTTATAGAACATTTTACCCAAAGCTACAGAATATACATCCCTCTCAAGTGCACACAGAACATTCTCAAAGACAGACCACATGTTAGGACAAAAAAAAAAAAAAGTCTCTAGTTCAAGAAGATTGAAGTCATATCAAGCATCTTCTCAGATGCCAATAGAATGAAATTAGAAATCAACTACAATAAAAACACCACAAAACATTCAAACACATGCAGACCAAATAGCATGTTATTAAACAATGATTGGCTTACCAATGAGATCAAGAAAGAAATAAAAATCTTCCTAAAAACAAATGCAAATGAACCCCAAATATTTGGGACACGGCAAAAGCAGTCCTGGAAGGGAAGTTCATAGCACTACAGCCCTGTCTCAAAAAACAACAAAAATTAATAATAAACTCTTTAACTTTACTACTTAGAGAATTAGAAAGAGAAAAAGAAAAGCTCAGAGTAAGTAGAATGAAGGGAATAATAAAGATTTGAGCAGAAAGATGACACAGAGACTAAAAAACAGTACAAAAAAATCAATGACACCAAGAGCTGGTTCTTTGAAAAATAAACAAGATTGATGACCTGTTAGCCAGACACATCAGGAAACAAAGGGAGGACCCAAATAAATAAAACCAGAAGAAAAAGAGGCGATATAACAACAGACACCACAGAAATACAAAGGATTGTAAGATAATACTATGGACAACTACTAGGTATATGCCAACAAGCTGGGCAATGTGGATGAAATGGACAAATTCCTAGAAAAACATAATCTCCCAAAGCTGAATTAGGAAGAATAAGAAAACCTGAGTAGGCCAATGACAGCTGATGAAATAGAAGCAGTAGCCAAAAACTCCCAGCAAACAAAAGCCCAGGTCCAGAAGGCTTCACAGGGGAGTTCTACCAAACATCCAAAGAAGAACCAACACGTATACTTTTCAAACGATTTCAAAGTATCCAAGAGGAAGGAACACTTCCATGCTCTTTTCATTATCCTAATTCCAAAACCAGACAAAGACACTACAAAGAAAGAGAATTACAGACCAATATCCCTAATGAACACAGTTGCTAAAATCCTTAACAAAATATTAGCAAGTTGGATCCAGCAATATATTAAAAAGATCATACACCATGACCAAGTGGGATTTATTTCAGGGATGTCCACTTTTAGCACTCTTATTCAACATAGTATGGTAAGTCCTATCCATAGCTGTCAGAGAAGAAGTAATAAATGGAAACCAAATTGGAAAGGATGAAGTAAAAATCTCATTATTTGTAGATGACATGATATTGTACATAGAAAACCCTAAATATCCCACCAAAAAACTACTAGATTTAATAAATGAATTGGGCAATGTAGCAGGATACACAATTAACATCCAAAATTGATGGTTACTTAATATGCCAATAATGAATTCTCAGGAAGAGAAACTAAACAATCCCATTTACCACTGCAACAAAAAATTAAGATACCTAGGAATAAACTTAAACAAGGAGATAAAAGACATTTACTCAGACAACTACAGGAGGAAAAGAGATAGAGGAAGATATTAACAAGTGAAAGAATATACCGTGTTCATGGATTGGTACAATTAACATCATTAAAATGTCCGTACTACCGAAAGCAAGCTACAGATTCAATGCAATCCATATTAAAATACCAACAGCATATTTCACAGATCTAGAACAAAAACTCCAGAAATTTATATGGAACCAAAGAATAGCTGCAGCAATCTTGAGAAAGAAGAACAAAGTTGGAGGAATTAAAATACCAAATACCAATTTACTACAAAGCCACTGTAATCAAAACAGCCTGGTACTAGTACAAGCACGGGTATATAGATCAATGGAACAGAACAGAGACTCCAGAAATTGACCCACACCATTATACTCAATTAATATTTGACAGGGGACGTAAGAGCACACAATAGAGTCAAGATAGTCTCTTGAATAAATGTGTTGGGAAAATTGGAGAGATACATGAAAAATAATGAGACTACATAATACTATACCAACTTATGCCAGAATAAACTCAAAATGGATAAAGACTTAAATATAAGTCATGAAATCACAAAAATCCTAGAAGAAACCATAGGCAGCAAAATCTAAGACATCTCATGTAGCAATGTTTGCGGATACATCGACCTAGGGCAAAGGAAAGTAAGGAGAAAATAAACAAATGGGACTACATCAAAATAAAAAGCTTCTGGCCTGGGCGGTTTGGCTGAGTGCTTGAGCTTCGACCTATGAACCCAAAGGTCACTGTTCGATGCCCAGTCAGAGCACATGCTTGGCTTGTGGTATTGATCACCAGTGTGAGGCCTGCCAGAGGCAGCCAATCAATGATTCTCTCTCATCATTGAAGTTTCTATCTCTTTCTCCCTCTCTCTTTCTCTCTGAAATCAATAAGAAAGATATAAAAAAATAAATGCAAAGCTTCTGCACAGCAAAAAATAAAAGAAAACCTGAACAAAATGAAAATGGAACCCTCTGTATGGAAGAACCTAATTGGCAATGATACATCTAATAAAAGGTTAACATCCAAAATATATAAGGAACTCATACAACTTAACAGAAGAAAAACAATTCAATTAAAAAATTGGCAGAGGACTTAAATAGACACTTGTCCAAAGAGGACATACAGATGGCCAAAAGACATGAAAAAATGCTCAAAGTCCCTGATCCTCAGAGAGATGCAAATTAAAATAATCCTCACACCTATCAGAATGGCTACCATCAACAAATGACAAGTGTTGGTGAGGATGTGAAGAAAAGGGAACCCTAGTACACTGCTGGTAGGAATGCGGACTAGTGTTGCCATTATGGAAAAAAGTATAGAGTTTCCTCAAAAACTTAAATATGGAAAAGCAATTTGACCGAGTAATCCCACTTCTAGGAATATATCCTAAGAAAACTGAAACATCAATCAGAAAAAAAAAATATATGCATCCCTATTTTCAGAGAATTGCAATTTACAGTAGCTAAGATCTGGAAACAGCCCAGGTCAGTAGATGAGTGGATAAAAAGCTGTGGTACATTTATCCCATGGAATACAATGCAGCATTAAAAAAGGAAAAATATTTTATCCTTTAATACAGCATGGAGGGACCTAGAGAGTATTATGCTATCCAAAATAAACCAGTCAGAGAAAGCCAAGTATCACATGACCTCACTCATACATGGAATCTAATGAAAAAAATAAAAATAAACAGATGAACAAAATAGATCTAGAGACATAGAGCATAGAACAGATTGCAGAATCTCAGACAGAAGATGGGGGAGGTTGGTGGTTGTGAAAAGACATCAACCAAAGCATTTGTATGTATATATGCATAACCCGTGGACACAGTCATTATGGTGGTGAAAGCCTGGGGTAGTGGCAGGAACAGGATAGTAGGGGCCAATGGCAGGGGGGGGGAAAGGGAGACATATGTAATACTTTCAATAATAAAGATTTAATTAATACACAAAAGTGAAAACAGAGAAGAGTTCATCAAGCAAAAACAAAACAAAACAAAACAAAACAAAACAAAACAAAACAAAAAGGCAGAGTACATCTGTACCTGCAATGCAAATCTACAAGGGGTAGTGGAAAGAGATTAAAAAGCAAAAAGCATAAACCACAATGAAGATAGATTTGGTTAGCTTAAGCGAAAAAGTAGAAAAGAGAAAAGGAAACCAACATTCACTTAAAAAGTTAAAGCTGTTGGGTGTTTGCCAGGTTAAATTATCTTAGGGAAAATGAGTATTTAAAGGAGAAAACTAAAAACTTTCTCTGTGACAGCTGAATAGTAAAGGTTATTGGAAAACACAGTACAGGATAGATATCAGAACTACCTTCTTTTTTCACTTTGGTGACAACTTTCTGAGTTTCTGACCATGGTTCCACAATCTCCTTGCATATGTTAAGAAGGGGATCTTCTTCCTGGTTGGGAAAGTAGACCAATTAATTCATTTCCTAGGGAGCCCTCAACCTGAACAAAGCCTATGCAGAGGGCACAGCTGGTGATGAGAAGAAACCAGGAAGAGGGTTTGGGGGCCACACAACAGAGAGCATGTTTCCCTTTTGAGGTTCTGGACACAGAAGTAATCCTGTGTGTGAGTCCCAGAATCCACACCTACTAGGTCAAAAGCGCCCACTCCATCCTGACAAGATCCGGAGGAAAGGATTCCCACTAACTCAGAGCAGTCTTCCTCACTCTTCTGGAGCAACAACCTGTTGCCTACATCAAAACCCTTGTCCTCTGTGAACTCTTCTTTGGCCAATATACTCAACTCAGCATGTTCTCCAAGGTTTATCACTTTCATGTCAAGAGGCTGTTAATAGTCTAAGGGAAATTCATGCCTGTCTTGATCAGTGGACATACAGCTCCAAATAATGTAACCATGAAAAAACCAGGTCAAAGAGTTGGTACCAGCCGAAACCGGTTTGGCTCAGTGGATAGAGCGACGGCCTGCGGACTGAAAGGTCTCAGGTTCGATTCCGGTCAAGGGCACGTACCTTGGTTGCGGGCACATCCCCAGTAGGAGGTGTGCAGGAGGCAGCTGATCGATGTTTCTCTCTCATCGATGTTTCTAACTCTCTATTCCTCTCCCTTCCTCTCTGTAAAATATCAATAAAAAATATATTAAAAAAAAAAAAAGAGTTGGTACCAGTGGGTACCCAAGTTACTTCAATTTGTTTTTCATAGAGTATTTAGAAACTTCCCAGCTGTAAATAAAAGCTAACTGAAACTGCTTACGTCCTACTCTTTCCCTCTTCAACCTATACTGTCAGGGTACAAAAAAAAAAAAAAAAAAAGAATTGATTCTACTCTGTTGTATTTCCACTGAGCTTATGAGCTACATCACAAGCTGTGTTAAGGCTTTCCCCAAAATAAGCCAGTCTCACCTGGACATGCTCTGGGGGCCCTTGCCAGGAGGCCTTGGGACAGTGGCATTAGTGTTATATTGCAACCACGTACCTGATCAATAAGCTACCCTTTCACCAAGTAAGTGTTAGTGGAGATGAAGGCAGCAGAAATGATGAGGAAAAGCCGACAATTTGTCGACCTACTACTTAAACACAGCTTAAAGTACACATTTCTGAATTCTTGAATCTGCCTCTAGGAGGCTAAGTGCCAAGTTTATCTTTCTTTTTTAAAACTCTGATCTCTTATTCCTACTCCTCCCCCCCCCCCCCCCACCCCCGGCCACACACACACACAGCAATGACCACTGCATTTGTAAATACTCTCTGTATGTATAAAAAGCCAGGGGCCCTAACAACCAAAACAACTGATGGACAACCGCACAGCAGGTGCCTGGGGTGACCAGGCTGGCGGGAGGGTTAGTGAGGGGTGACCAAATGATTGAACAGCAGGCTGCGTGTGGTGACCAGGCCAGGCTGGGAGCGAGGGGTAGTGAGGGGCAACCAGGATGGAAGAAGGGGGCAGTGAGGGGCAACCAGGCTGGTGTGGAGGGGCAGTTGCGAGTGACCAGGCCAGTAGGCAGAGGCAGTTAGGGATGATAAGGTTGGCGGGGGGGGGGGGGGTTCAGTTAGGGGTGATCAGACAGGCAGGCAGGTGAGCAGTTAGGTCCTAGCAGCTAGAGGTGTGCTAGGTTTTAAAATATATACTGTCTCTTATCCTCATACTAACCCAATTTTAAGGATAGATTCTAGGTCACGATCCACAGGTTAAGAACCGCTGCTGTAGAGCCTAAGACCATCAGAAAACACAGATATTTACATTATGATTCATTAACAGTAGCAAAATTACAGTTATGAAGTAGCAACAAAAATAATTTTATGGTTGGGTGTCACCACAACATGAGGAACTGTATTAAAGGGTCACAGCATTAGAAAGGTTGAGAACCACTGAGTTAGGAGCTAGCAGCCCCAGATTGTGAGAGGGATGTCTGACTGCCAGTTTAGGCCCAATCCCCGGGCCTAAACCGGCAGTGAGCCATCCCCTGAGGGGTCCAGGATTGGAGAGGGTGCAGGCTGGGCTGAGGGTACCAACCCTTCCCCCATGCATGAATTTCATGCACCGGGTCTTTAGTCTATAATAATCTATAATAATAAAAGCATAATATGCTAATTAGACCGGACATCTAGTAAAGGATACAGCACACACAATATGCACTTCAGTTCTGCCTAGGCATGAAAAGACCTCTACCAAGCTTACCTTTTTGGACTCCTACCTCCAAAATAGCAACCGAGAGGCTATTGTCCTGGGAAGCCCTGGCTCCGCCTCTTCTAGGACAGAGATACCCCAGAGCACTTTATCCTCCTCTGCCACTGTCTGTCAGTGGATGGGGATGGGAACGAGATTGGGCATTAGAGGTTTGTGGTAAACTCCGACATAGACTTTTCAATGCCTTCCAAAGAATACCCACCACGAGCATTGAGAGCCTTATCCCCAGGAGTACGGAAAGCCAATCCTCTCTGTGCACCAACAACCTTCCTGCTTCCCCAAACCCTGAGAGGGAGGAAGCCCCTTCCCTGCGGCACAGAACTCAGGAAGAGTACTCCTCTCCCAGGAAAGGCCGCTGATCCTCTGGGACACTGGGTAGGGGATGGGGTAAAGACATGACAGGGCCTGGCCAGAGGCTCAAGAAATGAGTCCTGCCCGGCTTCTCACCAGGAAATCCGAGGCAATGCCCAGCAGAGTGTCCAGATTCTCTTCCTCCTCCTCCTCCTCCTGCAGAAGGATGTAGGCGCCTCCAACCATCCATCCAGCCAGCAGACACAGCTGCTACCCTCACCACACCATCGCCTTCTCCAAGGCAGGGGCATCCACTACACTGGGTGCTGTCATCTTGTGGTCAGGGTCCTGCCATCCCCCAGGGCGCCTACCGCAGTGCCTGATGGGCCTGGCCATGGGCGCCCTGCGCATGCTCACAGAGGAAACCCAGGCTCCCATGGGTGGAGCTTAGACCCAGCAGTTCCTTAGTGACTCACCTTGGAGTTGTGTAGCTTCTACCCAGAGAGCATCTCTGTCTATACAGGATCAAGTGGTCTTAGAACCCTGACAGTCAGGTATTCTTAACAGACTTTTTTACATTTGGAAGAGTCCAGAGAGCTTCAGTCACTTGGCCAAAGTCACGTGGCTAATAACTAAACAGGACTGAAACTCAACTTGGATTCCAGCGCTTCCCCCCCCCACCCCCATCCAGCTGTACACACTCCTACACAGCTTTCAAGAGGAGCCTGCTGACTGTGTCCAGAATACCGCCTTTCCAAACTGCACCCTTAACAATACTCAGCTTTCAGGAAACCTTCCCTAATTCCCTGCCACCTGTGTGAAGAGCACGCCAGTGTGTTGCGATTGCTTCTCTGCAGAACCCAACATATAGTAGGTGCTCAATAAATGAACAGGCAACCTCAAGTCATTTCTTTCCGTCATTCTACAGTTTATCCTTTGCCAGAAACTGCGCTAAGAGCTTTTGGTGCATTATCTCTTGTAATCCTTCCAAAAGCATCCTGAGGAGTTGCTTTTATTGACCAGAATTGAAGACAAGGAAACTGAGACACAGAGTCAGACAACAGGGAATTTCACTAGAGGCAAGAGCTTGAGGACAGCAGCCAGAGCCCTCCTGACTCTGCAAAACCCCTGGCTCTGAGCTGACATGAATTACCCAAGAACCTGGGCTGCCATTCCCTGAACTGCACAGGAGGCAGGCAGATCACTGGCCTGATTCCTTCATTCCCTAAATATTATTGACTAGAGGCCTGATGCATGAAATATGTGCAAGAGTAGGCCTTCTTTCCCCCAGCTGCTGGCACTGGCTTCCCTTTGGCACCTGGGACTAGGCCTTCCTTCCGGCCACTGGCAGGCACGCCGGACCCAGGCTTCCCTCGCAGCCCTGGCTTTGTCCAAAAGAACATCTGGGCTAATTAGCACTTTACACTTTTATTATTATACACTATAGGCCTAGTGTACAAAAATTTGTGCACTCAGAGGGGTCCCTCAGCCCGGCCTGCACCCTCTCACAATCCAGGACCCCTTGGGTAGGGTCCCTAGGCCTGGCCTGAGATCAGGGCCTCTCAGGGCTTTTCTTCCCTGGGTTGCAAGCAGCTGCCCACCCTCCACCCCCCACCTCCCCCGCACCACCAATGGCCTCCCTCTGTAGGAAACAGGCTGGGGTGCAATGGCTTGGCTGACCTGGGCCTCCCTCTTTCTTTGCTGGAGGGCAGGGCCAGTCCTGCAAGGGGCCGTCTGCATACCTGATCGCCCCTTACTGCTCACCTACCTACCTGATCACTCCTAACTGCTGGACTGCCTACCTGATCACTCCTAACCACTCTGCCTGCCTGATTGCCCCTATCCACTTGCTTGAGGGTGGGGCCAGCCCAGCAAGGGGCCATCTGCCTACTTGATCACTCCTAACCGCTGATCTGCCTACCTGATCACCACTAACCCCTCTGCCTGCCTGCCTGATTGCCCCTTACCACTTGCTTGGGGGCGGGGCCAGCACTGACTTCCAGTTGGTCAGCCTCTGGGCATTACTGGTCATTACTACCCAGGGTTATTTATTTTTTATTATTTTTTATTTTTTTTGCGAGTTTAAAGTTTTTTATTATACATATATATTGTTTCTAGAAGTTATTTTTTAGTAAATCTTTAATGTTCAGATTATTACAGTTGTTCCTCTTTTTCCCCCCATAGCTCCCCTCCACCTGGTTCCCACCCACCCTCTGCCCTTACCCCCCACCACTGTCCTCATCCATAGGTGTACAAATTTCGTACAGTCTCTTCCCGCACCCCCCACATGCCCTTCACCCTAAGAATTGTCAGTCCACTCCCTTCCTATGCCCCTGAATCCATTATATTCACCAGTTTATTCTGTCCATCAGATTTTTTATTCACTTGATTTTTAGGTTCACTTGTTGATATATCTGTATTTGTTGTCACTTTGTTGTTCATAATTTTTATCTGTACCTTTTTCTCTTTCTTCCTCTTCTTAAAGAATACCCTTCAGCATTTCATATAATACTCTTTTGGTGGTGATGAACTCCTTTAGCTTTTTCTTTTTATCTGTGAAGCTCATTATCTGACCTTTAATTCTAAATAATAGCTTTGCTGGGCAAAGTAATCTTGGTTATAGGTTCTTGCTGTTCATCACTTTGAATATTTCTTGCCACTTCCTTCTGGCCTGCATTGTTTCTGTTGAGAAATCAGCTGACAGTCATATGGGTACTCCCTTGTAGGTAACTAACTGTTTTTCTCTTGCTGCTTTTAATATTCTCTCTTTGTCTTTTGCCCTTGGCATTTTAATTATGATGTGTCTTGGTGTGGTCCCCTTTGGCTTCCTTTTGTTTGGGGTTCTCTGCACTTCCTGGACTTGTAAGTCTATCTCTTTCACCAGGTAGGGGAAGTTTTCTGTCATTATTTCTTCAAATAGGTTTTCAATATCTTGCTCTCTCTCTTCTTTGGGCACCCCCATAATTCAGATGTTGGTATGCTTGAGGTTGTCCCAGCGGCTCCTTACACTACCCTCATATTTTTGGATTCTTTTTTCTTTTTGCTTTTCCAGTTGGGTGTTTTTTGCTTCCTCCTATTTCAAATCTTTGACTTGATTCTTGGGATCCTCTAGTCTGCTGTTGGATCTCTGTATATTATTCTTTATTTCAGTCAGTGTATGCTTAATTTCTAGTTGGTCCTTTTTCATGTCCTGGAGGGTCTCACTAAATTTCTCAGAGGTTTCTAGAAGATTCTTGAGTAACCTTATAACCGTGGTTCTGAACTCTATATCCAGTAGTTTGCTTTCCTGTATTTCTTTCATTTGTGACCTGTTTCTTTGTCTCCACCTTTTGGCTGCTTTCCTGTGTGAATAGAGTGGCTTTGTGTGCTAGGTGTCCTATAGGGCCTAGTGGCTCAGCCTCCCTAATTACCTGAGGTGGATACTCTTGGTACACCCCTTTGACATTAAATTTCTTCAAACTTTCACACAGGAAATATCATCTGGAAAATATGACAGATTTCTTAGTGGAACCTCAGTTAATTTTGCCAGCCAGCATTCCTGTGCCGTTCCAGTATTTCAGTGAGGCCAGAGGAAAATTGCCACTGGGGGCTCATGCAAGGGGACAAAGGCTTTCTTTCTGAAATTTCCATTCAAAGGCCTAGACTTTAAAGTTAGCAGTAGCCTAGCACCCTTGACTTGTTTAAGCCACGTTATACCACCAGGAACAATACCCTGGGGAGTAATAAACTCATGTGCCCTTTCCCTCTATGTTACTTACTTTCCTCTGCTACTCCATTTCTCTTTCTGTAATGGTCACATTACATGTTCTTTTTGAACTCCTTTGCTGTGAATGTCTAGGAAACAGCACAGTTAGCCTTTCACATGGTATGAATAATAAGAAACCCCTCCCCAGAGGAAAATGAGAGGTACACTGAGCAAAGTTTTCAGTGGGGCCCCTGCGCTGAGGCCCTCCAGGATATAAGGCATCTTACTAATACCCTTCATGCTATAAAACCACACTCTGGACATTAATTTCCAAGCCACATTACAAACCTCCGCGTGGTGTCCATATTTTCCCTCTGTCTTAGTTTACAACAAAAAAGGACAATAATTCAGAAGAAAAGTTATTTTTAAAAAGAAGAAACAGTTGTCTGAAAGTTTTCAAGGAAGTGTCTCAAATTCTACAGGACTTGCATTTAATCTACAGTGCCCAGAAATGCCCCAGGAATCCCTTCCAGTTGGCGGGGCTTCTGGACCTGGTGGGCAGACAGCGGTTCATACCGGTTCCTCCTGGGAATTTGTAGCAGTTTTCTGGGCAGGAAATCAGTCAAAGCTGATTAAACCGGGCGCAGGGAAGTTCAGCCTCAGCCCCAAACTCCCATGGAGCTGGGTTAAGTGCAGACATCAGTGGTGGGACCTTGGGGAGCAGGTCTAAGAGGAGGTGGCAGCGTGTGTTCCTCTGAGGCCTGGGACCCCAGGGGCTTGACACATGTTGAGGGGACAGCCCCAAGGTGTTGGCTGCAGTTCCCATTGCTCCCAGGCCTGCCTGCAGTGCTTACATCCAAGGCTGTAGGGGGACCTGGTGGGGGTGCTGGTCGGCCTAGGGGCTCCTGCTGGGTAGTCAAAGAGGTGGACTAGGCTGCCTCGCAGAGGAAGTGGATTCAGAACTGCTTCTCATCCTGGTACAAGGGGGACGCCTGGTTGCAGACACACCAGGAGAAATGCAGATGGAGAACCACTGGGAAAAATCAGGGCTGATATGCCCTCCTCATTGGATTAGTACCTCATTTCCTCTTACTTGCTCCCTCTACACCACAACCTTGATAACCTTGAAGAAAAGAGGTGTTTTATTCTTGTTTGTTTGTTTGTTGTTTTAAAATTCTGGTAAAAGTTGTGCTTCCTGGCTCATCCCTCCCTTACTTGCACCAAGTGCCCCTTCTCTCAGGAGTGACCCCTGGTGAATTGACCCTTCTTTGTCATCTGAATATATTAGTGGAAAATGGCAAATGGATTTGGGGCCAGAGATGGTTTGACCACAGCCGGAGGACCAGATTTCTTTCTAAACTATCTTTCTAAGTGTTTACTTCAGCCCTTTCTCTGCTTCCTTGGTCTGGTCAGCTGTGCAAATGCCCCTGCCTGGCTGTGCTCATCCCACCTGGGGCAGGCAGCATCAGAGTGGGGAGGGGAGCAGCCCATGCATTCCAGCTGTGCAGGGGGTGGGGACTCACCTGCTGTTCCTCTGCCCTCTGTTTGGAGTTCAGCTTGCCTTTGTGGGAACCCATGGGAACCCGGGAGTGGCTGGAGGAATTAGAGTAGGGGTGGGGACAGGTGCACTCAGCAGAGGCCATTACTTAAGGATCAGATTGACAACCTTCTCACCCCCAAAGCTTAACCACACTCAGATGGCAGGTGAGGCTGTAGCCTCTCACACATTTGGTAGAAATCTAAAATAGTAATGGCATGAGCACTGCAGGTGGGGGTGGGTGTGGTGTTAGGCAATTGCTACTTAATTTACATATGGAATTACCCTCTGACCCCAAGATCACACTTCTAAGAATGTATTACAAAGAATCAGTGATGAAAGGAGGTAATGCATATGCACAGGGCCTTTCTGGGCCTTCCTATTTTGAACAGCCAAGGACTGAGTGGAAATAACCCCAGTGGCCTTGGGGAAGGGAGTCTCCTGAGAGAATGTGGGGAGATCTGAAAATACAGCAGTGAAAATCCATTATGAATGGTAAATAGGGTTGCAATAATCTCCTCTTCCCCTATACAGCTCTCTTTACATATTTCCATGTGGAGAGGTGGTGGAGACATAAAGATATAAATTAGACATATAAGTTAGGCAATTTCATAGTTCAGTCATTTACTTAATGAAAAATTATTAGGCACTGACTCTTCTTTAAACAATGAAAATAAATAGTGAAGAAAATAATTAATTTTCTAATGGATGGCACATTCTAGTTGGGAGAGAGTAGACAATAAACAAATATTTAACAGGTCAAGTGTGAACAAAAAAGTGACCACATACTAAACCTGACAAGCTCAGGGGAGGTGCCTGGCAGCCTTTACAAACTCAGAGACCTTAAGTAACCACACAGTGTTATCAGTGAAGTGGGTATCCCTTTCCCCACTGGGTGCTTGAAGTTGGGCCCTTACAACATCTGGAGAAAAATAAATTTCTGAGACTCACACAGGAGGAGGAGTGATTTACATCCCTGGGTTTGCAAAGTCCCATTTCCCTCCATCCAGGCCTGGAAAATGTGCAGCTGGGGACTCAGTAGAGCTTGAAGCAGAACCAGTGTCCAGAGTTTGCTTTCCATGGTGGAGCTGGGTCCTGCATAACATCAGGCTACTTGCAGTCCATTAGTCCATTGTGTGTGAGGTCCACGTGGCCTTGGGCTATGCGGGCCAATGCAGGAGCATGAGATTTCCACAGGCCAGGAGCATGGGCCTAGCAAGAGAGAGAACTCCTTTGTTTGGGAGGACAGTGTCTCAAATCTTCTCACATTTGCAGTGGCCACACCTATTGTAACCAATGACCTGTTCCCAGGTGTTCCTGACAGTCAAGCACCTTCCCTATTTCAGGGAGACCTGACTGGGCATGCACCTACTCCTCCCCTGTGCAGTCTCCCCCTGCCATCTGTAGGGAATAGCCCTGGGAGTGTTAAATTGCAGTTTCCTGGGACAGCTGCATAAAAGACATGCCGAAGAAATTTGGCCTTCCCTTTACTCCTCAGATGCAAAAAGAAGCAGACCATTTGATGGATGAGAACAGAAAATCCCAAAACCAAAAACATAACTTGCGAATTTAATGCTCAGTAAAGTGACATTTTAAACGAGGCCAGAAAAGGTGGTTTGTAACAGGTGAATAGCCTTTTTAAAGAAAAAGTTCTTACACGTTAACACCGTGCTCCAAAATAAATCTTGGATTGATTGAACATTTATTTGGGGGAAATAAAATGTAAGTGTAAGAGGTGAACCAAAGGGGAGATGAAGAGGAATGCAGAGAGGGGGTTTCATTTCATCAGGAGAACAGGCAGTGGTTTCTGGTAAATTTGCCCTTGCAGACACATATTGCCACAATCCCTGAAGCCATGAAAACATCTGTTTGTTCTTGCATCAGGAACATTCCCTGGAGGTTGGCTAGGGCACAGTGGGATGAGGAAGAGAAATAAACTGTGTCACAAAGAGATTTAGAGATGTTTTTAAGGGGAGTTTTCTGGGGGACTAGACCTTGAGCGTCCTGAAGTTCCACACCACCCTAGCCCTGGTCTTAGGCAAAGACTGCCTTTTCACTGGGCTGAGTAACCTTTGTAAGCATCTGGAAACACTTAGCCAACTCCCAGGGATGTTTGAACAGAACCCACACCTGTCCATGGGCAGTTCCTGAGATTTGAGAGGCTTGGGCCTTGGGCATGGGCTCTGGCTGCCCTTGACCACAAGGCTCTGTGCACATGGGCAGTTATGTCAGAGGCTGTTGCTTGGTAACTATGATTCTGAGCTGGGAGATGCTAAACTTCCAAACTGCCAAACTGCCAAACTGCTGAACTGCCCTGCTTGAATGCTGTGGCGTGAGGTGGTTGGCTAGAGAGCTAGTTTTGGGCTCAGAAGGCGTGAAAAGTGGAGGGAGAGTGAGGTTTCTCTGAAGCCTAGACTCTTCGCCATGAGGAAGGTGTTTTCTTTTCTGAAGAATTCCAGTGTGGAGGCCATGGGTGCCCCTCCCAGCAGGGCCAAGGTCTCCCTTACCAGTGGGACCATGGTCTCCCCTACCAGCGAGGCCACGGTTGCCCCTACCAGCGAGGCCATGGTCTCCCCTACCAGTGAGGCCACGGTCTCCCCTATCAGCGGGACCCTGGTCTCCCATACCAGCGGGGCCATGGTCTCCTCTACCAGTGGGGCCATGGTCTCCTCTACCAGCGGGGCCATGGTCTCCTCTACCAGTGGGGCCATGGTCTCCTCTACCAGCGGGGCCATGGTCTCCTCTACCAGCGGGGCCACGGTTGCCCCTACCAGCGGGGCCATGGTCTCCTCTACCAGTGGGGCCATGGTCTCCCCTACCAGTGCGGCCATGGTCTCCCCTACCAGCCAGGGGAGCAGTGGCATGGAAGCCAGAAGACCCAACTTTCAAGACAAAGATATGAATGCGATCCACAAAGCTGCCAGAGACGGCAACAGGTGGAGAATGAAGCAAATCCTCTTTTTCAGGATAAATGACCTCAATGCAAGAGATGAGATGAACAGGTAATAGGGACTGCAAGGCTGGGGGCCCAGGGTACAATGGGAGGAGGCGGGTGGGTCTGGGAGAGGCACGCCATTGCCTGGGCTCAGCAGCTGGAGAGCAGCCCTCCTGTCAGCCAGGGGACAGACTTGACTTCCCTCCTGGGGCCCCGCAGCACCTCCCTGGTGGACACCTTACCTGGGGTTTAGCACTCAGATCAACTTTATGAGCAACAAAATCAAAAACATAAAGACCCACTCATTATTCTCTTACAGAAAACTTTACTGATGTATTTTAAGTGATTCAACTACATATCAATAACTGAAATGAAATTAAGTATATACAGCATCTTATATTTGATGTAAACATTTTTATACCATAATGTTGCATACTATAGAAAAGTGAATAATGAGAGAGATAATTCCCATAAAAGATCAACTTCTAGGCTAAAAGTTCTTTGGACAAAATCCAATAACCACTTTATATCAGTGTATACCGATGTTATTAAAAATATTTTTATTGATTTCAGAGAGGAAGGGAAAGAAATAGAAACATCACTGTTGAGAGAGAATCATTCATAGGCTGCCTCCTGCATGCCCCACACTGGGGATTGAGCCCACAACCCAGACCTGTGCCCTGTCCTGAATCAAACTGCGACCTCCTGGTTCCTAGGTCGACGCTCACCTGCGAGCTACATCAGGGCTCACCTATGTTCTTTATTGAGGGACCTCAGAAGGAATTTGAAGTGGAAAGATGGCTGTGGTCCTGATTAGGAAGATTCAATTTCTGAAAATGTGTGCTCTTCCTATGTTTATCAATTTTACAACCAAATAGATATGGTTTAAAATTTTTAAAGTTACCTATTATCGTTTATCGTTGTGATGAGATTAAGAACATTTCTGTATAGTAGACACAGGTTTATCATTTTAGATATCAACATGTGCTATAGATTTCCACAAAGTAGTTGTTTACTAATAGCTGAAAAGACAGATAAATGATTGGAACACAATGGAAAATGCCCAAACACCCAAATATATGCAAGACTTTAGAACTTGATGATGGTGATATTTCATGTTTGTAGGAAAAGGTCAGAAGCAAAAGGTGGAGAAATATATGTTGAGTATAAATATATGTTGAGTATTTGGAGAAAACTAGCTACATTTTGATCTCCTTCAAATAAATTCCAGATTAAAAATTTTAAATATACAAAATGAGAAAAGTACCAGAAGAAAACACAAATGCTTATATATATATTTTTTTCTTTTAAAAAATATATATTTTATTGATTTCAGAGAGGAAGAGAGAGGGTGAGAGATAGAAACATCAATGATGAGAGAGAATCATTGACTGGCTGCATCCTGTACGCACCCCCCACCCCGCACCCACTGGGAATTGAGCCTGCAACCTGGGCATGTGCCCTTGACCAGAATCGAACCTGGGACCCTTCAGTGCCCAGGCTGATGCCCTGTCCACTGAGCCAAACCATCCAGGGCTATTTATACTTTTTAAAATGATTACAAACACTTCAAAAGCAAGATTTCTGGATGTTGATTGAGCGATATAAAAAATTCAAACCCTCTGTCTGTCAGAAAATAATATTAGCAGGGTGAAAGAAGAAGTACTAGCAAAATATTTGCAATGTATGTGTATCAGAGAAAAAAATGTCTTCATGTTACAGAAACGTTTTTGAAATAAACAAGAAAAAACTAATTTGAAAGTGGTGGACAAAGTGCTTTTTGCATATGTACAAGTGACCAATGGACAAAGGAAAAAATATTTAGTGTCCTTGGTAGGAAAAGGAATTTAAGTTAAAAGAGGAAAATAATATTTTCCATCCACAAGGTTTGTGAAGATGACCAGTGATTATCCTTATACTGCTGCTTAAAGTTTTAGTTGCTTTTGACTTTTGCCATAGACAATTTGGTGCTGAGTACCACATTTAAAAATATATTTATATTCCCTATACCCATCTCTTCTATTTATACTAAAACATCTTTATGAAATAATTAGATATACTACATAGTTTGTTTTATTCAGCACTGCTTAAAATAGCACTATAATAAGGTCCGTTTGGCTATACATACACACAAACAAACTATGATCTTGTGTTAGCCAAAAATAGGTGCAAAATGTGACAAAATTCATTTCTGAGCATTTGTATTAAAAATGAGCATTTCTCTAAAAAATCTGATTTCTGAAATGAACCTGTGCAAAAATTCTAGTAAATATTATAATGAATGAAATAATCTTGGGGAAGAGCAATGATAGGAATCCTGCACAGATAAAAGTGGTTGCTCACTTCCTGTTTTATAAACTCATTTTTGAAATTTTTTTGAGGATTGGTATCTTCAGAAGGAAAGGGAATCTTTTTTAAGTTTATTTTTATTGTTGACACTGTTACAGATGTCCCCCATTCCCCTCCCTCCTCTTAGTGCTTTTCCACCCAGCCTTCACTTCATAGTTGTGCATGTCCATGGGCTATGCAAATATGCATATGTGTTCTTTGGCTAATCTTTTTGAGTCCCCCAATTCCCTCCCTCTGAGATCTGTCAGTCTGTTCCATGTATCCATGCCTCTGGTCCTTTTTGCTTGTTAATTTATTTTATTCCACATGTAAATGAGATCATGTGGTATTTGGATTTCTCTGATTGGCTTATTTTACTCAGCATAATAATCTCTGGTCCATCTATGTTGTCGCAAAGCATATAAGAGTTCCTTCTTTTTTACAGCAGTGTAGTATTCCATTGTGCAAATGTACTACTCCTTTATCTACTCATCTGCTGAGGGGCACTTGAGCTGCTTTTTATCTGTGCCTATAGAGTGTATGCATATATCTAATTGTACACATGTGTGTTTTACTTTGTATAGATTTACTACATAATGTATGCAAACGATTATAGATTAATCATTTCAGTTGTGTGCTTATGAAAATAAAACATCGAAAATAGCACCCAGTATAGCTCAGTTGGTTGGAGTGTTGTCTGGTACCCCTCCTGTGGGAACTAATCTATGCTTTTCCCTCACATTGATGTTTTTCTCTCTCTCACTCTCCCCCTCTTCCTCCCTCTTTCTCTAGAATTAATTAAAAATATTTTCTAAGTTAAAATTTTTCTTTTTGTCTGTTTTTGACAGTATAACAGATGTCTCCTATTTTTTTCCATTTTTATCCCCTCTCAACCCAGTCTCCACCCCACCACAGGCCTTTCCCATACTATTGTCTGTGTCCATGGGTTTTGCATACATGTATATATTTTTTTTGGTTAATCTCTTCCTGTTGCCCAATCCCTACCCTGAGATCTGTTATTCTATTCCATGCATCCATACCTCTGGACATATTTTGTTCATCAGTTTATTTTGTTCATTAGATTCCACATGTAAGTGAGATAATGTGATATTTGTCTTTCTCTAACTGGCTTATTTCTTTAAAAATATAAAATATAAGTCATTATTCCTATTCCACAAGTATCATTTTAACTTATAAAAGTTTTCTTTAAAAATATTAAAGTCTCCCACTATGTTTATTCATTCTTTCAATCCATCTGTACATGAAACATAACCTGAATATCTAATATGTGGCAGAAACAGTCTACTCAGGACCCTTCCAGTCTATCTCCCAGACCCTTTTTTCATTCTCATGTTGGCCAATATGAGCAAAATGAGAAATATAAAATGGAAGTATTAGGACTTAATCGTAGTTGAAGCTTTTTTCTCCCTGCTTTCAATCAAAAGTATTTCTGAAGATAGGAAATTGTAAAAGATAACCTTTACCTGCCTTTTGAAAAGTATAATAGTACTAGAGGCCCGGTGCATAAAATTCATGCACTCGAAGCGGGGGATCCCTCAGCCTGGACTGCACCCTCTCACGGTCCAGGAGCCATTAGTTGGACATCATTCATGTTGCCAGGGGTGGGAGAGGCTCCCACCACCGCTGCTGTGCTAGCCAGCCATGAGCCCGGCTTCTGGCTGAGTGTCACTCCCCCTGTAGGAGCACACTGACCACCAGGGGACAACTCCTGCATTGAGCCTCTGCCCCCTGGTGGTCAGTGTGTGTCATAGTGACCGGTCGTTTTGCTGTTTGGTTGATTTGCATATTAGCCTTATATTATGCTAGTGGCCCAGTGCACGAAATTCATGCACGGGGGCGGGGGGGGGGTCCCTCAACCCAGCCTGCAACCTTTCCAATCTGGGATCCCTCTTGCAATCCGGGACTGCTGGCTCATAACCACTCACTTGCCTGCCTACCTGATTGCCCCTAACCACTCTGCCTGCTGGCCTGCTTGCCCCAAAATGCCCCCCCTGCCAACCTGATCACCCCAAACTTCCCCCCCTGCTGGCCTGCTCGCCTCCAACTGCTTCCTCTGCCGGCCTGCTCACCTCCACCTGCCCTCCCCGATGGCCTGCTTGTCACCACTGCCCCCCACAGGCCTGATTGCTCCCAAATGACCCCTACTGATGGCCTGCTTACCCTCAACTGGCCCCCCCTGATGGCCTGCTCACCCTGAACTGACCCCCCAGCCAGCCTGATCACCCCCAATGCCCCCTCCCACTGGCCTGATCACCCACAACTATCCTCCCCTCTTGGCCCTTAACCCCTTCTACCTTGGCCCCACCGCCATGGCTTTGTCCAGAAGAATGTCTGGAATGTCTCCTGGAAAGTTGCCCAGTGTAATTAGCATATTACCCATTTATTAGTATAGATAGAGGCCTGGTGCACGGTTGGGGGCTGGTCTGGTTTGCCCTGAAGGGTGTCCCGGATGAGGGTGTGGGTTCTCTTGGGAGATGGGGTGGCCTGGGCAAGGGGCTTGTAGTGGTTTGCAGGCCGGCCATGCCTACAATGGGGTGGGTGTCCCCACTGGGGATGGTGCCAGCCTGGGCGAGGGGCTGGGGCAGTTTTCAGGTCAGTCACTCCCCCATGGAGTGAGGGTCCTCTCTGCGGGGCATGTCCAGCCTTGGTGAGGGGTTAAGGGCTGATTTCAGGCTGATCACAGCCCCATCAGGGTGGGGGTTCCCTGCTGGGGTGCCTGGCCAGCCTGGGTGAGGGGCTGAAGGCTGTTTGCAGGCTTCCCCCCCCACCCCAGCAGGGACCCTCACCACATGGAGGTGTGGCCAGCCTGGGTAAGGGGCTGAGGGCTGTTTTCAGTCTGGCCACACCCCCCAGCAGGGACCTAACCAGATGGTGGCATGGCCAGCCTGGGTGAGAGGCTGAAGGCCGTTTGCAGGCTCCTCCCTCAGCAGCTGGCCCAGGCGACGGTGTCCTAAGCCTCCCGTGCACCCAGGCCAGCTCCGTGGCCGCCGCCCACAGGCCCCTCGTTCGGCAGCTGGCCAGGGCAGGAGTGGGGGGTTGGCTTCCTCCATTGTTAGGGGCAACCCAAGCCTCGCGCTCTCTCTGACTGGATTTGTGGCCACCGCCATGTTTGTCCCGCTAATTTGTATACTCACTCCTGATTGGCTGGTGGGTGTCATGAAGTGATGGTCAATTTACATATTTCTCTTTTATTAGCATAGATAGGATAATGTATTATTATGGGCCAGGCCTCTAATTTAATTTTTTTTTTAGGTAGTTAAATGGAGGAGTGGAATTTTCACTTGAGCCTGAAGTTAAAATTGCCTTCAGCTCAAAAATCTGCATACCATTGAGACATATCTTGGTGAGGCTCATTCTGAACCCCCACACTGTTCTGGCAATACTTATACACTATTATGTGTATAAGTATTGGGAACCATCTTATCTCGTCAGTGAAAGGTACCTTTTGTTTACAATGACTAACTTTATCTCATGAGTTGTGTTTTGGCTTCAAGCCTGTATCTAGTATTCATGCAGCAACTTCAGCTTTTCTGTTCAATATTTACCTGACATATATTTTATTTTATTTTCTCTAACTCTTTCTAGAATTTTATGTATTAGATAAGAATAGCCCATGGACATAAACAAGGGTCTGGTGAAGGCCCAGAAGCGATGGGTGCAGGGTGGAGGAGATCAATGAGAAAAAAAAAACACAAAAAACTAAAACAAAGGGACATCTGTAATACTTTCAACAATAAAGATACATTTTAAATAAAAAAAAATATCTTAGTTGAAAAGAGTTTTATGTGAAATAATATAAGTAATTGCTCTACACTGTACTTCATATTCTCAACTCATCTCAAAGAGATATTAATTGACCCTATGTTCACTGACTGAATGACTGACTTCTGCCATGCCGACCCAGCACTGACTGCCACGAGGGTTGCCATCAGACCTGCTTTTCTCTCTCGGCCTCTGTCCAGGCCTGATTGCAGCCCCCTCGGCAGTCAGTGCTGGGTCGCTGAGGTGCCTGCAGCATGGCAGTCAGTGCTGGGTCACCAGGACTGACTTCCGCCACTACAACCCAGCACTGACTGCCATGGTGGCTGCTATCAGACTCTGCTTTTCTCTCTAGGCCTGATCGCAGCCCCCTCGGTAGTCAGTGCTGGGTTGCTATGGCGACCCAGCACTGACTGCAAGACTGACTTTCCATGTTTGGTCGAGCCTTTGGTCATTTTGGACATTACGGACCCTGGCTCATTATATATACATTAGATGAGCGGTGCACGAAATTCTTGCATGGGGGTGTGTGTCCCTCTCCAATCTGGGACCCCTCTCACAATCCAGGACTGTTGGCTCCCAACTGCTCACCTGCCTGCCTTCCTCATTGCCCCAAACTGCTTCTGCCTGCCAGCCTAATCACCCCCTAACCACTCCCCTGCCAGCCTGATTGATGCCTAACTGCTCCCCTGCCAGCCTGATTGCCCCTAATTGTCCTCCCCTGCAGGCCTGGTCACCCCTAACTTCCCTTCCCTGCAGGCCCGGTCACTCCAACTTTCCTCCTCTGCCTGCCTGCTCACCCCTAACTGCCCTCCCCTGCAGGCTTGATCACCCTGAACTGCCCTCCCGTGCAGGCCTGGTCCCTCCCAACTGTCCTCCCCTGCTGGCCACCTTGTGGCATCCATCTTGTGTTGACATGGGGACAGCAATCTTTGACCACATGGGGGCAGCCATCTTGTGTGTTGGAGTGACGGTCAATTTGCATATTATTCTTTTATTAGATAGGATAGAGGCCTGGTGCATGGGTGGGGGCCAGCTGGTTTGCCCTGAAGGGTGACCTGGATCAGGTTGGGGGTTCCTTTGGGGTGTGGGGCAACCTGAGCGAGGGGCCTATGGTGGTTTGCAGGATGGCCATGTCCCCCGGAAAACCACGCAGAGGCCTTGGTATCTGATATTTATTTATCTTCTACAGTTGACACTTTGTAGCCTTGAGCGGAGGCCAGGGTGGGCCAGGGCAGACGGGAAGCTTGGCTTCTTCCATCACCGGGGGCAACCCAAGCCTCCTGCTCTCCCCATCTCCGTGGCCGCCACCATCTTAGCTGGGATTTATTTATCTTCTAAAATTCAATCTTTGTAGCCTTGAGCGGAGGCCTGGGGTGGCCATGGTGGGCGGAATGCTTGGCTTTCTCCATCGCCGGGGCAACAGAAGCCTTTAGCTTCCTCTAGCTCTGTGGCTGCTGCCTTATTTGTTGGGTTAATTTGCATACTTGCTCTGATTGGCTGGTGGGTGTAACAGAGTGATGGTCAATTTGCATGTTTCTCTTTTATTAGTGTAGATAGGTTAAATAATATTGATCTTTAGGAACATCTGTTTTCCTTACAACCTATACATGAAAATATTGGACAAAATGAGTCATCCTATTTATTTGAATCCTGCATTTCCTTTGACTTAAGTTTTCTTGAAAAAAAAGTATGAATTACTTTTAAAAATTCTTGTTTTGCTTTTTTTAGTTCTCTTTCCCTCATATGGCTTTTAAGAACTAAAGTTTATTTAAATGACAACCATTGATTAGAATTGTAAGAGCTCTGCTGTATTCACCATTATTTCACTTAATGTAAGGCACCATGGATGGCATGATGCCAGTATTTTATGCATCAAAAATTTTTTTAAATGCTGCCAATAATAGTGAATTAAAAACTAGATTCCAATGTCAGAGATGTTAAAGTGTGAGAAGATAAGCATTTTAGAATCATTGAAATACTGTGTTCTTTCTGATCCTTAAAACAGATCTGCAGAGTAGGTATAATGATATCATTTTACTTCATTGAAATGTTGTCTTTATAAAGTGGTAGTGACAGTAATAACGATACTAATATTATCTAACAATTATGGAGCTGGTTTTTTGTGTGTGCTAGGAACTGTAGTAAACACTTTGCATAGATTCTCATTTAAGCAAACAGTGGTGTCCTGGAAGATAATTACTATATTTATCTCCATTTTGTTGATGAGAAAATTGAGGCACAGAAAGGCCAAGGGAGCTAATAAGTGACAGTAAAATAAGATCAGACCCAAGTTGAGCTGAATTCCCAGGTCATCCTCTCTGTATTCAAATAGGCTTCTCCTTCATTAATGTGGTGAGTAACAAGAACTAATAAATACTGTACTGTTTCCAGAAGAAAACAAAATATTAGTTTTGAAGTCATAGGGATAAATGTTTACAATTACCTGGGTAATGTATGTTTTGAGATAGTGCCCTCTAAGTTCCTAAAGAGTCCTCTGACTTCCATAGGACTGCGCTCCATGTGGCCTGTGCATATGGTCATCCAAGGATCGTGAAACTCCTACTGAAAAGACACTGCATAGTGAACTACACTGACTATGAGAAAAAGTCAGCGCTGATTCTCGTATGTACTCGCCAACTATGTCAACGTGAGATGGGGTTGGCTTAATTACTTAGAATCAAAATGGATTTATCTCATTGACTATAAGTCACTGGTGAAAGACATGAGATGGGCTTGATTTAATTACTTAGAATAAAAATCAATTCATCTCATTTAACTAAAAATCATTGGTGAAAATTGTGGAATGTTTCCTTGAAATTCCTAGAACTTATAATAATCTATTTCTTGGCATAATACTGACAGGCCGTACAATACCAGAATACCGAATGTGCAAATGTACTGCTCAACTATCGTCCCAATCTATTCACAATGGACAACGAAGGCAACACTGCTCTGCACTATGCTGTCCTTGGTCACAGTAAAGCTATAGTGGCAAAGATGCTTTTATTCGGGGCAAATATTGAAGCAAGAAACAAGGTATAGCTCAAGTAACCTTATTTATAAAATATTTGAAATACTTGTTTTTAGTTTAGATACAAGCATTTTTTAAAAAAAAATTGTTTGTATTAAGAGAGGAAGGAAGAGGGAGAAACATCAATGATTACACAGAATCATCCATTGGCTGCCTCCTGCACATCCCCTACTGAAGACTGAGCCCGCAAATCTGTCATGTTCCCTCACTTGTCATCAGCCGTGACCTCTAGGTTCATGGGTCTACACTCAAACACTGAGCCACACCAGCTGGGCACAGGCATTTTCTTTCTCACATACATATACTAAATACAATAGATCAGGCCCTGTCACCATGGAAACAACTCCAAAGCCCAGTCGGGGGCCTGGGAAATGCAGTGTCCATGGAAGGGGCAAAGCTCTGTCTCCCTTCCACCCCAGAAGGAAGAACTTCCTGTTAGTGCCTGGGAGTGGGAGACAGGCTCAGAACCCACTAAGGACTGAAGGCCTGGGGGAGTGAAGTGATGCTCTGCTGGCAGGGGCTTGGGAAATGGTGCTGTTGGGGATGGGTGGGAGGAGGAGGCCTAGTACCCAGCAAGGGGAGCTGGGTGAGTGCAAGTGGGAAGAGGAAACCCCAGTCCACCGGCAACAAAATAACAACAGGAAACCACGATAGGAACAAAGATTCTTGGAACCCGTACTGTAAATGTTGGAAGTGAGACTTGGAGAAAGGTGTTGCAGTTAATCTGTTGAAGAGGCAGTGGAGGGCATTTTAAAGGGAAGAACAGCCAGTGACTGCACAGGGGTGAGAAGAAAGGGGCTCCTCTTTTTTTAATCCTCACCAGAGGATATTTTTTCCCATTGATTTTAGAGAGAGTGGAGGGAGGGAACAGATGAGAGAGAGAGAGAAACATCTATGTGAGAGAGACACATGGATTGGGTGCCTCCCCCATGGACCCCCTCTGGGATTAGGGATCCAAGCTGCAACCCAGGGACTTGCCTTTGAATGAGAATCTAACTCTCCACCCTTCCATGAGCTGGCTGACACTCCAGCCATTGCATAACACTGGCCAAGGCAAAAGGGGCTACTTTTTATTTACTTTCTATATTATATGTGTAAGTTCAGAGGATCTTTCATCATTTTCAATATTTAATTTGGATATATGTAATTTCTTAAATTATAAATTGTTTTTGATGCTTTACAGAATGACCTCACACCACTTGGACTTGCTAAACTTGCAAACAATGAGAAAATGGTGGAATTTTTAATAAGCAGGGGTGCAAAACGCTACCAGACAAAAAGGTACAATAGTTTGTTTTTTTTAAAATTTTATTAGGAGAGTACATTTATTAAAACTGGGGACCATGAAATAGGAAGAGCTTTGGGTAGAAGAAGCGGGTGTTAGTTGGAACCATCCCAAGCTTCCAGAGAGATTCAAATAATGCTGCAGGAGAAGATCAGGCGTTCTTTCCTCCCTTGTTAACAGATCTGTACTCCAAGGTCACTCTCTATCCTGTGGAGCATCTTTGTTTAGGTAGTGGAAGGTCCCATAAGGCCTTTCCAGAATTGTAAGCATCAGCTTGCCTGAGGTTCCATAATTGAGGTTGTCCCCTCAAATGATCTCTTTGCCATAACAATGAAACTTTACCTCAGGTTTCAAAATTTAAATTATGCCTCACATGTAAGGCAGTCAACAAAAAGCTCTGAATCAAAAGTAGGTTATTGGTCCATAAAATTGCTAAGGGCCCATCCATGACTCATCAGTATCCATGGGTGACCAGTAGAATTGCATCTTCCAAGCCAATTGGGTGGACAGGGAGAGTAAGCCTTGTTCTCATAAAGATCTGCTGGCTCACAGGGCGAGTAGGAAGAGAAGTGATAGTAAGAGTCCAGGCCAGGTCCTGACTTCTATTAGATTTCTTTCTGCTGCTGGTATGATTCGCTGCAAAAATAAAGGGAGCATGGTGTTATCTGACTGCATGAGGTAATATATATATATATATATATATATATATATATATATATATATATATATATATACTTAGTTGCCAGTTATATAATAGCTGAGATGCCCTGAAATACAAACCACAACGGGAGTACAGGTAATACCAAAATTAATAACATTTTCTGAAAACTGCAACATTTGAATGTTATAAATCATGAATAGCCCACATTGGCACATTGGGGTTGATTTGGGATTCCAAAATAGTTTTGACAAATAAAGTTCATAACTAGATTTTTTTCTTTGTTTTACTGTTTTTCTGAGCATATCATTTTGCTGTATTATCTCATTTCATCCTCCTAACAACCTTCTTCAATAAGGTAGTAAGATTCTTATTTTGTGGCAGAGGACCTTGAGCCAAAGAACAATGATTCATTTGAGAACAAATGGCTGTGGGTTATAGAACTAGGATGTGTGAGTTCAAGACATTTGTGATATCAAACTAACTCTAATTAATTCAATGAACTACAATGCCCTGAAATCATGACTGTTACACCTTTTTTAAAAATTACATGCTTCATAAAACAGTTGTAGAACTTACAAATTTAAAGTGTATGGTATAATTAAAGTTTTAATATTAGTTCTGATATTATGTAAAACATTCTATGAATTTAGTATATTTGGAAAATAGTTTTGTATTAATATTAAGAGAGTGACATTATCACTATTTTTTTTCTTTTTGTACATAGGAAGCAACAACTAACTTCTGAATATAAAGAAGAAAGAAGACCACAAACATCTCAAAGTAGCAATCTTGGTAAGACTTGAAATAGTGAATTACTCCTGGTGCCCCTACCACAGATGAAATAAGAGTAGGGAAGTTTCGATAATGAAAGAACACTGTAAAAATACCAAACAATGTGTATGTTGCATATATAGTTTTGCTCAATCTCCTTCTTAAGAGCATAGCATTCAGTAGTATTAACAAAGTTAATTGTAGGTAATTTAAAATCTGGGGCAATATTTTTTTTAAATAAGTTCATTTATTTAGATCTGACCCCTAAAATCCCATATGATATCTTTATGTAAAAAAGAAAAAAAAGATGATAACTTAGGATGTTGTATGTTTCTACTATATTCACATGAAAACAAATTGGACTTGTTCTAAAAATGGATCCTAGCTTTAGATTTTATAGTGAATGGATTACATTTAGTAAATGAATACTTGGTATTACATAGTGATTTGTCTCACTAAAAAAGTAACTAAAACTAAGAACTCAGCAATACCTTCCTGGAACCACAAACAATGGCAAACCATAAGAGCTACAGCACTTAGCCAGAGTGCAACAGTCCCAAAGAGATCGTCTCTTAAAGATTTCTACCCAGAGTACTTAAGTCAGGAAGGCAATGCCTGCTGAGAAGCATGGCAGATTTGACATAGTATACCAACAAGGTCTCACTATTATCAACTTCATTGCTCAGAAGTCAAAACAGAATGAGATACGTTGACTTCATTAGTTGGATAATTGTCAGGACACTGTAATTTCTTTAGAACACGATGCTCTGTTGCCATTGGCCAGAAGGTAATCATAATAAATATTCAAAGAGCCCAACCTGGGACTCAGGAAATGATAATAAAAGTACAAGGGTGTTTCACAATAACAAAAATGCCAGTGTGCTACCCAGATGTGGCACCTAGTTCGTTGTGCAATTGGAACTGCATGAGGACACCTTGGACTTAGTGGACCTTTATCAGAGGACTTGTGTAGGTTGGTTTTGCAAGTTATAGGAAATACAAGGATGGAATAGCGTTTTGACCTTGAAGGTGTGCATAATATGAGAGAGTTGTCCCCTGCTTTATTTATGTGGTTTTTTAAAACAAATATTGCAAAGAAAACGTCAAAAAGAAGTCAATCATTTGTCTGCTATTTAACTCTCAAGTGTCTTTTAGGCGCTAAGTGTTATCCTGATGTTGCAGAATGAAAACAGTTAAAAAAAAACAGTCCTTGCCCTCTAAGAGCTTGTTAGTATCATTGTCATTTCTATTATTTACATTACTTTATTCAGTGCTACTAGGTGCCAGAGCACACTAGGAGCTTATAATTATCCTTGTTTATTCCTTTGTATTGGCGTGTAGTGTGTGCCAGCCTCTTTAAGTCCATGATGAGAATCTGAGTTTTTGAAATGTGTGTGAGGCCTTGGCCAGATAGTTTAGTTGCTTAAAGCGTTGTCCCTGATAAGCCAAGGTTGTGGTGTTGCTGCCTGGTCAGGGCACATACCAGAATCTCCCAAGGAATGCACAAATAAGTGGAATGTATATTCCACCTCTCAAATAAATTGCTTAAAAATTTAAAAGAAATAAAAAATGTGGGTGTGTTTTAAAGTAAGCATGCAGACTGCAAATAAGTTTGCCAGGCAATTCAATCCTGTTTAGTTGGAGAAATTGTCAGTGTGATGTTTTCATTTTCTTTATTGGAACTTTCATGCTATAGAACCTGTTGTCAATCATTAGGATTCTGTATTATATTATTTCTGACATCATTGTTTCATTAATTCCTTTTCTGCCTTTATTCCAATAGCTACAGATCTACAAGAATCTCCAAAACCAGCACAAAACAAAACAAAATCAAAGAAAGGTATTAAGTGAAATCAGCTTCTGACTATAATCTTGTATAACACATCAACCCAAATAATAACAATTTCAGATAATGCAATGTTGTTAGAGGTTCCTAAACACACACATTGGTTTGCTTATTCACTAGAAAACTTTACAGGACTCAGCATATACTTGTGTTCATACCTGAGATTTATTACAGTGAAAGACCAAAGTAAAATTATCAAAGAACAAAGGTTTGTGTGTGACAAAGGGTGGAGGACATTAGGCACAAGCTTCTAAAAGTCCTCTCCCTGTGGAGTTACCAGGATGTTCTTGGTTACTCCAGTGTCAAATTCTGATAACCCACGTGAAACTATGTCATCTACCCACCTTTTAAATATATATATATATATATATATATTTTATTAATTTTTTTTTTTTTTTTTTTTTTTTTTTTTTTTTTTTTTTTTTTTTTTTTTTTTTTTTTTACAGGGAGGAAAGGAGAGGGATAGAGAGTTAGAAACATCGATGAGAGAGAAACATTGATCAGCTGCCTCCTGCACACTACCTACTGGGTAGTGCCCCCCACCAAGGTACATGCCCTTGACCAGAATCGAACCAGGGACCCTTGAGTCTGCAGGCCGATGCTCTATCTACTGAGCCAAACCGGTTAGGGCGTCATTTACCAGCCTTGTTAGACTTAGTGCCAAGGTTGTTATGGCACACAAGTCACATGGGCATCTTCCCCATAGCCTGAACTTAAATTCTAGATTCCCAAAGGAAAGCAAGTGTTTAGGCACCAGGGCCAAAGGTGGAATCCCTCCCCAGATTCAGGTTCAGACACCAAGTCAAGGGCAGCCATTTAAGCAGGACTTTCTAAGGATAGCAGTCTTGGGCCTGCTTCATAAAAATTTTCTGCACAGCAGTTATAGCCCTGACTGAATTTTTGGCGTTGACTTCAAAATTTATTTTTAACACAAGTAATATGACAATATAATATGGTATTGGTTTCAGTTGCATCATCCATAATTGCTTGCAATGGTGGTAACTTTTGTGACTCTTGGTGAGTATTTAATAGGTATTTGTACATAAATTACTAGTGCAATATTAGGCAATGATAAGCTTTCCTTTTTATCCAATTAATGTCTCAAGATAATTTTTAGATAAAATCAGCATGATGATTTCTGATTTAAAATTAGAATAAAAAGTGGTTTTTAATTACATTGATGATTCTATTTTTATTTATATTGCCCTAAATCTATATTTCTAAATATAAAGCAAGATATTCAATCATATTTATCAGTTATTTTCTTGCCCTAGTATACAATTAAAATTATTGACTTTGTTTTTGTCTTTCCATATATTTTACTCAATTTTGGGGATGATACCCATATTCTGATACTTGGATCTTTATGTTAATTTCTAATTTTTTATTTTTTTAATAAAGGAAAGCTTCAAGTTTTTTTTTTCTTTTTTTAATATGTTTTATTGATTTTTTACAGAGGGGAAGGAAGAGTGATAGATAGTCAGAAACATCGATGAGAGAGAAACATGGACCAGCTGCCTCCTGCACACCTCCCACTGGGGATGTGCCCGCAACCAAGTTACATGCCCTTGACCGGAATCGAACCTGGGACCTTTCAGTCCGCAGGCTCATGCTCTATCCACTGAGCCAAACCGGTTCTGGCTTAATTTCTAATTTGACTGTGTCTTACAATAGCATTAATATATTGATATACTGTATGTTAATAGAAGATTCAGCAGATACATTTTATAAAGAAAAGTTAATAAGCCTTATTTTTGGAGCAGTTTTAGATTCACAACAATATTGAGTGGAAAGTACAGAGTGCCCATAACCCCTTAGCCCCTACACCTACAGCTCATGTTTGACATTCTGCACCTGAGAGGTTCATTTATTACAATGGATGGACGTGCATTGACTCATCATTACCAACCAAAGTCCATAGTTTACATGAAGGTTCACTCTTGTTGTTGTATATTCTATGGGTTTTGACAAATGTACGATGACACATATCTTATAGAATCTTTTCGCTGCCCTAAAAGTCCTCTGTGCTCTGTTTGTTCATCCCTCCCTCCTCCCTCAGTCATGCAAACCACTGATTATTTTTACTGTCTCCATAGTTTTTCCATTTCCTGAATGTTGTGTAGTTGGCATCATACAGTAGGATCTTTTTCTGTGTTCAAAAAATTAAAATTCCAAGGTAATTGGATGTATTTATGCAAGATGTTCTCTGTCCTTTGTGTTTTTTTTTGTTGTTGTTCATCAGCATAGGATCTGATGACATGTGCCATACACACTAAAAAAAGCATGATTTCTCCTGGCCACCTAATGGGGTAGGCTGAGAAAAATGACCTCACACACAACAGCAGAGCGCTAACTGTTTGGACCATCCTGCTCTATGGGGTGAGTCCTGAGAGACTCTCCCAATGGACTGAGACAGTCTCGAGTAGTTCTGCTTTCTACAACTGGAATCACAAAGTCTTTCATACTTACCTTGCAATTGGAAATGGGGCCAGAAGAGTCTGTTTCCTATGTTTTCTGTGCTCCAAAGTGTAGTGGCTAGCAACCAAGCTTCCTTGTGATGTTCATCCTAAACTGGCTTATCTGCACTGAAGAGCTGGAGAAGCTGTACTGTGTTAGGCCAAAATAAGTATACTCTCTTCCAACTGCGCTATATGGAAGGAGTCTAGAAAACTCATATTATTTACTCTAGGATCCTTTTTTACACCAACAATACCATTTCTGTCAGTTTGATGGTGTTTGGGTAAGATTATGTTCATTGTACACAGCAGTCCAAGGTAATATCATATTTTGATAGATACCATTCCTTTTTTTTTTCTTGCATTTGGTATATTTAAAATGAGAAAGTAAATGTTCTTAATGTGTTAATGGCCTACCAATAATATGATTAATATTCACTCAAGTATAGTCTTCAGGTGTGGTCTCAAAGGGATACTTTATAACAAAGCATTAATTCGGTACTTTTAAAGCCATAAATTTTTCTATTATTGTTTTAAAATGTATTTTACTTTTTTCTTTAATAGTGGATGAGATCTCTGCAGAAGGCTCTTTAAAGAGGTAGGGTTTTATGGATTTTAAAAGTTATATGTTAAGGGAGTGCAGAGAAAAGAAACTACCATTTCTAGAGTGTTCTGCTGTGGACTAGACCCTATATTATGTAATTAACCATACTATATAGTCATCTAAATAGCTCTGCAAAGTAGCTGTGCGATTATAGCCTAGTTTTTATTGAAGAGGAAACAGGGGTTCAAGGAAGTGGATGCATTGACCCATGATTCCATGGTTAGCAAGTGGCTGACCCATAATTTGACTGTCAACCAGCTTGGCTCCCAAATCTCATCTGTTGTCCCTCAACATCTCTACTAATAAAAGGTAATATGCTAATAAGGGTGACGTCTTCCAGAAGTTCAAAAGCCACAGCGGCTGCAAGGGCCTAGGGCCAGCACCACACGGGAGGGGCTGGCCATTCCGGTGCTTGCCCGGGAGGGGCACTTTGGTTTGGCGCTGCTGGTCCAGTGCCCTGGCTCCTTTTGCAGAGGAGGCCCGAAGATGGCGCCACACCCCCTTCCACAAAGGTGGCACGGGACAAGCCCTGGCGCGGCTCAGTCCCAGTGCTGCCCCTTCCTCAGAGGCGACCACAGAGGCAGCAGCATGGGCCTGGTCCAGGCACCACGCCTCCACAGAGGCTGGATGGGGTACAACCTGCTGTTCCTCAACCTCCCACAGCCCCTCCCCAAGGCGGCCTGGCCCCAGACCTCCCCCTATCCACCAGTGGGCGGAAGGTGGGGCCAGCGCTAGAGAAGTGAGGGCCCAGGGCCTGCAGCTGCAGTAGCCAGCAGTGGCAGCAGCAGCAGGGTGATGGGGGCAGTGCCTTCCCCTCATCATCCCTGTTGCCTCCCACAGGGGAGGACATCCCCTGAGGGCTCCTGGACTGTGAGAGGAGGCATGCTGGGTTGAGGGAGCCTCCCCCCATGCACGAATTTTGTGCACTGGGCCTCAAGTAAACTGATAAGTTCCTGTGTACAAATGGCAGGAAGATACAAAAGAGAATCAGATCAACTCAGACAGTGAAATCACATTGTCTGGGAACTCCGATTTAGTGTTTTTTTCTAAGAGGCTCAGCTAGTCCAAGCATTTATCTTAGTGGTAAATGGAAGCTTGTTCTTCCCCACAAACCTTTTAGGGCCCATCTCAGTTAGCCATGGCCACAGAACCAAAGATTGTACCTAAGCTAGGCCTAATCAAGCAAGCGTTGTTAGGTAAAAGGATATCTATTCTTCCTGAGAGGAATTATTTATCTGTAAGTAAAAAGTATCTATGTATAAACCATGTTATGTTAATTAAACTCAGGGTGTATTTAGAGGATATTTCTAATTGATGTCTCTATTTACTCACTTTCCAGTCTGGTTTCCTTTTAGGCTGGTGCCTTTGCCTAGTTGTGTGAAGTTTTATCTTTTTCTTCCTAGAGTCCTTTTCCCTCTTCCATGACTTTTCTTGATTTATTTATTTATTTTTTTTACTTTCTCTTCTTTCTTTAGTGTCTCTTTCACTGTGCTATTTTTTCCCTTTCTGCCAGCTCCAGGGTTCTCCATTTCTCTATAGACAGAATCAAAGGCACATAGAATTTCAGGAGATTAAGGAAGCCTGTCAATTAATTAATCAAAAGAACCTTTAGTACTTCAACCGTGTTTAACATCCTGGCCAAGTGGTGCATCTTCATTGAAATCTTCCCCTACTTCAGACAAGTGACCATAGCATAGTTTCTTATCTGTTAGAGGACTTTAAATGAGCTATACCCAAGAGGGGCAAGAGGCATCCTTCTTGTCCCTTCATTTTAGCCTTGGAGGTAACTTAAAAAGTTGAACACTTCAGCAGGTAAATGGTCAACTCTAGACACACATATAGCATATTAACGTGAGGAGTATACCAAATTAGCGGTTGAAATCATCAGCTGCAATTGAGGATGCTGAGGGGGAAGTGATCTCTGTGTTATACGCACAGCCCTCAAGCTTGCTGGAAATGATGAGTCCGCAAATACAGTCAGGATTCTTCTTCAGCAAGGTACTGATGTCTTTTCTCAGGATAACTGTGGGTGGACTGCCGAAGAATAGCTTTTGTGAGTGGTTTTAACTTGTGTTTGATTTAAAATGCTAGTTATTACTAAACTGAGGTTTAAAATAGTTTCACTGTTCCTTTTTATGTACCAGGTGAGATTTCATAGTTTGGTTCAGGCAGTTTGGGAATGGCAGTGAATTAGTGTGTGTCTTCAGCCAGAAACAAAGCAAAGGCTTGCCTAGTTAGGAGGAGCAAATGGCCAGATTCTTTATCTCAGAACTTTTAAGACCTTTAGCCTTTGCATTCCCAGTAGAACCTCTGTGCATGGGGTTACAGATAAGTCTCATCTCTGAGTTTTCTAACTAGTTATTTGGGGTCTTGAAGGGTTCACTTCAGCAGAAAAACCTGTATTTTCTGGAGGCTATCTCCTATCCCCTCCCCCTTGAATTCTTCAGGAACATAAAGGATCCCATAAGTCCAAGGGAGGCAATCTTCTCTCACAAGTCATCTGGAGAGTTTTGCTTTTTTTTTTTTTTTTTTTTTTAAAGACATTCTAATTTTTCTTTTCCCCCCTTTGATCCTATTGCTGCAGAATTGCCATTGAAACTGGTCTTATAGTCGTGATTGATCTTTGCTCCCTGGTGAGCCTTGCTGATTCAGATTCCTGGGTCTTCATGTTGATTCTTTTGGACTTAAAAATCACAGTTTTTTATTAGTTTACATACATATGCTATTATCCTCAGCATATGCGCCCCGTGCGCACACACACGCACACACATACACTGGAAAGTCTATGCGGAGCTCACGCCTTAACCCAAACCTTTGTGGACTAGTTACCCTCGGAACTTCTTGTTTGTATCTTTCTGCTTGCAGGTATTACTTGGAACTATTCTAAGCTGTCACAGAGGTTCAAATAATGCTGCAGGAAAGACCAGACTTTCCTTTCTCCTTTGTTACCAGATCTGTTCACTTTAAATCTGTACAGCATCTTTGTTTAGGTAGTGGAAGGTCCCAAGTCACTTTCCCCATGGTGGTGGGCACCAACTTGCCTGAGATTCCATAATTGACATTGGCCCCTCAAGGGATCTCTTTGCTATAACAATGAAATTTTCCTAAGTGACTTGAATTTACCTCAGGTTTCAAAATATTTTTTCAGAAGTTAAAAACTAAATATGATTATTTAATTTTTTATTGATTAAGGTATGCATATGTGTCCATATCCCCCCACTACCCCCCACCCCACTCCCATACATGCCCTCACCCCCTGCTGTCACTGCCCATGGGTTATGCTTATATGCATGCGTACAAGTCTTTTGGTTGATTTTAAATTACGCCTCACATGGAAGGCAGAAAGCTCTGATTCAAAAATAGATTATTGATCCTTACAATTGTTAAGGCCCCATCCATGACTCATCAGTGTCCATGTGTGACCAGCTGGATTCTATCTCCCAAGCCAGTGGGAGTGGACAAGGAGATGAAGCATCATTCACATAAAGATCTGCTTGTTGACAGTGTGAGTAGGTAGAGAAGGGGTAGTACTAGCCCAGGCCAGGTCCTGGCTTCTACTAGTTTTCTTTCTGCTATTGGTAGGTTTTGCTGCAAAAACAAGGGAGCATTGGTTTATCTGACTTCATGAGGAAATGTATTTGTACATACATTTAGTAGCAAGTTATATATTAACTGAGATACCCTGAATTACAAATCACAAAGAATGAACAGATATAACCCAAAGTAATAACATTTTCTAAAAACTGCAACATTTGAATGTTGGGAAGTATGAAAATCCCACATTGGGATATATTTGGGATTCTAAAATGGTTTCAATAACAATAATTCATGAACAGATTTTTTTCTTTGCTTACTGCTCCTCTGAGCATTTCTTTTTGCTGTATTATCTCACTTAATCCTTCTAACAATCTTCTAAAATAAGGCAGTAAATTTCTTTTATTTTCTAGTGGAGGACCTTGAGTCAAAGAAAGTGACTTTTTTGAGAACAAATAGCTGTTGGTTAGAGAACTAAGATGTCTGAGTTCAAGACATTTGCCATTATGTCAAGCTAACTCTAATTAATTCACTGAACTATACTTCCCTCAAACATGACTATTTCACATTCTTTTTTAAAAACAATTTTCATGCTTCATAAAGTTTGTAGAACTTACAAACTTGAAGCATTTGGTATAATTAACATCAGCTCTGATATTATCTGAAGTATTCTTAGAATTTACTATATTTGGAGAATATTTTCATATTCTTTATCATCTTTTTTTTTTTTTTTTTGTATACAGCGAGCAACAATTAATTTCCGAATATAAAGAAGGAAAGAAACCCCCAAAATCTGAAAGTAGCAATCTTGGTAAGACTTCTGATAGTGAATTACTCTTGGTGCACCTACCATAAATGAAGTAAGAGTAAGGAAGTTTTGATAATTAAAGAGTAGTGAAAAAATACCAACAATGTGTAAGTAGCGTGTATGTTTTCTTAATCTCTTTCTCGATAGAATAGTATTCAGTATGATTAAAAATGTTAATCACAGGTAATTTAAATCTGGGGCAATATTATTTGAAAAGAAGTTCATTTATTTAGTCCTGATCTCTAAAGTGTCTCATATGATATCTTTATGTAAAAAAGAAAAAATATATTAATTTAAGATGTTGTGTGTTTCTACTATATTCACATGATAACAAATTGGACTTGTTCTAAAAATGGATCCTAGCTTTAGTTTTTATGTCTAATGAATTATATTTAGTAAATGAATACTTGGTATTACACAGTGATATGTCTCACTAAAAAAGTAACTAAAACTAGGAACTCAGCAATACCTTCCTGGAACCACAAACAATGGCAAACCATAAGAGCTACAGCACTAAGCCAGAGTGCAACAGTCCCAAAGAGATTGTCTCTTAAAGATTTCTACCCAGAGTACTGAAGTCAGGAAGGCAATGCCTGCTGAGAAGCATGGCAGATTTGACATAGTATACCAACAAGGTCTCACTATTATCAACTTCATTGCTCAGAAGTCAAAACAGAATGAGATACGTTGACTTCATTAGTTGGATAATTGTCAGGACACTGTAATTTCTTTAGAACACGATGCTCTGTTGCCATTGGCCAGAAGGTAATCATAATAAATATTCAAAGAGCCCAACCTGGGACTCAGGAAATGATAATAAAAGTACAAGGGTGTTTCACAATAACAAAAATGCCAGTGTGCTACCCAGATGTGGCACCTAGTTCGTTGTGCAATTGGAACTGCATGAGGACACCTTGGACTTAGTGGACCTTTATCAGAGGACTTGTGTAGGTTGGTTTTGCAAGTTATAGGAAATACAAGGATGGAATAGCGTTTTGACCTTGAAGGTGTGCATAATATGAGAGAGTTGTCCCCTGCTTTATTTATGTGGTTTTTTAAAACAAATATTGCAAAGAAAACGTCAAAAAGAAGTCAATCATTTGTCCACTTAATGGTCTGCTATTTAACTCTCAGGTGTCTTTTAGGTGCTAAGTGTTATTCTGATGTTGCAGAATGGAAAAGTTCAAAAAAACAGTCCTTGCCCTCTAAGAGCTTGTTAGTATCATTGTCATTTCTATTATTTGCATTACTTTATTCAGTGCTACTACTAGGTGCCAGAGCACACTAGGAGCTTATAATTATCCTTGTTTATTCCTTTGTATTGGCGTGTAGTGTGTGCCAGCCTCTTTAAGTCCATGATGAGAATCTGAGTTTTTGAAATGTGTGTGAGGCCTTGGCCAGATAGTTTAGTTGCTTAAAGCGTTGTCCCTGATAAGCCAAGGTTGTGCTGCTGCTGCCTGGTCAGGGCACATACCAGAATCTCACCAGAATGCATAAGTAAGTGGAACCAATATTCTGTCTCTCTCCCTGTCTCTCCTCATCTTTCTAATGAATTCTTTTAAAACTTTCAAAAATAATGTGTGTGCGTGTTTTTTTTTTCTTTATTGATTAAGGTATTCCATATGTGTCCTTATCCCCCCCATTGCCCCTCCAGCCCCCACTCATGCCCTCACTCCAGGTGTCTGTGTCCATTGCTTAGGCTTACATGCATATATAGGAGTCCTTTGCTTGATCTCTCCCCCTTGCTCCCACCCTCCCCTACCTTCCCTCTGAGGTTTGACGTTCTGATTGATGCTTCTTTGTCTCTGTATCAGTTTTTGTTTATTAGTTTATGTTGTTCATTATATTCCACAAATGAGAGAGATCATGTGATCTTTATCTTGCTCTGACTGCCTTATTTCACTTAGCATAATGCTCTCCAATTCCACACATGCTGATGCAAATGATAAGAGTTCCTTCTTTTTTACTGCATTGTGTAGATGTACCACAGTTTTGTAATGCACTCATCTACTGATGGGCACTTAGGCTGTTTCCAAACCTTTGCTGTGGTAAATTGTGCTGCTATGAACACAGGGGTGCATATATCCTTTCTGATTGGTGTTTCTAGTTTCTTGGGATGTATTCCTAGAAGTGGGATCACTGGGTCAAATGGGAGTTCTATTTTTAATTTTTTGCGGGAACCCCATACTGTTCTCCACAGTGGCTGCACCAGTCTGCATTGCTGGGCGTGTATTAAAGTAAGGGTGCAGACCACAAATAAGTTTGCCAGGTAAAGAGGCAGATGGTGATGTTTGGCAGGAGGAATATTTATAGAGATTACACGTTTAGCAGCAGGAGCAGCAGAGCCAGGGCTAAGGTGTACACATGAGCTTTGAGGGATTTATGAGCAGTACTCTTTTGATGGGGCCCAGTGTGGGTTAGGGGAATGGTTGGGAATGAGGTGACTATGTAGCTAAGGCAGGCTTATGAGAGTCGTTAGTACCACAGAAAGGACTCGATCTTTTTTCTTTTACAATTTTTTTGTTAAAATATAGTTGGCACACAATATATTACATTCAGGTATACGACCGAGTAATTTGACATTTACATTTCTGATGATGTGTTCACAATGATAAGCCTAGTAACCATCTTACTGTGCAAAATTATTGCAACTTTGACACGTTCCCTGTGCTGTACACTAGATCCCTGTGGCTTATATATGTTATAACTGGAAGGTTGCACTTCCTATTCATATACTTTTATTTCGTCCAAGTCCTCAACTCACTATCCTCTGGCAACCATCAGTTTATTCTCTGTAGCTACAGGTTCTGTTTCTGGTGTTTTAGATTGTACATGTGAGTGAGATAATATATTATTTGACTTTCTCTATCTGATTTAACTTAGCATAACACCTTCTTGGTCTATCATTGTTGCCATAAATGGCAAGATTCCATTCTTACTTATGTCTGAGAAATATTTTTCTGCATATATACACGTACATGCAACATGTTCTTTATTCATTCATCTATGGCAAGACACCTAGGTTGCTTCCATATCCTGGCTATCCTATATAATAAAGAGATAATATGAAAATTAACCCTCACGCTCTCACAAAATGGCTGCCTATGACCAGGCCAGCAGGCAGGTTAGTGCGGGATGACCGAACGATTGAACAGCAGGCTGCGTGGGGCGATTAGGCCAGCAGGGGTGGCAGTTGGGTGTGACCAGGCAAGCAGGGGGGTGGTTGGGGGTGACCATGCCGGCAGGGGTGGGCATTAGGGGCGACCAGGCCAGCAGGGGGGGCAGGCAGGCATGCCGAGGCAGTGAGGGGTAATCAGGCTGATGCGGGGGCGGGCAGTTAAGGGCGACCGGGCAGGCAGGCAGGTAAGCGATTAAGAGCCAGTGGTCCAGGATTGTGAGATGGATGTCTGACTGCCAGTTTAGGCCCGATCCCCACAATTGGGCCTAAACTGGCAGTTGGATATCCCCCAAGGGGTACTGGATTGGAGAGGGTGCAGGCTGGGTGAGGGGACCCCGCCCCCAAGTACAAATTTTGTGTACCAGGGCTCTAGTTGGAAATAATGCTACAGTGAACATAGGGGTGCAAATATCTTTTCAAATTTGTGTTTATTTTTCTCTACAATAAACACTCAGACGTGGAATGGCAGTTCTATTTCCAATTTTTTTGAGATAGCTCCATGCTACTTTCCACCGTGACTGTACCAATTTACAATCACATGAACAGTGCACTAGGCTTTCTCTTTTCTCCACATCCTCGCCAACACTTGTTTTCCATTTATATTTTGGCGACAGCCATTCTGAGAGGAGTGAGCTGGTACTTCATTATGGCTTTCATTTGTATATTCCTAATTAGTGATGTTGAGTTATGTGTTTCCTGTAATTTTTTTTTATTGTTTAAAGTATTACAAATAGTAATACATATGTCTCTTCTTCCCCCCATTGACCTCCCCCCACCTCCCCTACCCCCCAGTACATGCCTTTACCTGCCCGCCCCCTCCCCCCCTAGTGTCTTGTATCCATTGGTTATGCTTATATGCCTGCGTACAAGTCCTTCGGTTGATCTCTTACAGCCCCCCCTCAACCTCCCCTGCCTTCACGCTGTAGTTTGACAGTCTGTTCAATGCTTCTTTGCCTCTGTATCTATTTTTTTCCCATATCTTTCCTTTAAGAAATCTTGCCTCTGCAGACTAGAAATAAACAGATAATAACAAAAAATATTTGAGTCCCAATTTCAATGTCCAACAGTTCTGAGTCCCCGTTTCAATGTCAAACAGTTTCTTATGTGTACATGTCAGCTATGATATCTGGATGGTGGGCACATGGTGGCAATGCAGGTCCGACTCTCTCTGGTTTGGTCCTAGGCAACCTGCTGCGATGCACAGCTGCTGACTGCTAGTGTGGCAAGGTGTCATCAGCGTCTTCCATCTCTGGACTGTTTCTCCTCTTGTCTTCGTGGTTGGAGCAGACCTGTCAATTCCTCTCTGTTGCAGGAATCCACATGGTCTTGGAGTTGTTTTCTGAAAATATACAAACATATTCTCGACCAAAAGTTAATAAAGGAATCTTTTCTATATAGTTGATTTGGGATCCTTTTTATTTTTGCCCAAACGATTTTCCTTTGTCTTATTTACACACCATGTGTGTTTTTCATGGGTGTCTTGCAGTTAGCATTACAAATGAAAATTAATTTTATAAAGTAAAAATTTTCTAGATGTAATTTACTTATAGGATATTTTTTCTTACATGGTATTACCCTACTATCCCCCCCCCTTTTTTTTAATTAATAGAGGCTTTTGTAAATTTTATAATGCAGTCTTGATAACTTTAAATTTTAAATTTTTGACAAAAATATGACTGCTTTAGGTTCTTTGCATGTTCAGGAATTTTACCATGAAATGAACTACCAATAGAAATTTTAGTTACTACTTTAGGAACAGCTTTTTGTCCAGTACAATTAAATTTTCTTGAATATTCACTTATTTCAATTAGCCTATTTAAATTAATCTGAAAACTTGATTATCATTTTACTGTCAAATTTAATAGTCTACCAGCAATCTTAGTTTACCCTGTAAATATTAGTGGAAGGGATTATTTGCATTCTTGAGTAGGCCCTGAGCATTCCTGGTGCTAGGCTGGATTTAGATATAGGGCAGCTGCTGTCAGCCAAGTCTCTGTCTGTTACCTGGGTTCCAATCTGAGCTGGGCCTAGTCACTGTCTGTCACCTGTGTCCCAATCTGAGCTGGGCGTGGGAAGCAAAGCAGCCATGGGGGCAGGAGACCTCCCTCAGATGGGGTGAGGGTTCAGGCCCCTGCAAGGTTGGGGGGGTGAGGGTCTGTGCCCCACCTTTGTTGACCCCCAAGTTCTCTCCTGATGGCCCCTCTGCGACTGTGCCTGTCTTAGGTTGTTCCTTCCCTGAGGAATCTTACCCAACTCTGGCTAACCAGTCATCCTCTGGGGCCAAGCAGGGTGATGTGAGGTTTAGTTCTGTCTCCTTGGTAGCCTATGCCCCCATGGCCTCCATGCCAAGCACTTGCCTTGGGATCCCCTGGCCTGCTGGCGGGGCCCCAGCACTGATCACATATCTCGGAGAACTCAGGTTTCTTCTCCAGGGAGGGCCCAGCTCACATGATTGGGCGAGAGAAAGATCCATGGTACCAGTCACCACGAGGCTTCAAGCTCAGCATGAACAGAAAGCTCAGGCAACAGCTGAGGGCAATTGGATTGTGAGAAGAGGGTCCCTCTTGGCACAAAAGGCAAGAGGGGCCAATATAGAATGCTCAAGTGCCTTCCCAGTGCCTTAATTCCTTCTGAAAGGGATTAAATCCTTTCATGTCCCTTTTTTTTTAAATTGCTGCCAAACATTCCAAGAATTAGTTTGTAAGTTTGTTTGGGATAATGGTACAATATGCTGTTGTAAAATATCTAAAATTATAATGACATTGTAGAATAATATCATGTAAGGATATTCTTTGCTCTAGGCCATGGCAATTCAATTTCAAACTGGCTGTCAGTTTCTTTTTGTAACTTTATATAAACTTTGTCAGGGAGGCAAAAACACAAATTACTTACTTTAGTTCAAGAGGCCAAATATATTGACTTTCAATTACAATCCTTACGACTTTTGAAGGAAACTTCTCTTTGTTTCCTTCCAAAATAATTTTCGGGCTACAGAGAGTTTCATTTAAAAATCCTTATCACATGAAACATTTTCTCTTAAGGTTATGGTGACCACTAGTGTGGATTAGATTTAATATTTTATTTTTTATAATTTTTTTTAATTTTTATTTTTTACATATGTCCTTATTCCCTCAGAACCCCCCACCCCCCACTTATGCCCCACCCCCTTGCTGTCTGTGTCCATTGATTAGGCTCATATGCATGCACACAAGTCCCTTGGTTGATCTCTCCACCTTACCCCCACCCTCCCCTACCTTCCCTGAGGTATGACGTGCTCATCGACGTTTCTCAGTCTCCGGATCTGTTCTTGTTCATCAGTCTATGCCATTCATTATATTCCACAAGTGAGTGAGATCATGTGGTATTTATCTTTCTCTGCCTGGCTTATTTCACTTAGCATAATACTCTCCATCTCCCTCCATATTGTTGCAAATGGTAGGAACTCCTTTTTTACTGCAGTGTAGTATTCCATTGTGTAGATATACCACAGTTTTTTTAATCCACTCATCTGCTGATGGGCATTTAGGCTGTTTCCAAATCTTAGCTATGGTGAATTGTGCTGCTATGAACATAGGGGTGCATATATCCTTTCTGATTGGTGTTTCTAGTTTCTTGGGATATATTCCTAGAAGTGGGATCCCTGGGTCAAATGGGAGTTATATTTTTAGTTATTTGAGGAAACTCCATAGTGTTCTCCACAGTGGCTGCACCATTCTGCATTCCCACCAGCAGTGCAAAAGAGTTCCTTTTTCTCCACATCCTCGACAACACTTGTTGTTTATTGATTTGTTGATGATAGCCCTTCTGACATGTGTAAGATGATACAGCATTGTTGTTTTGATTTGCATCTCTCTGATGATTATTGACTTTGAGCAGGTTTTCATATGTCTCTTGGCCTTCCTTCTGTCTTCTTTCAAAAAGTGTCTATTTACATCAGTTGCCCATTTTCTGATTGGGTTTTTTATCTTCTTTTTTTTTAAATATATTTTTTATTGATATTTTACAGAGAGGAAGGGAGAAGGATAGAGAGTTAGAAACATCGATGAGAGAGAAACATTGATCAGCTGCCTCCTGCACACCTCCCACTGGGGATGTGCCCCCAACCAAGGTACATGCCCTTGACCGGAATCGAACCCGGGACCCTTCAGTCCGCAGGCCGACGCTCTATCCACTGAGCCAAACCGGTTTCGGCTTGTTTATCTTCTTTTTGTTAAGTTGTGTGAGTTCTCTGTAAATGTTGGAGATTAAGCCCTTATCGTTGATATCATTGGCAAATATGTTCTCCCATGCAGTGGGCTTTCTTGTTGTTTTATTGATGGTTTCCTTTGCTGTGCAAAAGCTTTATATTTCCATGTAGTCCCTTTTGTTTATTTTCTCTTTAGTTTCCATTGCCCTAGGGGCAGTATCAGTGAAGGAGTTCCTTTGGCATATGTCTCAGATTTTTCTGCCTGTGGATTCCTCTAGTATTTTTATGGTTTCCCGTCTTATGTTTAAGGCCTTTATCCATTTTGAGTTTATTTTTGTGTATGGTGTAAGTTGGTGATCTAGCTTCATTTTTTTGCATGCATCTGTCCAATTTTCCCAACACCATTTGTTGAAGAGACTGTCTTGATTCCATTGTATGTTTGTGCCTCCTTTGTCAAATATTAATTGAGCATAGTGATTTGGGTCAATTTCTGGGTTCTCTATTCTATTCCACTGATCAATATGTCTGTTCTTGTGCTAGTACCAGGCTGTTTTAAGAACAGTGGCTTTGTAATACAGCTTGATATCTGGTATTGAGATCCCACCTACTTTGTTCTTCTTTCTCAGGATTGCTGCAGCTATTCGGGGTCTTTTTTTATTCCAGATAAATTTTTGGAAAGTTCCTTCTAGGTCTGTGAAATATGTCGTATTGTTGGTATTTTAATGGGAAGTGCATTGAATTTATAGATTGCTTTGGGTAGTATGGACATTTTGATGATGTTGATTCTACCAATCCATGAACATGGTATGTTCTTCCATCTGTTAATGTCTTCCTCTATCTCTTTTTTTAGTGTCCTGCAGTTTTCCATGTATAAGTCTTTTATCTCCTTAGTTAAGTTTATTCCTAGGTATCTTAATTTTTGGGGGGCGATGGTAAATGGGATTGCTTTTTTAGTCTCTCTTTCTGTAAGTTCATCATTGGTGTATAGAAATGCCATAGATTTCTTTGCGTTATTTTTGTATCCTGCTACATTGCTGAATTCATTTATTAAGTCTAGTAATTTTCTAATGGAGTCTTTTAGGGTTTTCTATGTACAGTATCATGTCATCTGCGAATAAGGACAGTTTTACTTCTTCTTTTCCAATTTGGATGCCTTTTATTTCTTCTTGTCTGATCGCAATGGCTAGTACTTCCAGCACTATATTGAACAGGAGTGGTGAGAGTGGGCATCCCTGTCTTGTTCCTGTTCTTAGGGGAAATGGTTTTAGTTTTTGCCCATTGAGTATCATGTTGTCTGTTGGTTTGTCATATATGGCTTTTATTATGTTCAGGTATGATCCTTCTATTCCCACCTTGCTGAGAGTTTTTATCAAAAAAATGTGTTGTATTTTGACAAATGTTTTTTCTGCATCAATTGATATGACTATGTGGATTTTATCTCTCAATATGTTTACGTGATGTATCACGTTTATTGATTTACGAATATTGTACCATCCTTGCATCCCTGGGATAAATCCTACTTGGTAATGGTGTATGATCTTTCTGATGTACTGCTGGATCCTATTTGCTAGAATTTTGTTGAGGATTTTTGCATCTATATTCATGAGGGATATTGGCCTGTAATTCCATTTCATTGTGTTATCTTTATCTGGTTTTGGCATTAGGGTGATGCTGGCTTCATAGAAGGAGCTTGGAAGTGTTCCTTCCTCTTGAATTTTATGAAATAGTCTGAGGAGGATAGGTTTTAGTTCTACCTTGAATGTTTGGTAAAACTCCCCTGTGAAGCCGTCTGGCCCCGGGCTTTTGTTTGCTGGAAGCTTTTTGATGACTGCTTCAATTTCTTCCATAGTTATCAGCCTATTGAGATTTTTAGAATCTTCCTGAGTGAATTTTGGAAGGTTGTATTTTTTTAGGAATGTGTCCATTTCCTCCAGGTTGTGTATTTTGTTAGAATAGAGTTGTTCATAGTATTTTTTAACAATCCTTTTTATTTCTATGGGGTCTCTTGTTATTTCACCTCTTTCATTTCTGATTTTGTTTATTTGGGTCCCCTCTCTTTGCTTCTTGGTGAGCCTGGCTAGGGGTTCATCAATCTTGTTTATCCGTTTGAAGAACCAGCTCTTGGTTTTGTTGATCTTTTGTATTTTTTTTTTTTTTTTTTTTTGGTCTCTATGTCATTCATTTCTCCTCTGATCTTTATTATGTCCTTCCTTCTGCTCACTGTGGGCTTTTCTTGTTGCTCTCTTTCTAATTCATTGAGTTGTTGAGTTAGATGATTTATTACCATTTTTTCTTATTTTTTGAGGTAGGCCTGTAGAGCTATAAACTTCCCTCTCAGGACTGCTTTCATTGTTTCCCATAGCATTTGCATTGTTTTGTTTTTATTGTCATTAGTTTCCAGGATGTTTTTAATTTCTTCTTTGATCTTGTTGATCACCCAATCATTGTTTAATAGCATGCTATTCAGCTTCCAAGTGTTTGAATTTTTTGGAATGTTTTTATTGTAGTTTATTTCTAATATTATGCCATTGTGGTCTGAGAAAATGTTTGATATGATTTCAATTTTTTTTGAATTTGGGGAAACTTTGCTTGTGACCCAATATGTGGTCTATTTTTGAAAATGTCCCATGTGCACTTGAGAAGAACGTATATTCCATGGCTATGGGGTGAAATGCTCTGAAGATGTCAATTAGGTGCATTTGATCTAGTGTGTCATTTAGAATTGCTGTTTTGGTTTTTTTTTGCTGATTTTTTGTCTAGAGATGTCAGTGGTGTATTAAAGTCTCCTACTATGATTGTATTGTTGTCAATCTCTCCCTTGATATCTTCCAGGAGTTTTTTTTTTTTATGTATTTGTGTGCTCCTGCATTGGGTGCATATATGTTTACCAGAGTTATATCTTCTTGTTGAATTGCTCCCTTTAGTATTCTGTAGTGGCCTTCCTTATCTCTTGTTATGGCCTTTACTTACAGGTCTATTTTATCAGATATAAGTATTGCAACCCCAGCTTTTTCCCCATTTCCATTTGCCTGAAAGATGTTTTTCCATCCGTTCACTCTCAGTCTGTGTGAATCCTTTGCTCTGAGGTGGGTCTCTTGTAGACAGCAAATATATGGGTCATGTTTTCTTATCCATTCAGCTACCCTATGTCTTTTGATTGGTGCATTTAATCCATTTACGTTTAATGTTATTATTGACAAGTACATGTTTGTTGTCATATTTTTCCTTAGTGTTTGTGTTTCTTTTTGCCTTTCTCCTTCTTCTTTTTACAGCAGTCCCTTTAGCATTTCTTGCATTGCTGGCTTGGTAGTGATAAACTCTCTTAGCCCTTTTTTATCTGTGAAGCTCTTGATTCCACCTTCAATTTTGAATGATAGCCTTGCTGGGTGTAGTATTCTTGGATTCAGACCCTTGCTTTGCATCACTTTGTATATTTCATTATATTCCCTTTTGGCCTGGTGTGTTTCTGTTGATGAATCAGTTGATATTCTAATAGGAGAGCCCTTGTAGGTAACTTTCTGCCTCTCTCAGTCAGCCTTTAAGATTCTTACTTTGTCCTTAGTGTTTACCAATTTAATTATGATGTGTCTTGGTGTCGGTCTTTTGGGGTCCAACTTGTTTGGGACTCTATGGACTTCTTGGACTTGCATAGTTTTTTTCTTGCCAACATCAGGGAAGTTTTCAGTCATTATTTCTTCAAACAGGTTTTCTATTCCATGCTTCTCTTCCTCTCCTTCTGGTATCCCTATTATTCGAATATTTTTTCGTTTTGTGTTGTCCCAAAGCTTCTTTAGGCTTTCTTCTTGCTTTTTAAATCTTCTTTCCAGTTTCTGCTGTGTTTGTGTGTTTTTTCCTATCTTCTCTTCTAATTCGCTGATGTGGTCCTCAGCTTCTTCTAGTTTATTGTTTAAGCCTTCCAATGTGTTCTTTATTGCAGCTATGTCGTTCTTCATCTCTTCTTGGTTTCTTTTCATGTTTAGTGACATTCTCATTCAGCTCCTTATAGTCCTCATTGAGTTGTGTGTATTTGTCATCCAGCTGTTTAAACATCCCTATAACCATTACTCTGAATTCTTTCTCTGTTAAGCTGCTAGCCTCAATTTCATTTAACTCCCTTTCTGGTGATTCCTCTTTTTCTTTCCTTTGGGGATTGATTTTTTGTCTCCCCATGTTTTCCGCTAATGTTTTAATTGTAGATCCAATTGCTTTGCTACCCAGGTTCTTTTGGTGATGGTGCTACTGGTGTAATTTCTCTGTTCTCCTGGGCTTAGTAATCTAGTGTAGCTCCCTACTTGAGCTATTTGGGTTCTCTTGATGTAGGCCTACGAGCTTGAGAGGCACAACTGCGGTGTCTAGAAGTCAGCAGCCATGGAGGGGAGTATCCCAATTTTTGCTGTCTTGCACCCTTAATTGAAATCATGCGTGCCCAGTGGGGATTCACAATGGCACCAAGGAACTGTCTGTTGGGGTGATGTGGCTCAGGGGGCCTGCACTCTGGAAAAGCGTGACTCTGGTGCCCAGAGTTCTGTAGTTATGGGGTGGACAGACTCAGCTTTTGCTGCTGCACCTGTGGTGGATAAGTGCTTACTCCCAGTGGCGGCTCACAGGAGCACCCCACAGTAAGTTTGCCAGCGAGGCACACTGAAGCACTCTGAAGGGCCCTGGCAGTGTAGCCATGTAATTGAGGTGCCTAGCTTCTAAAGATTTCCCTTTAGGGCAGATCCTATGGCCTAAGGGAGTATTCAGATTCCATGGTGTTATTCAGGGTGGGATTTGGTTGTGGCTATATTGGTTGCCTGGAGACTGGAGGGAGGGGCTTTCTCTCAGGAGAAAATGGGGACCTGGGCTTAGATCTGACTCAGCACCAGACTTGCTACCCCCTCTCCTGGACCGTCCGCTGCCCACTCTCCCCAGATTCCACAACTCCACCCCTTCTTCTGCACCTCAGTCACAGGTAAGTGTCTGTATCCGAAAGGTTCTGCGAACTAGGTTCAGTGGAGAAAGGCGCAGGTCCCAGCACGAGGAGGGACTGCGTCTCTGCAAGTTCCTCTCTTGCGGGCACTGCGCGGTCCAGCAGCTCTATAGGGCTGCCTTTGAGCTCAGATCCCAAATCCAGACTCCAAGGTCTAAAATCCACTACCTCCCGCAGTCCCGTGGACCCTTTTTTTGTTTGTTTGTTTTTCAGTCAGACGCATTGCCTGCCCTCAGGGACGCGCCTTGGTGCCCTGTAGTTTCTCCCTGACCTTCTGGGCACAGAGGTCCGGCAGATTCTACTGCCTAGATCTTTGATTTTACCTTTATCGGGGGGATCTCTGCCCTTCCCGGCTACAAACTGTCTCACCAGCTGCGCCTCCTTCACCAGTTAGGGCTGGATTCCACTCGTTTCAGCTGCTCCCTCTATTTGCTCTGGGACAAGCCTCAGGACACATCCATCTATTCCACCGCCATTTTTTCTCCTGTAATTTTTTAAAAAATATATGTTTTTATTTATTTTTATTGAGAGAGGAAAGGAAAGGGAGAGTATGATAGAAACATCAGTGTGAGAGAAACATCATATCGATAGGCTGCTTCCTGCTGCCCCTGCTGGGGATCCAGCCTGCAACCCGGGCCTGTGCCCTGACTGGGAATTGAACCAGTGACCTCCTGGTGCAGGAAACAACTCTCAATCCATGGAGCCACACTGGCCTGGCCTATACATTTCTTTTAAATAGGGAGAAAAGAGACAGACTTTCAGCTGACTCCCTTTAAAGTTTTATAGGCCTGAGTTACATCACATGCCCCTTCCTAAACCAGTTATTGGTAAACTAGGTACTGTGATGAGCTTAGTATAATCATTTCCCTTTTTGTAGCTGGGGAGACACCAACTTCTTTGTGTATCAGGACAGTAAATGTCCAAATAGAGATGTGTTTCTCCAGCAAGAATGAAGACTGAGGTAGGGAGCCAGCAATACTTACTGCAGGGATGCATTGGGTTTTGAACAGAAGAGTAACAAGATTACATTTGATTAGGGCCCTCTGGTTGTGGTATCAAGAAGGGATAGCAAATTTTTCCTTGTAAAGGGCCTGATTTTAGTCCATGTGGTCTGCCATATCTACTCGTCTGCCATTGTAGTGTGAGGGCAGTCCTAGAGAATCTGCAAGTGAACAGGCACAGCTGTGTCCCAGTGAGACTTTATTTACAAAATCAGACGGCAGCTTGTATTTGGCCTGTGGGCCCTCGTTTGTTGAAGGAAACCACTTAAGGAGACTGGGAGACTAACAAAGCTCTTGCCTCCTTGGAATAGCATCAGTCCATTATGAAGTTTCCACCCATCCATGCTGAAATGAGTCAGGAAGCTCAATTATTCCATTTAAAATGTTGGAGTTTTTCTAGGTCTATGTCTTTTTTTATTGGTCTTGTTTTCAAAACCTTAATAATTTAAGAAGGAACAATAATAATTGTTGGTATTTTCCCCCATGTGAGAGCCATCTGCTAAGAGCTCATGTTTGACTAGGGCAGTTGACAGGAGTAAAAAAAAAGCAGAGGGAGTAGAGGTTTAGTTCATATGATTGTGTTGATGATTGCAAATAGAGTTATCAGGGAGAGAGAAATCTACGGTGATTCATAGGCTTCCAGTCAGTGCACTGGCATTTAGATTGCACATGAAGAATAGGACTTTGTCAGATGAGCAGGAAAGAGCCACCGTTCAAGAGGAAAGACCAGTACTTTTACATACATGTTGTTTTTAAAAAATATATATATATTTTTGATTTCAGAGGAAGGGAGAGGGAGAGAGAGATAGAAACATCAATGATGAGAGGGAATCATTGGTCGGCTGCCTACTGTATGCCTTGTACTGGGGATTGAGCCTGCACGCCAGGCATGAGCCCTGACAGGGAATCCAACCTTGACCTTCTGGTTCACAGGTTGGCACTCAGTCTCTCAGCCATGCTGGCGAGGCCATACATGTTGAGTTTGATAGAATATCCATGGATATCTACATTTTGAGTACAATTTTTTTGACTTTTTGACTTGTCCTGTCAAGAACTGCCTTTAATAGTGAGCCATGATTTTAGTTTAATAAAAAGTAAAAACAAAAACAAAACAAACAAACAAACAAAAACATTAGGGACAAATAAATAGAACTTTGTAATCAGTAGAACACTATTTTGGTATATGTGATCATTTTTGTTTTTCTATAGTTATTGTAAAAGAATCCAATCCTGTTTAGTTGGAGAGAATTGTCTGTGAGATGTTTTCATTTTCTTTATTGGAACATTCATTCTATAGAACCTGTCGTCAATCATTAGAATTCTGAGTAAATAGAATTGTTTCTTGTTTCATATTATTTTCTGACATCGTTGTTTCATTTATCCCTTTCCTGCCTTTATTCCAATAGCTACAGATCTACAGGAATCTTCAAAATCAGCACAAGCCAAAACAAAATCAAAGACAGGTATTCTGTGAAATCAGCTTCTGACTGTAATCATGTATAACATATCAACCCAAATAATAACAATTTCACATAATACAATTTTGTTAGAGGTTCCTACACCCACACCTAGGTTTGCTTGTTCACTAGAAAAATGTACAGGATTCATCATATAGTTGTGTTCAAACCTGAGATTCATTACATTAAAAGGCCAAAGTAAAATTCCCAAAGAGAAAAGGTGTGTGTGACAAATGGTGGAGGACACGAGGCAAAAGCTTTCAAAAGTCCTCTCCCTGAGGAGTTAGCAGTAGGTGCTTAGTTACTCCAGTGTCAAATTCTGACAACACACGTGAAACAATGTCATCTACCAGTCTTGTTAGACTCAGTGCCATGCTAGTCACATGGGCACCTTCCCCATAGCCTGTACCTAACTTCTAGATTCCCAGAAGGAAAGCAAGTGTTTAGCACGAACCCCATCGGTTGTACAAAGTGTTTAGGCACCAGGGCCACTCTTCTCAGTTAGGGAAAGGTGGAAACCTCCCCAGATTCAGGTTTTCAGACACCAACTGAAGAACAGCCATTTAAGCAGCACTTTCTAAGGATAGGAGTCTTTGGCCTGCTGCATGAAAATTATATGCACAGCAGTTATAGCCGTGACTGAATTTTTGGTGTTCACATAAAAATTTATTTTTAAAGCAAGGAATATTGTAATATAACATGGCACTGGTTTCAGTTGCATCATCCATAATTGCTTTTAATGCTAGTTACTTTTATTACTCTTGGTGAGTATTTAATAGATATTTGTACATAAATTACTAGTGCAGTATCAGGCAATTATAAACTTTCCTTATTATCCAATTAATGTTTCCAGATAATTTTTAGATAAAATCTGAATGACAACTTCTGACTTAAAATTAGAATAAAAAGCATCTTTTAATTGCATGGATAATTCAGTTTTTATTTATATTGCACTAAATCTTCATTTGTAATTATAAAGCAAGATATTCAACCATATTTATCAGTTATTTTCTTACACTACTACACAATTAATATTATTGGCATTATTTATGTCTTTCCATATGCTTCACTTTATTGTAGGGATAATACCCACATTCTTTTTATTCAATTCTTTATTTTTGAAAATATTACATATGTTTCCTTTTCACCCCATTGACCTCTCCCTGACTGCTCCTGCCCCCATCACATGCCCTCACCCCCCTATTGTCTGTGTCCATTGGTTATGTTTATATGCATGCATACAAGTCCTCTGATTCATCTCTTAGGCCTCCCCTTTACCCTTTCTAGTCTTTCCTCTGTAGTTGGAAGGTCTGTTTGATGATTCTATGTCTCTTAATGCCCATATTCTGATACTTGGATTTTTATGTTAATTTCTAAAGTGACTATGTCTTGAAAATAGCATTAATATGTTGATATATATTAATAGCAGTTTCAGCAGATACTTATTTTTAAAGAAAAATTCATAATCCTTAGTTTTTTGGTGAGTTTTAGGTTCATAGCAACATTGAGTGGAAAGTACAGAGAGTTCCCATAAACTCCACGTCCCCTACACAAACAGCTTCACTCATTTTTACATCCTGCAACAGAGAGGCATATCAACAAAAGTCCATGGTTTACGTTAAGGTTCATTCTTGGTGTTGTATATTCTATGGGTTTTGACAATGTATGATGACACGTGTCCCCCATTACAGTATTGTATACAATCTTTTCACGCCCTTAAAAGTCCTCTATGCTCTGCTTATTCATCCATCCCTTCTCCCTAAACACTGGTACCAGCGATGGTTTTGCCTTTTCCTGAATGTTGTATAGTTGGCATCATACCGTAGGTATCTTTTGAGTGTTTAAAAAATTAAAATTCCAAGGTAATGGGATGTATTTATCCAAGATGTTCTTTGTCCTTTGTGGCTTGCTGTTGTTTATCAGCTTAGGCTCTGATGACACTTGCCATATATATTCAAGGAGAATGATTTCTCTAGGCATTTGCCACCTAATGGGGAGGGTGAGAAAAATGACCTCACACACTCCTGCAGAGCACTCACTGGTTGGACCATCCTGCTCTATGAGGTGGGCCCAGAGAGACTTTCACAATGAAAGGAGACAATCTCAAGTAGTTCTACTTTATACAATTGGAATCCCAAGGTCTCTCCTACTTATTTTGCAATTGGAAACGGGGCAGAAAGAGTTTTGTTCCTATGTTTTGCTGTGCTGCAAAATGTAGAGCCTATCAGCCAAGCTTCGGTGTGATGCATTGTTTCATCCGAAACTTGTGAGGCCTCACTGAAGAGCTGGATAAACTGTACGTGTTAGGACAAAATAAGTGTACTGTCTTCCAACCGCTCTAAATGGAGGGAGTCCCGAAAACTCATGCTATTTCCCTTTGACATTGTTACTCTATGATTCTTTTTGCACTAACAATACCATTTTCTGTCTGTCTGAGGTGGTTTGGTTAGGATTATGTTTGTTGTACATAGCACTTTAAAGGTAGGTATCAAATTTTGATAGATCCCATTCTTTTTTTTTTCTTCTTGCATTTGGTGTATTTAAAAAGAGAAAGTAAATGTTCTCAATGTTTTAATAGCCTACCAACACTATGATTAATATTCACTCTAGTATAGTCTTCAGGTGTGGTCCCAAAGGAATTTTTCCCAAAAAAACATTAGTCGGGTACTTTTAAATTCCTGCATTTTTAAATTATGGTTTTGAAATGTATTTTAATTTTTTCTTTAATAGAGGATGAGATCTCTATAGAAGGCCCTTTAAACAGGTAAGATTTTATGGATTTTTAAAAATTATATATTGCTGAGAAAAGAATGCACAATTTCTAGAGTGTTCTACTGTGGAATAGGCCCTCTTTTATGTAATGAACCTGTGTAATATAGTCATCATAATAGCTCTACAAAGCAGGTATGCTATTTAGCCAATTTTTTATTAATGAGGCAACTGTGGTACATGGAGGTGGATGCATTGACCCATGGTTCCATAGTTAACAAGTTGCTGACTCATGATTTGACTGTCAACTAGCTTGGTTCCTTAATCTACTCTGTTTTCCCTCAATGTACACTGATAAGTTCCTGTGTACCACTGGCATGGAGATACATATGAGAATCAGATGAACTCAGTGAAATCTGATTGTGTGTTAACTCTGATTTGAAGTTTTTCTGAGAGGCCAAGTTAGTCCAAGCATTTATCTTACGATCCTTGACAATTGTAGTGGTAAATAGGACCTTGTTCTTCTCACCAAACCTTTAAGGGTCCATTTCAGTTAGCTATGCCCACAGAACCAAAGGTTTGACCTAACCAAGGCTTAATCAGGCAAGCGTTTTTAGGTAAAATTATATATATTCTTCTTGAAATGAATTATTTATCTCTAAGTATAGAATATCTATGTGTAGACATGGTATGTTAATTTAATCCAGTGTGTATTTAGCGGATATTTCTAATTGATTTCTCTATTATTGACTGTCCAGTTTGGTTTCTTTTCAGGCTGGTACCTTTGCCTACTTGTGTGAATTTTTTTTTCTCTTTTTTCCTAGTCCTTTTTTTCCCTCTTCCATGACTTTTATTGATTTTACTTCTTCTCTGCTTTTTTTGTTGTTTCTTTCATTGTGTTATTTTTTTTCTACTTCTGAAAGTTCTAGGGTTCTCCATTTATCTATATTCAGAATCAAAGGCATCTAGTATTTCAAGAGTTTAAGGAAGCCCAGCAATTAATCAAAACAACCTTTAGTACATGAACCATGTTTATCATCCTGGCCAAGTTGAGATTCTTCATTAAATCTTGTCCTACCTCAGACTCGTGACCTCAGCGTAGTTTCTTATCTGTTAGAGTTTAAATTGGCAATATACAAGTGGGACAAGAGGCATCCATTTTGTCACTTCATTTTAGCCTTTGAGGTAACCCACAAAGATGTACACTTCAGCATGTAATTGGTCAACTCTAGGTAGACAAACAGGGCATTAACCTGGGGAGTATACCAAATTAGCTTTTGAAATAACTAGCTGTATTGAATATGCTGAGGGAGAAGTGGTCTCTGTGTTCTATGCACAGCCCTCATGCTTGCTAGAAATGATGAGTCCACATATACAGTCAGGTTTCTTCTTTAGCAAGGTACTGATGTCTTTTCTCAAGATAACTGTTGGTGGACTATTGAAGAATGTGCTTTTGTCAGTGGTGCTAATTTGTGTTTGTTTTAAAATGGTGTTTATGACTAAAGTGAGGTTTAAAACAGTTTCACTCTTCCTTTTTATGTACCAGGTGAGATTTCATAGTTTAGTTCAGGCAGTGGGTTAGTGTCGTCTTCAGCCAGAAACCAAGCAAAGGTTCAACTAGTTGGGATGAGCAATGTGCCAGATTTTTTTCTCTCAGAACTTTAAAGATCTTTATCCATTTCATTCCAAATAGAACCTCTATGCATGTGATTACAAGTAAAGTCTCATCTCTGATTTTTCTAATTCATTATGTGGGATCTTGAAGTGTTCCCTTTAGTAGAAAAATCTGTGTTTTCTGGAAGTTATCACCTATACTCTTCCCCTTGAATTCCTCAGGAATATAAAGGACTCCCTAAGTCCAAGGGAGACAGTTTCTTTCACAAGTCAGATGCAGAGGTAAAAAGAGGACATTCTAATCTTTCTGTTATTTTCTTTGATCTTATTGCTGCAGACTTGCCACTGAAACTGGTCCTGTAGTCATGATTGATCTTTGCTTCTGGGTTGGCCTTGCTGATCCAGATTTCTGAGTCTTCATGTTGATTCTCTTGGATTTGAGGGTCACAGATTTTTATTAGTTTACATACATATCCTGTTATGCTCAGCCACTATTCCAATTAACACGATCTTATATTGGTATTGGTAGCTGGGGCTACTAGCTTTAGCAACTCAAAGTCTCCCCCAAACACACACACACACACACACACACACACACACACACTGGAAAGACTATATGGTGCTTACTTCTTTGCCTAGAGTTTTCTGGACTACTTACCTTTGAGTTTCTTGTTTGTATTTTTCTGCTTGCACGTGTTAGTTGGACCCATTCTAAGCTGTCAGAGACGTTCAAATAAAGCTTCAGGAAAAGACCAACATTCCTTTCTCCTTTGTTACCAGTACTGTACCCCAGGTTCACTTTAAATCCTATAGGGCATCTTTGTTCAGATAGTGGAAGTTCCCATGTTGCGATTCCCAGAGTAGTGTGTAGCAACCTGCCTGAGATTCCATAATTGAGGTTGGCCCCTCAAGTGATCTGTTTGTCATAAGAAGGAAACTTTCCTAAGTGAATTTACCTTAGGTTTCAAAATATTTTAAATTATGCCTCACATGAAAGGCAGAAACCTCCAATTAAAAAATAGGTTATTGTTCAAAACAATTGCAAAGGCCCCATCCATTACTTATCAGTATCCAAGTGTGACCAGTAGGATTCTATCTTCCAAGCCAATGGGGGTAGAGAGGGAGATTAAGCACAATTCTCATAAAGATCTGCTGGTTGACAGTATGAGTAGGTATTGAAGGCGTACGGGTAGTACAGGCAGGTCCAGACTCTGATTAGGTTTCTTTTTGCCCTTGGTATGATTCGCTGAAAAATTAAGGGATCATTGGTTTATCTGACTTCATGAGGAAATACATTTTTACATAAATTTAGTTGCAAGTTATATAATAAATGAGATACCCTGAATTATAAAACTCAAGGAAAAAAAACAGGTAATAACCCAACATAATAACATTTTCTGAAAATTTCAACATTTGAATGTTAGGAACTATGAAAAAAAGCACATTGTGGCTTATTTGGGGATTTCAAAATAGTTTCGTAAATAAAATTCATGTATCTCTGAGGATTTTTTTTTCTGTGTTATTTCATTTAATCCTTCTAATAACCTTCTAAAATGAAGCACTAAGTTTCTTACTTTGTAGCGGAGGACCTTGAGCCGAAGAAATTCACTTGTTTGAGAACAAATAGCTGTTGGTTATAGAACTAGGATGTCTGAGTTCAAGACACTGGCCATTATGTGAAGCTGACTGTATTTAATTAACTGAACTGTACTGCACTCAAATCATGACTATTTACATTCATTTTAAAAATTTCATGGTTCCTAAAAAGTTTTTAGAACTTATAAATTTAAAGTGAATGGTCTAATTAAAGTTTTAATATTAGCTCTGATATTATCTGAAATATCCTAAGAATTTACTATACTTGGGAAATATTTTTACATTCATATTAAGGCAGTAATATCACTTATCCCCATTTATTGTACACAGGAAGCAACAACTAACTTCTGAATATGAAGAAGGAAGAACCCAAACATTGGAAAGTAGCCTTTTTGGTAAGACATCTGATAGTGAATTACTCTTGGTGCTCCTACCATAGATGAAGTAGGAGTAAGGAAGCTTTAATAATGAAAGAGTAGTGACAAAATATCAAACGATGTATAAATTGTATGTGTAGGTTTCTTTAATTTCTTTCTTAATAGAATAGGAGTAAGTATGATTAAAAATGTTAATTATAAGTAACTTAAAATCTGGTGCAATATTATTTGAAAAGAAGTTCATTTATTTAGTCCTAACCCCTAAAATCCCATGTGATATCTTTATGTAAACAAGATAAAAGATGTTAAGTTAGGATATTGTATGTTTCTATTATATTCACATTATAACAAATTGGACTTTTTCTAAAAATGTACCTTTAGTTTTTGCAGTATATGGATTACATTTATTAAATGAATAGTTGTAACACATAGTGTTTTGTCTTACTGAAAAGTAATTAAAATTGGGAAATCTACAATACTTTCCTAGTACCACAAACAAATGGCAAACAATAGGAGCTATATCACTGAGCCAGTGTGCAACAGTCCCAATGAGATTGTGTTTTAAGGATATCTACCCATAGTACAGATATCAGAAAGGCAATGTCTGTTAAGAAGCATAGGGTAATTTACTATAATACCAACTGGGTCTCACTTTTACTAACCTCCTTCCTCAGAAGTGAAAACAGAATGAGTTATGTTGATTTTATTAGAACAAGATGTTCCCTTCTGTTTGTTGGATAATTGTAAAGACACTACTTTCTTTAGAACAAGATGCTCTGTTGCCATTAGTCAAAAGATAGTCGTAATAAACTAGTGGCCCGGTGCACTAAATTCATGCACGGAGTGGGTGGTTCCCTCAGCCCAGCCTGCACCCTCTCCAATCGGACATCCCTTTTGCAATCTGGGACTGCTGGCTCCTAACCACTCACCTGCCTGCCTGCCTGATCACCCCCAACTGCCCTTCCCTTGCCAGCTTGGTTTCCCCTAACTGCCCTCCCCTGCCAGCCTGATCTTGCCCCCAACTGCCCTCCTCTAATGGCCAATTTGGTTCTAATTGGTCAGTTTCTATGCCAGTCAGTGTCTCTGGGCCTATCAACCGGGCCTGATCAGAAAGGCAGGGCTGATCAGCAGTCCGGTGGAGGCTGCAAGAGAAATGCAGGCAGGGCTGCTGGCCAGGCTCTGAGGGAAAGAGAGAGGCAAGTGCTGGTCAAAAGCTGCCTCAGACACTACAGATTAGCCCCTGCTTCTCTCTTCAGGTCTCTTTCCGGGCCTGATTCAAAGCCCCCTCAGCAGTCACTGCTGGGTCACTGGGCCTGCAGCCATAGCAGTCAGCACTGGGTCATCATGATGGTGAGCCTTTGGTCATGATCGGTTGTTACACCCTTCCTCTTTATTATAGAGATATTCAAATAGCCCAACTCAGGACTCAACAAATTATAATAAAAGTATAAAATATTTCATAATAACCAAAATGCCAGTGTGCTACCCAGATGTGGCACCTAGTTCATTGTGCAATCTGACTTTTATGAGGATACTTTAAACATATTGGACTTTTTTCAAAGGACTTGTATAAATTGGCTTTGAAAGTTATAGAAAACACAAAGACTAAATATCATTTGACCTAGTAGGTGCTCATAATATATGAGAGTTGTCCCTGGTTTATTTCTGTGTCCTTTTAAACAAAATTTTCAAATTTAATGTCAAAATTCAGTTATTCATTTGTCCACTAAATGGTTTTTTATTTAACTCTCAGGTGTCTTTTTGTTACTGAATGCTATTCTGATGTTGCAGAATTTTATTTTTATTTTTTTTAAATTTTTAAATTTTATTTTATTGTTTAAAGTGTTACAAATAGTAGTACATATGTCTCCTTTTTTTCCCCATTGACCTTCCCCCAGCCTCCTCTACCCCCAGGCAAATGACCTAACCCCACACCCCCAGTGTCTTATGTACATTGGTCATGCTTATATGCATGCATACAAGTCCTTCAGTTGATCTCTTTCCCCCACCCCTCCCACCACAATACTCCCCAGCCTTCCTGCTGTAATTTGACAGTCTGTTCCATGCTTCTCTGCCTCTGTATCTATCTTTTCGTTCATCAGGTTATAATGTTCTTTATTATTCATAAATGAGTGAGATCATGTGGTATTTTTCTTTCACTGCCTAGCTTAGTTCACTTAGCATAATGCCCTCCAGTTCCATCCATGCTGCTGCAAATGGTGAGAATTCCTTCTTTTTTATAGCAGCATAGTATTCCATTGTGTAGATGTACCATGGTTTTCTAATCAGCTCATCTGCTGATGGGCATGTAGGTTGTTTCCAAATATTAGCTATTGAAAATTTTGGTGCTATGAACATAGGGGATCACATATCCTTTCTGGTTGATGTTTCTGTTTTCTTGGGATATATTCCTAGAAGTGGTATTACTGGGTCAAATGGCATTTCCATTTTAAAATTTTTGAGGAAATGCAATACTTTTTTCCACAATGGCTGCACCAGTCTGCATTTCCACCAGCAGTGAAGAAGGGTTCCTTTTTCTCTGCATCCTCTCCAGCACTTGGCATTTGTTGATTTGTTGATGATAGCCATTCTGGCAGGTGTGAGGTGGTACCTCATTTTTTTTTGTTTGCATCTCTGGGATGATTAGTGACTTTGAGCATGTTTTCATGTGTCTCTTGGCTTTCTGAAGTGTCTACTTAGGTCATTTGCTCATTTTTGATTGGGTTGTTTGTCTTCTTTTTGTTAAGTTGTACGAGTTCCCTGTAAATGTTGGAGATTAAACCCTTATCTGAGATAACATTGGAAAGTATGTTCTCCCATGCAGTGGGCTTTCTTGTTGTTTTGTTGATGGTTTCTTGTGCTGTGAAGAAGGTTTTTATTTTGATGTAGTCCCATTTGTTTATTTTCTCCTAAGTCTCTCTTGCTCTAGGATCTGTGTCATTAAAGGTATTACTATGACATATGTCTGCAATTTTGCTGCCTAAGGAGTCTTGTAGGATTTTTATGGTTTCCCGTCTTACATTGAAATCCTTTAGCCATTTTGAGTTTGTTTTTGTGTATGGTATAAGTTAGTGATCTAGTTTCATATTTTTGCATGTATCTGAACAAATTTCCTAGCACCATTTATCAAAGAGGTTGTTTCAACTCCATTGTATGCTCTTGCCTCCTTTGTCAAATATTAATTGAGTATAATGGCTTAGGTCAATTTGTAGGTCCTCTATTCTGTTTCATTGGACTATATTTCTCTTCTTTTGCCAGTGTCAGTCAGTTATGAGATCAGTGGCTTGATAATATAGTTTGATGTCTGGTGTTGTTATCCCTCCAACTTTGTTCTTCTTTCTCAGGACAGCTGTGGCTATTCGGGGTCTTTTTTTTATTCCAGATGAATTTTTGGAGATTTTGTTCTAGATCTTTGAAATATGCCATTGGTATTTTAATAGGTATTGCATTGAATCTATAGATTGCTTTAGGCAGTATGGATATTTTAATGATGTTGATTTTACCAATCCATGAACATGGTATGTTCTTCCATTTGATTATATCTTCCTTTATCTCTTTTTTTTTAATATCCTGTAGTTTTCTGAGTACAGGTCTTTTACATAATTGGTTAAGTTTATTGCTAGGTACCTTAATTTTTTTTGATGCAATGGTAAATGGGATATTTTATTCATTTCTCTTTCTGTGAGTTCTTTATTGGTGTATAAAAAGACCATAGATGTCTGGGTGTTAATTTTGTATCCTGCTACATTGCCAAATTCATTTATTAGGTCTAGTAGTTTTTTTATGGAGTCTTTGAGGTTTTCTATTTATAGTACCCTGTCTTCTGCAAATAAGGACAGTTTTATTTCTTCTTTTCCCATTTGGATGCCTTTTATTTCTTGGTCTTGTCTGATTGCTATGGCTAGTACTTCTAATACTATGTCGAACAGGAGTGGTGAAAGTGGGTATACTTGTCTTGTTCCTGTTTGTAGGGAAAATGAGTTTAGTTTTTGCCATTGAGTATGATATTCTCTGTAGGTTTGTCATATATGGCTTTTATTATGTTGAGGTATGATCCTTCTATACCCACTTTGCTGAGAGATTTTATCAAGAAAGGGTGTTGGGTTTTGTCAAATGCCTTTTCTGCATCAATTGACATGATTATGTGATTTTTATCTCTCAGTTTTTTTATGTGATGTATCACATTTATTGATTTGCTAATATTGTACCACCCTTGCATCCCTGGAATAAATCCAACTTGGTCATGAAATATGATCTCTATAATGTATTGCTGAATCCAATTTGCTAGAATTTTGTTGAGGATCTTAGCATCTATGTTCATCAAGGATATTGGCCTGTAGTTTGATTTTTTTGTGGTGTGTTTATCTGGTTTGGGGATTAGGGTAATCCTGGCTTCATAGAAAGAGCTTGGAAGTGTGCCTTCCTCTTGAATTTTTTGAAGTAATCTGAGGGGGATAGGTTTTAGTTCTTCTTTGAATGCTTGATAGAACTCACTTGTAAAGCCATCCAGACGAGGGCTTCTGTTTGCTGGAAGCTAATTGATCACTGTTTCAATTTCTTCGGTAGTTATCGATCTATTCATGTTTTTTATTCTTCTTGGTTGGGTTTTGGGAGCTTGTATTTTTCTAGGATTGTGTCCATTTCATCTGGGTTGTCCATTTGGTTTGAATAGAGTTGTTCATAGTATTTTTTCATAATCGTTTGTATTTCTATGTGATTGGTTGCCATTTCACCTTTTCATTTCTGGTTTTGTATATTTGGATCCTCTCTCTTTGCTTCCTGGTGAGCCTGGCTAGAGGTTCATCCATCTTGTTTATCCTTTCAAAGAACCAGCTCTTGCTTTTGTTGATCTTTGTATTGTTTTTTTGGTCTCTATTTCATTTATCTTGGCTCTGATCTTTATTATTTCCTTCCCTCTGCTGATGCTGGGCTTTTCTTGTTGCTCTCACTCTAACTCTTTGAGTTGTAGGGTTCGGTGATTTATAACCATTGGTTCTTGTTTTTTTTTGCGGTAGGCTTGTAGAGCTATGAATTTCACTCTTGAGACTGCTTTCATTGTGTCCAAGGATTTTGGATTGTTGTGTTTTCATTGTCGTTTGTTGCCGGGATGCTTTTTGTTTCTTTTTTGATCTCCCTGGTAATCCAGTCACTGTTTAATAGCATGCTATTTAGCCTCCAGTTGTTTAACTTTTTTTAAATTATACTTGATTTCTAGTTTTATGCTGTTGTGATCTGAGAAGATGCTTGATATGATTTCTATCTTCTTGAATTTGAAGAGACTTTGCCTGTGACCCCATATGTGGTCTATCTTTGAAAATGACCCCTATGTACTTGAGAAGAATGTATATTCTGTTGCTTTGGGGTGAAATGTTCTGAAGATGTCAATTAATTCCATCTTATCTAGTGAGTCATCTAGGATTGATGTTTCTTTGCTAATTTTTTGATTAGAGGATTTGTCTAATGGTGATAGTGGTGTATTAAAGTCCCGTACTATGATAGTATCACTGCCAATCTCTCCCCTGATAGCCTCTAGAAGTGTTTTTATATATATGGTTGCTCCTGTATTGGGTGCATATATGTTCAACAGAGTTATTTGTTTTTGTTGGATTGTTCCCTTTAGTTTTATGAAGTGGCCTTCTTTATCTTGTTATGTCCTGCACTTTGAGATCTAATTTGTCAGATATAAGTATTGCTACCCCAGCTTTCTTTTCATTTCCATTCACCTGAGAAACCTTTTTCCATCCCTTTAACATTAGTCTGTGTGTGTCCTTTTGTCTGAGGTGGGTTTCCTATAGATAGCAGATATATGGATCATGTTTTCTTATTCACTCAGCTACCCTATATCTTTTGATTGGGGAATTTAACCATTTACATTCAAAGTTATTATTGATAGGTACTTCTTTGTTGGCATTTTTAATCTTTAGGCCACTGTGCCTTCTTTGCTTCCTATTTCTTCTTTTTACAGCAGGCCCTTTAGCATTTCATGCATTGCTGGTTTGGTGGTAATACTCTCCCTTAGTCCTTTTTTGTCTGTGAAGTTCCTGATTTCACCCTCAATTTTGATTGATAGCCTTGCTGGGTACAGTATCCTTGGATTCAGACCCTTCCTTTGCATGACTTTGTGTATTTTATTCCATTCCCTTCGGGCCTGATGTGTTTCTGTTGAGAAATCAGTCGCTAGTCTGATGGGAGATACTTTTTAAATAACTTTCTGTCTCTCTCTAGACACTTTTAAGATTATTACTTTGTTGTTGGTGTTTTCCAATTTAATTATAATGTGCCTTGGTGCTGTTCTTTTGGAGTTCATTTTGTTTGGGACTCTGTGAGCTTCTTGGATTTGTGTGAATTTTTTTCTTCTCTATATCAGGGAAGTTTTCTGTCATTATTTCTTCAAACAGGATTTCTATTCCTATCTCAGTTTCCTCTCCTTCTCCCACCCCTGTTTTTCAGATGTCGTTTTATTTCATGTTGTCCCAAAGTTCCCTTAGGCCAGCCGTGTGCAAACTATGGCCCACGGGCTAGATCCGGCTGTTCTATCCAGTTCTCTTGCTCTCCCCTCCGCTCCTTTTCTTTGAATTTATATTAGTTCACACAAACACTCCATCCAACTTTTGTTCCGGCCCTCCGGTCCAGTTTAAGAACCCATTGTGGCCCTCGAGTCAAAAAGTTTGCCCACCCCTGCCTTAGGCTCTCCTCCTGATTTTTAAGTTTTTTTCCTAAATGCTACTCTGCATGGGTATTTTTTTCTATCTTGCCTTCTAGCTCACTGATGCTGTACTCTGCTTCTTCTAGTCTACTGTTGATGGTTTCTATTGAGTTCTTTACAGCAGCAATGTCATTTTTTATTTCTTCATGGTTCTTCTTCATTTCCTCTTGGTTCTTACACATATTGTTGAAATTTTCTCCCATTGTTTTCAGCGACCTTATGACCATTTCTCTGAGTTATTTCTCTGACTTATTGCTTGCTTCCAATTCATTTACTTCCATTTCTGGTGATGCCTCCTCTTCTTTCCTATGCAGGCTGTTTCTTTGTCTCCCCATGATCTCTTTTCTCCAGGTATCTGGTTATGTACCTCTCACTCTCCTGCATTGATTTAAAGGCACAAAATACAACACAACAAGGCACAATGCACAATGCACTGAACAGAAATGTATTCTTGATACTAATAACCCCAAATAAAGGTGCCCTCCAGAGAAAAGAAAATTAGGGGATAAGCAACAAAAACAAAAAGCAGTGCAAAAATGATACTGAGAAAAAGAAAAAAAAAGTAAGAGATAAAGAAAGAGAATAAAAAAGAAGGGAGTAAAACTTTTATAAGGGGAGAAAACTCCAATAGAGAACAACAACTTATCCCAAAAAATGCAAATAACAAACATCCAGAGATGAATGCAAACTACAAACAACAACTAATAACAAGCAAAGAGGAAAAACAGGAGCAAAAAACAAACAGAAACCCACCAAAAAAACAACAACTAAAAAAAAGAGAAACAATCTCACAAACAAGCATAAAAAAACAATATAATCAACAATCAAGCCAACAACCATAGGACAGAGAGAAAGTAAGGAAAAACAAAAGAAAATAAAACAAAAAACTAGAACAAAACAAAACAAATAACAACAACAAACAAACAAACAAAAGGGCAGAGAGAAAAAATATTGGATAATGAAGAAAGAGAAGAGAGATGTGTGTATGGAGTTAGAGCAGGGGACCAGAAATTACATATAGAAGTAGGGTGAGTTTTTAATATGTGGTAAAATGAAGGAATAGAGAAAATATAAAGCAGGAATAGGGTAAGAGAAACAGGACAACAAAAGGAGAAAAGTGAGAAAGAGAGTGTTGGCTTAAAGGTAAAGTTGACATAGATTAAAATTATGCTAAAGGAAACATGAAGATAGAATGTAGAACACCAAGCCCAAAATATGATATGGAGAAAATAAAATACTTTTTTTTAAAAAAAAGGTAAAATAGTAGTAGTAATAATAGTGATTAAAAATAAAAATAAAATAATTAAAAAGGTAAAATCTAGTGGGGAAAAAAGAAAAAAAATAGTTTCTTAAGTAAAAGATGGAAAAATACAAATGTGCAGTAGTGAAGGTTATTCACTTTCTCTATTGTTCCATTTTGCATGCCTGTTTTCCTGTCAGGTAGTCAGTACAGTATTGAAGTTCCCTGTGTTCCCCTTCTCCTCGGTGTTGTAAGTCACAGTCCTGATTTTCCAACAGGCCATGTTTCTTTGTTTCTTTGACTCCTTTATTTGTGTTTACACAAGAGTCAATTTGTGATTCACCCCCTGGGTGGCATTGTTTCTGGATTGACCTTCGGAGCTGTAAGTCCTCTCTAGCCAGTATTTAGATTTTGTTTTCCCTGTGGCACTAGTTTGGGAGAATGGACTGTCCCAGAGCTGGTTCTCTGATCCTTACTCCCCACTCTGATCCCCAGGTTCCACAAAAACAACTTTCCCCTACAATCTCTGAGAGTGTCCCCAATTGGGTGATCTCATGGACTGGGCTTAGGAACCAAAAGCAAGGTTTACAGAAAAAAAAAAGAGCCAGAGTAAGTGCACAAACTCTTGACTTTTACCCGCCGGCACTGCGCGAAACTCTGTGACCAACTTTTTTCCCCTGGCACTAAACACCCGGCACACTGTTAAAATTTCAGGCTGCCCTTTTGCACCTAGTTTGACTGTGTTGATTTTTAGAGTTCCCTTTTGCTAGAAGCCCTGTGGATCACCTCCCACATTTGCGGATCGCGCTGGGCCGAATGGTCGAGAATTTGGTGGGGCTCCGACTTCCCCAGAACATCTAGCTCCCCTAGTGCACATTACTCTCTCCAGCCTGGATCTCATACCTCACATTTTTCTTGGTGAAATCTGACCTTTCTGTGAGAAGTTGCAGAGCTCATCCCAAGTCCATGCATTCACGCTGCTTGAGATCTGCTGTTCCTGGGTTCACAGCTGTTTTCTGGGTGCTGTGTCTGTAGAGTCCCGGGATATATAGAATGCCTACTTTAATCACTGAGCAAAATCCTGGACTGTGGTAGAGGAAAGGCGACTCGCACCTACAGAACCATAAGGGGGAGATTTGGGTGGCATGGTTCTGAGGAGAGATCTGGAGGTTGGCTACTGATATCCCTGAGTCCACATCCCTCACCGCCCTCAAAAACTGGCTCCACCCTTGCAGAATTTTAAAAACACAGTTTCTAGAGGCCTGGTGCATGAAAAAACATGCACTGTAGAAGGGGCCCTCAGCCCAGCCTGCCCCCTCTCACAGTCTGGGAGCCCTCAGGGGTGGGAAGCAACCAGGCAATCAGGGGAAGGCGACTCCCCATCACACTTCTGTTGGTGCCACTACTGGCAGAGCAAGCCTAGGCTGGCCCTGGTTACTTTAACTGAGAAAGCTCTGAGCAGTTGTGGGGGGGGGGTCGGAGGGGACTGGGGGACTCCGGAGACCCTGGGCCCCTGCCACCCTGATGGGGCTGAGGGGACTGGGTACCACCATCTTGTCGCTGTGGGTGCTGCCATCTTTGAGGTCGTGGCAGTCAATTAGCATATTCCGTCCTTACTTGCTGTGGGCGCCACCATCTTTGAGGGCGGTGCAGTCATTTAGCATATTCCCTCCTTATTGGGTGTGGGCACCACCATCTTTGAGATGGCATGAGGGTCAGTTAGCATATTCCCTCTTTATTAGATAGGTAGGATTTGACACATTCCCTATGCTGTACACTAGATCCCTGTGGCTTATATATTTTTAATGCCGGTATCTTATTCCAGCATCTAGAATGGGTTCTGGAATCTGGAGAAGGCGCTGTGTGTAATTAATAAAGAGTCCAGAGATGCAACATAATTTTGGAAGGCATTTTGGGGAGCCAGAGAAGACTTAGCTTGTCTCCTCTCTCTCTGGACCCCTTGCTTTTTATTAACACAAATTGTCCTAAGGCAAGGTAGATATACATATCAAAGGCCAAGGTTTAGTATACAGAATCCATTGTTAGATTAGGGGAACTGCCTATGACTGTTCAGGTGTTTGTCCACTAGGGGGCAATAACATGTAGATTGAAATGCCCTCAGCTGTCTGGCAGCAAGCAATCATTTATGCATCCTTTTCAGGGTTGGGGAAATGCCCTTAGCCATTTCAAACGGGCAATAACATATGTGATTCAGCCTTTGCTCAGTTGCCCAGTTCCATCATCCTTTTGATGAAACTCTTGCATTTATGACATGCTGGGATTAGCTTCCAGCATATTTTATCACTGGAAGTTTGCGCTTCTCATTCATATTCTTCTATTTATTCCAGCTCCTCAACTTAATACCCTCTGGCAATCATCAGTTTGTACTCAGTAGCTGTTTCTGTTTTGTTTGTTTTATTGTTTTAGATTGCACATGTAAGTGAGATTGTGATATTTGTTTTTATCTGTCTTATTTCATTTAGCATAACACCTTCTCGGTCCATCATTGTTGTCTTAAACAGCAATAATTGATTACTGTTTATGCCTGAGTATTTCATTTTAGATATATACACATGCTACATCTTCTTTATTCATTAATCTATCGAAGGACACCTATGTTGCTTCCATATCCTGGCTACTATAAATAACACTGCAGTGAACATAGGGGTGCAGATATCTTTTCGAATTTATTTTTATATTTGTGTTAGATAAATACCCAGAAGTGGAATGGCACTTTTATTTCTAATTTTTTTGAGGGATCTCCATCCTGCTTTCCACAGTGACTGCACAAATTTACAAAAACATGAACATTCCACGAGGCCTTCTCTTCATATCGTCGACAACACTTGTGAAATATATATATTGAATCTTTATTTTTTACAGTATTACAGATGTACCCTTTTTTTCCCCCATTGCTCCCATCTACCCAATTCCTACCCTGCCCCGGGTCTTCACCTCCCTATTGTATGTGTCCACAAGTAATGCATATCTATATATTTGTATAAAACCCTAATATGCAAATAGAGTGGACGGTGGAACAACTGAACACCTGCACAACCAGTCGCTATGACGTGCGCTGACCATTAGGGGGCGTGCGTGGAACATGGCAGGCTTCAGAAGCAGGCGTCAGAAGGGGGAACATGGCGGGCATCGCCACGGAGAGATGGTGGACCAGGTGAGTGAGGAATCCAGACCAATGATGGGCGCCGGTCACTGTCATCTGTGCGAGCCTCTGGTGGTTACTGAAAATTCTTTGCACCTGAGCACCATGGTACCGCCAGTCACTCGCACCTACTGTAATACTGCTTTGGTTGTGATGATCTCCTTTACCTGATTCTTGTCTGTGAAGCCCTCTATCTGACCCTCAAATCTAAATGAGATCTTTCCTAAGTAGAGTATTCTTGGCTGTAGGTACTTGCTCTTTATCACTTTGAATGTTTCTTGACACTCCCTTCTGGCCTGCATAAGTTTTTATGAGAAATCAATTGAAGTAAATTTAAAACGAGAGAGAATTTGGGAGCAAGACATATGCTGTATATTGCTGCTCTCTTGAAGGTAACCAAATGCTTTTCTCTTGATGCTTTTAAGATTATCTCTGTCTTGGCCTTTTAATTATGATGTGTCTTGATGTGGGCCACTTTGGGTGCCACTTGTTTGGTAATCTCTGTGCTTCCTGCAGTTGTAAGTCTCTTCCTTTCATCAGGTAGGGGAAGTATTCTGTTATTATTTCTTGAAATAATGAGGTTGTCCCAGAGGCTCCTTACACTGTCTTCATATTTTTTGATTATTTTTCTTTTTATTCTTCTGACTGAGTGCTTTTTGCTTCCTCATATTGGAAAGCCTTGATTTGATTCTGAGAATCTTCTATTCTAATGTTGGATCCCTATAAACTTTTCTTTGTTTTAGCTAGTGTATGCTTAATTTCTGACTGGTCCTTCTTCATGTCTTTGAAATTCTCATTAAGATCCTTGAAAGTCTCATTAAGTCGCTTGAAGCTCTCATTAAGTCATTGAAGCTCTCATGAAGTTCCTTATAACCATTGTTTTGAACTCTGTATCCAGCAGTTTGCTTGCTTCCATTTCATTCATTTATGTTCACGTTTCTTTGTCTCTTCATTTTGGCTGCTTCTCTGTGTTTTTTTTCCTACGTATTAGGTAGAGTGGCCTGGCGTAGTAGGTGTCCTGCAGGACCCAGTGGCTCAGCCTCTCCAGTCACCTGAGCTGGCACTCTAGGTGCATCCCTTTATGGGCATGTGCACAGTCTTGTTGAAGGGAAAGATAGAAACCCTTCCCAGATTCAGGTTTTCAGACACCAACTTAAGGGCAGCCATTTAAGCAGGACTTTCTAAGGCTAGCAGCCTTATGCACGCTGTATGAAATGTTTCTGCACAGCAGGTATCGCCCTGACTGAATTTTTGATGTTGACTTGAAAATTTATTTGTAAAGCAAGTAATATGAAAATATAATTTGGTACTGGTTTCAGTTGCATCATCGATAATTGCTTGCAATGCGGGTTATTTCTGTAACGCTTGATGCGCATTTCACAGGTTTCCTATATAATAAAACCTTACTATGCAAATTGGCCGAATGGCAGAACAACCGGTCACTATGACATGTACTGACCACCAGGGGGACAGCCGCTCAATGCAGCAGCTACACCCTGGTGGTCATTGCGCTCCCACAGGGGGAACACGGCTCAGCCAGAAGCTGGGCTCACAGCTGGCAAGCACAACGGAGATAACAAAGGGAGTCTCTACAGCCTTCAAGGTAGCACTAAGGACTCCTTGGGGTCCTGGACTGTGAGAGGGTGCAGTCCGGGTTGAGGGACACCCTCACCCCAATGCACAAATGTCGTGCACCAGGTCTCTAGTTTATACATTAATTACTAGGACAATATTAGGCAATTATAAGCTTTCCTTTTTATCAAATTAATGTTTCAAGATAATTTTTAGATAAAATCAGCATAATGATTTCTGACTTAAAATTTGAATACGAAGTGTCTTTTTATTAAATGAATAATTCAGTTTTGCTTTATAGTGCACTAAATCCCCATATGTAATTGTAAAGTAAGATATTCAATCAATTTTATCATTTTCTTGCTCAAGTATACAATTCAAATCATTGGCTTTATTTATATCTTTCCACATGCTCCACTCAGTTGTGAGAATACTACTCCTATTCTGCCAGGTCAGCATGGCTCAGTGGTTGAGTGTTGACCCATGAACCAAAAGTTAGCGCACGGTTGGATTCTAGGTCAGGGCCTGTGCAAGGGTTGTGTGCTCAATCTCCAGTGTGGGCGTGTAGGAGGCAGCCATTGATGATTTTCTCTCATAACTGATGTTTCTATCTCTCTCTTCCTCTCCTTTCCTTTATGAAGTCAATTAAAATATATTTTTTTAAAAAACCCATTTTCTGATACTTGGATCTTTATCTTAATGTCCAAGCTGACTGTGTCTTTAAATAGCAATAATATGTTGATATATGTTCAAAGAAAAAATTGATAAGCATTTTTTCTAGAGCACTTTTAGGTTCAGAGGTCAATTGAGTGGAGAGTGCAGAGAGTTCTCATAAATGCCGTAACCCAAACACACACGGCCTTGCTCATTTGGACATCCTGTACCAGAGAGGTACATTTATTACAATGGATGGACCTGCATTGACTCATCATTATCAACCAAAGTCCATAATTATCCTTAAGGTTCACTCTTGGTGGTGTACATTTTATGGGTTTTGACAAATGTCTGGTGACAAGTACCCACCATTACAGTATCATATACAGTCTTCTCACTGCCCTAAAAATATGCTGTGCTCTGCTTATCCCATGCTCCATTCTCTCGAACCTCTGAAAAGCACGGAATTTTTTTACTGTCTCCATAGTTTTGCATTTTCTTGAATGTTGTGTAGTTGGAAAAGAGACATTGGGTATCTTTTAATTTAAAAGTTTAAAAAATTAAAATTCCAAGGTAATTGAATGTAGTTATCCAAGACTTTCTTTGTCCTTAGTTGGTTGTTGTTGTTGTTCTTCAGCATAGGATCTGATGATATATTCCACACAAGCTGAGAAAGCATGCTTCCTCTAGGCATTTGCCTCCTAATGGGGAGGGTTGAGAAAAATTACCTCATGCACTGCTGCAGAGCACTCACTGTCTCTTTGACCTGCTCTATGAGGTGGGAACAGATACTCTCTAGCAATGGAAAGAGACAGTCTCAAGTAGTTCTAAATTATACAACTGGAATCCCAAAGTCTTTCCTATTTAAGTTCATTTGGACATGGTGCCAGGAAGAAACTGTTTCCTGTTTTGCTGTGCTTAAAGTGTAGTGCCTGTCAATCAAGCTCTCTTGTGATGGAGTGTTTCATCCTAATGGGCTAGTCTTCACTGAAGAGCTGGAGAAGTTGTCAGTGTTACTGCACAAGTGGTGTTCTCTTTATTAATTGCTCCTAATGGAAGAAGTTCAGAAAACTCATGCTATTTTATGTTTGACATTGTTATTCTATGACTAGAGGCCTGATGCACAAAATTCGTGCAAGGGGTTCGACCCTCGCAGCCCCGGCTTCCTCCAGAAGGTCCTCTGGAAGGATGTTCGGTCTAATTGGCATATTATGCTTTTATTATTATAGATTATTATAGATTCTGCTTCTACTAACATTTTCCATTTTCTGTCAATCTGATGGGGTTTGGTTAGAATTATGTTCATTGTAAATAACAGTTCAGAGATAAGTATCAAATTGTGATAAATCCTATTCTTTTTTTCTCTTGCATTTGGTATATTTAAAAAGAGAAAGTAAATATTCTTAATATATTAATGTCCTACCAATAACATGATTAATATTCACTCTAGTATAGTCTTTAGGTATGGTCCCAAAGGATACTTTTTATCAAAGCACTAGTCCAGTACTTTTAACGTCTTATATTTTATTATTGTTTTAAAATGTATTTCACTTTCTTTTCTTTAATAGTGGAAGATATCTCTGAAGAAGACTCTTTAATCAGGTTGGACTTTATGGATTTTTAAAAATTTGTGCGTTAACTATGGAAATGTAGAGAAAGGAAACTACCATTTCTAGAGTGTTCTATTGTGGGCTAGACCCTATAATATGTAATTAATCTGAGTTATATAGTCACCACAATAACTCTGCAAAGTAGGTATGCTATCGTAGCTCACTTTTTATTAATGAGTCAACTGTGGTTCAGGGAGGTGGATGAATTGACCCATTATTCCATAGGTAGCAAGGGGCTGACCCATGGTTTGACTGTCAAACAGCTTGAATCTCAAATTTTTCTGTTGTTTCTCAACATACACTGATAAGTTCCCCTGTAGCTCTGCCATGGAGATACAGATGCAAAGCAGCGCAACCCAGAAAGTCAAATCTGATTGTGTGTTAACTCTGAGTTAGGGTTTTTCTAAGAGGCCCAGTTAGTCCAAGCATTTATCTTACTCTCCTTGACAACTGTAGTGGTAAGTAGGACCTTGTTTTTCCCACCAAAGCTTTTAGGGCCCATCTCGGTTAGCTATGGCCATAGAACCAAAGGTTTTACCTACGTTAGGCCTAATCAGGCAAATAACTTTAGGTAAAATGATATTCATTCTTCTAGAGACCAAGTATTTCTCTGTAAGTTAATATTATCTATGTATAGACAATGTTTTGCTATTTAAATTCATCATGTATTTATAGAATATTTCTAATTGATTTCTCTGTTTACTGACTTCACAATCTGGTTTTCCCATCAGGATGGTACCTTTGCCTAGTTGTATGAATTTTTTTCTTGTTCTCCTAGAGTCTTTTTTTCCTCCTTCATGACTTTTCTTGATGTTTTACTGTCTCCTCTGCTTTTTTTTTTTTTTTTTTTTTGGTATTTTTTATTGTATTATTTTTTCACTTCTTCCAGCGATTGTGTTCTCCATTTTTATGTACCAAAGACAGAATCAAAAGCATGTAGAATTTCAGGAGTTTATGGAAGCCCAGCAATTAATTAATCAAAGCGCCCTCTAGTCCTTCAACCTGTGTTTAACATCCTGCCTACATGGTGGATCTTCATTTAAATCTCCCCCACTTCAGATTAGTGACCTCAGCATAGTTTCTCATCTCTTAGAGGACTTTAAATAAGAAGTATACAAGGGGACAAGAGGCGTCCTTCTTGTCCCTTCATTTTATCCTCGGAGGTAACTTACAAAGATGAACACTTCAGCATGTAAATGATCACTTCCAGACAGACTTCTGGGTATTAACTTGGGGAGTACATCAAGTTAGCTATTGAAATAACATATTTGAAGATGCTAAGTGGGAAGTGATCTCTGTTCTTGAGGGAAGCCCTGGTGCTTGCTGGAAATTATGAGTCAGCAAATGCAGTCAGGATTCTTTGGCAAGGGATTGATATCTTTTATCAAGATAACAGTGGGTGGGCTGCCAAAGAATAAGCTTTTGTTAGTGATTTTAATTTCTAAGTGTTTGCTTTAAAATGCAGGTTATCTTTAAACTGAGGTTTAAAATAGTTTCACTGTTCCTTTTTTTTTCCTTTTTATGTACCAGGTGAGTTTTCACAGTTCGGTTCAGGCAGTTGGGGAATGGCAGTGAGTCAGTGTGTGTCTTCAGCCAGAAACCAAGAAAAGCTCAACCAGTTAGAAGGAGCAATGGGCCAGATTCTTTACCTGAGAGCTTTAAGATCTTTATCCATTTCATTCCAAGTAGAACCTCCATGCATGGGGTTACAAGTAAAGTCTCATCTCAGATTTTCTCTAACTCGCAATTTGGGGTCTTGAAGTGTTCACTTTATCAGAAAAAAATCTATTTTCTGGGACTATCTCCTACTCCCCACATTGAATTCTTCAGGAAAATAAAGGATTCCCTAATTCCAAGGGAGACAGTCTTCTTTCACAAGTGAGATGGAGAGCTATAAAAGGACATTCTCACCTTTCTGTTGTTTCCATTGATTCTATTGTTGCAGAGTTGCCATTGAAACCAATCCAATATTCATGATTGATCTTTGCTCCAGGGTTGGCTTTGCTGATCCAGATTCCTGAGTCTTCACGTTGATTGACTCTTGGACTTCAAAGTCACTTTTTTTCTTTTCTTTTTTTTACTTGACATGCATTTGCTTGATGTATAGCCACTATTCCAATTACCAGCACCCTCTTGTGGTAGCTGGGCCTCCTAGAATTACTCACTCACTGCCTCCCCCGCCCACCCTCAGCACACACTGGAAAGTCTATGTGGAACTTCCTTCTTAGCTCAGACCTTGTGGACTAGTTACCCTTTGAGCCTGTTGTTTGTATTTTTGACTAGCAGTTATTAGTGGAGCCCATTGTAAGCTGTCAGAGAGGTTCAAATAATGCTGCAGGAAAAGACCAGACTTGTTACCTGATCTGTCCCCTGAGGTCACTTTATATCCTGTAGAGCATCTTCGTTTACACAATGTAAGGTCCCATATTGCAATTAACTGAGTAATATAGGTGCTAACTTACCTGAGATTCCATAACTGAGGTTGGCCCCACCAGTGTTCTCTTTGCCATCATAATGAAACATTCCCATGTGATTTGAATTTGACTCAGGTTTCAAAATATTTTAAATTATACCTCACATGGAAGCCAGTCAACAGAAAGCTCTGAATCAAAAGTAGGTTATTCTGAAGATCTTGTATGCATAAGTGCATAAGCTATGGACTCAGACAGTGGGGTGGAGAGAGCCTGGGGTGGGGGCTGGGGTGCGTGGGAAGTGGCCTAGAGGGGGTTAATAGAGAAAAAAAAGTTAGTTGCAAGTTATATATATAATAGCTGAGATACCCTGATTTACAAAACACAAAGAAAGAACAGGTAATAATCAAAGGTAATAACATTTTCTGAAAACTGCAACATTTTATATTAGAAATGTTGAAAACCCCACAATTGGTATTATTTCAGATTTCAAAAGAATTGCAACTAAACTTCATGAACTTGATTTTTGCTTTGGTTTACTGTTTCTCTGAGCATTCTTTTTTGCTGTTTAGCTCATTTAGTCCTCCTAATGACCTTCTAAAATAAGGCAGTAAGACTGTTATTTTCAGAGGAGGACCTTGAGTCAAAGAAAAGTGACTTGAGAACAAATAGCTGTTGATTATAGAACTAGAATGTCTGAATTCAAGATACTGACCTTATGATAAACAAACTCTAATTAATTCATTAAACTATACTGCCCTCAAATCATGACTGTTTCAGTTTACTTTTTAAAAAAACTTACATGCTTCCTAAAAAACTTTTTAGACTTTACATATTTAAAATGTATCGTATAATTAGCTTTGATATTAGCTCTGATATTACCTAAAACATTCTAAGAATTTACCACATTTGGAAAATATATTTATACTAGTGATCTGGTGCCCAGATTTGTGCACATTGGAAGGAAATTAATTAGAAGGTGGGTGGTGGGGTGAGACTGGGCGAAATGGGCCAGACACATCCTGGAGCCAACCTCCCTTGGACCCTTCCCAGGGGGCCTCACGGCGGGAGGGAAGGGGGGGGAGAGGGGGGCGGAGTCCTTACAGCAGATGGGTTCACTCAGCCTGGGCTGTGGGGACTGGGTCAAAACCAGCTCTCCAATATACCCGGAGTGGTCCTGGATTAGGAGAGTGCAGTTCTCAGGTGACAGACCCGGCAATCAGGCTCCTTCCTCTCTTGTTCCGGGTGCACCACCCTAGAACCACAGCTGCCAAGTCACCACAGCTCAGCAGCTCCTGCATTGATCGTCTGCCCCCTGGTGGTCAGTGTGCATCATAGCTACCGGTCAGATGGTTGAAAGGTTGGATGGTCGCTTAGTCTTTTGTATATAGATTTGTATTAAGGCACTAATATTACTTATCGCAACTTTTTTTGTGCACAGCAAGAAACAACTAACTTCTGAATATCAAGAAAGAAGGAGACCGCACACATCTGAAAGTACCTACCATGGTAAGCCTTCTGAGAGTGAATTGCTATTGGTGCTCCTAACATACATGCAGTAAGAGTAAGGACGTTTTGATAATGAAAGAGCAGTGAAAAACTACCAAACAATATGTAAGTTGCATGCAGTTTTTCTTAATCTCTTTCTTGATAGAATTGTATTCAGTATGATATAAAATGTTAATTGTGGGTCATTTAAAATATGGGGCTATTTTGTTTGAAAAGAAGTTAATTTATTTATTCTGATGCCTAAAAGCCCATATGATATCTTTATTTAAAAGAGAAAGAAGATGTTAAGTTAGAATGTTGTATGTTTCTACTATATTCCCATGATAACAAATTGGACTTGTTCTAAAAAGGGATCTTTTGCTTAGTCTCATATTAAATGGATTATATTTAGTAAATGAATACTTATTATACATAGTGATTTGTATTACTAAAAAAGTAACTAAAACTAAGAACTCATCAATACTTCTTAGTAGCACAAACAAATGGCAAACGATAAGAGTTACTCACTTAGCCAGTGTGCAAGGATTCCAATGAAATAGCTTTTCAAAGATATATACTCATAGTACAGAAGTCAGAAAGGCAACACCTGTTGAGAATCATAGGGTATTTTACATATTACACCAACTAGGTATCACTGTTATTAACCTCATTCCTCAGAAGTCAAAACAGAATGAGATATGTTGATTTATTAGAACAACATATTATCTTTGTTAAATAAATGTCAGGACACACTAATTACTTTAGAACAAGATGCTCTGTTGCCACTGCTCAAAAGATAATTATCAGTATTCAGATAGTCCCACTCGGGACTCAGCAAATTATAATAAAAGTACAAAAGGATTTCACAGTAACAAAAATGTCAGTGTGCTACCCAGATGTGGCACATAGTTCACTGTGTAATCTGAACTGTATGAGGACACCTTGGACTTAGTAGACCTTTATAAAAGGACTTCTGTTGGTTTGTTTTGCAAGTTATAGGAAGTGCAAAGATGAAGTAGTGTTTTGACCTTGAAGGTGCTCATAATATGGGAGAAATGTTCCTAGTTTATTTGTGTAGTTTTTAAACAGAATTTTCAAATCAAATATCAAAATTCAGTTAATTCATTTTTCTGCTTAATGGTCACGCTATTTACATCTCAGGTGTCTTTTAGGTACTAAGTATTATTTTGATGATGCAGAATTGAAATATTTTTAAAAAACAGTCCTTACCCTCTAAGAATTTATTGTTTTTCTTTGTCATTCCTATTATTTACTATGGTTTATCCAATGTCTAACAGATGCCAGAGTGCACTAGGAGCTTATAATAATCATTGTTTATGCTTTTGGTTTGTGTGTAGTGTGAGCCAGCCACTTTAAGTCCATGATGAGAATTAAGTTTTAAAAATGTGGGTTAGGTGAGGCCTTGGCCAGATGTCTCAGATGCTTAAAGCATTGTCCCTGATATGCGAAGTTGTGGCCTTGATGCCTGGTCAGGGCACATTCCAGAATCACCCAATGAATGCATAAGTAAGTGGAAGTACAAACTGGTATTTCTCTATCTCTGTCTCTGTTTCTCTCTAATCAATTTTTTAAAAATGTTTCAAAAATAGATAGAAATAAAAATGTGGGTGAGATTTAAAGTCAGCATGCAGGCCTCAAAAAAGTTTTCCAGGTAAAGTGGCAGAAGGATGATATTTGGCGGGTAGAACAGCTATTGACATTACAGTTTTGGCTGCAGGAACCGCAGTGCATGGGCTGAGATGCACAAGTGAATTTGCAGGGTTTATGAGCAGTACCACTTCAATGTGCACAATGTGTGTGATGGGAATGTTGGTAATGAGGTGAGTGCCTAGCTAAGGCAGGCTTATGAAAGTCTTTAGTGCTACAGAAAGGACTAGGTCTTATCCTCTAGGCCTTGGGAAATTTATCAGGTAGGATGCTTTTAGCTTCAGATAATAAGTGGTCTAATTAACTGAGGCTGAAACAATAGGAATCATGATTGTTTTGGCGGTTCAGTAATGTCATTAGGATCCTAGCTGTCCCTTTTTTAGCTGAGAGTTTATCAGTGTTTATGTCTGCTTGCTTGGTCAGTACTTAGCAATGGCTCCAAAGCATCCTATTCTCACATGTCTATATGTGAAGCCAGAAGGCCTGCTTTTCCTGAGGCATTCTTTTTCCTTTCTTAAACTTTTTGTGACAGTAGAGTTGGCACACATTATATTGGTTTCAGGTGTGCATCCATAGTGGTTTGACATTTATATACCTCAGGATGTGTTCACAATGATATGTCTAGTACCCATCTGTCATTGTGCAAAGTTATTACAATCCAATAGGCTCAGTGCACAAATCCGTCCCTCAGCCTGGCTGGCGGGTCCTGTCTTACCCAGTCCTGATTGGGTCAATCGGGACCAGTGTTTTGGCTGGCTGAGGGAGATTGGATGTGGCAGCTCATTGACCACCAGGGGGCAGCTCCTGCGTTGAGCGTCTGCTGTCCAGTGGTCAATGTGCATAATAGCTACCAGTTTGTTGTCTGGTGGTCCAGTCATAAAGGTCACTTAGGCTTTTATATATATAGATTTGACACAGTCCCTGTGCTGTACACTACATCCCCGTGGCTTATACATTTTATAACTGGAAGTTTGCACTTGTTATACATATTCTTTATTTCACCCCTCTCCTCAACTTACTATCCTCTGGCAAGTAAGGGATGAGTTTGATTTCTGAAGCTATGGGTTCTGTTTCTATTTTATTCTTTTAGATTGCACATATAAGTGAGATCCTATAGTCTTTGACTTTCTTTGTCTTATTTCACTTAGCATAATACCCTCTCAGTCCATCCATGTTGCCATAAGTAGCAGGAATTCATTATTTTCTATGTCTGACTAATATTTCATTCTGCATATATGTTCAAAGATGTGTATTTGTATACATATATACTACCCTCATATTCATTATTCATATGTCTATAAAAGGACATCAGCATTGCTTTTATGTATTGGTTATTGTAAATAATGATGTAGTGAACATAGGGGTGCAGGTATCTTTTCAAATTCATGTTCATGTTTCTGTTGGATAAATACCCAGAAGTGGAATAGCAGTTCTATTTCCAATTTTTTGAGGAATGTCTATGCTGCTTTCCACAGTGACTGAACCAATTTATAATCACCTGTCCAGTGCACAAGGCTTTTGTTTTTCTCCATATCCTCACCAATGCTTGTTATTTATTTATATTTTGAGGATAGCCATTCTAAGAGAATCAGCTGGAACTTCTTATGGTTTTCATTTGCATTTCCTTGATTAGTGATGTTGAGCTATGTGTTTCCTTTAATTTTGTTTTGAAATAAGTTTTTATTGTCTTTAGAGGGAGACAAGGGAAGGGAGAGCGCCATAGAAACATCAGTGAGACAGACAACCATCACATCCATCGGCTGCCTCCTGCACATCCCCTAATGGGGGATCCAGCCTAACTGTGCCCTCACCTAGAACATAACCAGGGACTTCATGGTGCATGGGAAAATGCTCAATCCTCTGAACCACACAGGCTGGGCCTATGTGTTTCTTTTAAAATAGGGGAAAAAACAACAACAACAACAACAACAAAACCATGTGGCCTGCAGCTCACTTTCTCTAATATTTTACAGGCTTGGGTTACATCCCATGCTCATCCTTAAACCAGACAGTGGTAAACTTGTTACTGTGATGAGCTTAGTACAATCATTTCTCTTTTTGGAGCTGGAGAGAAACCACCTTCTGTATGTATGAGGACAGTGAATGGCCAAATACAGTTGTGGTTCTCCAGCAAAAATGAACACCAAGGTAGGGAGCCAGCAATATTTGCTGCAGGGATGCATTGCAGTTCTCAGCAGAAGAGTAAGAAGATTATATTTGATTAGGGCCCTGTGGTTGTGGGATGAAGCAGGGATCAGCAAGCTTTTTCTATAAAGGGCCTGATTTTAGGCCATGTGGTCTGCCATATCTACTCAAGTCTGCCATTGTAGGGTGAGAGCAGTCCTAGGGAATCTTCAAGTGATTAGGTGAGGCTGTGTTCCACTGAGACTTTATTTACAAAACTAGATGGCAGCTTGTATTTGGCCTGTGAGCCCTCTGTTGCGGATCCCTCATGTAGAGCACAGATGGAAGGAAACCACATAAAGAGACTGGGAGACAAATGAAGATTTTCCCTCTTTGGACTAGCATCAGTCCATTATGAAGTTTTTACCCATTTATGTGGAAATGAGTCAGGAAGCTCAATTTATTCCATTTAAAATGTTAATGTTTTTCTAATTCTATGCCTTCTTCATTTGTTTTGCTTAAAAAATCTTATTAATTTACGAAGGAACAATAATAGTTAGTGGTACCATCCCCCTGTGAGAGCCACATGTAAAGAGCTCATGTTTGACTAGGGCAGTTGGCAGTAGCAAAAGAAAGCAGAGACAGAAGGAGGCCTAGTTCATATGATTTCCTGATGACTGCATGTAAGAAGTGGTGAGGAGAAAGAAATCTCACTGCGCTGGCATTTAGATGGGACATGAAGAGTAGGACTTTATTAGATGAGCAGGAAAGAACCACCGCTCAAGTGGTAAGAGCAGTATTTTTCCATACATGTTGAGTTTGGTAGAATATCCTGGATATCTCTACATTTTGGATGCAATTTCTTTGATTTTTTGACTTGTCCTGTGAAGAACTGCTTTTGATAGGTGAGCCATGATTTTAGTTTAATAAGAAATTTTAAAAACATTAGAAACAAATAAAAAGAACTTTGAAATAACTAGAACACTATTTTGGTATATATGATATTTTTTGTTTTTCTACAGTTATCCCAATGTTGATTGATTTATGACTATCGTAGAAAGGAATTAAACCCTGTTTAGTTGTATAAAATTGTCAGTGTGATGTCTTCCTTTCCTTTATAGGAACTTTGATACTATAGAACATGTAGTCAATCATTAGGATTCTATATTTCTTATTCTGAGTAAATATTAATGTTGCTTGTTTCACATTATTTTCTGACATCATTGTTTTCTTTATCCCATTCATGTCTTTATTCCAATAGTTATAGATCTGCGACACACTCGAAAACAAGCATGGACTGAAACAAAATCAAAGAGAGGTATTCTGTGAAATCAACTTCTGACTATCATCATGCAGAGCACACCAAATAATACCAATTTCATATAATGCAATTTTGTTAGAGGTTCCTAAACCCACACTTAGGTTTGCTGATTCAAAAAACAAACAAACAAACAAAAAAAGCATTTAAAGGACTCACCATATAGTTTTTCTCATAGAAAAGGATTTATTACAGGGAAAGGCCAAAGCGAAATCAGAAAAAGAAAAGGTGTGTGTGACAAAGGGTGGAGGACAACAGGCACAAGCTTCCAAGAGTCCTCTCCCTGTGGCGATACCAGGATGTGCTTAGTTACTCCAGTGTCAAATTCTGACAACAAACGTGAAATATGTCATCTCCCAGTCGTGTTAGACTCAGTGCCAAGGTTTTCATGGCACTATAGTCACATGGGCACCTTCCCCATAGCATGTACCTAAATTCTAGATTCCCAGAAGGAAAGCAAGTGTTCAGCATGACCTCATCGGTTGTACAAAGTGTTTAGGCACCAGGGCCACTATTCTCAGTTAGGGAAAAGTGAAAAACCTCCCCAGATTCAGGTTTTCAGACTCCAACTGAAGGGTAGCCATTTAAGCAGGACTTTCTAAGGATAGCAGTCTTAGGTCTGCTGTATGAAATGTTTCTGCACAGTAGTTATATCTCTGACTGAATTTTTGGCATTGAATCCATATTCTATTTTTAAAACAAGTAATATGATAATGTAATATGGTACTGGTTTCAGTAGCATCATCCATAATTGCTGGCAATGCTGGTTACTTCTGTGATGCTTGGTGAGGATTTAACAGGTATTTATACATAAATTACTAGTGTAATATTAGGCAATTTTAAGGTTTCCTTTTTATACAACCAATTATTCAAGACAGTTTTTTTGTAAAATCATCATAATGATTTTTGATTTAAAATTAGAAAAAATGTGTCTTTTAATTATATGGATGATTTAATTTTAATTTATTTCATGCTAAATCCCCATTATAATAATAAAGCAAGATATTCAATCACATTTATCAGTTACTTTCCTGCCCTAGTACACAGTTGAAATCATTGCCTTTAGTTATGTTTTTCCATATGTTTCACTCAATTGTGGGAATGCTACCCATTTTCTTGTACTTGGTTTTTTCTTAATTTCCAAGGTTACTGTGTCTTGAAAATAGTACTAATATGGTCATGTGTATTAATAACACATTCAGCGGATACATTTTTTCACAGAAGTTCTTAAGCTTTATTTTTTCAACCAATATTAGGTTCACAGCAAAATTGAGCCGAAAGTACAGGAAGTTCCCTTAAACCCTACATTCCCTACACACACCTTGCTCATTATTGACATCCTGCACCTGAGAGTTATATTTATTACAATGGATGGATGTGCATTGATGCATCATTATCAACCAAAGTCCATAGTTGACATTATGGTTCACTCTTGGTGTACATTCTATGGGTTTTGACAAAGGTATGATGACAAGTATCCACCATTAACTGTATCATAGAGAATCATTTAACTGCCCTAAAATCCTCTGTGCTCTCTTATTCATCCCTCCCTTCTCCCTAATCCCTGGAAGTCACTGATCCTTTTTATTGTCTCCATAGTTATGCCTTTTCCTGAATGTTGTATAGTTGGAATCATACAGTGGGTATCTTTTTAAATGTTTAAAAATTACATCCAAGGTATTTGGATGTAGTTATCCAAGATGTTCTTTGTGCTTTGTTGTTGTTGTGTATCAGCATAGGCTCTGCTGACATATACTGTCCAAGCTGAAAAAGCATGATTTCTCTAGGCATTTGCCACCTAATGGGGAGGGTTGAGAAAAATGACCTCACACACTCCTGCAAAGCACTAACTGATTGGACCATCCTGAGCTATGATGCGGGCCCAGGTAAATTCTAGCACTGGAAGGAGACAATCTCAAGTGGTTATATTTTACACAACTGAAATCACAAAACCATTCCTACTTATCTTGCAGAGAGTAATGCATCCAGAAAGTCTGTTTCCTATGTTTTGCCATGCTGCAAAGTGTAGTGCCTAGCGACCATGCTTCCTTGTGATAGGGTGTTTCATCCTAAACTGGCTAGTCATCACTGAAGAGGTGGAAAAGTTGTATTGTGTTAGGGCAAAATAAGGGTACTCTCTTCTAACTGCTCTTAATGGAAAAAGTCCAGAAAACTCATGCTATGTACAATTTTCATTGTTAGTTTATGATTCGGCTTCTGCTAGTGAAACAGTTTTCTCATCAGTCTGGTCGGGGTTGGTTAGGAATATGTGCATTGTACATAGCAGTTCAAAGGTTAAGTATCAAATTTGATAGATCCCATTCTTTTTTTTCCTCTTGCATTTGGTATATTTTAAAAGAGAAAGTAAATGTTCTTAATGTGTTAATGGCCTACCAATAATATGATTAATATTCACTCTAGTATAGTCTTCAGGTGAGGTCCCAAAGGAATACTTTCTAACAAAGCATTAGTCCAGTACTTTTAAAGTCCAGTTATTTTTTTATTGTTGTTTTAAAGTGTTTTTCTTTAATAGTTTATGTTTTTCTTTAATAGTGGATGAGATCTCTGAAAAAGACTCGTTAATCAGGTAGGATTTTATGGATTTATAAAATTATATGTTAACTAAGGGAGTGCAGAGAAAAAAAATAAACTAACATTTCTAAAGTGTTTTGCCATGAGCCAGTCACTATTTTATATAATTGACCTGTGTTTTATAGTCTTCACAATAGCTCTGCAAAGTAGCTGTGCTATTTAGCCTACTTTTTTAGTGAGGCCGCTGTGGTTCAGGGAGGTGGATGAATTGACCCATGATTCCATAGTTAGCAAGGGACTGACCCATGGTTTGATTGTTAACCAGGTTGGCTCCCAAATTATTCTCTTGTCTCTCAATATACACTGATAAGTTGCTGTGTAGCACTGGCATTGAGATATGGATGCAAATCAGATAACTCAGAAAGTCAAATCTGATTGTGTATTAACTCTAATTTAGAGATTTATTAAGCGGCCCAGTTAGTCGAAGCATTTATCTTACTGTACTTGAACATTGTAGTGGTAAATAAGACCTTGTTCTTCCCACCAAAGCTTTTAGGGCCCATCTCAGTTAGCTATGGCCACAGAACCAAAGGTTTTACCTCAGCAAGGTCAACTCAGGAAAGTGTTTTTACATAAAATTTTACCTATTCTTCTTGAGATGAATTATTTATCTGTAAGTGAATAATCTCTATGTATAGACCATGTTATGTTAATTAAATTCAGCATGTATTTAGAGGATATTCATAATTGATGCCTCTGTTTACTGACTTCCCAGTGTGGATTTTCATTGATGTAGTAACTGCCTAGTTGTATGAAGATTTTTTCTTTTTTCCTCTTCCATGACATTTATTTATTTATTTATTTAACTTTCTTCTCTGCTTTTTTTTTGGCATGTCTTTCATTGTGCTATTTTTTTTTTTTCTACTTCTGCCAGCTCTAGTGTTCTTCATTTTTTTCATAGGCAGAAAGAAAGGCACGTAGAATTTCAGGAGTTTAAGGAAGGCTATCATTAATTAATCAAAACTCCCTGTAGTGCTTTAACTTGTTTAACATCCTGGCCCAGCGGTTGTTCACATGGAGTATTGGAAACTGGTTTAAATTGACTCATTGGGATGTAAAAAGTGGTGGAACTCATAAGTAAATTCAGGTTGCTAAGTGTAATACTCTTACCATTCTGTTGGTGAGTTTTAATAATGGACATATGGAGATTGGGTAGTGAACACAGTCAATAGAGGGTAAGAATGGAATTAGCAGGACTTTCTAAGTTTCAAGAGGAACAACACTGGGTGAAGGTTGGAATAAGTTTTGGAAAAGAGATGAGTATATTGGGGTTTGTGACAAGTGAAATATCAGTATTAAGAAGGAAGGCCATAGGATGTTCTTCTTATGGGAGTTCTCTAGAAAGGTAGATTAAAATATGGGGCTCAAAGATGTCCTGACAAGTTTGCTGCTCTTTTGTTCATTTGTTTACTTGGGGGAACTAGCAACAGTCAAGTTTTCTTTAGAAAGATATTTAAAAAATGTGAGCTACTGGAGAGATCTTTTGATTGCATAAAGGATTGTGATGCCATCTACCTGAACTCTTACTTGCAGAGTGGGGCTTAGGTCTCCTTGAGTCCTAGGGGATGGGGATTGCTGAACTACATAGATCTATGGCCCAAGGCAGGTGTCTTCTCACTGCTACCTGTTTTCCCAACTAGCTGATGTGCTTGTCATCTACATGGAGGGTTGGGCAGGGGTAGGACTAGATGTAAGATCAGTAATAGAGTTGGTAACATGCCTATGTTATGTGTGGATTACTGAGACTCCATTTAGATTGTTTTCAAGGAGCAAGGGAAAAAGAGAGCTCCTATTCTTTGTTATTTGAGCCTGTCCTTGTTTCAGGAGTCTATGCCCTCAGAGGCTGAAGATTTAAATGTTGGAGACTGGCATGGAGCCTGCTGAAGGTGATCTGGGAGTGGGAAGGCAGGCCAACAACATATACATTTGTTCTTTGTCATTTGGACATTTAACTTTCAACCACTTCAGGAACTTCCTGTACACTTTTAGGGTAAAAGGAAGGAATGGGTTCGCCTTAATAAGTGGTTTCCATGTTAAAGAAGCAAAACGGCCATTTTTGACTGACATTGATTAGTCTTTGAATCAGGGACAGATGTTGAGGAAGGATCAGTGTATCTTTTTACCTGGATGTAGGTCATCAGATGAGTTCCAGTTCAGGGAACAAAAGTTCTATCTGCCCTTAATTGGTGAAAACAAATTAAACTCAAGCAGAGTGTGCCTTCATTAAATATATCATAGGATGGGAGAGGTGGTGGCAGAAATAGGTAACTAAAAGCTTTTTTAAAACAGAGGTCCAGTGTTACTTATATCAAGAAACTATTTCACTTATAGGTAGCTGATCTTTCACTTAGATTTTTGTTGCTTTTTTTCCCCTTTTCTTTATTGTCTAAAATTTTACATGTGTCTCCTTTTTCTCATCTTAATCCCTCCACCTTTTTGCTGTTTTTTTAAAGTGATAAACTCACTCATTTTTGTTGTATATTTTACTATAAACACTTTCCAGCAAATCTGGCATTGATGATGCATGGCCTACATCACACAATGAAAACTTCAAGGTAATGTGCTCCCTTGTGAAAGTAATTTGCCTGGTCTCAATATAATTTTGAGTAGCTCTAACTCTTAAAATTTTGTAGTGGCCTACCTGTCATTGTTTTATGTTTGTAATACAATATGAGTCTTTTGTTGTTAAATCCTCAAGTGAGGATATATTTTTTTAAATTGATTTTAGAGAGAGAGGAATGGGGAGGGAGAGGGAACCATGGAGAGAGAGACATTGATGTGAGAAAGAAACTTTGATTGGCTGCCTTCTGCATGGGTCCCAACCAAGATTGAACTGGCAACCTGGGTATGTGCCCTGAATGGGAATTCAACCTGTGATCCTTTGGTGCATGTGATGATGCTCAAACCAACTGAGCCATGCAGGCCAGGGTGGAAAATAAGTTTATTTTATTATCTGATTCCTTTTATATGTAATTTCCACAATAAGTTAATCCATAGAGACAGAAGTCATACAAGTTACTGCCAGAGACTTCAGTAGGAGGAATAGGGAGTTCCTATTTCATGGTAATTAGGTTCCCTGCTGGAGTGATGAAAAGTTTGGAACTAGATAGAGGTGGTCATTGCGCAACATGGTACACGTACCAAATGCTACTGAATTTCTCATTTTATGTTTGGTGAACTTTCCTATCTAAAAAAACAAGAATACTATCATGATAATAATCAATCAAGTGATCGAATTAAGATCATATTATTCCTTTTACAACAATCCAATAAGAACATTTAAAACATGTCTTCTGATGAAGTTATATTGTTAATTTGAGATTTTTCTTGTTTCTAGAGGTAGGCCTGCATTGCTTTGAATTTCTCTCTTAGGACTGCTTTCACTATGTCCCATTGGGCTGTCATGTTCTCATCTCATTTGTCTCAAGGAATCTTTTGATTTCTCCTTTGGTATCATTGTTAATGCATTCACTGTTTAGTAACAGGTTATTTAGACTCCATGCATTGGCGTGTTTTCAGATGTTCTTTTGAGTGTGTGTGTAATTGATTTTTAGTTTGATACCATTGTGGTTGATTTTTTGGGGGAAGATCTATCTATTGATGTCAATGGGGTGTTAAACTCCCCAAATATGATTCTATCAATATTTGTTGTATATAATTAGGTTCTCCTGTGATAGGTGAATAATTGGGTGTTTCCTGCTACCTTGTTTTCTAAATCAAAAATTCTATTCTCACCCAGCTGGCATAGCTCAGTGGTTGAGTGTCTGGTTGGATTGATCCCATTATCATTATATAATGGCCTCCTTTGTTGCTTGTTAAAGTCTTAGTTTTAAATTCTATTTTTTTTGAATAAATATTGCCATCCAGCTTATTTTTTTGCATTCGAATTATTTTTTAATAATCTTTATTGTTGAGATTACTACAGAGGTTCCTCTTCCCCCCACCCCCTACCATAGCTACCCTCCACCTGGTTTCCACCCCACCCAGGCCCTCACCACCCTATTGTCTGTGTCTATAGGTAATTCATACATACATATAAGATCTTTGTCTAATCTCTTCCCAAACCCCCTTCCCTATGAGAATCATCGGTCTCTTCCATTTCCATGCCCCTGATGCTATTACATTCACCAGTTTATTCTGTTCATCAGATTTTTTATTCACTTGATTTTTAGATTCAATTGTTGATAGATATGTATTTGTTATCACTTTGCTGTTCATATTTTTTATCTTTACCTTCTTCTTCTTCTTAAAAAAATATTCTTTAGCATTTCATATAATACTTGTTTGGTGGTGATGAACCCCTTTAGCTTTTTCTTGTCTGTGAAGATCTTTTTCTGACCTTCAATTCTAAATGATAGCTTTGCTGGGTAGAGTAATCTTGTTGTAGGTTTTTGCTATTCATCACTTTGAATATTTCTTGCCACTTCCTTCTGGCCTGCATAGTTTCTGTTGAGAAGCCAGCTGACAGTTGTATGGGCACTCTCTTCTAGGTAACTAACTGTTTTGCTCTTGCACCTTTTAAGATTCTCTCTTTGTCATTTGCCCTTGGCATTTTAATTATGATGTGTCTTGGTGTGGTCCTCTTTTGATTCCTCTTGTTTGGGGTTGTCTGTGCTTCCTGAACTTGTAGGTGTATTTATTTCACCAGGTAGGGAAGTTTTCTAACATTATTTCTTCAAATAGGTTTTCAATATCTTGCTCTTTCCCTTCTTCTGGTACTCCCATTATTTGGATGTTGGTATATTTGAATTTGTCCCATAGGCTCCTTATACTATCCTCATATTTTTGGATTCTTTTTTTCTTTTTGCTCTTCTGGTTGGGTGTTTTTGCTTCCTCATATTTCAAATCATTGATTTGATTCTCAGGATCCTCTAGTCTACTGTTGAATCCCTGTATATTATTCTTTATTTCAGTCAGTGTATGCTTAATTTCTAACTGGTCCTTTTCTTTCTGTCTTTCTTTCTTTCTTTCTTTTTTTTTTTTATTCTCACTAAGATCCTTGAAAGTCTCACTTTCATGTTCCTCAGAAGTTTCTAGAAGATTCTTGTGTAACCTTATAACCATGGTTTTTAACTCTATATCCAGCAGTTTAGGTTCTTCCATTTCTTTCACTTGTGACATGTATCTTTGTCTTCGCATTTTGGCTGCTTCCCTGTATTTGTTTCTATGTATTGGATAGCTGCTAAGTCTCCTTGAGTTGATAGAGTGACCTTGTGTAGTAGGTATCCTATAGGGCCTAGTGGCTCAGCCTCCCCAATCACCTTAGATGGACACTTTTAGTGTACCCCTTTGTGGACTGTGTGCACAGTTTTGTTGTAGTTAAGCTTCTATTGTTATTGGCATCACTGGGAGGAATTGACCTCCAAGCTAATTGGATGTAGGGATCAGATTCAACCTCAGTGGGATATCTACTGTGCAGGAGACACCCTTATGGAGCAGGACTTGTTTCAGTGGGGATTTGGTGCTCACTGAGTCTGTCCCTTGAGTGTGTCACTTATGGATATGAAGAGTTATAATCTGGTATGGTCTCACACTGACCACTGTTACACTGGTGCTTGGGTCTCCAGAGAGGTGCAAAGTCAACCACTGCCTGGGGCCATCCAGCAGGAGCTACAGAGAAATCTGCAGATTCCTCCTCTTTGTATCGGGTTTGGAATTGCCCAGATGAGGCCCAACTGTGAAGCAAGGCAGGCTGGTGCTGGCGCTGGTTCTTTTCTTTTTTTTTTTTTTAATGTATTTTATTGTTTTTTTACAGAGAGGAAGGGGAAGGGATAGAGAGTTAGAAACATCGATGAGAGAGAAACATCGATCAGCTGCCTCCTGCACACCCCCTACTGGGGATGTGCCTGCAACCTAGGAACATGCCCTTGACCGGAATCGAACCCGGGACACTTCAGTCTGCAGGCTGACGCTCTATCCACTGAGCCAAACCAGCCAGGGCTGGTGCTGGTTCTTGGGACTTTTATTGATACGTTTGGGGCTCCCTGACCCAGCTGCTGCTTGTTTTTAGCCTGAGAAAGGATGGACCATTCATATACAAAAGCTGTTGAGCACAGCTTGGGGGTTGTAAATTGGGTGGGACAGGTTCTCAGGGAATAACCAGGGAAGAGCAAACAGAAATAGCTACCAGTCAGCCCTACACCAGGGAGGTCTCAGCACAGGAACGATGACCACTTCAAGCACCTCCATCTGGAAGAAAGCTGCCCCCGAGGTCCTGCCCCAAAACCAGACAGTCCAGATCTCCTTGTATGTGTCTGGGTCTACCAGAGCCTCGCCCGGCATTGGAGCTCAGAAGCAGTGGGAGCTTGTAAATTCATTTCATGGTGCCGGCCTTTTAAGAGGAGCAGCTGAGACTCCAGCAGCCTCTGTGTCACTCAGCCCCAATCCGCACTGGTTTTTACAGCCCATAGTTCTTACTGCCCGTAGTGACTTCTTTCACCAGCTCTGGAACCCTGGGCTGGAGGTCTGGTTTGGGGCTGTGACCCCTCACTCCTCTGGGTGGCCTCTGCAGAGGCAATATCCCTCCTGATTAAAAAAGCGACACATCTGGGTGCTGAACCAGCCTGTTCTGAGCCTCCGCACTGCCTACCAGCATTAGTGTGCTTTCTTCTTTACTTCTCTAATTGTAGTACTTCCCCTCAGCCAGATTTCCAGTGGTTTTCATGATAGTTGTTGTGTATTTTAGGTGTAATTTTGATGTGGTTGTGGGAGGCAGCAAGTACAGGCATTTACCTATGCCACCACCTTGGTTCTCCTGAATAATTTTTTAATTTATTTTTTTACTTATTGAGACAAAAAAAGATTGAGAGAGTGAGAGGCAGGCAGACAGACAGACAGAGAGAGAAACATCGATTTGTGGTTTCACTTATTTATGCATTCGTTGGTTGCTTCTTGTATGTGCCCTGATAAGAGATTGAACCTATAAACTTGGGACAATGTTCTAACCAACTGAGCTACCAGGACAGGGCCTTTTTAGTTTGCATTTTCAGGAAATATCCTTTTCCATCACTTTACTTCCGTCTGTGTGTATCTTTTGCTGATGTGGTTCTATTGTAGACAGCACATGAAGGGGTCTTTTTTTCTTGTCCATTCACCTACTCTGTTTTTTATTGTAACATTTAAGCCATTTATATTTAAAGTGATTATTAATAGGTACACACTTATTGTCACTGGAGAAGATGTGTGAAATGATTTCAATCTTTTTAAATTTACTGAGGCTTGTTTTATAGCCTAACACATCTATCTTGGAAAATGTTCCATTTGCACTTGAGGAAAATGTATACCCTGCAGTTTTAAGGTGTAATGCTTTGAAAAAAATCAATGAAATTCATCTGCTAAAATGAGTCCTTTAATGGCGCTTTAACCTTCCGGATTTTTTTTTTTTTTTTTTTTGGAAGATCTATCCATTGATGTCAATGGGGTATTTAACACCCTAACTATGACTGTATCCATATTTGCATTATATATTCAAATGCTCCTCTATAATAAAGAGGTAGTATGCAAATTGACCATCACACCCTTGCACAAGATGGCCACCCCCTTGTGGGCACAAGATGGCTGCCCCCATGTGGTAACACAATGGCCACCACAAGATGGCCAGCAGGGGAGGGCAGTTAGGGGTGACCAAACCTGTAGGGGAGGGCAGTTAGGGGCAACCAGGCCTGCAGGGGAGGGCAGTTGGGGTGACCAGGCTGGCAGGGAAGCAGTTAGGCATCAATCAGGTTGGCAGGGGAGTGGTTAGGGGGTGAACAGGCTGGCAGGCAGAATGGGTTAGGGACAACAGGCAGACAGGCAGGCAAGCGGTTGGGAGCCAGTAGTCCCAGATTGTGAGAGGGTGCAGGCTGGGCTGAGGGACACCCCCCCACACACTCAAAAGCATGAATTTGGTGCACCGGGCCTCTAGTATGTTTATAAGGGTTATTTCTTCTTGTTGGATTGATCCCATATTATTATGTAATGGCATTCTTTGTCTCTTTCTGTAGCCTTAGATTTAACTTCTATTTTGTCTGACATAAGTATTGCTATCCAGGCTTTTCTTTGTGTTTGAAAAAAAATTAAAAAATATGTTTCAGTTTTTAAAAAATATATTTTGCCATGTGTCTTGAAGAGAATGGAACATGGGACCCTTCAGTTTGCAAGCTGACACTGTCCACTGAGCCAAACCAGCTAAGGATATTTTATTGATTTGAGAGAGAGAGGAAGGGGAAGGGAAAGAGAGATATAAACATCAATGAGAGAGAAACATCAATCCTCTGCCTCCTGCATGTTCCCTACTGGGGATTGGGCCCATAACCTGGGCATGTCCCCTGACCAGAAATCAAACCAGTGAACTCTTGTTTCCTGGGTGGACACTTGACCACTGAGCACACTGGCAAGGCAAAAATTTGTTTAATTAATTATTTAATTTATTGTTTTGAGAGAGAGAGGAAGGGAGAGACAGACAGACCAAGAGAGACAGAGAGAAACATCAATTTGTTGTTCCATTTATTTATGCACTCATTGGTTGCTTCTTGTATATGCCCTGATGAGCCATTGAACCTGCAAACTTGGCGTATCGGGACAATACTCTAACGTATTGAGCCATTAGACCTGGGCCTTTTTTTGTTTGTTTGCATTTTCAAGGAATATCCTTTTCCATTTCTTTACTTTAGATATGTATCTTTTGCTGAGATGGGTCTTTTGTAGACAGCACATGTATGGATCTTCTTTCCCTATCCATCCATCTACTCTCTGTCTTCTGATTGAAGCATTTAAGCCATATACAATTTAAAGGATTATTGATAGTACTCACATGTTGCCATTTTATTCTTCATAATTATTGCTACCCATAATAATTATGTCCCTTCCTTTTTTCTTTTCCTTTATATAGAAGTCCCTTTAATATCTCCTCTAATACTGTCTTTTTTTTTAGATGAACTCCTTTAAGCTATGTGGAAAGCTCTTTTTCTCGTCTTCAATTTTACATGATAGCTTTGCTGGGTAGAATAGTTTTGGTTGTAGGTCCTTCTTTTTCATCACTTTGAATATTGTGTACCAATTCCAACCAGCCTGAAATGTTTCTGTTGAGAAAGCATCTGATAGTCTTATGGGGCCTTCCTTGTAGGTAACTATCTGTTTTTCTCTTTTAGCTTTTAAGATCCTCTCTTTGTCTTTAGCCTTTGCCATTTTAATTATGCAGTGTCTTGCTGTAAGCCTCTTGTATGGGACTCTCTTTGTGTCCTGCACTTGTTTCTCCTTTTTCTTCACCAGTCAGGGAAGTTTTCAGTCATTATTTCTTCAAATCGGTTCTCAAATTTTTGCTTTTTCTCTCTCTCCTTTCCTTTACCCCTATAATGTGGATGTTGCTATGCTTTGTGTTGTCCCAGAAGTCCCTTAAACTAGCCTTATTAAAAAAAAAATTCTTTCTGCTCCTATTGGGCATTTCCTGCTACTTTGTCTTCTAAATCAAAGATTCTATTCTCACCCAGCTGGCATATCTCAGTGGTTGAATGTTGACCTATAAAACCAGAGGTCACACTTTGATTCCATGTCAGGACATATGCTCAGGTTGTGGGCTTGATCCCCAGTGTGGGGCATGCAGGAGACAACTGATCAATGATTCTTTCTCATGAAAGATGTTTTTATCTCTCTTTCTCCTTATACCTACCTCTCTGAAATCAATAAAACTTATTTTTCTAAAAAAGATTCTATTCTCTGCTTCATCTAATCTGCTATTGATTCCTTTTTGTGTATTTTTCATTTCAGATATCATATTCTTTATTTCTGAGTGGTTATCTTACATGGTTTCTTTGTCTCTTTTTATACTTACTATCTATTTGTTGAAGTTCTCACTATGTTCCTTGAGCATATTTGTAACCATATGGTTGAACTCTGTATCTTGCCTTCATTTCATTTAGTTTTTTTTTTGTTTGTTTGTTTGTTTTTTCTGGAGATTTCTCCTGTTTTTCATTTGGGGCATGTTTGTCTCTCCATTTTGGCTGCCACGTGGTATTTGTTTTTGTGTATTGGGTAGATCTGCTTTGCCTCCCAGCCTTGGTATAATGGCTTTATGTATTAGGTGTCTAGTGAGGAATATTGGTACAATCTTTCTGATCACCTGACCTAGGTGCTCCAGGAATGTCACTTGTGTGTGTTTTTGTGTTATGTGAGCCCTCCTTTGGTAGAGTTTTCATTGCTGTTGGCCTGTTCATGGATGGGATTGATCCTCATGGGCTGACTACACACAGTATACAAGCTGCTGTTCAAAGGTTGGCCCCATGTCAAGTAATTCATGCCAGCTCGGTGTGGTGCCTGCCCAGATTTTCATTTGGGTGTTCTGCTTGTGGAGCTAATTGGGTCATGTTCTGAAACCTCCCACTGAGGGGCTCAATGTCAGTCCCTGCCTGTGATTTCCCCTGGGCTACCTGTGTGGAGCAACAAAGCGATCCAGTTTGTGACTGCCTCTGCTGGGCCTGGGTGTGCCTGAAGGGTCTGCGCTGCACAGCAATGCTTCCTTCCACCAGCAGCAAGCCCATGGGGCAGCTGAGCAAAAAGCCCAAGTCACTCCAAGATCCAACTCTATCTACCAGCTTTCTGTTGGGGTCAGTCTCTGAAAGAGCTCCTGTTGGTATGTGAGTTGCATGAGGTAAGTGAGTCATCAGGTAGGTGCGAGTGGTGTTTACCAGATGATACAGATTTAAACTCAGCTTTATTTCTGGGTGTGAGGCCACTGAGCACAAGTCCCAGAGTATACAAATGCCAGTTATAACCCACTGGAGACCTGTGGACCTTGGTGGTAGGGTGGGGCCTCAGGGAGTCATGAGGGTAAGGCCAGCAGAATTCATCAGGCCCCAAGTATCAAGATTTGGCTGTGTGAAGAGAGGGCTCAGCACTGGAATGGTGGCCTCAGTTAGAGCAGCAAGGGAATAAAAGCCCCCAACCCAAAGTCACACAACTCAGTCTCTGACACCCCCTGAATCCATCCCGACCTTCTTAAGAGACCTCCATAAAAGTGTACACCCTGGGCCCAGGCAGCTGGCTCCTTTGCACTGTGTAGCTCCACAGGGTCAGGGACAAGAATTCAGAACGATGGGCTAGTACATTCCCCAGGCTGAGGCCATAAGGAAGGGAGGACTTGACCCAGGGGTGATGGCATCTGTGGACATTGTGGGAGAGGGACTCAGCACATGGAGGGCACCCAGAGGCCATCCCCTCAGCTCTCTCCCAGAGCCACAAAAAGCAGTCTCTCCTCACATGACTCCCAGTTCACTCTGAGCCACCCTTTCTTCATAGGCCCAGGGTGAGTGGTGGGAATGATACTCATGTGTTGGCCCTTTAAGAGGACTCCTGGGTTTCTTGCAGACTCCCACCTCTTCCTGAAGGACAGCCAGATGTCATATAGACTCCTCTTCCCAGCTCTGGTTCTCAGGGCTGGGAGCCCAGCGTGGGGTTGAGACAACATGCTCCTCAGGGGGACCATTGCACTGAGACATGCCTCTGCATTCTAAAACACCACATGCTGGGGGGTGGGTGGGGGCAGCCTTTTGGAATCTCTGTCCTTCCTGCCAGTGTAGCTGAGGCTTCTTCTGTAGACCATTGGTTATAAGACTAATGTTCAGCGAGTGTTCAGGTTGGTAGTTATATAATTTAGTTGTCATTCCAGTTTGGCTCATTGAGGAGGTGAGTTAACTTTCACCTCTTCTGCCTCCATCTTGGAGCACCCCTAAAAACTGCTGAAATACATTGCAAGGGCTCAATATTTATGATATGGTGAGGTGAAATATTTTAAGTGAGGAAGGAAGCTTTGTAATGTTAAAACTCAACTAGTAATTTATTTTTGATAGATTTAACATCTAATGAATTGTTTGATTCCAACAGTGTCAAAATTAGGTTCATATTATTCTTTTTATTTAGGCCAAGGCAAGTTATTTTTTAACTTCTTAGTTTCAATTCTGTGATTTGGGAGTAGCTAATCATAGATTAACAATCCTAACAGTTAAATTTTAACTATATTCTAATTTTCCTTTGTTCACACTTGATTACTTAAGGAAAAAATTATTTCAAAAACATGTATCCTGACAGCAAAGATATCTGAAAATCAAAGCAAGCAAATTCATCTTCCACCTTTGCATCTAGAAAAAATGTCTCAAGAATCACAAATAAATAGGGCATGTGACAAAGAGGATATATCTGCATATTCAGGACACCCTTCTGTGCAAAAGGATGAGGAGATGTGCATCAAGCAAGGCTCATTAGAGCAGAGGAAGAACTTACAACTTTCCAAAGATGAGTCAAAGCAGAAGTCACATGAATTTTCTGTAAAATTAAAAATGACTGAGTGCCCTGAGGAAGAGCCACCACGTGATAAGTCTAAAGGAGGAGCAAGCTTAAGACAAATGCCTTCTAACTTGACAAGTAAAATGCTTGATTGTGAGGGGAAAGATGCATTCGGAATGTCTGTCTCTGCAGCATTACAAACATTTCCTGAACAAGAAGAAACCACTCTCAAAATTGTTTCTCCATCTCATGCAGACCCTGGGTCCCAGACAGACTCTCCCTCGTCGTCTTCTTCTGAGCTTCCTTTAAGAGAAGAGGAATTACACTCTGAAAATGATCACAAACCTGACGCTGAACATGTTTTAAACAAAAATGAGGAGAGTTTTTATAATGATACAGAAAATAAAAAAGTAAGACACCCAGCAGTTACATCTGAAGTGATAGAAGGCCAAGAGTTTCCTATGCAGATGAACCCAAATACTACGGATTGGAAATTAGGCATCGGACCTACACCCCAGTTTAGTGATCCGAAAAGCCATTTTGATTTGTGGCTTGTTGGCTGCAATGAAACAAAACCCTTGACTGAATTAAAAAGCCATGATATGCCTGCTGTTACAAATACTTATAAGGAAATAAAGCCAAATCAAGACTTGTTCCAGAAGCCCTTATGTGCAGATAATTGCAGTGCTAGTTATTTTAAAAGCGTGGACTCTAAATTAAAAGATGAGAGTTCCTCTGCACTGCACAATGAGAGAACACCTGGAGTATATGTAACTGAAGAAATACAGCAAGATTTACAAAGGCTTAAGAATGATGCAGACATGTTAAAAGTAGAGTACCTGGCTTGGAAAAAAGAGAAAATTCAGCTTCAAAAAGAGGTAGACCCTCATTTGCTGCTACTTTTTGTTTTTTCTCTTTATCAATTCTCTTATCCATTCTGAAAAAAGTTTGTGTGTAAAATTAAGTTGTCTAAATGGTAATTATAAATATAAATAGATTCAGTCAACTAAGTAATAGGATTTTAAGAAAACATTCTCAGGTTTGTTCTTAAGTCTTTCTGTCAGTCTTCCCTATGAAGTGGGAAACTAATTTAGCTATGAACCATGTCATCTTCTGAACCAGTAAAAGTATAAAGGAAAGTGTTTATAAAATGTAATAAGCACTAGGATTGTTTTATTTCTTAAGTTCATTGGCTTCATTATAATTTACATCCCATAGCCTGGCCAGTGTGGCTCAGTGATTGAGCATTGATCCATGAACCAAGAGGTTCCCGATTGAATTCAGGGTGAGGGCACATGCCTGGGTTGTGGCTGGATCTGCAGTAGAGGGTGTGCAGGAGACAGCCGATCGATGTTTCTCTGTCATCTATGTTTCTCTCTCTCTCTCTCTCTCTCTCTCTCTCTCTCTCTCTCTCCCTCTCTCTCTGAAATCAATTTTAAAATACCCATAAATAGCATCCCAGAAACAATAAAATTGAAGGAATCTATGACTGAGAGAAGGGAAATAAACAAATATCCCCAACTAAACTCTTCTATTTTTGTGCTATAGTGTAAATCTTCTATGGCTTACTGAAAACCTTGGAAGTTAGAATTCCAATATGATCACATCAAGATATCATTATTTTATTTTACTTTTTAGTTACAGTTTACATTCAATATTATTTTGTATTAGTTTCACATGTATAGCATGGTGATTAGATAATCATATACTTTACAACCTAGTCGTCCAATATTTCAAGTGCCCACCTGTATTGTACATCATCATTGGAATATTATATAGATATTTTAATAACAAACATTTGTACTTTCATATATATTTTGTTATCATCACTCTCAGATGTGTTTGTTGAGTTGAACCTTTAAATTATATTGTTAAATAAAGTATGATGATGCCATAAAAAACCTGAAACCTTACCATTTATGACAGCATGGATGGACCCAGAGGGCATTATGCTAAGTGAAATAAGTCAGAGAAAGTTAAGTCTCATCTGATTGCACTTATATGTGGAATGTAAAGAGCAAAATATATGAACTAAGAAATTTAAAAGTTATTCATAGATAACAGAGATCTGATTGATGGATGCCAGAGAGAATGGGGTCGGTAGAGTGGGTCAAAATAAAGAGATCAACAAGTACAAATTGGTAGTTACAGAATAGTCACAGGGATGTCAAGGACAGCATAGAAAATATAGTTAGCCATCTATATATATAAAAAGCTAAGTGACTGACCATACATTCGTCCAACCATCCGACCAACCGACCTGCCAGTACATATGACGCGCACTGGCAATTTAAAAAGAAACATTGACTCCTGCACGCGTGTTACATATAAAACTCTTGCTGGCGCCAATGAAACTTCAATTTCTAGACTCGATATAAAAAGTGAAGTTGCTAAAACCATTAAAAAGGCCCAACTTCTCATTATTGATGAGTGCACCATGGCATCCAGTCATGATATAAACGCCATAGACAGATTACTAAGAGAAATTATGAATTTGAATGTTGCATTTGGTGGGAAAGTTCTCCTTGGAGGGGATTTGCAACAATGTCTCAGTGTTGGGCCTCATGCTATGCCATCAGCCATAGTACAAACGAGTTTAAAGTACTGTAGAGTTTGGGGGATGTTTCAGACAGTTGTCCTTTAAAACAAATATGAGACCAGAGGATTCTGCTTATAGTGAATGGTTAGTAAAACTTGGAGATGGCAAACTTGATAGCAGTTTTCGTTTAGGAATGGATATTATTGAAATCTCCCGTGAAATGATTTTTTAACGGATCTATTATTGAAGCTACCTTTGGAAATAATATATCTATAGATACTATTAAAATATATCTAAACGTGCGATTCTTTGTCCTAAAAATGAGCACATTCATAAATTAAATGAAGAAATTTTGGATATACCCGATGGAGATTTTCACACCTATTTGAGGGATGATTCCATTGATTCAATGGATGATCCTGGAAAGCAAAATTTTCCCATTGAGTTTCCTAATAGCATTACTCCTTTTGGAATGCCATGTCATAAATTAGATTTGAAAGTAGGTGCAATCATCATGCTACTGAGAAATCTTAATAGTAAATGGGGTCTTTGTAATGGTACTAGATTTATTATCACAAGATTGCAACCTAACATAATCAAAGCTGAAATAGTAACAGGTTCTGCGAAAGGAGAGGTTGTTCTGATTCTAAGAATTGATTGTCCCTGTCTGACACTGGCCTCCCATTTAAATTAATTCAAAGAGAGTTTCCCGTGATGAAAGCATTTGTGATGACTATTAATAAATCACAAGGACAAACTCTAGACAGAATAGGAATATTCTTACCTGAACCTGATTTCGGACATGGTCAGTTATATGTTGCTTTCTCTCAAAATAGAAGAGCGTGTGATGTTAGAGTTGTAAATACTTCATCACAAGGGAAATTAGTCAAGCACTCTGAAAGTGCTTTTACTTTTAATGTGTTATACAGGGAGCTATTAGAATAAGTTTGATCAATTTATCAGTCATTGTTTTTATCCATTTTGTTTTTATAGCATGTTTTTGTTGTTTTTATGTCATGTCTTTGCTTTATATCATGTTGTTATTATTTATTTATTCATCAATTTATATATTATTTTCATATACATCTTTCTAATTTTCTTTCATCTCTGACATTTCTATTTTAGAGAAAGGGCAAATAGGGATATTAAAATATTTCTTTTAATTAATTTCCTTTCAATGTACACAAATCCGTGCATTGGGCCACTAGTATTATAATCAGTATGAATGGTGTCAGATGGGTATTGAAATATCACTTTGTAAAGTATCTGATTGTCTAACCACTATCCGGCACAACTGAAACTAATATAAATAATGCTGAATGTGTACTGTACTGAAAACATTAAAAAATGTAAAAAGAGATAGAACACCTTCCAAAAATAAAAGCATGGTAATTAACATTTTGACAAGTATGTATCATATAGGTCATATAAATTATTTGCAATAAAATCAATATTTTTCTCTATAGGGAATATTGAGTTTTGAGGTTCATTGACTTTTAAGATGAAAAAAAAACTTGAGATATTATGCTTCTTTATAAGAAAACTAGAGGCACAGTAAAAGAAATTCATGTATGGGGGAGAGGGGGAAGGGTCCTGTCAGCCCACCCTGCACCCTTTCCAATCCGGGACCCCTTGGTGGATGTCTGACTGCCGGTTTAGGCCCGATCCTGGGCATCAGGCCTAAACTGGCAGTCAGACATCCTTCTGACAATCCTGGACCACTGGCTCCTAATTGCTCACCTGCCTGCCTGCCTGCCTGGTCACCCCTAACTGCCTCTACTTGCCAGCCTGATTGCTGCTAACTGCCCCCCCCTGCCTGCCTGGTCACCCCTAACTGCCACTCCCCTCCCCTTGTTGGCATGGTCACCCCTTACTGCCACTCCTGCCGGCCTGGTTGCCCCAAACTGCCATCCTCTGCTGGCCTGCTCACCCCTAACTGCCCCCCCCTGCCAGCCTGGTCACCCCCAACTGCCCTCCTCTGCCAGCCTGGTCACCCCTAACTGCCCCCCCCACTGCCAGCCTTGTTGCCCCCAACTGGCCTCTGCTGGCCTGGTCACCCCTTATGGCCCCCCAGCCAGCCTGGTTGCCCCATGCAGCCTGCTGTTCAGTCCTTTGGTCGTCCCTCACTAACCCCCCTGCCGCCCCACACAGCCTGCTTGTTCAGTCATTTGGCCATCCCTTACTAACCCCCCTGCTGGCCCGGTCATAGGCAGCCATCTTATGAAGGTTAATTTGCTTATTTCCTCATTATTATATAGGATAGGATGTGGATGAGCCTCTCATTACACTAAGGTATTAAATTACTTTTCAAAAGTCATACTTAATTTACCTGATTAATTTGATGAAATTTCTGTTTACTTATCTGATTGAGCATTATAGAATTACTAGAGGCCTGCTGCATGAAATTCATGCATGCGTGGGGTCCCTAGGCCTGACCTCGATCAGGGCCAGGCCAATCAGGCCCGGTCAGAGAGGAGGTGATGGTTGCCAGGCCAGGCGCGGTAGGAACAGATGCTGGACTATGACACTGCCATCATTGGTGCCCTACCACCATTCAGTTCCCTGCCTCTCCCCTCGACCTTCCCTCGCCACCACACTGCCACCATGACTGGTGGGTGGCAGGCCAATCAGGGCCTGCTGGCTGTAGGGAGGGACAGGACATGGGAGGTTGGCCAATGGCCCCAAGGAAGGAGACGGCCCTCGTCCACCCTGGGAAAGGTGCCGTGTCTGCCACCACCCACCACAGTTCCCTGTCTCAGCCCAGGGCCCAGCCCCGATTAGGCAATTGGGGCCTGCCGGTGAGAGGGGAGGGGTCACAGGAGGTTGGCTGGCTGGAGGGGAGAGACCACAGGAGGTTGGCCAGCAGGCCCAGACCAGGCGATCATTGCCTGCCGGCCCCAGGGAGAGATCATGGGAGGTTGGCCGGCTGGGGAGGTTGGTTTTGGGAGCACAGTGACCACCAGGGAGCAGCTCCTGCATTGAGCATCTGCCCCCTGGTGGTTGGTGCACATCATAGTGACTGGTCATTCTGGTCACTTAGGCTTTTATATATAAAGATATCCTTTCTTTTCATGCCATTAAGTGTTGGGATTGCATCCTTACCAAGTTTGGACAGGTCATTTAACCTTGGTTTTATTTTCATTATTAGTAACTATGGAGCTAAAGTAAGTAGATAACTACTTGTATATCCTCTAGCTATAAGATTTTATATGATTGTATTACTCATTTTCCAGAAGTGTACATTAACCAACAATTGGTTTCATTCTGCTCCAGTGTTGTGGTAAACTGTGGTTCATATATTTTATGAATGCCACCACTTTTTTGATACCCTCAAAGATCTTAAAGAAAAAATAATTGTAAAGGCAATGAAGAAAAAAGAAAAAAAAATGCAATGAGGGAAGGAATAGCTTCGTGCAGAGAGAGGAAAGCTTCCTATTTGTTACTGACACACATTTTCACATCCTCTAAATCTGGTGGGTAATGCAAGACCCAGGAGGGAAAGACAGAAGAGGACACATTTTGCATCTTTATCCTTTTATTTCTCTGTCTCTGCTAGATAAATGGGGAGGGGGTGGGTAACGGGAATGTTAGGTAACAAAGTGGATGTGATGTGAATAGGAGCACAAAATTAAGACAGCCCTATTAGAAATCTTGGAAAAGTCATCTTCTTTACTGAAACAGAAATGAAGAAGAATTGACAACAATTTAATGATAAACTTCAACACACAAAATATTTTTATTCGTTCAAGTCATAGCAATTTCATTAATTTCATAAAATTTATGAAAACACAGCCTTTTTAGTGAATAATGTAATCACAATGTCCTTAATATCAACCTTTCATCAAAGGTTGAGGAAAAAAAGAAGCAGAAAAGCAGTAAAAGGGAAGCATCAGGAAGCATGTGTGATGGTGCTGGTGACAGTGACAGTGTTGGACTGAGTCAGCAGAGCAACAGTGAACACACTGATAAGCAGCAGCCAAGTGATGAAATTAATGAAAACACCGCCATTTTCGTGAATAAGGTAAAAACAAAGCCAAATGATAAAATGAATGAAAACGCAGTCTTTTCAATGAGTGAGATAACAACAATATCCCTAATATCAATCTGTCATCAAAGGTTGGAGAAAAAGAGGAGCAGAAAAGCAGTAAAAGGGAAATGTCAGGAAACATGGATGATGGTGCTGATGACAGTGACAGTGGTGGATGGAGTCAGCAGAGCAACAGTGAACAAACCGATAAGCAGCAGGTTTCTATTATGGAGGATGAAGATTCTGACAGGTAAGCCTACAGCAGCACTTAACAGTATGTGATTATTCTTTTCCTATAAAACAAATTCCAATTTGAGCGAACATTCCTGATTAACTAATTTTATATTTTTACTAGAGAGAGTGAACCTTGTTTGGTAATCAGAAAAATGCAAATCAACAAACAATGAGCTACCATTTTTGGAACTGATAATGATAATTATTTTATTAAAAAAATAACAACCAGAATTGGCCCATGGGAGGAAAAGGCATTCTTGTACACTATCGGGAGATGAAATTGGCACATCTTTTTGAAGGGTAATTAAGTCTGTTTTAAAAATTCAAGTATGTCATTCTTTTATCCCAATAGCTTCATTTCCAGAACTAGATCCTACAGGAAAACATGACTTGTATAAAAACACACATACACATTCTATGGACATTAATTATATAATACTAGAGGCCTGGTACACGAAATTCGTGCATGGGTAGGCTTCCTAGGCATGGCAGGTGATCAGGGCCAATCAGGGCCTTCCGGCTGCTGGCCCAGGGCCTCCCTTCCCCAGCTGCCAGCTGCTGGCCAGGGCCTTCCTTCTTTCTGAGCCACCCCTGGTGGTCAGCCCATGTCATAGCAAGGGATCAAACTCCCAGTCTCCCAGTCAAACTCTGAAGGTGACACTTTGCATACTGGCCTTTTATATATATAGATTATGTATATAAAACATACAGTAGGTCATTATATGTATCATATATGTATATATATATATATATATGCTGTGCATGAATTTTGTGCACTGGGCCATTAGTATATATATAAAAGCCTAAGCAACTGAATGACTGAATGACCAAACAACTGAATGATCAAAGGACTGGTCGAATGGAGCGGTCCCTGGTGGTTAGTGTGCTCCCACAACAGGAGCACTGTTAAGCTGACCATTCTGTCCAGGCAGCCTTTCAGCCTGGCAGCAGCCACTCACTCCCTCAGTAGTCCTGCAGGTCCAGGCACCGATGGATGGGCCAGGCACCGATGGACCTGCACCACCAGCACAGTCCTGACAGCGCTATGGCCTCCTGGAAGTTGGCCTCAGGTACCGTGGCCGCTTCCCCTCCTTAGACGCTTGGCAAGGAAAAAAGGTATACTAGTTAAAGTGCCGTCAGATGGCTCTCACCAACCAGTGTGAACGTCTGCTAGCAGGATGGATCTGGATCCCGTGCTGGCAAGGGCAGCCCACTACCCACCGAGAGGGCTGATCGCATCCCAGGCCTTCCCCCACAACCCAATCTTTCCAGTTGGGAGCCAGATACAGGGCTCATGGCTGTCGAGCACCTCTGCAGTGGTGCGAGCCTCTGCTGATCAAGCGTGAGCCCTCAGCAGGTGCAGTGAGGCTGGAATGAGCAAGAGCAGCAGGGAGCAGGGGCAGGCAGCATTGGACTGCTGGTTTCGGCCCTATCGCCGCAGGCCACACCAAGGGACCCCACGGTGCACAATTCTGTGCACTGGGCCTTTAGTATATATATAAAATATGACGTAGATGTTAAAGATATATAATATATACATATGCATTAAGGATACTTATATAAATGTTACAAATATACATATGTATGTTAAAGATATTTGTTAAACATTGCATACCAAAAAGTTGGAGATAGTGTAAATACCTATCTCTAAGGAAATACTTTATTATACCCATAAAATAATGTAGTATGCAGCCACTGGAAAAAATGAGGGTAGCTCTTGTCTGCAATATATTGATTGTTAGACAACTGACATGTAGTTAAAGCATTGGGATTAATGTCATGTCTTAAACAAATTTTGTGAGGATACTTTTAATACCTGCTCAGTTATAACAGGGACTAAACTGTCACTCTACTTTGTTTCCATCTAAATTACGAGCTACTAGCTTTTTGTGCTTGTGCCTAATTCCTGAGTGTTCAAATATTGGACATTCAAATTAATCTGAAAGCCCAGGGATTTCACAAGGCAATTTGTTTCATATCTCATCTACAAATTTCAGAATATTGAGTAAAACATATTAAAGCACATCGAGGGATTAATCTGCTAGATGAGGGGTTGACAAAACTTTTCTGTAAATGGCCAGACTCTCAGTATTGTGGGCTTCATGAACCATCGGGTCTCTGAAATCTGTCATAGACACTAGATAAACCAAGGTGCTCCTAATGTAGTGAATCTTCTTTTTGAAAGGTACCATGAGTGCTTGCCTTTATCCTTCTTTTTTAAAAGAGAGTACATTTCAGTATGCACCTCACCCAATTTTTCAAAAGGGACTTCATATTACAAAATTTACAAAAATTCAGTTTACAAAGTAAGAATAAACTTGCATGTTTCCCCCTTTATTTCTGCTACACGATTTCAATACGACTAATTACAGTGTACTTTGTACATTTGAGTAGTATATTCTAGAGTTGGATGATTTTCATCTAGAAAGAAATCCTTCTGTCGTCTTTGTAAGCATGAGAAACATGATAATCGGGTTATAAAATATAATATATCTAGAAAAAAAATTCATGGCATCTTTTAGGTGTATCATTTTGTGAATTTACTATGTAACAACTAGTCTGGCATGTTTTCAACCATATAGTGCCACAGGTATGTAATTAAAAACTTTCAAGTCTTACAAAAATACTTCATAATCATTATGGAAGGATTGAAAGCTACAGCTAAACATGAAGCAGATGAGATCATCCAAGGCCGTGCCATTTAGCTACAAAGTCCTGAAAAGAACTGTCTATAGACTCACTGATTCTAATTTCCCTTCCATGCACTCTTGAGCTCACTCTAGTAATTTTCAGTCCCACCTCATCTCCAAAATTGTTTTTCTCAAGGTTAGTACTTGTTTTTCTCTAACAAATCTAAACATAATGTTTTAGACCTGGTTTTACATAGCCTATCATATTTGACCCAATGGGGAACTCTCTCTTTTTTCATTTGGCTCTTAGGACTTTGAGTTTTCAGTGAGGAGGGGGAACAGAATCACCTGGTTTCCTCCTTGCCTTTCCTAGTCTGTCCTTGGTCTGTTTGGTTTCTCCTCATCTCCCTCCTTTTACACATTCAAGTGTCCCGGGATTCATGGTTCTTGATCTTTTTTCTCATGATTTTTACTACCTTGTATATATACTAATGATCTTCAAATTTTTATCTCCAGACCAGATCTCTCTCCTTAATGCCAGACCTATATATCAAATTGCCTACTTGATATCCTTTTTTTAAAAATAGCTATTGGGTGTTCCAGACTTAAGATCTCCAAAATTGAACCATTGATAGTCTTTCTCACACCTGCCCTTCATGTGGTCATTCTTGTTTGAGTTAATGACAGCCCTTCCAATTGCTCTGCCAAAAACTTGGTGTCACCCTCAGCTCCTGTCTTTTTCTTTGTCTTAAACTTCACATCTAATCTGTCAGCAAATCTTGTCAGGTTATCTTCAAAATGCAGTGAAACTTAGATGTAAGGTTCTAATTCAGGCAAGGGGGTGTCCCTTCAAGTGAAAAGTCTCATATATAATAAAGTCAGTTTTCCGAATGTTTATGTGAAAACTGACAAATTATTTTACCTGCTTTTACTTATGTAGACACGTTTGTGTAATTAAAATTGTGTAGCTCTAGCTGGTTTGGCTCAGTGGATAGAGTGTCGGCCTGCGGACTGAAGGGTCCAAGGTTCGATTCCAGTCAAGGGCATGTACCTTGGTTGCGGGCACATCTCCAGTAGGGGGTGTGCAGGAGGCAGCTGATCGATGTTTCTCTCTCATCGATGTTTCTAACTTTCTATCCCTCTCCCTTCCTGTCTGTAAAAATCAATAAAATATATTTAAAAAATTAAGTGTGTATGAAAAGTTTAATTTCACAGACAAATTTTCTATAGATATTGCTTATGTACCACCGTAGTTTTGAGACTGTAATAAGTATGCAATCTAAATGAAATAAACATTTTTCCAAAAATACACTTTAGCCCTAGCCGGTTTGGCTCAGTGGATAGAGGGCCGGCCTGTGGACTCGGGGGTCCCGGGTTCGAGTCTGGTCGGGGGCATGTACCTTGGTTGCGGGCACATGCCCAGTGGGGAGTGTGTGGGAGGCAGCTGATCGGTGTTACTCTCTCATCGATGTTTCTGACTCTCTATCCCTCTCCATTCCTCGCTGTAAAAAAATCAATAAAATATATTAAAAATACACTTTAATTATATTTAACTAAAAATTAAACAATATTCTTAAAAACAAAACAAAATTTAAATTTTATAAGAACAGAAAAATGTTTTCCTATTTAATCATCTTTGGATGATTATATATCCAGACACTCCTGTTGTGGTGTGACATTAATGTTCGATGTTGAGGCGCTTCCTGTAGGTAAATCCTGCCTTGAAAAACCTTTCAATTTTCATTTGAATTTTTGAAGTCTGCTGTGTTTTATAATTAACTCCCTACAATTTCAAAAATGGGTGTAATAGAGCTGCATTTCATTATCTGATGAATTGTCAGTAGATGTTATTAGATTGTGGAGATGGGATCCAAGCACTGATAACTTCATGTTTGGGGTCTGTTGTTTCTTCTTCCTCCTTATCTTCACTCCCATCCTCATCTTCCCAGGTCATCACCTCATCAGCTCTTTCACTTTTACTCATAGTGTGGTACCCAGGGTCACCTTCATCTTCTTCCAACCACTGTAAAACATCTTCCTCAGCTACTTGTCCACCAATATTCTGTGTTGTCCCACAGTAATCAGTAACCTCCAGCCCTCCTAAGTGCAAGTCTCCCTTCATCATCAAGCAAATTCTTCCAACCAGTTTCCAATATTTGCACTTTCACATCTTTTCATGCTGAAGCAAAATTTAAAAATTGCTGATTTTACACAGTAACTCTTTAAAACGGTAAGTTTTGTAAGTGACACTGTCCTGTTGTATGTTCATCATTACCTTCATTCTGCAATACAACCACTACTTCCTCTAAAAATTTCTTGCGGTATATTCATTTGGTTGCCAGAATTATCCCCCAGGTCCATGGGCTGGATACATGATGTTGTGTTTTTTAGCAAAAACATACGTCTAAATTTGCCATCCCCTGAACATAAAATATTTTTGGATGGATGAGCAAGAGCATTGTCTAAATGCAATAAACATGTTGCATCTTCTGGTGGTATTCCAAGCTCTTCACCTTGAAACTTCCTGATTGCAGGTACAAATTCTTCCAAAAACCACTCTTGGAAAATGTCTGCATTGAGCCATTCCTTTTTAGAGTTGCAATACAAAACAGGCAGATGATTCATTATATTTTTTTAAACTCTAGGTTTATGAGTTTTGCCAGCGATTACAGGTGTCAGTTCACTAGTACGTGATCCATCAATGTTGGCACATAGCAGTGCCAAGATCCAGTCCTTACTGACTTTTTCTCCAGGTATCAGTTTTTTATATTTGCAGGCTTGTGTGTTTTCAGGCACAGAAGCCGGGACAAACCACTTTCATCAGCATTGTAAATCTGAGGCTGTAGCAGCATTGTGTTATTTATGCGTTCTATTAATTTTTGCCTAAATGGTTTAGTCTCTTCTGTTGGAGCACTTAAATTTTCACTGTAAACTCATTGTCTCATAATTTCATGTCTTTTGTGAAAGCGCCCAAGCCACACCCATCACTTGCTTTGAATGGTGTGTTCATAGGATTTGCAAACTTAACTGCTGCAGATTTCAATTCAGCTGCCTGCACTGGGCCCACAAGAACGCTGTTGTGTGCACACTTCAACAATGCTTGCTCAACACAAGTGTCACCAACCTAGTTCATTTGCTTTCTGGTGCCAATTTCATCCATTTCACATGTTTTCTGTGATTGGTGTTTGCCCCTATACCACATATTAACACAATTTTTTTTTGGTCTTTGTTTTGTTGTTGTTAACCCTCACTCAAGGATATTTTTTCCATTGAGTTTTTAGAGAGAGTGGAAGTGAGGGAGGGAGAGACAGAAACCTCCATGTGAGAGAAACACATCAAGTGGACCAGGGCTGGGGATGGAACCTGAAACCCAGGTATGTGCCCTTGATCAGGAATCGAATTTGTGATCCTTTCAGTGCACGGGCTGATGCTCTCACCACTTAGCCACAATGGCCAGGGCCGTCTTTGTTTCTTTTTAATGTCCAATACAGTTTGCTTTTCTTTAGGCCATGTTGCTCACATATATGAGACACACATACTCTCGACTCTAAGTTTTGTATGATTTCTAATTAGTAATTTAGCATTATATTAACTCTTTTCCTTTTGTTTATATTTTAAGGTTAGGGTTACAATGATGTATTTTACCTTATATATATAATTTTAATTTATGCTGACTAGGTCTAGTAAATGCATGCATTTACCAGTCACCGAGAATAAGCAAATGGGCATGGCTGGGCATGGCTCAGAGCACATGGGAACATCACCAGCACATGTAAAAACTGCTGCAGAAAGTCACTCCACTGGCCAGCAGAACCAATTACCCACACACCATGTGGTGTGATCATGTCCTGATCATTTGTCCAACATTGTTTAGGAGCAGTGACGCTTGGATTTAAATATGTAGACTATAGTTGTAGATGAGTAATATGTATTTATGTTGGTAAAATTACTACAGTGGTTTTACAACATATGGACTATTTGCTAAAGTTTGTTAAAAATAACTGCGAATGAATCACAAAAAAATAACCTTTAATTATAAGCAAATCTTGGTTAAAAGCATTTTACAATTAATGGGGTGTTAATCTTCACTCATGACATACAGACCAGAAGTTTTATCTGTTAAATCCCAAGTCTTTTAATTCAATGCCTGCAAATTGAGGGTTTCTGTATGTTGAGAAACCAATCACATCTTCCAGGCCATGTCACTACCATCTGCTATCAAAATTAGCTTAATAGTCAACTAATTGGCTTTCTTCTTTCTTTTTTCCTTCCTCCCTCCCTCTCTCCTTCCTCCTTTCCTCCCTCCCTCCCCTTTCTTCTTATTTACTTTCTTTTCATCAATTCTTGTCTTTTATTCAATGGTAAACACAGCGGGCCTATTAAAAGCTAAGTCAGATTGTGTTGTTCTTCTCAATAACTTCTAATTGCCTGATGCACTCAGAGTACATGCCTCCCACAGGCACCCCTACTGGGAATTGAACCCAAAACCTGGGCAGGTGTCATGACTTGGAATCAAACTCGCATTTTGGTGAAAGGAACAATGCTCCAACCAACTGAGCCACCTGGCCAGGGCTAACTAAATGTGTTCAGTTGAAAAGTTGCCTTCCATCAGCTGTGTTCAAAATAAAAACTATTTCATATTCAATAATTATAGACTTATTTTTGAAGTTTGGGTCAAGAGGAATTGTATAATAATTGCTCTTGGCAAGATCCTCTCCTCCCTTTCTAATATGTTTTTATTAATTTTAGAAAGAGAGGAAGGGAGAGTGAGAGAGAGATAGGAACATCAATGATGAGAGAGAATCATCAATTAGCTGCCTCATGCATGCCCCCTACTAAGAATTGAGCCAACAACCCGGGCATGTGCCCTGACTGGGAATTGATCTGGTGACCTCTTGGTTCATGGTCTGATGCTCAACCACTGACATACACAGGCCAGGAACTCCCCCCGTTTTTCTTTAGATGTTTAGTGATAACCAGGAGAGTTATTTGTATAACTATATATATGTTATAATTTTATTTTAATCCTTACCTGGGGATATGTTCTTACTGATTTTAGAGAGAGGGGAGAGACACACACGCACATTGATGTGAGAGAGAAACATCCATCGGTTGCCTCCGGGTATGCTCCCTGTCCCGGAATTGAACCTGAAATCCAGGTATGTGCCTTGATGGGGAATGAAGCTGGCAACCTTTTTTGTGTACAGGAAGATGCTCCAATCAACTGAGCAACCTGATCAGGGCATTTTTTGTACATTTGTTAAGGTATATAATAATGATATTCATATGCATGCATTTATTCCATAAAAAAGTAATTACAGTTTTCTGTTGGTAAGTTTTGCTTTTTATATTAAGAACTAGTGGCCCAGTGCATGAAATTCATGCACATTTAAAGGGGGACCCAGAATCAAGTCCCCGCCCACCCACATGCACCTCAAAATCACTTGATACCTAGACCCGGCAGCCCCCTCCCCCCCATTGGGCTAGATCCAGACCTGGCCAGTCCCACCCTTGTCAATCCCTGCCAGGCAGGGGGCGTAGCCTCAGGTCCCCTGGACCGGCGCCAGGACAGGGGCGTGGCCTGAGTTCCCCCAGATGGGATGGGGGCGTGCCTTGAGGTCCCCTGTCAATCTCCACAAGGGGGACATGGCCTGAAATCCCCTGTCAAGCCCTGCTGGGTGGGGGGCATGGCCTGAGGTCCCCCGTCAAGCCCCACTGGCAGCGGGGCGCAGCCTCAGGCCCCCATGAAGCTCTGCTGGGCAGGGGAAACAGCCTGAGTTCCCACAACCCAGCACTGGGGGTGCACCTTGAGGTCGACTGTCAAGCCCCACCAGGCAGGGGGGTGCAGCCTTGGTACCCTGGCCCAGTGCTGGGGCGGGAGGTGTGGCCTGAGGTCCCCTGTCGAGTCCCACCTGGTGGGGGGTGCGGCCTGATGTCCCCGGCCTGGTGCTGGGGTGGAGGGAGCAGCTGGAGGTCCCCTAGCCCAGCACCGGGACTGGAAGCGCACCTTGAGGTCCCCCGTAAAGCCCTGCCAGGTGGGGGTCGCAACCTGAGGTTCCCCGTTCTGGTGCCAAGGCAGGAGGTACGGCCTGACACCTGGGTGGGGGGCATGGCCTGAGGTCCCCTGTCAAGCCCCACAGGAGCAGGGGAGGACGTAGCCTCAGGTCCCTCTGATTGCTTGTTAAGGCTCCTTAAGGGAACTTGGCCTCAGCTGTGGGTGCAGCCATCTTTGTGATGGAGTGATGGTCAATTAGCATATTCACTCTTTATTAGATAGGATAGAGGCCTGGTGCATGACATTCATGCAAGAATAGCGTCCCTAGGCCTGGCTGGCAATCAGGGCCGATCCGGGCTTTCCTGCCCCCAGCTGTTGGCTGCTAGCTGGGGCCTTCCTTTGTTTGATGCTGCCCCATGCTACTTTGTTCTGCACTGGCCCCTGGTGGTCAGCACACATCATAGCAAGCGGTCGAACTACTGGTTGGTTGACCTTCCCAGGGGAAATTTGCATATTAGCCTTTTATTATATAGGTTTAGATACTAGCCTAAAAGTCTATGAAAGTTATCAAATAAGTTCATTTTCAAAGAAAATCATACCTAATTGGATAATTGCCATTTTCTAAATATATATATATATATATATATATATATATATATCCTATCTAATAAAAGAGTAATATGCAAATTGACTGTACCTCTGCTACACCCACAAGCCATGCCCACCAGCCAATAAGGAGCTAGTATGCAAATTAACACAACCAAAAAAGCTGCGGCCACGGAGCGAGCAGTAGGCTTGGCTCCGCTCAAGGCTACAAAGTTTCAATTGTAGAAGATAAACCCCAGATACCAGGACCTCCACTTGGGTCACAGAGGGAGTGGCCAGCCTGCAAACCACCACAGGCCCCTCGCCCAGGCCGCCTCACACCCCAAGGGAAACCTCCCCCAATCCGGGACACCCTTCAGGGCAAACCAGCTGGCCCCCACCCGTGCAGCAGGTCTCTATCCCATCTAATAAAAGAGTAATATGCAGATTGACCATCACTACAACACACAAGATGGCTGCCCCCATGTGGACAAAAGATGGCTGCCACAAGATGCCCAGTAGGGGAGGGCAGTAGGGAGGGACCAGGCCTGAAAGGGGAGGGCAGTTGTGGGGTACCAGGCCAGCAGGGGAGGGAAGTTAGGAGTGACCAGTCCTGTAGGGGAGGGCAGTTAGGGGCAAACAGGCTGTCAGGGGAGAAGTTGGGCATCAATCAGGCTGGTAGGGGAGTGGTTAGAGGGTGATCAGGCTGGCAGGCAGAAGCGGTTGTGGCAATCAGGAAGGCAGGCAGGCGAGCAGTTGGGAGCCAGCAGTCCTGGATTGTGAGAGGGATGTCCGACTGCCCGTTTAGGCCCAATCTCACCAGGATCGGGCTTAAACAGGCAGTTGGACATCCCTCGAGAGGTCCCAGATTGGAGAGGGTGCAGGCTGGGCTGAGGGACACCCCCCTCCCCCGTGCACGAATTTCGTGCACCGGGCCTCTAATTATATATATATATATAGATAGATAGATAGATAGATAGATAGATAGCCATGCAGGTATTTTATTTTTTTCTAATTTTTCCAGGATTATTGTGCATAATTGACATGTAACATTGTATATTTTGAAGGGATACAGTGTGTTTATTCAATATACTTTTGAGTTGTTAAATGATTACCACAGAATTCTTTGTTCACATTTCCATTACATCACATGATTAACAATTCTTTCTTTGTGGTGAGAACATTTAGATCTATTCCATTAGCAACTTTCAAGTATATAATAAAGTATTGTTAACTATAATCACCATGCTGTACATAAGACAGGGTTGAATCATATATGACTTTTATTCTAATGATGCTGGCAATATGAAAGAGCAGCATGTCATACAAGAATATCTGCTCTGTACCCCCCACACCATAAGCCAGCTCCTTATATGAGACGAAAAACAAAGATTACATGTCATAGGCAAAAGAAATCAGAATGAGTATGATGCAAATGTGATAAAAACGGGTAATACAGGCATGGGAAGTAGGCAAAGGAATGAAAATGGGTATAATGGTTACCGATTACAGGCAAGGCAGACTGGGACTCCATTGTTTCACCAACAAGTTGTTAATCTTTCCACTATAATAGGCAGTTAAAGAGGACTGACCACATTTCCAGGTTAACTTCCAAGTCCACGAGGGCTGGGGGGAACTCCCAGCCAGATGAGAATATGTTATCTCTAGTTTTTTTCTTTTTATTGATTAAGGTATTACATATGTGTCCATATCCCCCATCGCCGAATCCACCCCCCTCATGCCCTCACCCCCCTGGTGTCTATGTCCATTAGTTAGGCATATATGCATGCATACAAGTCCTTTGGTTGATCTCTTCCCCTTACCCCCACCCTCTCCAACCTTCACTCTGGGATTTGATGGTCTGATTGATGCTTGAATGTCCCTGGGGCTGTTTTTGTTCATCAGTTTATGTTGTCCATTGTATTTCATAAATTAGTGAGATCATGTGCTATTTATCTTTCTCTGACTGGCTTATATCACTTAGCATAATGCTCTCCAGTTCCATTCATGTTGTAACGAATGGTAAAAATTCCTTCTTTTTTAAAGCAGTGTACTATTTCATTGTGTAGATGTAGCACAGCTTTTTAATCCAATAATCTGCTGATGGGCCTAGGCTGTTTCCAAATCTTAGCTATGGTAAATTGTGCTGCTATCAACATAAGGGTGCATATGTCCTTTCTAATTGGTGTATCTAGTTTCTTGGTATATATTCCTAGAAGTGGGTTCAGTGGGTCAAATAGGGTTCCATTTTTAATTTTTTTAAGGAAACTCCATACTGTTCTCCACAGTGGCTACACCAGTCTGTATTCCCATCAGTAGTGCACGAGGGTTCCTTTTTCTCCATATCCTCACCAGCATTTGCTGATTGTTGCTTTGTTGATGATAGCCATTCTGACAGGTGTGCGATGGTACTGCACTGTTGTTTTGATTTGCATCTCTCGGAAGATAGTGACTTTGAGCATGTTTTCATATGTCTATTAGCCTTCTCTATGTCTTCTTTCGAAAAGTATCCATTTAGGTCCATTGCCCATTTTTTAATTGGGTTGTTTATCTTCCTTGTGTTAAGTTGTATGAGTTCCCTGTAAATGTTGGAGATTAAATCCTTATCTATGATAACATTGGCAAATATGTTCTCCCATGCAGTGGGATTTCTTATTGTTTTGTTGATGGTTTCTTTTGCTCTGCAAAACCTTTTTATTTTGATGTAGTCTGATTTGTTCATTTTCTCTTTCATTTCCATTGTCGTAGGAGCTGTATTGGTGAAGAAATTGCTTTGGCATATATCTGAGATTTTGCTGCCTGTGGATTCCTCTAGTATTTTTATGATTTCCCATCTTATGTTTAAGTCCTTTAACCATTTTGAGTTTATTTTTTTGTATGGGGTAAATTGGTGATCTAGTTTCAGATTTTTGCATGTATCTGTCCAATTTTCCCAGCACCATGTATTGAAGAGACTGTCTTGACTGCATTTTATGTTCATGCCTCCTTTGTCAAATATTAATTGAGCATAGTGACTTGGGTCAATTTCTGGGTTCTCTGTTCTGTTTCACCGGTCTATATGACCGTTCTTGTGCCAGTAGCAAGCAGATTTGGCAACAGTGGCTTTGTAATACAGCTTGAGATCCCACCTACTTTGTTCCTCTTTCTCAGGTTTGCTGCACCTATCGGGGACTTTTTTTAGTCCAGATGAAATTTGGAACGTTCATTCTAGGTCTGTGAAATATGTCATTGGTATTTTAATGGGGAATGCACTGAATCTATAGATGGCTTTGAGTAGTATAAACATTTTAATGACGTTGATTCTACCAATTCATTAACATGGTATGTTCTTCCATGTTTGTCTTCCTCTATCTCTTTCTTCAGTATCCTGTAGTTTTCTGAGTACAGTTCTTTTACCTCCTTAGTTAAGTTTATTCCTAGGTATCTTAATATTTTTTTTGTGCGATGGTAAATGGGATTACTTTCTTAGTCACCCTTTCTGTAAGTTCACTATTAGTGAATAGAAATGCCATAGATTTCTTGGCATTAATTTTGTTTCCTGCTACATTGCCAAATTCATTTATTAAGTCTAATAATTTTTTGATGCAGTCTTTGGGGTTTTCTATGTACAGTATCATGTCATCTGCAAATAATGGCAGTTTTACATCTTTTCCAATTTGGATACCATTTATTTCTTCTTCTTGTCTAATTGCTATGCTAGCACTTCCAGAGCTATGTTGAATAGGAGTGGTGAAAGTGGGCATCCTTGTCTCATTCCTGTCCTTAGGTGAAATGGTTTTAGTTTTTGCCCATGGAGTATGATGTTGGCTGTGGGTTTTTCATATAAGGCTTTTATTATGTTGAGGTACGATCCTTGTATTTTCATTTTGCTGAGGGTTTTTATCAAGAAAAGGTGTTGGATTTTCTCAAATGTTTTTTCTGCATCAATTGATATGACTGTGTGATTTTTATCTCTCAATTTGTTTATGTGATGAATGACATTTATTGATTTGAAGATATTGTAACATCCTTACATTCCTGGGATAAATCCTACTTGGTCATGATGTATAATCTTTCTGATGTAATGGTGGATGTGATTTGCTAGAATTTTGTTGAGGATTTTGGCATCTATGTTCATGAGGGATATTGGCCTGTAATTCTCTTTCATTGTGTTGTCTTTATCTGTTTTGGGTATTAGGGTGATGCTGGCTTCATAGAAGGAGCTTGGAAGTGTTCCTTCCTCTTGAATTTTTTGGAATAGTCTGAGGAGGATAGGTTTTAGTTCTTCCTTGAATGTTTGGTAAAACTCCCCTGTGAAGCCGTCTGGCCCCGGGCTTTTGTTTGCTGGAAGCTTTTTGATGACTGCTTCAATTTCTTCCATAGTTATCAGCCTATTGAGATTTTTAGATTCTTCCTGATTGAGTTTTGGAAGGTTGTATTTTTCTAAGAATATGTCCATTTCCTCCAGGTTGTCCAGTTTGTTGGAGTAGAGTTGTTCATAATATTTTTTTAACAATCCATTGTATTTCTGTGGGGTCAGTTGTTATTTTGCCTCTTTCATTTCTGATTTTGTTTATTTGGGTCCTCTCTCTTTGCTTCTTGTTAAGCCTGGTTTACCCCAAGTTTTCTCCTGGAATTGAATTTCTCTTGCTGAGCAATGGTCTTTTCAGCTGTTTCTCCAGGAGAAGTTTGGTGCTGACCTCTGCTAGACTCTCCTTAGTCCTGGGAAAACTGTAAACAACAAATGCTTAGTATTTTATTTTTCCTTAAGTGACTTATAATTTTTTAAAGTAGCCATCAATCTTGTTTAAGCTTTCAAAGAACCAGCTCTTGGTTTCATTGATCTTTTGTATTGTTTATTTATTTATTTATTCTTCTCTATGCCATTCATTTCTGCTCTGATCTTTATTATGTCCTTCCTTCTGCTCATTCTGGGCTTTTCTTGTTGCTCTCTTTCTAATCTTTTGAGTTGTAGAGTTAAATGATTTACTACCATTTTTCTTATTTTTTGAGATAGGCCTGTAAAGCTATAAACATCCCTCTCAGGACTGCTTTCATTGTGTCCCATAGATTTTGGATTGTTGTGTTTTTATTGTCATTAGTTTCCAGGATGTTTTTAATTTCTTCTTTGATCTCATTGGTAACCAATCATTGTTTAATAGCATGTTATTGAGCTTCCAAGTGTTTGAGTTTTTTGGGTTGTTTTTATTGTAGTTTATTTCTAATATTATGCCATTGTGTTCTGAGAAGATGCTTGGTATGATTTCAGTCTTCTTGAATTTGGGGAGACTTTGCTTGTGACCCAATATGTGGTCTATTTTTCAAAATGTGCCATTTGCACTTGAGAAGAATGTGCATTCCGCGGCTTTGGGGTGAAATGTTCTGAAGATGTCAATTAAGTCCATCTGATCTAGTGAGTCATTTAGGATTGCTGTTTCTTTGCTGATTTTTTGTATAGAGGATTTATTCGGTGATGTCAGTGGTGTATTAAAGTCCCCTACTATCATTGAATTTTTGTCAATCTCTCCCTTGATATCTTCCAGAAGTTTTTTTATGTATTTGGGTGCTCCTGCGTTGGGTGCATATATGTTTATCAGGGTTATATCCTGTTGTTGTATCAATCCCTTTAGTACTATGAAGTGGCCTTCCTCTTGTTATGCCCTTCACTTTGAGGTCTATTTTATCAGGTGTAAGTATTGCTACCCCAGATTTTTTTTTCATTTCCATTTCCCTGAAAGATATTTTTCCATCCCTTCACTCTCAGTCTGTGTCAGTCCCTTGTTCTGAGGTGGGTCTCTTATAGATAGCATATATATGGGTTGTGTTTTTTTTTTTTTTTTCCATTCAGTCACTCGGTGTCTTTTGATTGAAGCATTTAGTCCATTTACGTTTAAAGTTATTATTGAAAGATACTTGTTTGTAGTCCTATCTATTTTTGTGCCTATATTCTTTCTTACCTATTTATTTCTTCTTTTTACAGCATTCCCTTTAGCATTTCTTGCATTGCTGGTTTGGTAGTAATAAACTCCCTTAGCCTTTCCTTTTGTCTGCAAAGCTCATGATTTCCCCTTCAATTTTAATTGATATTCTTGCTGGATAGAGTATTCTTGGATTCAGTTCTTTGCTTTGCAACATTTTGTATACCTCCTTCCATTCCCTTCTAGTTTGATGTGTTTCTGTTGAGAAACCATTTAATAATGTGATGGGGGATCCTTTGAAGGTAACTCTTTGTCTCTCTCTTGCAGCATTTAAGATTTTCTTTGTCGTGAACATTTGCCATTGTAATTATGATGTGTCTTGGTGTGGGTCTTTTGGGATTCATCTTGCTTGGGATTTGCTTTACTTGTGTAATTTTTTTCTTCCCCATATATGGGAAGTTTTCTGTCATTATTTCTTCAAATACATTTTCTAGTCCTTGCTGCTCTTCTTGTGCTTCTGGCAGCCCTATTATACGTATGTTATTTCCTTTTGCATTGTCCCAAAGCTCCATTAGGCTCTCCTCCTGCTTTTTAATTTTTTTCTCCAGTTGCTCTTCAGATTGAGCTTATTTCTCTACCATATCTTTTAACTCACTAATTCGGTCCTCTTCTTCTTCTAGTCTACTATTGAAACTTTCCATTTTGTTTTCGATTGTAGCTATATCATTTCTTCCTGATTTTTGCATAGGTTGTTGATTTTCTCATCCATCTGGTGAATGAATTGTACAATCATTACTCTGAATTCTTTTTCTGTCATGTTGCATGCTTCAATTTCACTAATTTCCTTTCTTGGCGACTCCTCATTTTCTTTTCTCTGGGGATTGTGTTGTCTCCCCATTATGACTATCACCAGAAAATGCAAACATCAAGTTCCATGGGCCTGGGCTGTATGCAGTGGGAGCTTGGCACCACCCAAGTGTCACTGAATAGTTCTGACACTAAGATTTCTGGCTGCTGTGGGTTGTTACGAATGAGACTCACCCAGAGTCAGCATTACCAGCACTCAGTGTGGCCACATGTGTGCACCTAGAATCAGAGACCCCACCTTGACTGTGCTGAAACAGAGACCCTGCTGGTGTGTGCTGAAATCAGATCCTCCTAGCACATGCCAGGAGTCAGAGTTGCCCTGTGCCTGCACCAAGGGAGTATCTGAATCTCTGTTACTTCATGTGGCCTTGCACTGATAATCAGGGTCCCTATGTGTGAATGAACCAAGAGTTGGAGTCACTGGCTCTTAGTGTGCCTGGTAATCAGGGATCCCAGGTGCACGTGGTAAGAAACAGAGTCAAGTCACTGGTGCTTAGTGTTGCCTCCCGCCAGGATAATCAGTGTCGCAGTCAGCTTGGGGACTGGGTTGCACAGTAGCACTGTATCAGCAGGAGGTCTTCTCCTGAGCTGTGGAAAACAGACTTCTGTGTGTGCTTGCTGCCCTATGTGGGCTTTGGGTTTGGTTGCCTGATTGCGTTTCGGGAAACAGATTCCCAGTGTCCACACACACCCAGGCTCAAATTCCTGTAGCAGTGCTGTGGCCCGTGTGAGGGGCAGGTAGGTCTATCTGTTACTATTGTGCTGCCCGCAAGCCTGCAGGGAGGGAGATAGCCTCTGTGACTCACAGAAATCTACGGCCAAGATGTCTGGATTCTTGGCGTCTGTGGGTCTGAAGCTGCGGTTGTAGGTCTCTGTACCCAGTGGCTGCAGGGTCCTGGTTTGTGTCTGAGACCAGACTAGGTGGTGCTGAGGGCAGGATCCTAGTCTCAAGTAGCTCTGTTTCTCAAGATGGCATGGTTTCTATGCCTATGCTGGGCACCCCAGAGTGTCCGTGTTGGGAGCTGGGCTCCGCTGTCTAAGACTGCCCAGTTTGGCAGCCCCTTGGAAGACCTGCAGAATCTAACTGTTCCTAACTCATACACACACACAAACCACATGTCCACACACTTCTCTATCACTCCCTCACACTCTCACAATCTATCTCTCCCTACCTTCCTGCTGGTCGCCATCTTCCTTCTCCCCCTGTCTCTCTCTTGCAGCCTTTAATATTCTCTCTTTGTCCTGAACAATTGCCATTGTAATTATGAAGTGTCTTGGTGTGGGTCTTTTTGGGTTCATCTTGTTAGGGACTCTCTGTGACTGTGTGACTTTTTTCTTCCCCACATCAGGGAAGTTTTCTGACATTAGTTCTTCAAATAAGTTTTCTAACACTTGTTTCTCTTCCTGTTGTTCTGGCACCCTTATTATTCATATTTTGTTTTGTTTCATGTCCCAAAGCTCCCTTAGGCTCTCCTCCTGTCTTTAAATTTCTTTCTCCAATTGCAGTTCAGGTTGGGTGTATTTTGTCTCCCTGTCTTCTAATTCACTAATTCAGTCCCCCGGTTCTCCCAGTCTACTGTTGAAACTTTCCATGGTGTTTTTTATTGCAGACATATCACTCTTTATTTTTCTTGATTATTACTAAGTTGTTGATTTTTTTATCCTTCTGGTTTATGAACTGTATGACCCTTATTCTGAAATCTTTTTCTGAAAAATCACATGCCTCTGTTTCACTTAGCTGCGCGGATGGTCTGCTCACTCAGAAGCTGCTCCTTGTATGGGGGAAGGCTGCTTGCGTGACTGCTGCTCTTTGGATGGGGGTAGGCTGTTTGCAAACACTATGTTTTCTTTAATCAGAACAAAACATTCATGGTTAACACTGCCTGATTAATATTTCTTATAACCATCGGTAGTCTCTACTATTCTATTTCTGCCCCTAGCAGTAGGATTTCCTTCTTTCTCAGACTTGAGAAAATGCCACTGTATGTGTGTATGTGTGTGTACACACATATACTATATATATATATATATATATATACACACACACACACACACACATACACATATGTATATTTATATATACATGCACATTCACATACATAATACACACATATATACGAACTTATATACAAACATATATATATACACATACCACATCCTCTTTATTTGTTTATCCATTGGTGAGCACTTAGTTTATATATCTTTCTATTGTGAATAAGGTTGCAGTGAATATGGGAGTGCAGTTATCTCTTTGAGGTGGTGATAAAAAATGTATGACTGTTCTATAAATGTTTGTTATGTCCATTTGGTCTAATGTTTGGTTCAAGTTTAATATTTCCTAATTGATTTTGTGTCTAGATCATATATTCATTGCTGAAAGTGTAGTATTGATGGCCCCTGCTCTTATTGTGTTGTTGTCTACTTTATCTATAGTTCTGTTAGTATTGGTTTAATATTTTTAAGGGAACCAATGTCGGGCGCATACTTATTTACAATAGTTATATGTTCTTTATGAAGTGATCCCCTTATAAAGACCTTCCTTGTTTTTTGTTACAGTTTTTGACTTAAATTCTGTTTTGTCTGATATAGTATTGTTACAGCTGTTCTCTTTTGCATTCCACTTACAAAGAGTACTTTTTCCATCTATTCACATTGAGCCTTTAAGTGTCTTTAAGAATGAATTGTGCCCTGGCCTGTATGGCTCAGTTGGTTGGAGTGCATCAAATAGACCTTCAAACCTCAGAGGGAAGGCGAGGGGGGTGGGGAGAGGGCGGGTAAGAGATCAACCAAATGACTTGTATCCGTGCATATGAGCATGACCAATGGACACAGACAATAGGGGGTGGGGGCATGTGCTGGGGGGCAGAGCCGACAGGTGAGCAGTGGTCAATGGGGAAAAAAGGAGACATAAATAATCTTTCAACAATAAAGAATTTTTTTTAAGAAAGAATGAATTGAGTCCTGGCCTGTGTGGTTCAGTTGGTTGGAGCGCCATACCTTATGCAAGAAGTTAATGGGTGTGATTCCCAGTTAAGGAATATACCTAGGTTGATGGTTTGATCTCCTGTCAGGGTATATATGGGAGGCAAGCAATCAGTGTTCTCTCTCACATTGATGTTTCTCTGTCTGTCTGTCTTTCTCTCTTTCTATTCCCCTCTTTCTAAAACCAAGGAGCATATGCTCAGGTGAGCATTAAAAATTTTAAAGAAAATGAATGAATTGAGTTTCTTGTAGGCAGCATATAGTTGTTTCTTATTATAATCCATAAAGACATTCTATGCCTTTTTTCTCTTTTATTGGATTTACTGAGGTGACTCTGGTTAAAAAAATTATACAGGTTTCAGGTGCACAATTCTACAACACAGCTTCTGTACACTGCATTGTATGTTCACTACCCCAAGTCATTCTATGCCTTTTGATTGGAGAATTCAATCCATTTATAAAGTAACTAGAGGCCTGGTGAATGAAATTCATTCATTGCAGGGAGGGGAGGATCCCTCAAGTTCGGCCTGTACCCTCTCCAATCTGGGACCCATTAGGGGATGTCCAACTGCCGATTTAAGCCCAATCCCACAGGAATTGGACCTAAATCAGCAGGTGGACCACCCTCTAGCTATCTGGGACCACTGGCTCCTAACTACTCACCGGCCTGCCTGCCTGATCGCCCCTAACCACTCTGCCTGCCTGCCTGATGCCCCTAACTGATCCCCTGCCTGCCTGATCACCCCTACCTGCCCTCCCCTGTCAGCCTGGTCGCCCCTAAGTGCCTCTGCCTCAGCCCCTGCCACCATGGCTTTGTCTGGAAGGACCTCCAGAAGGCTCTCCAGAAGATGTCTTATCTAATTAGCATATTACCCTTTTATTAGTATAGATATTGACAGGTAAGAATTCACTAATGCTATCATGTTTTCCAGCTGTTTTGTAGTTCCATTATTCCATTCTTCCTCTCTTGCTACCTTCCTTTGGAATTGAAGATTTTCCATAGTGTGCTTTGATTCCTGCTCTTATCTTTTGTGAATCTGCTGGAGGTTTGCCTTTGTGGTTACCATATGGTTTACATAAGACATCATATAAATATAACAGGCTATCTTATGTCCATCACAGCTTTGGTTATATTTAACTGCAGATTTACCTTAGAAGAAGAAAAAAAGAAGAGACAAAAAGTTGATCGGTTATATGAAAAAAATAGGGTGCAGTTAAGAAAAAAAGAAGAGCACTCTATTAAAGAAGTTGAAATGAACGCATATCTTGAAACCACCATTAGAACACGAGACATTGTATCAGAGATTGTAACAGAGAATGAGGTAAATTTATCCTTGGTAAGAATTTCTCGTTTCTTACAGTATTTTATCAATATTTATATCCCTTTGATTTTAATGTATATTATTATATTTAAAACAAATCAAACGATGTTTTCTCATTCAAAATGTGAATTATGACACTTGTGACTAAAATTATTAATTTATAACTATCCTTGGCATCTAACGGATACTCTGTATTTGCTTTCTAAATGAAGAAATGGAAAGTAAATTGAGCTTAAACATTAACATAAATGTTAATTTTGTCTCTTAAAAATGTTAACATACAGTTTAAATTGCCTTGACGCTGTGATGTAACTACTCAAATGTTCATAAAGAAATTTTATTTCAGAATACTGTATTTTTGCTATATGACATATGTGGCTATCTCTTAAAATTTGACTTTTTCATGGAGAGGAAAGATCCTTGTGCTTAAACAAGCCACTTCCTTTTCATAGTTTTTTAAGGGACTGCTCTTAAGCTTTGGTTATATTTTTTAATGGTATGAGATCAAAATCCAAATGAAATGTGTTCCTAGGTTGTAGAAGAGCAAAATTACCCTCAGAGCCAACTTTCTCAAGAGCAGAACGCCACAATATTACAAGATGGAATTCTGACCAAACATCATTGCAAACCAAAGGAGATAGAAATAAGTCACAAGAAAATGAATTCTGAGGTAGTTTATTTAAACATTTTCAAGTGTGTGTCAGTATGTGTGAGTGTGTACATATTTAAGAAACCAATACTGTACATATGGAAACTATAGAGGATTTAAAAAGGACGTGCGCGCACGTGTGTGTGTGCGCGCGCGCGCGCGCGCGCGCGCGCGTGTGTGTGTGTGTGTGTGTGTGTGTGTGTGTGTGTTAGGGGTGACATTTTGGGTCCATTGGATAAAACTAGTGGCCCGGTGCATGAAATTCATACACGTTAAAGGGGAATTAATTAGCCCTAACCAGTTTGGCACAGTGGATAGAGCGTCAGCCTGCGGACTAAAGGGTCCCAGGTTCGATTCCGGCCAAGGGCATGTACCTTGGTTGCTGGCACATTCCCAGTGGTGGGTGTGCAGAAGGCAGCTGATCGATGTCTCTCTCTCATCGATGTTTCAAGCTCTCTATCCCTCTCCCTTCCTCTCTGTAAAAAAAAATCATCAATAAAATATATTTTTTATAAAAGGGGAATTAATTAGAGGAAATATTTTAATACTAGAGGCCCGGTGCATGAAATATCTTCATGCATGGAGAGGGGGTCCCCTCAGCTCAGCCTGCACTCTCTCCAATCCGGGACCCCTTGGTGGGTGAGCGACTGCTGGTTGAGATCAGCAGTCAGACATCCTCTCACAATCCTGGACTGCTGGCTCCTAATCGCTCCCCTGCCTGGTCGCCCCTAACTGCCCCACCTTGCCAGCCTGGTCACTCCTAGCTGACCCCACTGCCAGCCAGCTCACTCCCAACTTCCCCCTTGCTGCTGGCCTGGTCACTCTTAACTGCCCCACCCCCACCCTGCTGGCCTCATCACCCTTGACTGCCCCCCTGCCGGCCTGCCCCCCCCTCAACTGTTCCTCTCTGCAAGCCTAGTCACCTACAACTGGCCCCACCTGCTGGCCTGGTTGCCCCCAACTGCACCCCCTGCTGGCCTGGTCAACTCTTACTGCCCCCCCCTACTGACCTGGTCACCCCGTGCAGCATGCTTGTTCAGTCATTTGGTCGTCCCTCACTAACCCCCCTGCAAGCCTGGTCGCCCCATGCAAGCTGATTGTTCAGTCATTTGGTCGTCTTTTGGGCTGGCCTTGGGTGGCTGGGTGGCTAGCATCCCAGGATTGCCTGTGCCTCAGGCTGGCCCTGGGTGGCTAGGGGGCTGAGGAGACTGGGGGACTCTAGAGGCAGGCCTGCGGAGTGACTGGATACTCCTGGGGGATGAGGGGACTGGGCACTGCCATCTTGTGGCTGTGGGCGCTGTCATCTTTGAGGGGCGGGGCAGTCAATTACCATATTCCCTCCTAATTGGCTGTGGGTGCTGCCATCTTTTGTGAGGGTGTGGAGTTCAATTAGCATATTCCCTCTTTATTAGATAAGATTGCTATTTGCCCTTTCTCTATAATAGAAGTGTCCGGCCGACCCCACCACCATTGGGCGACACCATCACCCAGCTGGCCCCACCCCGGGCAAGCCCTGCCAGGGAAGGGGACACAGCCTCACGTCCTGCTGCCGGCCCAAGGGTTGCAGCCTCAGGTCCCCTGGTCCTGTCCCACACCACACAGCCTCACCCAGACCCATCGCACCGTGAGAACCCAGAACCACCTCACCGCGGGCCCCATCAATGCACCTCCTAGTGCCCAGTCGTTTGTTTTTTACAGATGAAAATATAGTCATGCATTTAAGCATGCACATTAATTTTCAATGCCTGATTTGTCTACATTCTCTAAATTGCATTATAAATATGATCTTCAACCAGATAGCATCATAATGCCAAGTTCCTTATATAATGACACATACCATTCTCTTCACTCAGTATGCTCCATTTGAATGGATTAAATGTATGTGACTCACATGAAAGGCACTGCTGCTTGCTCTTAATAGAGGAAGCATTAGCTCATTACCTAATGCCATAAAGTGGTTTAAATGGCATATACTGACCTGAAGAACAGAAGGACAAATACCAAAAAAAACCCCCACCAAGTTCAGTGCTGTGGATGGCAGAATCCTCTCCCTTTCCCTTTGTGTTTTTCCGCTTTTCCCACGAACCTATTTGCACTCTGCCTCAAAACCAACACAGAAGACAAAATCAGATGCTGTAATCTGCATTTTATAGTGCCATTTGAGTACAAAGTGGTGTTTTTCAATCTTTACTTTTTTTTTTTAATCAATGCAGCACAAACTTGCTCCCAACATTCCAGGAGCCAGCCAACATGGCTGTGTGGACATACCTTTGCTAGGTGCTATCAGGCTTCAGGGCTGCAGCAGGGAACACGCGAGATGTTGCTGGAAACCATCAGCTCTCCTCTCTACATAGCAGGAGTCTTTTCATTATAAAATGGAAAGCAGCAGCCATTTTCCATTACCCCCATCCCCAGCCCTCCTTGCCCGGGGGTGTAGGAAGGCGCTGGGAGGATATTTACTCTCAGCTCTTTGATTTCTCTTATTTAACTGAGCCCAGTGACAGCTGCTTCTCTGAGGACAATGCCAGCTGCTCAGAGCTAGCCGCACCTGGAAGGCAAGCGGCAGAGCTGACCAGGGGCTTTGACCAAGCCTGAGCTTGCAGGTCATAGCAACCTTGGCAGGCCAGCTGCTCCTGAAGATTCTAGGCCCCTGCCAGCTCCTCACCCCAGCTCCCTGCTCTCCCCCTTTCACCCCCAGGCGCCACCGGCTTGGTGTGCCCCAAGGCTTGGTGTGCAGATGCCAGGGTTGCAGGTTCAAGATGCTCTGCCTCTTCCTGGCACTTTGAGCCATAAGCGCCCGCAGGGACCTTTCCACTCAGTCTTGGTCTTTGGTCACTGCTGAGGTTTTCTGGACTCTCTAGGCCAGGGACAGCCAGGACCTTTGCCTCTGACTAACACCGTGCCTGCAGCCTGCCTGGGGTACACCCAGCCCCAGGAAAGTGTGGGGGCGTGGATGGCCTGGGGAAGGGGCCATGGGGGGATGAGGGGTTGGCTAGCTGCCCACCCTCAATTGGGGTGGGAGAGGCTGATCAGGGATGGGGCTGGGGGAGGACCTGGGCAGGGCAGCCATCTTGTGATGCTGTTATGACCCAAGGGTCAATTTGCATATTACCTCTTTATTACATAGGATGATATTGTTAATTCAAATCCAATTGTCTCTCACAGATAAGTAGTGACATTCACAATAGCCTAATTCAAAGGGGAAGCTTTTAATATTTTCTGTTGTTCATGATCTCAAAGGTATTGTTACTAACAACAGATGTTCCAAATTTTGGCAGTGATTTTATTTCCTTGATATATCAATAGAGAGGTTAGTTTTCAATTCCATTGATGGAATGAAGGAGGGTATAACTGGTTCAGAGATGGCATTTTAGATGTTATTCTTCTACTTTTGAGAAAAGTAACAATTTGTTCCTAATAGTATCCCATTTTAATACAAGGGTCTTCTGAAGAGAGTGACAGGCCATAATATATACTTAAGTGACAACTTATTGGTAGGTATTTTATTCCTAGTAAAGTAGTTCAGTGTATTTCCCCCCATTTCACAATTATTACTACTTTAAACATCATGAACAAGAAATAAAAGTTATTGCATTTCTGCAGCAACAAAAAATCTCATGATTTTCTAAGAAAGCTCTGTAACTTTTATCTTATTCACCATTAATTTTTTTTTAAACATGGGCTTCTTTTGTGTTTCTATATCCACACTGGAGAAGAACTATGGATTGGAGCAAGAGCACAAATTGTGGATTCTGGAAACCTGGGGAAAACTCTAAACTCACTTATCTTTTTAACCCTTCCATTCCAGATTGTGATAACTGAATGAGTTCATTGATGGATGTAGAAGTGCTTAGGAAAATGCTTTGTTATCAGTTATTAGTAGAGGTAGTTTTTGTAACTAACCATGAAAGTATTAGAAAAGTAGAATATCTATGGGTTAATATTGGGGGGAAATTTTAGGAAATTTAGTTTATCCTAATATAAGCATGGTTAATACTCTCACTATGGAGTAGCTAAATGTTCAATCTGTAATCTCAATTTGTAAGTGTAATTAGAGTTATTAATCTTTTACTTAAATACATTCTTGGCTTGTGATGATTTAGAAAAACCATTTCTAATTATAAAACTTAAAATTCTCTTGTGATTTTTTTCACTTCAAAAATTCATCATATTATGTTAAACTAGAGGCCTGGTGCATGAAATTTGTGCATGGGGGAGTGTGCGTCTCACAGCCCAGCTTGTCCTTTCTAATCTGGGACCCCTTGAGGGATGTTCGACTGCCCACTGGGATCGGGCCTAAACGGGCAGTTGGACATCCCTCTAACAATACAGGACTGCTGGCTCTCAACCGCTCACCTGCCTGCCTGCTAGATTGCCCCTAACCGCTTCTGCCTGCCAGCCTGATCACCCCCTAACCACTCCCCTGCCATCCTGATTGGCACCTAACTGCTCCCCTGCAGACCTGCTTGCCCCTAACTGTCCTCCCCTATAGGCCTGGTCACCCCTAACATCCCTCCCCTGCAGGCCTGGTGACCCCTAACTGCCCTTCCCTGCAGACCTGGCCACCCCCAACTGCCCTCCACTGCTGGGCTGGTACCCACAACTTCCCTCCCTTTCAGACCTGGTCCCTCCCAACTGCCCTCTCCTGCCGGCCATCTTGGGGTGGCCATCTTGTGTCCACATGGGGGTGGCCATGTTGTGTATTGGAGTGATGGTCAATTTGCATATTACCTGTTTATTATATAGGATTTTCAAACTTTGGAGAATTTATGCTTGTATAAAGTTAGAGGTTTGGATTCAACTGTATTTTTTCCAGTGGGATATCCACTTATTGCAACTTTTTATTGTAAACATAGGTTATTCTTTAGTTTCAGAGGCTATTGTGATATGTCATTTCAATGTTTTAGCTAAAAGTCTCCTTTGTGTTACTTAGGTTTCTGAGAGTTCTGACAAAGAACAAAGTCTATTGTGTGAAAATCGCGTGTTGTTGGATGAAATTGCCAAGCTAAGACTGGAAATAGATGCAGTAAAAATTCAGACCCAGGAAATGGGAAAAAAATATTTTGAAGACATTGCAATTGTCAAAGAAGAGAATGACCTTCTTCATAAGACAATAAGAGAAACAGCATTTCAACACAATGCGCAGCTTGACATTCTGAGAGCTGAGAATACAATGCTAAACAGTAAACTGGAGAATGAACAACAAAACAGAGGAAGACTGGAAGCAGAAGTTGAGTCATACCGGTCTAGACTGGCTACCGCTGTACAGGATCACGAGCATTGTCAGACATCAAAAAGAGATCTACAACTTGCTTTCCAGAAAGCAAGAGATGAATGGTTTTGTTTTCGGGACAAAATAAATTTTGATATGTCTAACCTAAAACATAACAATGAGATTCTTTCTCAACAACTTTCTAAAATGGAAAGTAAAAGCAATAACTTAGAAATTGAGCTTCATCGCACAAGAGAAGCTCTCAAAGAAAGGACATTGGTTTTAGAAAGAGACCTCAGTCAAAAACAGTGTCAAAAGGAGGAAACTGAACACATGTATCAAGAGGAACAAGGCAAAGTGGATAAAGACATTGGGAAGCAGGAGTCCTTACAGGAGAAGCTATCTCGCCTACAGGGTGAAAATATGCTGCTTCACCAGCAACTGGATCAGGCTCACAGCAAAGCTGACAGGGAAGAAAACACAGCAATTACCATCCAAGATCAGATTCAGGATAAAATAAGTATATTTAAAGCTGAAAGTGTAAAGGAAATTCTTAAGCTGAAGGAAAGTAATAATGAGTTAATCAACGAATGGCATCATTTTAAAGAAAGAATATACCAGTATGAAAATGATAATGCAGAAAGAAATGTAAGTATCCAGACAAATAAATATTTTTCAGGTTTCCTAAGAGAAAATTCAAAGTAACATTTGATGATGGCTAAATGTTGAATCTAGTTGAATATTAAAAACGTATAGATTATAAATATGTTTGCTCTCTATCAGCTTAAAAGCAGACATTTTATCCAGCAAATGGACATTGGACTTAAGAGGTTTTTGGTGTCTTTTTTTTTTTTCGGAGTACTTATTACCCTTATTTTTTAAAATATATTTTATTGATATTTTTTACAGAGAAGAAGGGAGAGGGATAGAGAGTTAGAAACATCGATAAACTGCCTCCTGCACACCTCCCACTGGGGATGTGCCCGTAACCAAGGTACATGCCCTTGACCGGAATCGAACCTGGGACCTTTCAGTCTGCAGGCCGATGCTCTATCCACTGAGCCAAACCAGTCAGGGCATCACCCTTATTTTTAATATAATTTATTTAATTATAAGTTTATAGTATTCATTTTTAATAATGGCTGCAAATTTTCTGAAAATGTAACCACAAGGTCTGACTGAGCAGGCTCTGGCCCTCATGCTTCATTGCTACCATATCCCCAGTGTTTACTAGTCAAAAGGTGTGCAATGCATTTGTGTGGGAACAAAGTATAACCCTGTGGTGACTTCACTGCTAAGAATCTGCTATTCCAGAGGCAATCTAGACTCTCCTGTAAAAAGATTTTCTTACAGATGGAAATTTTGAAAGCTATAGAAAATACGACCATCTATCCTAGAACACATTATCTTTAAAAGGGTGTGGGTTTTTCATTCTTAGTATAAGCTCAAATGTAAGAAACTGTCTGATAAATCCTCCTTGACGTATTTCTTCCACAAAACTCTTGGGCCCTGGGAAGTTAATTTGAAATCCGTCAACAGTCTGATTTGCTTTAGCACCCTGTGTGGCATTATTCCCAGGGTGTTCCTTAGTTCTGGCTCCGGCTCTGGAAAAACAGAGCCCAACCAGTACCTCCAGGCCCCAGAGGGCACTGAGCTGGTACTGAGAACCGCTGGGAGCTCTCACTCCCTGGGTTTATTCAGGCTCCGTTTGGGTCCTCTTTCTTTCTTTTTCTTTTTTGTTTATTATTCCTTATCAGAGGATATTTTTTCCCATTGCTTTTTAGAGAGAGTAGAAGGCAGGGAGGATGGGGGGAGAGAGAGAGAGAAAGAGAGAAACATTGATGTGAGAGAGACACATTGGTTGCTTCCCACATGTGCAGCAACTGGGGCCAGGAATTGAACCTGCAACCCAGGTATGTGCCCTTGACTGGGAATCAAACTCGTGACCCTTCGGTGGGTGGGCAGACACTAACCACTGAGACCGGCCAGGGAAGGGTCCTCTTCCTTAATTCTATTTCTATTTTTTTTTTTTTACATTGCTATTGCTACCCTCCCTTAAGCTTCTTCCTCTGGACTTGAGTCCTCCTTGGTTCCCTATAGATTCCTTTTCCTAAAGCTGGTTTTGGTCCTTGGCTTCCCACATCCACCCCACCTAATCACTAAAGATCCCTACCTAGAACTATGCCAGACTACCTGAATGCTCATCTCTACTTACTTTCTTCATGACTAAGCATAAAGTAACCAGCACCTGCAGTGTCCTTCCGACCACTCTGCATCTCTATGCCTTTGACAAGCACAAGCATGTCCCAGTGGCTCCTTGAAGAATGCAGATGTTTATCTTCGCAGACTCTCCTTATCTCTCTATCTGATCAGTGTTCTCCAAAGGTCTCTGGCATCCAGTTCCTTCCTCTCTATTTCCATCACCAGCATCTTGTCCCAGTTTCTGGTCATGTCACACCTGAACACCACCAGTTGCTCAGGTTAGACAAACCATGAGCTGTGGGCCAAATCCAACCATCCCCCCAGAGCCCTACAGCTCAGGCTGCCACAACGCCTGCTTCCTGCTAACCCCGGTGAGCCTCTGATCTGGGTACAGGGCTCCTTGGGGTGATGTGTAAAGTAGGAATTTCCAGTGTGCCACTAAGGCTTCCAACAGTGAGTCTGGTGAGGTAGTTAGGGATGCGGGAGGGGGAGGCTCATAGATAAGTGATGCATGCAGCTGCCATCAGCTCACCCTCCGCCTCATGCTGTTGTGTTCACCTGGCACCTGAGTGCCCTGGCCGGCCCTGACCACAGCCCAGCAGCCCCGCAGCATTCAGCAGAGGCCACTGCACGGAGCGGGCAGCCCTGGCAGCAGGCAGGCTGTGCCTGAGAGGTGTTTTGTTTTGAGTAAAGACAGTGAATTGCCCATGAAACTTTAAGAGGTTAAGTTATAGATTGTTAATAGATACAGATTGATATTAATAAGTTAGTTTTATACTGACATAATAATAATTTTAATTTTTCTATCACCACATTTTAATACCGTTAGAAAGCAAGGAAGTGGAACTGCTCTACCTAAACTGAGTATTTTGAAATTTAGATTCAATTAAGTTCAGATTTCCCAGATGAACTGAAGTGTAGATGCTGTATCTCATAGTTTCTTCCCTCAGTAGCATCTGATACATTTCAGTTGGTATAAGGTTATTTTTATTCATGCCAATTTGAATTAAATTTCAAAATATTTCAGACGCAAGTAATATATTCATATGACCTCTCAACCCTTTTAAAGGCACCTACTTAGGTTTAAATAATAATTTGAGACAAATGTGATGAGTTTTAGCAACTCTACTTGATTGAATCTTTCCACTACTAGTTCCAATTTTCTTTGAATATTTTACAAATAATTTGCTCATATTTCTCATTTCAAGACGTAATTACTATCATTTGGAGATAACTTTGTCCAAGACAGAGCGAATTGTAGCTCTCTGTGATTTACTCATTTGGCATTGGATCTCCATTTCAGACTAGAGAGGAGTGGCAGGGTTTATGTGTAGCAGGGAGGCAGGTGAAGCCCTGATTAGCTAGGGCCTTGAAGGCCATTGGAATGACTTCAGTTTCCTTCTATGATAGGAACCTATTGGGAGGATTTGAGCAGGGGGTTGAATTTGTAATGTTAATTAAAGCCTCTAGTTGAAAATAAATAAAAAGAGAAAATGTTCCACAATATTGAATTTACTACCACTTGACCCACCTACGTGCTCTATTCTCTTTGAGACATCAGTAGATGTAAAGCTTTGAGATTAATTCTTCAGGGGGTGGGGGCAGAGAGTGGGGCTGAGTCAGCTGTCTAAATAACCTAATACTTATTAGGCAGAAGGATTACATTTTCTGTGTCTTTAACCTGATAAAGCAAAAGCAAACAGGAGTATGTCCATATGAGGAAAAGAAGGTGAATCAATGTAAATGGTGATATTTTTCCAGTTATCATACCTAACAGACAAACATGTAAGTTGACCATACCTCTGCTACACCCACAGCCAATCAGAGTGAGTATGCAAATTAAACCAACAAAGCCGGAGGTTAATTTGCATACATAGGCACCCAGCAGCCTGGGTCCCGGGAACTTTCTCAGCACCCAGGTCACTGCGAGGTAGGCGCCCCCCCCTCCCTGCCATGGGTCTTGAGCAACCTGGGAAGGGCCTGAGCCAGGGGGCTCCTGGGCAGGGGCAGTGATCGCAGGGAGCTGGGGGTCTCCTGCCCAGGCCCCAAGCCCCGGTCAGAGGCTTGGGGCTTGGGCAGGGGCAGAGCCAGGCAATGGGAGGCCATCGGTGTGAACTACAGAGGAAACTCCTTTTCTGACTGCTCATTGGCTAAGCTCCCTGTATGCCACTGGTAATATTCTTAGTAACTTGGGTATAAGAATCCAAAAAGGCGATCTAGGGTTTTTTCCACCTCACTCCTGAAGAAAAAAATGAAGGTCTGACCATGGAGGGCTAAGAAATGTCATATCCTGCACTAGCCAGTTTGGCTCAGTGGATACTGCCTAGGTTTGCCAACCGCAGGGTCCAGGTTCGATTCTGATCAAGGGCATGTACCTAGGTTTCAGGCTTCTCCCTGCCTGGGGCCCAGGTCAGGGCTCATGTAGAAGGGAACCAATCAAAGTGTTCCTCTCACTTTGATGTTTCTCTCTGTCTTTCCCTTTCTCTTCCACATTCTCTAAAAATCAATGGAAACATATCCTCAGGTGAGGATAAAAAAAATAAAGAAATCTCATATCCTATGAAAGACACATCTTGAAAATGCCTAAAGAAAGCTGTCATTTTTTCATGGTGAAGGGACTGGAGTCCGTGTTGATGAAATCACCTTGGTGCTGCGGTGACTGGCAGTGGGTGCAGCAGCGGGGTGATGGGGCTGGTGCCTTCCCCTGATCAGCCCGATCGCCTCAGTAGGACATCCCCTGAGGGCTCCCAGTATGTGAGAGGGGGAAGGCTGGGCTGAGGGACCCCCCCCCCCCGCTCAGTGCATGAATTTCAGGCACCGGGCCCCTAGTATATTATAACTAGAGGCCCGATGCATGAAATTCGTGCAAGAATAGGCCTTTCTTCCCCGGCTGCCAGCACCCGCTTCCATCTGGCACCTGGGACCTGGACTTCCCTGGCAGCCTTGGCTTCATCCTGAAGGACATCTGGTCTAATTAGCATATTACACTTTTACTATTGTAGATAATAATATATGACTCTAACAAAGTACATCCAGGGTGGGGCAAAAAGTAGGTTTATAGTTGTTTGTATGGAGAATAACACAATAATTAGTCAATAACAATACAAGAATAAACTCTGTGTTTTTCATACAACTGTAAACCTTTTGCCCAATTCTTTATGTAAAATTATACAGTGTATTATTAACATAATTTAATAATAATGTGATTTATAAAATCAGTAACAGAAATGTCTCCCTAGGCCACTGCGAGACAACTTCAAGAAGAACTGGCGGTTGTGAGACAACTTCAACAAAAAATATCTGTGATAGAGGCTTCACTGGAGGTTGAATCACGTCATCCTGTGCTTTTACAAGATAAGACACATGACTTAAAGAAGGAACTAGATCAAAGCACAAGTCAAGTATGTATGAAATTTAACCTGTCATCAGTTAATCTATAGCTGGTTAAATAATATCGAATGTTTTAGGATACTACTTTTCTTTTGTATTTTCATTGTGATTCATTTACTATAATAATATTATCTTTATAGTTAACTTATTTCTTAAACCCTAGCTATTATTCTGTCGTTTGTATTTTATGTTTTTTTCTTATCATATGTACCGTTAGGAAAATTGACAATTATGCATCATTCTTCATAAAAGTCAGGAGGGTTTTTTTTTTTCCTACTAAACAATAGTTTTAGTGACATCTTGAGATCATTATCATGATGAGGCAAAATAATGAGGATAATTATTACTTAATCCAGACAAAATCAGAGGATAATGCGTAATGGAAAGTTCTTTTCTTCACTTTGGTGAATGGATATTCAATAGATTTCAGAATAATTTGTATGGGAAGATCATTCTACAAACCAGTTGAAATAGACATATCCTTCATTTTCTCTCACTTAGAAATATTATGAAAGTATGGAAATGTTCAGATCATTGTACTATGTACATCCACAACCAACAATTAAGAAAATTAAATCTAGATCTACTAATGGATATATTTTTTTTAAAACTGTATTGATATAATTCACACATTGTATAATTTGCCTATTTAAATTATACAATTCAATATTTTTAAACATATTCAGAGAGTTGTGCATCTATCACCTCAGTCAATTACAGAATATTTTTATCACTCCAAAAACAACCTCCACACCACTTAGCAGTCACTACCAGCTCCTCATTGTGCCCTGCACCAGGCAAAAACCAGTCTCATTTCTGTCTCTATTGATTAGCCTATTCTGGATATTTCATATGCACGCTACCACACAAATTAAAGTCATTTGTGACTGGCTTCTTTCACTTAATGTCATATATTAAAGGTTCGTCCACATTATGGCACATAACAATATATTTTTTATTTATTTTTATTGCCGAACAATACTTCATCGTGTGGCCCTTCCACTTATCTATTCATCAATTGATGGAACTTTGTATTGTTTTCACTTTTTGGCTGTTAGTAATTCAACTATGAACACTATTGTACAAATCATTTTGTGAATATATGTTTTTCTTTTCCTACCATTGGATTTTTATCCTCTGAGATAACTGGGCTGATTTCAGCATCTCTCAGCCTTTACTCAAGCTGTCCATTCTGTCTTTTCAGTTTCTGTCCCTCCTGCCTAATCCTATATCTATTCGGACCTGGCTCCCAATCTCCCCTCCATGAAGCATTCTCTGTTCTGACTCTCATTGACCTCATTCATTTCAGCACTTGTCATCTCTTCTCTGCAGAATACTTTTAGCCCTTAATTTCCCATTGTCTTAATTTTCTTCACAAGAGATAATCTTGTATTTCGATGTATTAATTTGTCTGTTGGGCATATTATTTGATGCTAGAGGCCCGATGCACAAAATTCGTGCAAGAGTAGTCCTTGCTTCCCCCGGCCGCTGACACCAGCTTCCCTCCATCACCTGGGACCTGGGCTGGCTTCCCTCCAGCCACCCACAGGCACCCGGGACCTGGACTTTCCTCCAGCCCAGGATTTATCCAGAAGGACGTCCAAGAATGATGTCTGCCAGGACATTCAGTCTAATTAGCATATTACCCTTTTATTATTATAGATAAGGGTACCTCTCTTTGTATAAATTGAACATATTTGAGCTTAACTATTGTTAGGATACAATTAAAAACTTCATATCACTGACAGTCTTGGAATTCAAACCCAGATATTTGATCAACACAATGTTGAGGTAAAGGGTCTGAATTGGCAAGAAGAAGATAGCTCTAGATTTCCCAACCCTTCAAAAAATATAGTTGAGTATACATGTGAAAAGAACTTCAGACGATTTTTATAGGTCAGGTCTCTATGAAATAAGAAATTATTATTAATTTTAAAAGCAAATCATTGATAATCTGACACTTGCAAAAAACATTTGCATTATAAGAGAAAAATAAGACAAAGAATGCTGGTCAACATCCTAAGGGTGAAGGGGCCCCCAAACTCAGAACATAGCAGTAGTACACACAAAGTAACACCAATAAGAATCAACATAAAATGGACAGGATTCACTATCTACAAGGGTGATCCATGTCACTCATGGTTTATGAGTGTGTGGTTGAGGATATTGTTTATGAAGAGCAAGAAGGGAGAAAGAAAAGTACAGATGACCTCAGTAAAGGGGTCAAGGCTAGAAATGTTGACTAGGAAATCTTGTTTGAAGTGTTGAGATTTAAGGATCTCTGAGAAAATTTTAAGAAAGGAATAGACTGCTTTCTGGAAGTCTGTTTCTATTTTGCTTGGTAGTTCCATTTGTTCATTAAATTCCACATATGAGTGAAATCATATGGTACTTGTCTGCTTGTGCTGGTGGTGGTGGGGGGGTGTGTAGGGATAGAACAAAAAAGAGAAAAAATTAGAGAGGACTCATGGACACGGACAACAGTGGTGATTTCCAGGTGTGTGAGGGGGTTGGGTGGAGATGGAAGAGGCCATAGAGGGGATACGTCGTGATGGAAAGAAAATAAAAAAGAAGTGAGGTAGAAAATAAATGAAAAATAAAAAAAAATAAAATTGTGAACCTGGGCAATGAACCTATGGAGGGCCAATATAATATTCTATCTTCTTTTGTTTGTTAGAAATTTTCTATACTAAAAGGTGAAAAAACAAAAAAACAAAAAACACCCTATTGTCTTAGGTGACCACTGTCTCTATCCGCTGCTGGACTGGAGCTCCCCTAATTTATTCTTCAGAGTATTCCTCTTCTGCTTATGTCTGGGACTTGATCCTATCAGCTTTCTGTCTTTTAAGGATTCTTAGTTGGAGGCTGTTATCTTTCTGTCTTTTTGAAATTCCTCATAATTTCTGTTGTATTGATTATACACTTAATTGCTTATGCTAAGTACATAATCTCTAGCCCTTATCTTTAGCTTAAATATTCAAAACAAAGGTCATCAAATTATAAAACCAGGTATTGAGTTTCTTAAACTTGTTACATCTCCCTTCAACCTCAATGTAGTGCTAGTCCATGGCATTCAACAGGGTGAAGAAAAATAAACATGCTACCACTTCCTTCCCTAAAAACCAAGCAAAAATAAAAATAAATAAATAAAAAAGAAATAGACAGAGTGGAAGACTGTACATCATGGTTACTGTTTAGAAATGAACTGTGGTTGGAGGACAGGAGGGGGAGTGTGTATGTGGTCATTGTTATTAGTTGCTGGGGAAGTAACGCATTAAAGGACTAAAAGAAGATGACCGTCAAAAAAAAAGTTAGTGCAATTATAGGATTGAAATTCAGATTCTTATGTAAAAGAAAAGAATGAGTGGTGAAAACATGAATATGTGGCTGAGACCTTGCATTAAAAAAATGTTAGATTTTAATGGATGGGGACAACAGGATGATAGAAAAAGCTACAAAAATCAAGTAAAAGTTATGTTTTCATGTAATATAGAGAAGACACTTCATTTAAAGAGAAAAATGTTTAACAGAAAAGGAGAAAATGAAACCTATGGGAGAAAGCTTACAGAGAATAAGAGTCTTTATCTCATCCTAAAGTTAGATTACCATCATAAGGTAATGGGGACTGCATGGGAAGTTTTCAAAGATTACCTTAGTAAGATGTGATTTAATAGAACCTGGAATATCTTGAACTATTGGTGAAAATGTTTCTAGGGCATCTTAGAAACTAAAATGTCAACATGGCCACTGTCTTAAATATTTTTTACCACTTAGTATTTAGTATTTTATATATCAAAACCTCTATTTTAACAAACTTTGGCAATTTAAGTTCCAGAAAGAAAGTGGTGAAAAGTAAAATCAATTTAAGCTGCTGTAGGAAGTCATTATTTTTGAAATCTGTCCTTATTGGCATCAAGTTTATAAACTAGACTTTATAAACCTGTCTACTACCCTTTATAAACTTGTCTACACATGTTAATCATGAACTCATGAGAAATCATATTTTTAAGAAAGAAAAGTGAGTCTCTAGATTTTTTTAAATGATTTTCTTTAAAATTTTTTTTCAAAGTCTCAGCACGAAAAGGAAGCGTCAAAGAAATATATTGACTTAAAGGTCTTTCTGCAACAGAGGTTGCAACAAGTAGTGAATAAAAAGGATGACTTAGAAAAAGAGGTGACCAGGTAAGATTTTAATATTTCAGATCATTTCTGCCACGAATTAAGATTTAACTGTCATTTTACTTTATTAAAACTGAAATACAAATTTATTTCCTCTCTGTAATTTTGATAATTAAAATATCCTATTTAAAAACTTACTGCAGAAACACAGCACAATCTGCAAATGTTTTGAGGGCCACGATATTGTACTTACTCTTCAATGATTCCTCAAACCATAATGAGGTTGCCTTTTGCATATCCCGTCATCTGCACTTTTCATGACTACCTTGAATTTTTATTTCTACCACATAAAGGCTCTCCCTGATGATCTTCCCTTCTTTTCATAGTGTGCTCCCTTCTGCATTCAAAGAGTTTAATAACTAAAACTTATCTGTGTCATTGTTTAACAACACCAAAACTTATCTTGATTTGGCTTATGTTTTTTTCTCTTTTTTTAGTTATAAAAGATATCACACATACAAAATGTCCGTATGATTTAACGAATAAATTGGATAATCCTGTTTTTACCACTCATTGAAACACAATGGCATCTTTCCCTTGTCTGGGGAGCCGCCACATGGCTTCCTTTCTGTTTGTTGGCTGAGTTCTTAAGTTTGTTCTCTGATTCTCATCAGTGTGTTTCCTGTCACTTAACTGTCTTTCTCTACATTGTTTCATATCCTTTTCATTTTGTTAACATTGTACTAGGAAAGATCTCTTGTTGAAAGTCTTGAAGAGACTGTTACACCTTATCTCCCTGATTTCCCTTCTTCTAAACCCCTGCCCCTTTCAGATTTCCCCTTCCACTCAGACTTCAAAGATTCTTCTTTCCTGCTTCTCCTATTTTGAATGATCTCCTTGATGTTGGTACTTTTCTTTCCTTCTTATAGACTATCCTCAGTAGGTACCAAAAGGTATTTTTGTGTCTTTTCAAAACATTCACGTATAATTATGCTTTTCTTCTTCACCTTGGATACCTATCTCTGGTTTCTAGTTGATATTTAATACTAGATTAATGATTTATAGTAACATAGTAAAATGAACATTAATAATAACTTATTTATAAGAACTCCATATAGTTACAATATTAACTATATATCCATATCACATATGTCATGACTTGTTTTCATTTTATTTACATCAGATTATAATGTAGCTAGTATGCTTTCAAACAATATTAGATTAGAACAAATGAGAGCATCATAATTTATAGATTTGCTTATTTGATATGATTTTATAAACATAATATCTGTTTAAATAATAACTAAATATTTATTCATAAAGAATCTGATATACTTGTTTTGTACATTTCTTCAGACTTAAAGAACTCCTAAAAGTTATGAAAAAGAAATTAAATGAATGTGATAATGAAGAGCTTAGTTTCCCTGGAGATTTAAAACCAAGTGCAGCTAACATGGAAATTCAATCTAAAGAGACAAAACAGAAGGTGATTTTAAATCAATTTTGGGACCCAAAACTCACCTAATTTGGGGAAATAGATATCATTGAATGCTTTGAGTAGTGAAATATAGATTTTTATGTTAATTTTATAGACTTGGTATCAGTGAAAAAGAGCTTTTACCTTAATCACTTTTCTATCAAAAGGGCCTACTGTTAACTCTGTATGTCTTGAACCCTGGCACCAGCACCAAATCAAAAAAAATTTTGGCAGCAGCTTTATTGAGACATAATGAACATACCATGCAGTTCACTCATTTAACATGTACATACAGTTCAGTGCCTTTTTCTATGTTCAAAGAGTTACACAGTCATCCTCACAGTCAGTGTGGGGACATTTTCATCCCCCTAAAAAGTAGCCCTGTGCCCTTTAGCAACCACCCTGGGCCAGCTTCCACTTCCCCACTCTTCCTGGCCCTCGGGAACCACTACTGTCCTCTCAGTCTCTCTAGATTTGTCTATTCTGCACATGTCATATCAGTGGAATCACACAGTAGGTGCTCCTTTGTGACTGCCTTTTTTATTCAGCATAATGTTTTCAAGGTACGTCTCTTTTGGAGCATGTATTACCAGTACTTCATTGCTGATTATTGCTGAATAACATTTCATTGCATGAAGCCACCACATTTTTAAAAATCTATTCATCATTTGATGAACCCTTGGGTTACTTCCAGTTTTGGTGTTGTTACTAATACTGCTATGAACATTCATGTCCAACTTCTTATGTGAACATATGTTTTCATTCTCTTGGCAATATAATTATAATTCTCTTGGATAAGTTCTTTAGCCTTTTGAGAAACTGTCAGACTGTTTTCCACAGTGGCTGCACCATTTTGCATTTTCATTGACAGTGTATGAGGGTTCCAGTTTCTCCACATTCTTGCCAACACTTGTCATTCCCTGTGTTTTTTATTGTAGCCATCCTAGTGGGTGGGAAGTGGCCTCTCATTACTGGTTTTGATTTGCAGTTTTCTAATGACTAGTGATGTTGACCATCTTTTCACATGCTTATTAACCATTTGCATATATACTTTGAAAAACTATGTATTCAATTCCTTTGCCCATTTTTAATTGAATTGTTTTTGTATTATTGAATTGTGAGAGTTCTTTAAATATCCTACATACAAATCCCTTATTAGATAAAGGATTTTCAAATATTTCTTCCATTCAGTAGCTCCCCTATTCATTTTCCTGATGGTGCCTTTCAAAGCACAGAAGGTTTTGATTTTGATGAACCCAGTTCATCTCATTTTGTCTTTTGGTTTCACATCTAAACTTGAAGTAAGGCAGAGGAGAAGTTGTATTTAAATGGTGCCAAATTTAATCATGAAGATATACACCTATGTTTTCTTCTAAGAGTTTTATAGTTTTAGCTTTTACATTTTAAGTTAACTTTCATATATGGTCTGAGGTAGAGGTCTAATTTTATTCATTTGCATGTGGATATCCAGCTGTCCCAGGATGATTTGTTAAGAAGACTATACATAACTGATTTAATTGTTTGGCACCCTTGTCAAAAAGCAGTGGGTCATAAATGGGGTTAAGGTTTGGATTCTCCCTTCTACTTCACTGAAGAATAAGTCTGTCCTTATTCCAGTACCAAATCATGAGTATCTTTCTCAGTCATCTTGTATATTACCAGTTGTTTTATGTAATAAAAAAAAAAAAAGTCAGTGTAGTTGAATGTTTTTACCTCTACTTTTATGGAGATTTCCTGTTTCTTGATAAAGCCTATGGACAGCTTATGTTTGCTGACTCTGTGACTTGATGGGAAAGTAGGCTTACAAAGATAACACCCAATCCTTTTTTTCTCCATTCAAACCTTCAGCCTCTAACCCAGTGCTTCCCACTTCACTACCATTTCCATGAAATCCTGGTAACAGGATCTGCTGACTTAGCCATTTCCTTCATTGTGTTTAACTCTTAATTCATAGACTTGCCAACAGGGAGGAGAAGATTAAAATCTGGACTGTCACCTTTCCCCTTTAGAAATGCCTGACTGTGAAATCTCAAATTTTATTTTATTTTAAATATATATATATACGTATATACAGTATGTTTTATTACAGAGAGGAAAAGGGAGGAAGAGAGAAAGATGAGAGAGAGAGAGAGAGAGAGAGAGAGAGAGAGAGAGAAACATCAATGATGAGAGAGAATCATTGATAGGCTGTCTCCTGCACACCCCCTACTGGGGATTGAGTCCACAACCCACTAATGTGCCCTTGACCTGAATCAAACGCTGGACCCTTCAGTCTGCAGGCTGACGCTCTATCCACTGACCCAAACCAGCTAGGGCTGAACTCTCAAAATTTTAAGCCAATTAGTTTCCTATGGAGAAACACTGGTATAACATAAGCAAGCTTGAAGTAAGCTAGAGGAGAAATTGTACTTAAATGGTGCCAAAAGGCATTGCCGTTGTTTTGCCACTGAGATTTAAAATGATTTCATAAGTCTTGGCTTCATCCTTAGATCATGTCTTCCTGGACACCCTGGATTTGATGTTAGCCCAGAGCCATTTTTTTATTTAACATTATTTGATAATTGGACATGTGGGAGAAGGTGTAAACGGGAAATGGATATTTGAAACCCATAAATCCGGGTTCTTTTTTATTTAACTGTCTTTCTTCAGCTTATTTTTCCCCTTGATTTCACTTTCAGCTGCTTCCTAGCGAGAATCCCTGTCACCCTCGTTTCGGTGTCATTGTGTTCACTTTCCCAGAAGCCCTTGCTGTCAGCCTCCTTAGGGGCCATCAGGCCTCCACTCACCGTTTCTTGGAGGCCCTTTTGGTTTTCATTCTCACGCTTCTCTACATTATGTCGGGTTCCCCCTGCCTCCTGTTCAACGGCGCTCCCGTGTGTGTGTTTCTTTTTAGTGTCAGCACTCTATTCTCAATGTCAGTAACTGTGCCAGTTACTTATTGCTGCTTAATAACCACCTCCAAACCTCGTGTCTTAAAGCAGCATTTACTTGTTCACAAATCTGCAGTGAGGCTGGCTCATTCCTTTCTCACTTGCCACCAGCTGGGATGACCTGAAGCTGGGAAGTGGAATCTTCTAAACTCTTGTTCGTTCACGGGTTTGTCAGGTGCAGCGGGCTTTTGGCTGGGACGTTCGCTGGGGCAGTGTCAGCTGGACCCCTGTATGAGGAATGACCACGTGGCCTGGGCTGCTTCCTTCTTCACAACACGGTGGCTGGGTTCCCAGGGTGAGCTTCCCTGGGGAGAGAGTCAGATGGCACCAGACAGAGCAGTCACACAGCAGTCACCATTTCCTATTCACCAGAACCCAGTTAGCACTGAGGCCAGCACCTATTTCCTGGACAAGTGCCAAACAATCTGGAGACGTGTTTCAAAAACTCGGCATCCCTCACCTTGTCTTATCAAATAACCATTGTATCTGAAGGAAAGTAGTTCTTCCCAAGTCATGATCACTGACATTCCAGCAAGTTTGTTGTTGATGATTATGTTGTTTTTGTTTAGTATGTTCTCTTATTTTATGGGAAGTAACAAAGAATTTCAAGATAGCACCATTGGATTAAGCCGCCATACCCATTTTTTTTTTTTTTTAATTCTAAAAAATGTAGGGTTCATCTCGCTAAACTTTTAGTGAGAGATGTAATTTCTCAGTAACGCAGGGAATCATTTCTTCTTGGAATGCAATTCAAATTAGCATCAAACCTTTGTAGTTCAGTAAAAGATGCATGCTATTAAAGTCTATATTTATAAGATTCATTAATTAGTCTCATTTTGAAAGTCTTACTTTGGGAGGCATTTGTTGACTCAGTCCTGAATACCTCAATATGATATCCCTACAACTGTTTTTTAAAGGTTATGAAGTGTTAAGATGGGGGACGAGATAAGAGACTTTCTATTCAGGAACAATCTATAGTCATTTTGTGGAGAAAAGACATGAAAAAGTCATAGAAAAAAAGAGTATAAAATCAAGTGCAGAAGAGATATTGTGTGGCAAAGACGACAACAGTAAATATATTTTTGTGACTCCTGGTTGTTTTTACTCTGGTCTTGATTCTGAGTAATTCAAGGTTCCACATTCTAAGACCCTACCAGAGTATACGTAACATTTCATTTCAACAGTTCATACTGGTGTCCACACCTTCATAACCAAACTATATTTTTTTATTCATGCAGAATGATGAGCTTATAGCAAAACTGCAACCTTCTTCTAAATGTGTACGTCTGGATGAAGAAAAGCCACCTCAACAGGAGTTATCAGTGGAAGCACTTCTAAAGAGACGTGAAGAACTAAAGGATAGAGTAAAGAAGGCGAAAGAAGAAGCAGTGAACTTCAGAACATATATGGAAACGGATATGGTAGAATACTGTGAATTAGGAGAGTATAAAAAGAAGACTGAAGAAAGAGCAAGACGGGATGTAGCAGACACAATAGAACAAGTCAATTCATTTTTACAGGTTAATTTATTGATTTAATGTGCTTTAATCCATTTCACTGCAAATTACCTTTTGGATAAATACAGTATTTTTGCCTTTCCTTTACTTCCTTTAATAGCAATTTATTTTGTAGATTTCTGGAAGGAAGGTGGTGTTTGTTTGCCTTTTCAGTATTTTAGTTTCCAACATTATTATCACTAAGTTGATCTTTCCAAATGATTCGTAGTAGAGGATCATTTTAGTTTTAAGACTAGTTGATGTAAAGTAAGACTATTAGGAAGAAAATGTAAAAAAAAAACATGATTTTAAAATTGTACCATATACTTGAATTAAGTTATATTTTTTAACTTTTAATATCTTATACTGATTCTATTATTCTTTGAATTATCAGATTATAGGAGTACTAATAGAAGAATGATTAGCTTTATAATTCAGAATTGATTCAGTGGACATTGATGATAAATATATTAAATTTCAGGTTTTTGACACTTCAAGCTGATCTCTGAGTTGATGACTCAAAACCAAAGAAAACAAATATAAGTGTTCAGGTTATACCTACTTTAAGAATTTATCCTTTTTATTTGCTGTAGATACAAAGAGCATCTCAAGAAAGGTCGGAGCAGATGATAAATAATCATACTTCAACAATGAGTTCTTTGGAACTCAGAAATAAAGAGCTGGAATCAGAAACCTCTAAAGTGCAAACTTCTCAAGATGATATCAAAAGAGAATTGGAAAAATATGTGCGACTCTACCGAGAACAATTGGAAGGCACAAAGTTATTGGAAAATAAGCTAACTGAGTAAGTCGAATGCAGAATCAAAGAAAATAAATTTAACTCATTAATTAGCCTCTAAACTTTAAGCATAGTTACTATTGGGCCAGGTTCATAGATTAGTAGGGCGTGAAAGCCAAGTAAATCTTAAAACTTTGGAAAGTGATGTTAGTAAATAAACTTACCTTTCAAATGTTCCTCCAAGAAAGTTTCATCTCTCCCTTTTTTGCTTTTACATGCCTTTATCCCCCCCCCCCCCCTTAATATTTTCATGTAGTTAACTGGGTCTACTACTAGTCTTTAAGCTGAGTGTCTTGAAGCTCTAAAATTTAGACAGCGATATTATTATAAAATTGCTTTTCAGAAGTCCCCTAAATAGAAATACTTAAGATAACAACTTAAGCTCAAAGGGTTAAGTTACTCCAACACATTCTGGTACTTGGTATATTGACTTTCGGGATTGTGATCTTTATTATTATCAATAGACTAGAAGCCCAGTGCATGAAATGCGTGCACAGATAGGGTCCCTAGGGCTGGCTGGTGATCAGGGCCAATCTGAGCCTTCTGGCTACTGGGCAGGGCTCCCTTCATTCCGAGCTACCCCGTGGTGGTCAGCGCACATCAAAGTGAGTGATCAAACTCCAGGTCTCTCAGTCGAACTTTTGAGGGGACACTTTGCATATTAGTATTCTATAAATACTATATATACAAAATCGCACGAGACCCAGACCTACCGCACCTGTGGGACCCAGACCCACTGTGCGTGAGTAGCTCGCAGCTTCCACTATGCACGAGTCGCAGGCCCCACCTCCTTGCGGAGAGGTTCACAAGCCAGGGGAGGGGGCGCGGGGAGGGAGGGACTGAGAGGTGCTCCATGTACCTCCTGGTGACCGGTTGTTTGGTTGTTCTCACATTCCAGTGTTATGGCCATGGGCCTTTTAAAATATAGATAGATGGCCTCTGGAGCTGTTTTAGTCATTTGATCACCAGCCAGGTTATCTTGTTCTCCCTTAGAGGTAGTTGCTCTAAATTATGCCTTGGTGTCAAATGATTAATATCTCCAAGGTAATGAGTGTATTGTACAGGGTGGTGAAGGCAAGTGCTTGGCAATGTCTTTGAGGGATTTCTTTTTTTAAATCCCTAAAGTGGCTACTAAATATGTCCAAGGGCATCTTCAAGGATCTTGTAAGTACAGCCCTTCCAGAGGCAGCAAGTATTACCTGATAAGCCGTCTGCATCACTGATAGCCTCCCTACTTTGGATTAAGTATTTAGCTGGGACCCCCTCTCCCCACTGCCTGGAAACATAAGTACTTTTTTAGAAAAATTAAGAACCTATACTTGAATAGAGTAAGTCTGCTCTGACACATTTTCATTGCTTAAATGCTATTTAATGGGAAATTCCATTTACTATCCTGGCTACTTTAAAAAATTATGTCACTTAAGGAAAAATAAAATACTAAGCATTTGTTGTTTACAGTTTTCCTAGGACTAAAGAGAGGCTAGCAGAGGTCAGCACCAAACTTCTCCTGGAGAAACAGCTGAAAAGACCATTGCTCAGCAAGAGAAATTCAATTCCAGGAGAAAACTTGGGGATTCCTACCTCAAGGCCATGCACTTCAACTTACTGCAGGGTTAGTTCTATTATCTTTTTTCACCTTGGGTTGCAGATTTCTGATATAATTCTTGTGTTTCATTTGGTGAAATTCTGAGTTGCTTAATTGACTAGTACACACTAATAGAAAGTCTTAATTATTGTGCTAATATAGAAAGGAGACAGAAGTTTTATAATCATCTTTAAGTCCCTGGATCTCTCATTTTTAAGAGATACGTATCATTAACTTTATTTAATTCATATGACTAAAGTGACACACTTTAAACTTCTTCAAAAGCTGCATTTCAGTTTGATTTTAGAAATTATATATTATTGTCTAGTAAGCAGTGGTATACTTGGAGATGCTTTGGCTTACTTTCTGATGGATTTTATATTGGTGATGGTTCCTAACAGTTTTTAAGTTTTGCTGAACCCCGACTTTTACACCCCTAAGCATAAGTGAATGATTGACATCTAAATATTTAACCATTTATAGATGTTTGCTACTGAAATGAAATGGACATAAATCATTTTTATGAATTAAATAAACGTAGCACTAAAAGGATTAATTTCTGTCTTTAAGTGAAAATGTTTGTCATCTTCTTTGGTCAGAGAACAGTGTTAATTGCTATTTACTTCAACATTTTTATTCCAATTGTTATAAAATGTCTTGCTGAGCTGCTGTACACTTCATAAAATAATTAAATTTAGCAAATATTTGAATGTTTATTTTTAAGTTTATGTATTAATATTTGAATTTTTAAATAAATAAAGTGTGTTTATGTCTGTTTATCTTGATAGCACTTGAATGACTGATGACTAAGATGGCAATGAGAGGGAGTCTTGAAATAGCAACTAGCTTTCATTGTGTATCAGAGCTATTAAAATATTCCTTCTTCATCTTATTATTGAGTTATTCAGCAACAGAATTTCTGTTTGGTTCTTTTTTGTACTTCTCATCAGTTTAGTAAAGTACTCGTTCTGTTCATTATTTTTATTCCTGAGCTCATTGAACTGACTTTTGAGTTTAATTGTATCTCGCTGAGTTTCTTCATGACTATTTGGCTATTTTGATTTCTCTGTTCATTTAGATCACAATCGTGCATTATTTTGAGTTTTCTTCTGGAGAATTGTCATTTTCTTTCTGTGTTAGTGTTACTATGGTGGTCCAGCCTGCTTGATGCGTTGGTCTTCTGCTGGCACATTTGAAGTGGTGAACACTTTTCTTAGGAATGTGGTGATTTTCACAATTCAGCAGATTGATAGTTTCAGGTCTTTCTTTTGTATTCCAGTAGATGGTGGTATAGCGCAGTTTTTCTTTTCTCTTACCTGTACTACTGAAACTTGGGGAGGGTGTGCAGTGAGTCAAGGTGTGTGAGGCTTGGCTTTGGACATGGGAGTGGCAGCCTGGGTAACCAGGGTGGTGGGTGCCAACACTGTATCCAGGTCGTCTGGACCTCAGGGCACCCTATGGTGGTAGGTGTGGGTGTGGCCAGTTGAGGGGAGCCAGTTTGTGAGCCCACTGAGCTGCTACCTCATTCCCTTTGGCCACTGGCAGCAGTGTGTACTGTGGCCTGGAGGCTGGAGACTTGGCTCTGCTGCTGCTGCTGGTCTGTGGTGGTGTGAGCACAGCTGTAATTGGGGAGGGACCTGGATTTGGGGAGGGGAAGGGAATGCTGCTGGGCAGTGGTGTGCGCACTGCACCCTGCCTCCCCCACCGCTACAGTGTGTGCTAGGGCTGTACCTTCAGCCTTGTCCTTGGAGAACTGCAGTAGGGGCCTGTCCTGTTCTTCTCTCCATCCTGCCTCTCCTGCACATCCCTAGACGCCCACTTTCCAGGTTGAGCAGAGGAGCCTTTGTTGGGGTCTAGATGTCCACTTGTTGTAGATTTAAGAGGAGATACATTTTGCCATGATGCTGATGTCACACGCTGAAATACCCATTTCAATCAATGCACGATGGCTTATGGTTTTAATGATCTTTTTACGGTCTTTTTCATGCAGAGAAAGCTAGCACAGGCCTGTGCTAAATGAGACGTCAACCTATTTTTTTTCAGTTTGCTTCATCATAACACAACATAGAAGAGCAAAGCTAAGAATTGCTAGATAGCCTTTTGGCCAAATAAGGTCTCAGTTATCACAAATTTGTGAAACTGGGCTACTGGTACAAAAAATCAAATACTTTTTTTGAATTGTTAGGCAAAACTATGATGCAGACTTGCAATGTTCTCACCAGAAAAATCAGAAAATGTCTCATTTTCCAAAATGAAGAAGAAAGAGTATGTAAATGCAGAAGCAATACAAGGGAAGATATTTGTGGAAATTTTTTTGTTTACTAATTTGGGAGGAATGAGGTGCTTACTTTTAGTATTTCTATATACATTGGAAAAAAAATAGTTGGTTTTAAACTTAACGTAGTAGTTTCACAGTATACATAAGTTCAATATCGGGCATTGGTTCACCAAATCATGCTAGACTCAATAAAAGAGAATATGAAACACCAATCTATCAAGATATAGAGATAGATCGCCAAAATTTTTTTAAAAAATATATATTTTATTGATTTTTAAAGAGAGGAAGGGAGAGGGATAGAAAGTTAGAAATATCAATGAGAGGGAAACATCAATCAGCTGCCTCCTGCACACTCCCTACTGGGTATGTGCCCGCCACCAAGGTACAGGTCCTTGGCTGGAATCGAACCTGGGACCCTTGAGTCCGCAGGCCAACACTCTATTCACTGAGCCAAACTGATTAGGGCACAAAATTTCTATAGCAGTTGTTGTTTACAAAATTCTTAGACTTATGGAAAGAAGGTGCCTTGTAGAGTCACTGGGGATGTAGTTATTGCCATTAGGAAAACAACTAATTCTATGAGAGATAATAACATGTTGTCTAAAATAATAGAAAGGGGTGGGTTTTGAGATGGGGCAATACAAAACAACAGACTTCTAAAGATTTTTAAATTATGATTCTAAAGAATAAATGTTACAAATACATCAATATTGAATTTGTTTATCAATCCCCTTTATTTGTAAGGTTTAAACATTTTGGACTATTCTTACTGTAGTGTTCTGTCTTATTCGGCATTGTTTTTCTAACTTTAAGGACAATCCTTCCTATCTAATAAAGATGTAATATTCAAATTGACTGTCACTCCAACACACAAGATGGCCGCCCCCATGTAGTCAAAGATAGCCGCCCCCATGTGGACACAAGATGGCCAGCAGGGGAGGGCAGTTGTGGGCCATCAGGCCAGCAGGGGAGGGCAGTTGAGAGGGACCAGGCCTGCAGGGGAGGACAGTTAGGGGCAACCAGGCCTGCAGAGGAGGGCAGTTGGGAGGCAACTAGGCCGGCAGAGGAGGACATTTAGGGGAGACCAGGTTGGGAGGGGAGGGCAGTTGGGGGTGACCAGGCCTGTGGGAGAGGACAGTTAGGGGTGACCAGGCCAGCAGGGAGGGCAGTTAGGGGTGACCAGGTTGGCAGGGGAGGTCAGTTTAACACAATTGGGCCAGCAGGGAATTAGTTAGGCATCGATGAGGCTGGCAGGGGAGTGGTTAGCGGGTGATCAGGCTGGCAGGCAGAAGTGGTTAGGGTCAATCAGGCAGGCAGGCAGGTGAGCAGTTGGGAGCCAGCAGTCCTAGATTGTGAGAGGGATGTCCTTCGGGATCAGGCCTAAACGGGCAGTCAGACATCCCTCAAGGGGTCCCAAATTGGAGAGGGTGCAGGATGGGCTGAGGGACACACACCACCTTCCCATGCACGAATTTAGTGCAATGGGCCTCTAGTGATTTGCATAATAAAGTATCACTCTAATCTGTGATTTCAGTTCTCATCACATTGATGATATTTAGGTTTGTTTCCTTTGTCATCATTACATGGAGGTGAGCCTTGCCCAATTGATTTCATTGTACTGGTATAGATTGCTACATACCAGTTTTGCTAATTCTTACTGTTAGTTTTCTTCACATTCTAGTTTAATTCTGGATGTTTGTCCAATATATCAGAAGTGATTTCAAGGTTTTATTTAATGATACTATGATAAATTACAAAAGTTAAAATTAGCTTGAACAGAAATATCACTAGATTTTCTTGCACATAGAATTGTTTTCTTAGAACTGAAAACTTAAAAATTTATTCCCAACAATTTTATAACAGATAGAATTTATCTGATTTCAAAATTTTTTATATTCAACTGTTTTTCAGTATTTGTGTTCCTAACACAATGCATGTCACATAGTTCCTCATTGTCCTTTCAATTTGTGTTAAATAGGTAGATTCAATTTTACATTGATTGATTTGGGGACTTTTGGTTCATTTCTAAGACTTTCATAAAATATTAGAACTTTAATAATTTATTTAAGTAATTTTTTCTATTTCTCAAATGTGTATTCAGTTAGCAACTCTTGGTATACAAATACATGAAAGCTAAAACAGTTACTATTCCTAAGACTTTAGCTTTGTACATAGCAGACAGAACATTGCGTCTCAACACAATGTTGAGTCTCAGTGCTTCATGTTTACAACAACAAGGCGGTGTCTTTCTACTCTGAATTTTATCTCTATTCACTCTCTCACAGCGGGTATGCTATTTTCTCAGAAGGCAGAAACAGAGCTTAATAAACTTGTTTATCACACCAATTATATGCTCTAGATAATTCCTCATGTCTTTACTTTGTCCACTTAGACAATTGCCCTGTAGTCATTTCTGTAAGTGTAGAGTAGTCATCTTTCTTGTTGGAGCTGTGCTGGGGTAGGTGGCAAATGACAGCCCTGTTTCTCTTTTGAGATTAGATCAGAGGAGTCAGGCAGATGGAGATGGACTTCCTAGCTTGTTACCCACACATAGTAAGGCATTGGAAAATGTGGTTTAGATGTGGGGTCACAAGGCTTCTGAACACTCATCCCAAAGCAGGCAGTTTCACTCCCAGCTGTGAGTGGAGGAAAGAAATACCTGACACCTGTCCCTGGGCAGGTTGCTCGCTGCAGAGATGAGAGCGGACCCAAATTCATGTGACTGTGGCAGACATGTCTTTTCAAACAAGTGTTTTGGAGCTAAGCAAGCATCCTCAGTTCCTTTTCTCAAGTGCACACATCAGGTACACCTCGCATCCTCTGGTGAGGAAGGTAGAGGGAGTCTAAGGCCTCACTCATGTGGACTGGAGAGCAGAGAAGTGAAGGTGCTCCTATACTTTCTGACGGGGTTAAATCATAATGGAAATTAAGTTCATGTCTTATGTACAGACCAACTAAGGATGAAAGAGGTTGGGCAGAAGTATGCTAGACGGGAAAGAGAAATCTGTTTTGTGTTTTACTGGTAAATTTTGCTATAGATAACTCCCAACACAGATAATTCATTTGTTGATTGATTTTGGTAAACCAAGTTTTATTTGGAGGGAATGGATAGTTCCTTTAGGGAAGAATTTCCTTAATTTAACTAAAGATTTTCTCCTTCAAGTTTCTTGTAGTGAGGCTAAATAATCTGTGCTTTATAAATTGAGTGTAAAGACTGCTACTAATAGGATTTATGATATTAACTAGTGGCCTGATGCATGAAATGAAATTCGTTCACGGCTGGGGGGGGGGGGTGTCCTTCAGGCAGGCCTGCACCCTCTCCAATCTGGGACCCCTCAAAGTATGTCCTACTGCCGGTTTACAGGGATCGGGCCTAAACCAACAGTGGGACATCCCTCTAAATCCGGGACTGCTGGCTCCTAACGGCTAACCTGCCTGCCTGCCTGCCCGATTGCCCCTAACCACTCTGCCTGCCAGCCTGCTTCCCCCCAACTGCCCCCCACTGCTGGCCTGCTTGCCCCCAAAGGCCCCCCCCGCCAGCCTGATCACCCCCAACTGCCCCCCCGTTCCAGTGTGCTTGCCCCAAACTGCCCGCCTTGCTGGCCTGCTCACCCCCACCTTCCCTCCCCACTGGCCTGCTAGCCCCCAACTGCACCCCTGCTGGCCTGCTCACTCCAAACTGCCCCCCCCACACTGTTCTGATCACCTCCAACTGATCTCCACTGATGGCCTGCTACTGGCCCTCCTGCTGGTCCGCTTACCCCCAACGGTCCCGACCCTCATAAGCCTGATTACCCACAACTGCCTTCCCATCCTGGCCTGATCACCCACAACTGCCTTCCCATCCTGGCCTGATCACCCACAACTGCCATCCCCTCTTGGCCTCTAACAGCCTCTACATCAGCCCCGCCATGCTGGCTTTGGCCAGAAGAACATCTGGAAGGTCTCCTGGAAGGTCTCCCAGTCTAATTAGCATATTACCCTTTTATTAGTATAGATAGAGGCCTGGTGCACGGGTGGGTGCTGGCTGGTTTGCCCTGAAGTGTGTCCTGGGTCAGGGGGGGTTCCCTTGGGGTGTGGGGCAGCCTGGGAAAGGGGCCCGTGGTCATTTGCAGGCCGGCTATGCCCCCATGTGGTGAGGGTCCCCGCTGGGGGAGTGTGGCCAGTCTGGCTGAGGGGCTGAGGGCTGTTTTCAAGCTGGCCACACACCCTTTGGGGTGTGTGAGGGTCCCTGCTGGGGTGCCTGGCCAGCCTGGGTGAGGGGCTGATGGCTGTTTGAGGGTAGGCCAAGCCCCCCAGCGGGGACCCTCACCTCATGGGGTGTGGCCAGCCTGGATAAGGGGTTTTTTATTTCTTTTTTTTTTTTTCTTCGGTGCCTCCTTGAGTGGAGGCTAGGGTCAGCTAGAAGCAGGTATCTGGGATTTATTTATCTTTTATAATTTAAACTTTGTAGCCTTTAGTGGTGGCCAGGGCAGGCTATGGCGGGCGGGAATCTTGGCTTCCTCCATCGCTGGGGGCAACCCAAGCTTCCTGCTCACTCCAGCTCTGTGGCTGCCGCCATCTTTGTTGGGTTAATTTGTACACTTGCTCCTGATTGGCTATTGGGCATAGTGGAGCTATGGTCAATTTGCATATTTGTCTTTTATTAGTGTAGATTTCTATTACTATATTTTTATTCATTGCTTTAAAATTTATAATTGAGTTAGAACGCTATTATTTTGTGTCTCATGTCAAAACATTATGGAGCTACATGACAGTTTTACATATTCATTTTCTCTGAGTTATAGTTAAAAATTTGTGTATTTTTCCTGAATATGAGGAAGGAGCTGGCACAGAACCTTATGCTCAGGGAGAAGCCTTAGAGCCCACTTTGGGCCTACAGCTAATTGGTTTTGTGACCTCAGGCAACCTGTAATCTCTCTGAGCCTTTGTTGCCTCTTAGGTCAAATTAGGAAGTTGGGCTAAGTCAGTGATTTTCATTGGTTATGCTTATATGCCTGCAGACAAGTCCTCCACTGTCCAAAAGAGAGGCAGGAACCAGAAAGTAAATGACACTCTGAGTAACCAAAAGAGCTGCCACAAAATAAGAACATTAAATATTGTGCAATCTATTCAGGGAACATTAAGGCCTTCAAGCAGAATTGTGTATTCGGAGCCAAAGTTTCAAAGTTTGCTTATCTGGTTTCTCAATTACTAACATATTAGAAATGGCAGTTAAGGGGAGGTAGAAAGACTGGCTGCTAATGACAGACAAACTGACATTAGCAAGAAATACAAGAAAGAAACAGAGCATGCAGGAAGATATACCAATTCCAAATCCTAGCAGTTTGTTCATCTTTACCTTCACTATGTTTTGTGTAAGAAAGCAGAAATCCATGGAACTTTCCATTAAATATGACATATATATGCTTGATAAAAAATTTAAAAGATAAATCAGTGATTTTCATACTTTAAATATTTTTTTCAGATTAGAACTTTTATTATAAATTTTGCAGGAAAATGTTTTATATAATAAGACGAATCAAGCTGCCTCACTGAAGGGGGTGGAGACTCTGAAGCTCTCAATCCTGCAGGTGTCCCCAGGGGAAACAGATCCCTATGGGACAGAGTTTGGGAACTACCAGTTCTGAGAAAAATCCTTCTAATGGCAAATCCTTTGACTTGAAAGTTGCTGGTACATTGTTTTCACGTGTGTACTTTTCTCACCTTTCTATATTGTTGAAAATGACACAATATAAAAAAAATGACAGATATGTTCTCCTTATTATCATTGGAACTTCAAGCTCCTCCCATCATCTGGACACAGTCCTCACCTAGAAATAAGCATAAACATCACAGACGTAAATATTTAGGAAAGGAGCTTTTGGGGGAAAAGATAATAATCTTCCATCGGTAGTTTCTTAATTCAAGTTGTGTAAAAATGTGATTCACATAATACCTATTTTATTAATGGTAACATAAAATTGATTCAGTAAAGGCCTTGGTCTTTATCTGATATCGAGCTATTTATTTTACAAAGTCTGTCTAGTAATGTTGCCACATTATCCATTTAATAAGTCCTGTCTATCATGCTATTGTCATAAAAGTGTTAATAGAATCAGCCTCCAAAAATACTGGGGAACGTGTTAGTCATCAAATTTGTCCTCACGCCTGAAATTTGTAAAGGCATTGGGTATCACATTATAATGATCACCACAGTGTTTAATGTTCAGTATACTATTTTAAACCCCATTTCAGGCATTGAGTGAAAGGATACCTTTTTAAAGATAAGTTTTATTAAGAACACTCTAGATCAGGACACTTATAATTTGAAGTACTCCCACACATTTCATCATTAAGTAGACTATAATAATTGTTTGTTTCCAAACTTAGCTCTAATTTCTAGTAAGAGAACAAGGTTATTACAATTACAGAATTATATGTGGATTTTTGTTATTGTTATTAGTCCTCACCTGAGGATATTTTTTTACATTGCTTTGCAGAGAGAGTGGAAGGGAGGGAGGAGGGGGAGAGAGAGAGGGAAACATCTATGCGAGAGAGAAATATCGACTGGTTACCTCCCGCATGCAACCCAACTGGGGGCAGGGAGCAAACCCGCAACTCAGGTACGTGCCCCAGAGCAGGAATCAAACCTGCAACCCTTAGGTCCACAGGCTGACGCTCTAACCACTGAGAAAAACCGGCTAGGGCTATATGTAGAGTTTTTTATTCCCCCAATCAAAGATCTTCTGAAACCTTTGTGGTCCATATGAATAAAGAAATGTCTCAGTCGTAATACAGACAGTAACATAGTTTCACTTATTTTTTGCCAGTAGAATTTTCACATGACCTTATGACAGTACCACTTTTGTCATTTTAGATTGAAAAATTAATAGCATAGAACATGTCTTAAACTTTTAATTTTCTAAAAGTATAAGAATAGAAAGCTCATTTTGTTATTTATTATTTTTTTGTCTTTTTGAAGCACCTCAAGTTTATTAATTTATTAGTAATGTATACCTGATTCTTAGGCAGAATGTGAAGAGGAAGGGTTGCTCTCTCATACTGGAAAATGAACTACATAATACGTTACAGTATGTGCAAATGTGTACATTGACGAATTTTGCAAAAGTTTAATCAACACCCGCTTTCAGTTTATTAAAGAATTTCTCAAGTGTACCCTTGGGGGAGGTACAGAAACCTCATGACCAAATCCCAGATCTCTTCAGAATTAATTCTTATAAAGGCAGTTTTGATTACGTTGATCCAAGTTATGCAGTGGTGGCAGGATGGGTAAAGGCAAAGTTTTATTTTTAGTTTCCCGATGTGCTGTCTCACTTGATTTAGGAGGGCTTGGGAGTCCCCAAGAATGATCTTCCAGAGAATTCCCGCCATGTGAGTAATTTTCCTGACAGTTTGTGCAGTCATGAGGAATGGGTCTGTCATTATCTGTCCATGATGGGAGAATTGCTTTCTCTGATAAAACCTTCCCATCTCCCGGTAAAGGGGAAGATGTGGGATGACAAAGGGTTTTGGCATTTGGAGAGAGAGGGGGGTGTCTTTTGTATGTTGCAGGGAAATTCGTCAAGTGCAGTTTTGTGCTGTCTTTGCCAAGGTCGTACGGGAATCTTACAGGGGCACAGGCTTTCTTGATTGCAGTTGGGGTTTTCAGTTCAACTTGTACTTGAGTCACCAGATGCAAATTAGACATTTCTCTCTTCAGCTCCCAGTATCCATTTTGCATTTCATCACTTGAACTGCTTCCTCTTTGGAGAGCTCTGCTCTGCAGATTGTCTTCCTGAGATGGATGTGTTTGTTTGGCTTTTTGTAGTTCTATTCTGAGAGTGTTACATTCTTTCTTCATTGGTTCTAGCCATGGATTTTCAGGTCACAACCCAACTTTTCCACCTCCCCTTTTGATTAAGTGGATTTACATCCCTCATCACCTGTTGTGTCTCCACCTCTGTTCTTAGCAAAGGAGTTTGACTGCTGCTGTTTACTCAATACTTTCAAAGATTCAGGTTGTCTTTGTTCATTTTATCCAATTTGCTCTTTAAATTATCCCTATCAATGCAAACCTCTTGATGTGCATGATAGGCCTTATTTACTTGTTCTCTGCCCACAGAACTTTTTTCTTCATCTAAGAGAGCGCCTGTAAGTTTTTCTTCCAAAAATCTTACTCATTTCTTTAGGAAAGAGTTTTTCTCTGAATCCTTAAGTCGTTTTTTGATGTCTTCATCAAAAAACAGTGACAAGGGCAAAATGTGAAGCAACAGACTCGTCCTATATAATAAAGAGCTAATATACAAATGGTCATCACATCCTCACGCCCTCATGCTGTCATGCAGTAAAGGCTCAGACACTCAACACTGGGGAGAGCAGAGAGGAGACCAGCCAGCCTTTAGCCCGGGAGAGGGACAAGCCGCCTGCGCCATGGTCCCAAGCACCTGCGGCTGTGGCCCGGGCAAAGCCGCCCGCCCAGGGTCCCCTGTGGGTGTGGCCAGCCTGGGCAAAGCTGGCCTGGGTCCTGCGTGCCCGCAGCTGGACAGAGGGAGGGAATTCTGTGTCCCAGGTGCCAGTGACCAGCCGCAGGAGGGAATCCTGTGTCCCAGGTGCGGGGCGAGGCAGAGGCGGTTAGGGGCAATCAGGCAGGCAGGCAGGTGAGTGGTTAGGAGCCAGGGGTCCTGGATTGTGAGAGGCATTCGGACATCCCTTAAGGGATCTCAGATTGGAGAAGGTGCCGGCCGGGCTGAGGGATCCCCCTCTCTCCCCCACTATGCACGAATTCCGTGCACTGGGCCTCTAGTCTGAATATATTGAGACCAGATCACTTATCTCTTTTTTGGGCTTTTTCATGATTTAGAATGCAGACCCCATCTTCTACCAGTATATCCATGACAGCTGGAGTCAGGCTGCATTTGGATCCCCAGCATTGCGAACAGGGTCATCAGGGGTCACCACGGGCTCCGGTTTCCTCGAAGATACCCCATCTTTCCCTGCGAAGGCCGCTGCTCCAGGTACACCTAAGAAGGGTTCCCATTTCTTTGGCCTGGGCTGTGCCAGGACAGACCAGTGGGCTGGGTCCTGGGGATCAGGAAGGAGTGGCAAGAGGGACAGAAGAAGCTGAAGCGCCACCAGGAGCAGACCACTTACCCAGCCACACGCCCGCGAGGCGCAGAACCCAGTGTGGCCCCTCAGCGCCTCCGTGGACTGCTCCACCCTCCACAGCAGGGAAACACAACTTAGGGGGCTAGAGGCTAGCAGCAGTTGGCCTGAAGGGGGCTGGAAAGCTCATTTTAAAGAAAACCCAACTTAAGTAAAAAAAAAAAAAAAAAAAAAAACTAAATTTTTATAAATAGCAGTTTTTCTTGGAATCACAAAGTAATACATTCAGTGTGAAATATGACTTGACTTGTTTAAACTTCTTTAAACCAATGGTATCAAATATTACTTTTCTGAAGTTATGGTTATTCAATGGACCTATAATAATTGCATTTTTATTTGATTAATCTAAATAGCATTATATATGCCTGTTCTCTATTATCTAAAATTAAAATGAGTCTGAATTAATTTTATTTATGTAATTACTTTTCTATTTGTGCAATCCCCAAAGCTCCAGTCTCTAAAAGTAGTATTTAAAGGACACATTTCATAAGCTATACTGTATATCATTCCTGTAATAATGTCTCACTTAACTTAATTACTAAAAATAATATTTGATCTATTCAGATGTGGCAGGATTATGGAGAAACCCTAACTAGAGAAATGAAAGAAGGTATGTTGCCAAAATTTATTAATAATTTTAGATATCATTGATTTTTTCAACAAACTGAGAATAGGAAATGGTATCTGTTTCCATGTTTGGATAAAAATATACTGCATTAAATATTTTCTTATCCATGTGAATGAAAAATGTGAAATATTAACAGTCATAAGGAAGAATATACTTATTCCACATGTAATCATCATGTTCTACAGCTCTTTAAAGATCTCAGAAGTCCATGCATCTCTCTTCATTTCTGGCTATTCTCTTCCTTCCCTCTGCCATGGACTGTCGACATGCACACTGAAACTACGGTCAAAAACTGGCTTCATCCACTTCTCATGTTTCTGTTAGTGATATAAGGCCAAATAACCAGACTCGTCTAGGAATACTGAGTCAGGCAGTTACAGTTCATATAACTGTCAACTGAGGGGCAATATTCAAAACCCCAGTCATTGACTTTGGCATTCTTTTACCTTGCACCCTCATGAAAAACTCCAAATTCATTTGCATGGAGTAAAAACACTGAAATCCACTTAGTTCTTGCCAAATAATGCAGCCTTATATTTGCTACTCTGTCCCTTTGCTCTAGCAGCTAGCTAAACTAGACTATTTCTAGTTCCACAGATGCTCTCCCTCATTTCTAGTCTTGACATCAGCTTCATTTCTCTTTCTGGCATACTTTTCTCTCTTCCATCGGGTATGAACTTACATATCACCTCCACCAAAAAGCCAACAACATTGACACAAAACTTGGATGTCTCCTCTGTGTGCTCCAATAGTGCCTTGTGTTACATTGGTTGGTGATATCTATCACTCTGAGTGGAAATTGCCTGTTTGTTTGTTGTATTTTTTCAGTTTATCGTAAACTAGAGGCCCGATGCATGAAATTCGTGCAAAGGTAGGGTCCCTAGGCCTGGCTGGCAATTAGGGCCAATCAGGGCCTTCCAAGACCTGGATGGGCCTTCCTTCATTCCATGCTGCCCCCTGGTGGTCAGCGCATGTCATAGCGAGTGATCTAAATCCCTGTCTCCTGGTCAAAAGCCTGCATATTAGCCGTTTATATATATAAATGATTGTTCAGGGGCGGGCTGTGTCATCTTCATCTTGTAACTCCAGTGCTTGTCATACTACCTTAGTGCATGGTGTTGAATGAATGAATGAAGGACAGGAAACCCAGAAGCTCTGATACTTAGCCATGATACCAATTAATACAGTGTGCAACCACTGAATTACTAATTATGCTTCATGGTATTCTTGCGCTGTGTATTGTATCCAGATATAGATGCCTTTATTCTTCTTAACACTCATACTGAGTTGTAGTTTAAAGAATATAATTCTTTTTCTTTCCAGGTGCTGCTAAATTTGAAGCTGAATCCTATAGAGTTTGTCCTGTAGGATCTGTAGGATCAATCAGTCCGTCAAGTCCATGTCAAGATCTACTTTTGAAAACACAAGAATATAAAGAGATTTTGCTGAAAATCACATGCTCTGAAATGCTGGAAGCCAATTCCAGCACGTCAGCAGAGCTGAATCATCTGGGATGGCTGAAAGGCATTTCCCCAAACCTGAAAAGGATGATTGCTTGCTGCCAGACAGCTCAAGACATCTTAATCTACATGTTATTGCTCCTCCTGGCCAAACACCTGAACAGCCAGAGGTAACTCCACCAATCTGACAATGGATTTGTGCACAAAGCCTGGCCTCTGATGTGTATATCTCCACCTTGCCTTAGGACAAATTGTGGTCATAAAAAGCCAGGGGTCCTGAGACAAGGAGAACTTAGTTCCTTTAGCTAAGTCTTCTCTGACTCTGTATAATGCCTTTCAAAATTATGTTTCATCTCTGGTCTCTTATTTAATTTACACTCAGCCCCTTCTCCAGATTGCTGACCCCTTCTAGATGCCGGATCAAGACGATCAGCATTACTGAAACATAAGTAGTAAAAAATTATTTACTGGACTGTTTACATATCACTTTGTTTTCCATAAGACACATGACATGAACGTTTGATTAAAGATAAAATTTTGATCATATGTTTGATGAAAATTTATATAGTATTTTAAACTGGGGTATTTTGGGGGAATCTAACTAAGTTTTAAGCACATTTTGTAAGTGAAAGCCAGCACTATTGAATTATACAACCTCAAATTGCCCAAATACCAACTGTTTAAACAACATACAAACAAACAACTTGTCATTCACATTTTAACTAGAGGCCCGGTGAATGAAAATTCATACACTGGAGGGGGGAGTCCCTCAGCCCGGCCTGCCCCCTCTTCACAGTCCGGGAGCCCTCAGTGGCAGGAGGCGACCCTGCGATCAGGGAAAGGCGATGCTCCATCACACCTCTGCTACTGCCACTGCCAGCAGCGCAAGCCTCGGCTGGCCCTGGTTACCTGAGCCTTGGGTGGCCTTGGGTGGCTGGTCAGCCGCCATCCAAGACCACCATATTTTAATGATGCTAGTTGATAGATTTTTTTTACATATTCCAATTTTATTCCCATATTTGGTCCTAAAGATTTAGACAGACATAATTTTGATAGTTGCTGCTATGGCTCCTAGTTAGCTGTATTAAAAATGTTATAGTGCCATTGGACTTATGTAATTTTAAACACTGATTTAAAAATCTTTCCTCGTGGGGGAAATAAAGTTTGCCTAAGGCTTTTCTACTTTTCCATTTATTGATTGATTTTTTTAGAAAGAGTCTTAAAATTACAAAAAAGTTCCAAGTTTCAGGACAAAGAACTCTTTTTCCCTGAACCATTTGAGAGTAAATAGTTGACACCATGCCACCATGCCTTATTCCTTTAGAACATTCCACTTGTCTACCATACCACCTTCACAATCAGAAAATTCACAGTAATACATTCCATAATTTCATCCTCGCATTCTTTTCAAATTTTGCCACTTGTCTGTCGCATCTGTTATAGCGTAAAGACCCTGTTCAGATCCATGTGTTACACTGAGCTGTAGAGTATATTCTTCTCCTTCAGTCTGGAACAGGTCTTTAGTCTTTCCTTGATTTTTATGACCTGGAATCTTTTGAAGAGGAAGTTCCACTAATGTATGTAGAATGTCCTTCAATTTCAGATCATGATTTTCCTGATGTTTCCTTATGATAATATTCAGATCAGACATTTTTAGCAAGAGCATCACAGAAGTAGTCCTATAGCCATGGTCGGCAAACTGCGGCTCGCGAGCCACATGTGGCTCTTTGGCCCCTTGAGTGTGGCTTTTCCACAAAATACCACGTCCTGGGTGAGTCTATTTTGAAGAAGTGGCATTAGAAGGAGTTTAAGTTTAAAAAATTTGGCTCTCAAAAGAAATTTCAATCATTGTACTGTTGATATTTGGCTCTGTTGACTAATGAGTTTGCCAATCACTGTCCTATACTCTTCTCATTGCATCCTGTAATGTGACCTATAATTTTGATTTGCCATTTTTAGTGAGGTTAATGTTGATCAGTGAAGGTACTATCTGCTGGGTTTCTCCTCTGTAATGTTCCCTTTTTCACTTCACAAGTATTGCTTTATAGGGAAGTTTTTAGAGTCAGTGTAAATATCTCTTCTTCATTAAACTTTTGATTTATTCACTTATCAATATGAACTCACAGTTTATTTCATTTAATGGGTTATAATTTGTTAAAATTATTTTTAGAATTTTTCTTTTAGAAATATTCTGCATTTGGAAGTTTCAGTCTTATAGAAAAGTTATAAGAATAGTACAAAGAATTCCTAAAACCATTCCTCAAAGGTTAACATTTTATTACATTTACTTTATTCTTTCTCCCTTCTTGTCTATTACCTAAATAAATGTAAATGTAGGTTTGTTAGATATAATATATGAATCATTTGTAAGTTGCAGACATGATGCCTCTTTATTCCTAAATACTTTAGTGTGCATTTCCTAAGAAAAAGGAATGATCTTACATAATCCTATATAATCCTATATAATAAAGAGGTAATACGCAAATTGACCATCACGCCAGTACACAAGATGGCCACCCTCATGTGGTCAAAGATGGTTGCCACAAGATGGCCACCACAAGATGGCCGGCAGGGAGGGCAGTTGTGGGTAATCCCACTAGCAGGAGAGGGCAGTTGGGAGCGATCAGGCCTGCGGGGGAGGGCAGTTATAGGCAATCAGGCCTGCAGGGGAGGGTAGTTAGGGGTGACCAGCCCGGCAGGGGAGGGTGGTTAGGGGTAACCAGGCTGGACAGGGAGTGGTTAGGGGGTGATCAGGCTAGCAGGCAGAAGTGGTTAGAGGCAATCAGGTAGGCTGACAGGTGAGCGGTTGGGAGTCAGCAGTCCTGGATTGTGAGAGGGATGTCCGACTGCCCATTTAGGCCCAATCCCTCCAGGGGTCCCAGATTGGATAGGGTGCAGGATGGCTGAGGGACACACACCCCCACGAACGAATTTTGTGCACCAGGCCTCTAGTTTTAGTATAATTGTCAAAGTCAGGGAATGAAAATTGGGTCAGTATTAATATTTAATCTCGGATATTATTCAGATATTTGCTATTGTCTCAATAATATCCTTTACAGTTCAAGTAAATCCAAGATGATGTGCTATGTCCAATGCCTTGGGGTACCGATCCGAGAGGGTGCCCTGGGGTACTGGACCCCCCTGCCGGCCGCCCCGCTAGAAGCGCATTGGGTAGCTGCCGCTGAGTTTGGGCACTGGGGCCCAGGCACAGCGGCTCTGAGTGGCCCAGCGAGAATGCAGCTGTGTTTTGCAGACCTTGGCCCGCACCTCACCCTTCCCAGTCTGGGGGAGGGTCCCGCTGAGCTGAGTCCATCGCAGGACCGCTGTGCGTGTGTGGGTGCCCACAGGGATTCTCCCATAGTGTGCCCAAGGGGGTGGGGGGACTTGGAGGGCTTTCCTGCCCCGGGTGCCAGCTCTCAACCCTCCAGCGGCTCTCCTTCCGAGATGGCAGCCAGCGGGCATGCTGTGCGGGGACAGTTGGCCCTCTTTTCCTGGGGGGCATTCCGCTCCAGGGCTGATGGATGGATGGACGGAGGGAGGGAGGGAGGCAGGGAGCTGCTTCCCTGCAGGTGAGGGTCGCGCAGCAGGAGGAGGCCCAGGTGTGAGCGTGGAAGGATGGGCTGGCCTCCAGGGAGTCAAGGAGCAGCCCTGCGTATCTGTGGTGGTGGGATTCCCGCTTTGTTTACCTGGTGGCCCATCCACGTCCCGTGCCTTACCTCCATGTCCACCCTCCGTTGTCGCGCGGGGTCCCTTCCTTCATGGGTCCACACCCACTCGCTTGCTTGCGACAACACTCCCAGGGGTCACCTCCGATGCACCCCCAGAACCTGCCGCCTGCTGCGAGGGTGTCACCCCTCTGCCCCCCACCTCCGGACGGGGCGTGGTGTTGGGGGAGAGGGGTTGTAGGCTTGTGTCCCCAGGAGAAAAAGAGGATCTAGGTCCTCTCGCCATGGTCCGGTAGGTGGGGGATGTGGGTATCGCGAGGTGGTTGAAGGTGGTTTTCCACGGAAGCCAGTTGGCGTTTCCTGGGTTCCGAGGACCTTCCCTGGGCTGGAGGGCCTCTGGCGGTGAGACCGCGTGTGCCCCATGCAAGGACAACTCGAGTCCCGGTCTTATTTTTTCCTTCCCACGAGGCCTCAGCACCCCGGCCCCCACTCCGCCGCCTTCTCTCCCCCCTCGCTGCCCGCTGCCTGGGGGTGGTCGCCTCATCTCCTCGGTGTCCCTCATTCCCCTCACCTCTGGCCTCTGGCGGGAAGAGGGCTGCCTGGGTTGGTGTCCTCCGGCTTCTTCTAAGGCTTTTCATCTGACTAAATCAGGCTCACAAGAATAATCCTCCTTTTAATTCAAAATTAACTGAATTAATGACATTTGCAAAATTCCTTTACAGTTGCATATTCTAATGGCTAGGTAAATCACAGATCCGGCCCACACTCAAGGGAAAAGAATTATAAAGGCTGAGACACCAAAAGGCAGACATTATGAAGTCATCCTATTCCGAGGTCTGTCTGCTACCATTATGTGATGTTCCCGAGTCTTCCCAGGAATGAATGTTGAAGCTTACTGGATGCTTATTTTGCATCTATTAATTTTTTTCTAACTTGTTAATGTGGGCGTGGCCAGGTAGCTCAGTTGGTTAGGGTGTCATCCCTACACACCAAGGTTGTGGGTTTGATCCTTGGTCAGGGCACGTGTAAGAATCAACCAATGGATGCATAAGAAAGTGGAACAGTAATTAATGTTTCATTCCTTTCTCTCCCATCCTCTCTCTCTAAAATAAACCTTTCAAAATGTGTTCATGTGAATTACATTATCAGCTCTTGTTAAACCAACCTTGCGTTTCCCAGATAAACTGAACTTGTTTATGATATTTTTGTTGTTGGTTTGTTTCATTCATTGCTACTTTTTCCTTTCTGTTCATGGAAAATGATAATACAAGGAATTTTAAATACTTTAACTCCATTTATACTTCTCCAGACTTGTGTAGCATTGCATTGTATTTGAATTCTGTCTTTACTTTTTAATACATTTTTATTGATTTCAGGAAGGAAGAGGGAGAGAGGTTAGAAACATCAGTGATGAAAGAGAATCATTGATTGGCTGCCTCCTGCATGCCCCCTACTGGGATTGAGTCTTCAACCCTAGCATGTGCCCTTGACTGGACTTGAGCCCAGGACCCTTTAGTCCTTAGGCTGATGGCTCTATCCACTGAGGAAAACCAGCTAGGGCTTATTTTTTATTGTACTTATTTAGATATACTTTAGTCCTCGTCTAATGTTATGTGGCACCCATGTCCAGGGAGGTCCTCCTGGATTTGAGCTTCAACCCAGCATTCTGCTCTGGACTACCTTGATCCACTGGTAGAAGACATACAAGTGGGCATTTGCCTCCAATTCCTAAGGGGAGGGAAAGAGCTGAGGTCATGGGCTTAGCGACAAACCGAGCCTCCCCCCCAAACACAGTGACCTTAGCACTGCCCCTTCCCACCTGAGGTGCATGAGAGGGCCCCTCCCTGGGCACAGGGAACCACTCACCCAAGATATACTTACTGATTTTAGAGAGAGGGGAAGAGAGAGAGGTAGATGATGATAGATAGGTAGGTATATAGAAAAATGCTCCAACCAACCTCAGTTATAGCCAGGGCTAATATTTTGTATTTTTTAAAAACACTAGACATGTGAGCTGGCAGGTGGCCAACACTACAGGGGCTGGTGCTGCTGGGCTCCTGCTGCTCCTGGCAGCGCTGCACCTCTGGCTGCGGCTGCAGCCCCGCAGCCCTCGCGCCTCTGCCCTGCACCCCGCAGATCCATGGGCCCCCTTTCCTCAGGGGAACCTAGTCACTGTGATGTGGTCCTGGTGTGTTGTCAGCCCGCAATAGCCATGAACTTGGGAATGCGATGGGAAGCGCCTGGGGGAGACATTCAGTGCTGCAGCTGCACTGATGGTGGGGGGAGCCATGAAGTTCAAAGTCAGCTCCTGGCTGCCAGGTGCTCCTGGAGGACCAGGAACCTACCCTGCAGCTGCTCCACACCTCAAACCCAGTTTGAATCAGGACAGTGAGGCGTCCAATGTCCCGCGGACCCTCCAGCAGGCTTCTTGAGGACCGAGTCATCAGCAGGAGCTGTGGAGTCTCTACCCCATCGTGAGTCTCAGGCCAGGGGTGGAAGGTGCCAGCCATGTGGGCGTCCCAAGAGCATCCCCGCCCAGCCGTTCCCCGCAGGACAGGGGGAGGACTCTTCATTGCTGCTTTAGTCCTGAGCTTGGTGTGCAGGTGAACAGGCCCTCACCGGAAAGCTCTGAAGGCACCTCCTGTGGGAGAGCCAAGACCTGCTAGCCTCGCGGGCAGAGACCCACAGCGCAGGGCAGGGACAGGGACAGGGAGGGTCCTCAGAGTCACAAGGCGGGGGAGGGCGTTGCCACGGGAATTCCCCAGAGGTGTGCAGGGCATGGCAGGCGGTTTCCTGGATAGATTCCGGAAGGGGGTGCTCTCACAGAACCGTGCTCCCCTGGAAGACGTGCTGATCACCTGAGGGATGCCCATGGGAAGGTGCTTCCTGAGGAGGAGAGCCACCTCCATCAGGACACTGTTTCTGCGGGTGTCGCCCACACTTATGGGAAGGTCCCTGCAGAGCTGTTGAGCATCTGTAAATGGGCGTGGAGACCACCAGCTTTGATTTGTGGCTGAAGTAGATGAGGGATGTTCCGCAGACCTAGAAGCCATGGGTCCTAGAATCGGCACAGGACTCTGGAGGGCCGAAATGTTTGGTGGGGAAACTTCAGGCTGAGTTGGGTGGACCCCAGGGGGAAGTGGCAGGAGCTGGGGGACCCCAGCCCTGCTACTTGCCGTTGCATGTGGGTCAGGGTAAGTGGTCTCCAGGGAATTCGTTCACTGGCTGGCCAGCAAGGCGGGGGGCTAAAGACCTATGGGGGCGGGGTGGGAGGGAAAGAGTCAGCTGGGCATAAGGATGGTGGCCATGGAACCTAAAAGCTTCCAGGACAGCCTGTGGCTGAGAGAGACGTGTGAAACAAGGATGCTGTCCTCCCCTCAGTGTTCACAGGGCCTCACAGACCTGTGGGGACTCAGGGAATGGCAGGGACCATTGTCAGTGTGAGGCCAGATGAGGGTGACTCTAAGGGAGGGCCGAGTGTGGGAGTGAAGCCAAGGTGAGTGGGAGGGCTTGATGACCTGCTCCCTCAGCAGCTCTAGGTCAGCTCTCCTGGGCCCACTGTGTGTCGCTTCATGTTCGCACAAAGTTTCCTTTTTAAAAATCAACCCTGATGCTGCAGCATAACAAAAGTTTTATTTATAAATTGAAATATTTGAAAAATACCAAACAGTTCATAAAAGAAAAAATATTTCTAAATCCCGACACATCGTTTCTAGTTAGAATTCATTACCTATCATTCTTGGCTACAAGTTGGCTTGTTCAGAAATCTTGAGTGACTGAGAGTAGGGCTTTCAGCCTGGATTGCAGAATAGCTTCCAGTCACACGGTTGGGACAAGTATATGGTCCGGAAAACAACTCAGAGTAATGCTGTGTGGTCCTGTATTCGCTTCTGAGCAGTAGTCACTTATCCCAAAGCTTGGGGTTTCTGGAAGTCAGATCACTTTCTGTGGCTGTCTGAGTGAAGTGGGCAACTTAGACTTGGGAAAGAATACATTTAATTCTCAGTTATGGACCTTGGTTTTAAAGTTCATTTACTATGAATGGACTAATGCATGTTTTCTTTTGCCATTTCACATAAATCCTGGAAGTCACAGTTTACTACTCCTACTGAAAATGCTAAATTTTTGTGAATATAAGTAAAATCAAATACTCTCAGGGTTTTAGCGCCAGAGGGAAGGATAGTCTAAATAGTTGACACTTGGAAAGAATTTGCTTTCTTGCCTAACGTTTACCTAATATGAGTGAGTTTCTATCAGAGCTGGGAATCTTTGGTAGAAGAATATGGCCTCAGTTTAGGTGTAACTATAGGGGAAAGCATGTCATTAACTTTTGACAGTACTCTGAAAACTGTAATTGAGGAGAGCGATAGCATGTCTGTTGTACACAGTGGAGGGTGTGCCCCTATGTTTAAGGGATATTCCCCAAAACCACCAACTAAATCACTTTAGTAACGTTTTAAGCCAGTAGTACCAAGAGGGAATTCCATTAAAACTGGTCTTATGACAGACATTAACTGTGCTCAGGTTTTATTAGACTAGCTAGGTCCTACTTAATATTGAAATCTTCACATAATGAAATGCAGTCATAGACTATAAATATGAAATAAAATCAGAAAAGCATTAGTAAGTACAAAGCCTTTATTGTTGCTATTCCATACAAGCCTAGAAATGGTCTCTTTCTTAAAGAAAAGTACAACTTCTCTTTTCTTGAGAGTAGAATTGCTCCAATAAATCATCTCTTTGCAGTGACCCTGTCACAATAACAGTCTATCTCTGAGTTGTATTAGTTGGCTGTCACCATCGCACTAACAGACAATCTCCATTTTCCACAGAATAAAACTGTAATGACTGTTGGTCATTTCTAGTTCAATCTGTGTGCCTGGCCTCTAAAATTAGAACAAAGGGTTGGGGTGATTAAGACAGATCTGACAAAGCATATTACATGCACCTGCCCCTAAAACAGCTGTCTGGTCTCATTTGAGAATCAGCCAAGGAGACTCAGTTTAATGGCCTGCCATTGCTATGGGGCTTTCATAGGCCAGCAGCAGGTCTGACACAGGGATCTTGAGAAGATGGGATAGCAGTCCTTTCACCTTCTGATTTGTCATGGAGTCTGTCAAAGAAAAGAAATCATCAATGCTCTCAAATGACAGTCATCTGTCACACGCACTCACAGTATAAGACAGCGGGTGCAGTGACAGCTGAAACTCATTTCAGTGTTGATCCACCCAAGTGACCCAGGAGGCTAAGCCCCAGGGAGCACCTGGCCTGGTCTCAGCACTCACGGAGCCAGTGCTTGGCCCCAGTGCCTTTGTCAGTGAGTTTTCACACCATTCAGTGGTGTCTAACACTCCCTCCTCCATCCCAATCACCAGAAGTCATATTATCTGCAGAGGAAAAAATGTGAGGAGAATCATGAACTTTTCTTTGTAAATCTTTGTGGTTGCGATGACCTAAGTAAAGGGCCTCTGTGAAGTGAGGGTGATTACATGATTTGCTAAGATCTTCCCTGAAGGCAGCCGGTAGTTATCACAGCGGGTCATTGTGCTCCAAACACGTACTGGTGACCATCAGGCAAGGGATGCAACATAGTGAGTAAATGCTTTGGTTTGTTCAGAAAATACTATGTATGAGCTTTTCTCCAAAGATAGTTGTGATAGATACTGAATATTTGATTATGAGAAATATAGTTTCTTTGAAGCTTTAGCTGGAGATACAAAATAGTGTGGCGATCCTACAAATATCACATGGGTTCAAATATTTTTCTATCAAAAACCATTTTTGTAAAGGCTGTGTTTTTTATGTAACTTGTGATAATACATTTTCTTTATTTTAGAAAAACTAAAATAAAATAAGAAATAAAAACACTAGACATGTTTATAACTCTTCATGATGAGTCAGTGTTTATTCAAATTTACCTACATATTTAACTCTTTCCCTCCTCTGTTTTCTTCTTACATCTCAAAACTTCATATGGGCCAATTTTTCTTCTGTTGGTAGTGTCCAACCTTTAGAATTTTCATCAGTGAGAACTGCCATGGAATGAATCTCTGTTTAAAATGTTTATGTTTCTTCTACTATTGGCCCTAGGTTCACTGCTTAGAGAATTCTCGGTTGGTAGCTATTGTCTTCGATCTTATGGAAGATGTCATGCTGCTGCCTTTTGGCTCCCATAATTGCTGTTGAGAACCTGGCTTTCCAAGTGTTCCTTCTTTGAATGTAACCTATTCCCACCCTTCCCCTGCCCCTTGGAATCTTTGGTTATTTGTAAGAATTTACCATTTGTTTTTTGTTCATTTTTCAGGCAAAATACAATATTCAGAGTCTAGGGCTTCTGTAGGGCCAGGCCTTATAAGTGTGCAGTGTGTTGTTTTCTGCCATGTGATTGTAGCAACTTTGATTTCTTTCTATGCTCTCAGGATTTCAGGCAAGCACTTTACATCTTAAGCAATGTGAGATTTTGACATTAGTGAAGCACTGTAGTTATGACCACTTTGATCACAAAGAAGTTTTGTGTGTGTGTGTGTGTGTGTGTGTGTGTGTGTGTGCTTTTTGTATAGCAAAGATGGAAATTTATTGAAGAACATGTGCAGACTCCCACGTGGGGAAGGGGAAAGAATCTCACAGCACAAAGTTCCATGTCGGGAGGGGGAAAGAGTCCCACCGAGTTCCTGTTTCCAAGGTTTATAAAGGCTGCAGTTCCTGTGACAAGTGTTTGTTTTTATGCAGCCAGTGTGAGAGAGGCTGGTCATAAGCTAATGGTGGGCAGTCCTGGTGCCTAGCAGTGGCTGCCTTCAGAATTTAGATTTACTGTAGTTTTATTTTAAACTATGCTGGTGTTTTGTTTGTTTTGGTTTACCCTCACCTGAGGATATTTTTCCATTGATTTTTAGAGCAAGGGGAAAGGAGGGGGAGAGACAGAGAAAGAGAAACATCTATTGTATTGTAAATCATGGAATGAGATACAAGACTCCTTAATGAGCCAATTAATTAGGAGTCTTTGTTGCACGTGACCCAGCGGGAGGTGTCTTTTTCCAAATCTCTGAGCCCTGACATAGAGGAAGTGTCTCCTATTTATACTTTTTGAGCCACTTTGTTAGCAGATATTACAAAGGGCTCTGTGTGAGTTATTGTTACAGACAGTTGTAACCTTGAATACATAATGAGTTTGTACTTGGCATAATTTTTATCAGTATTAGTCTATTTTAGTCTATTACATTGGATAGCTAGCTTGCAAGGTCAGACAGTTAAGTTTATCTTTTTCTATTACTTGAACTAAAAACAAAGTCATTTTACAGAAAAACAGATTGTCTTAAAGTGACAGAGTTTACAATGACAGAGTTTACAGGACTAGGGACTATCTAACAATAGCGGAGAATTCAAACAGCAATTTTTTATATAAGATGGAGGTTACTATGCTTCACATCTATGTGAGATTGTTGCCTTAGGCATGTGCCCTAAGGCCGGGATCCAGCCTGCAACCAAGGTATGTACCCTAGACCAGGAATTGAACCTGTGACCCTTAAGTCCACAGGCTGACACTCTATCCACTGAGTCCAACCAGCTAGGGCTAAACTATACTGGCCTTTAATCAGCTTCACAGGGGCTCGGCAGACAGTGCGCAGTAACAACTGCAGCTGGGGCGAGGATTCGCTTATAAGGGCAATAAATCTTGGTTGGGAGTAATTATTTGCTCCTTTTATAATTTGAATTTCAACTAGGTCTGCAGGCCAGGAACTTAGCGCAAGTAAATTGCATGTGTGAGCTAAGAACTAGTGTGTAAGTTACAATGCATGTACTGGTGCAGATTGGCTGCCTACTTTCACACTGTTTCTTTGGAGAGGTCAACCCATGGATTCACATGGTTTATAGAGACTTTTTAAAAGTCATTGCCCACTTTGTGGTGTCAGTTTGTCTAAGGATTTGTTAATTTAGGTAAACTGTAATCTTTCTTTCAGATGTCTGAGACCTAAACTGTGACTTTGCCCATAGAAAGCGGTAGAACTTTATTAACAAACTCACAAAAAGATGTGAGCCTTATAAAGAAAACATGGCACATTCTTGGGTTGCAGTGGAAAAACACATCAATAAGCCATTTCAAAGGTCCCTAAAATCAACTTAGAAATTCCATCACTGGAGGCTACATTCTCAAGGAATCAGCTTTGCAAGGAGAAAGCAGAGTGGTTTGAAAAGTGTGCTTCAACTTTGCTGTAAGAATAAATGCAATAGAATAATAAGAAGAATGCAATAAAAAATAAGGCTGATTTAGCTAGAGCAGTGGTCGAATAACTCATTAGTCAACAGAGCCAAATATCAACAGTACAACGATGACTGAAATTTCTTTTGAGAGCCAAATTTTTTTAACTTAAACTTCTTCTAATGCCACTTCTTCAAAATAGACTCTCCCAGGCCGTGGTATTTTGTGGAAGAGCCATACTCAAGGGGCCAAAGAGCCGCATGTGGCTCGTGAGCCGCAGTTTGCCGACCACTGAGCTAGAGGAAGCAACAGATTCCTTCATGAGGAAGGCTAAGAGTTTGAGGATCAGACTCAATAAAGTGAAAGGGCATTGAGCTGTGTAAGGTCAGGATAGACACATGGGGATGATGCGCCTGCTCTTAAACAGGGTTTTGGGAAATGAGTTGTGTTTTCATTGTTACTAGATCAGAAAGAGTGCCTGGGCCCCATCAAATTTAGTGAGGAAGAGAAGCAGGATCCCAGCTGCCTGGAGTGATCCCTACAGGGTGTGTCTGAAAGTTGCAGAAAGACTCCCTAGTGAGAGCAAGGAGGGCCCTCCAATCACATAGTGGGACAAAGATATGAATTGGCTACAGACTATCAGGACATGTTTGAGAGGGGAAATTGCTGGAAGCCAATTCCAGCTTGTCAGCAGGGCTGAATCATCTGGGAATGGCTAAAAGGCATTTCCCCAAACCTGAAAAGGATGCATAAAATGATTGCTTGCTGCCATTCAGCTCAGGGCATCTTAATCTACAAGTTATTGCTTCTTACTGGCCAAAACACCTGAATAGCCGTAGGCTATTCCCCAATCTGACAATGGACTCTGTAGACTAACCCTGGCCTTTGATGTGTATATCTCCACCTAGCCTTAGAACAAATTGTGTTAATAAAAAGCAAGGGGTCCTGAGACAAAGAGAACTTGGTTTCTTTAGCTAAGCTCCTCTGGCCCCCATAAGGCCTTCCAAAAATATGTTTAGTCTCTGGACTCTTATTTAATTTATGCACAGTGCCTTCTCCAGATGATTTCTGAACCCTTCTAGATGCCGGATCAAGAACCCTGGCATTAGGAAATCAGGATAGTTCAGTGTGAACATTCAGAAGTTAGTGACTTTTAAGGAGACCACTCATTGTATGATGTAACCTGGGGAAAATGCTCAAGAAATTATGGTGAAGATTGGAGGGAAAGTGCAGAAAAGATGAGCTAAAAGGAAGGAAGGGAAAAGGAAAGACTATCATATTGATTGAGTTATTGGTTTTGTTACTGATGTTGGTCTGAAGGAATGATCTCTTCTGATAGGGATTATCTAATCAGGGAAATTTGATTGTGGACAAAATTTGTTTAAATAGCTGATGCTTTTGGTACACCCAGAATTTGCTGTTTTCACATATCTCACTGTGGAAAACTGCATAAAAGAAAATCCAAAGCAATATATTAGAAAAAATTTCTAAAGCAATTATCAACAAGGAAGACAAAGAATGAACTCAGATCTGGCAAAGATCAGGGACCTACATGGTCGAGAAGTAAAGAAACCTCTGAGGTGGGTTAATCTGCTAAGTCTTACTGAAACTGCTAGTGGAGGAAACTAAAGAGGACAGGCATAAGGCATGAAGGAAGCAGCAGATAGTAAACATCTCTGGAGCAGTGACGCAGAAGGCTCTGGGGTGCACTTCTCCAAAAGCAACTTCATTTCAGAGTGGCTGTGGTTCTGCTGAAACAGTTCTGGGGACCCAGCAGGTGGGAGAACATTCCCTGGGAAACAGGTTTCCCATAGAAATTCCATAGTAAGTGGCAGCAACCATTGTGGCTCAGGACCAAAAATACTGGTTTATGGGAGAACGTGAAGACTATGTCACAAGATAGAGCCCATACACGATGCAGCACTAAAATGCCAGGAAGCAGGCACTCAATGGTGGAGTCAAAACTGAGAGACTAAAACGGCTGAATGGGAAAGACTTCTCAGTTAGGACCTGATACCTGGGACTACCTCCACTGCAAACTTTAAAGAACAAAAGGCAGGACTGTCTTAAATGATAATCCCGGGGGTGGGGGTGGCGCGGAATGAGTGAATTACATTCCCTATTACATCTTGGTTGCACATATAGAATAAACCTCACAGTGTCAAACGTAACCTTCTTTCAGCGGCTGTGCGTCGCTGCAGGTTGCCCAGGACCAAACCAGAGAGGGTCGGACCTGCATTACCACCATTTGTCCACCATCCAGAACTGAAATATCATTGCTGACATGTACACATAAGGAACTGTCTGACATTGAAATTGGGACTCAAAAGAACTGTTGGCCCAGAAGGAAACTCACTACAGACTGATTCATTTGCCTCTCAGCATAACCATTATTGCTTGCCTTATTTTCGGTTCTTATAAGTGTATTTCTAGTATCACATGATCTCACTCATCTGGGGGAAATAATGAACAACCTAAACTGATGAACTAAAACGGACCCGGAGACAGGGAAGCATCGATTAGACTATTGGGCATCGGAGGGAAGGTAGGGGAGGGTGGGGGTAAGGGGGAGAGGTCAACCAAAGGACTTGTATGCATGCATATAAGCCTAACCAGTGGTCATGGACTACAGGGGGGTGGGGGCATGCGTGGGGAGGGGTTTGGGATGGGAATGGGGGGATGAGGACAAATATGTGATACCTTAATCAATAAAGAAATTAAAAAAACAAAACAAATTATTAATTAATTTCAAATTTAAATTAACACTATATAAAGGTCAAATTTGTACTTGATTTTTAAATTGAATATAACCTTTAAAATATTTTCATAATAAAAAAAAAAAGAAATTTCTCTACCATTCACAACAGCATGGATGGACATGAAGAGCATTATGCTAAGCAAAATAAGCCAGTCGGAGAAAGACAAATATCATATGATCTAATTCATTTGTGGAATATAATAGACAACATAAATCAATGAAAAAAAAAAATAGATCCAGAGACAGAGAAGCATCGAACAGACCATCAAACTTCAGAGGGAAGGCGGGGGGCGTTGGGTGGTAAAGAGATCAACCAAAGGACTTGGATACATGCATGTAAGCTTAACCAATGGACATAGACACTAGGGGGGTGAGGGCATGTGCTGGGGGTAGGGGAGGCCGGGGAGAGGTCAATGGGGGGGAAAAGGAGACATATGTAATACTTTAAACAATAAAAAAATTAAAAAATAAATTTCTCAACACATTAGGACATTAAAAAAAAAGTGGGTTATAACATTCACTGTTTGAAAGTGTACAAATCAGTGATTCTTAGTACATTAACTATGTTGTAAAACCATCACCACTCGCAAATTCCAGAATATTCCCATCACACCCAAAAGAAACCCTGTTCTTTTTAAAAAATATATATTTTTATTGATTTCAGAGAGGAAGGGAGGAGAGAGAGAAATATCAATGATGAGAGAGAATCATCAATTGACTGCCTCCTGCATGTCCCTTACTTGAGATCAAGCCTGCAACCTAGGCATGTGCCCTTAACTGGAATCGAACCGGACCCTTCATTCCTGAGGCTGATGCTCTATCCACTGAGCCAAAGCAGCTAGGGCAGCAACCCTGTTCTTATAAGCCAGTGGTCGGCAAACTCATTAGTCAACAGAGCCAAATTCAATAGTACAACGACTGAAATTTATTCTGAGAGCCAAATTTCTTAAACTTACACTATATAGGTAGGTACATTGTTATTAACTTAATTAGGGTACTCCTAAGCTGGCCTTTGCTAAAAACTCAAGGGGCCAAAGAGCCGCATGTGGCTCGTGAGCCGCAGTTTGCCAACCATTGTTATAAGCAGTCAGTCCCAACTCTCCCCTCCTCAATCCCCTGGCCACAACAAATTCACTTTTTATGTATGGATTTGCCTGTTTTCTACATTTCCTATAAATAGAATCAATCAATCACTGTGTAGCCTTTTGTGACTGGCATCCTTAACTTATGTTGTTGTCAAGGTTCACCCATATCATCATGTATTGCATTCCTCATTTCTTCTTCTTTTTTTTTTTTAACTTTTGAGAGTATTACAGATATCCCTCTTACCCTTCCCCCACTACCCACCTCCACCTGGTTTCTGCCCCATCCCAGGCCTTTACCACCCTTACCACCCTATTGTCTGTATCCATCGGTAATGTATGGATACATGTAATTTCTTTGGTTAATCTCTTCCTGGCCCCTTTTTCCCATTCCCTCTGAGATGTGTCAGTCTGTTCCATGTTTCCATGCCTCTGGTTCTATTTTATTCATCAGTTTATTTTGTTCATTAGATTCCTTGTTCATTTATTTTTATTTTTAGATTCAATTGCTGATAGATATGTATTTATTGCCATTTTATTGTTCCTATTTTGTTATCATTTAATTCTCCTCCTCCTCCTCCTCCTGTTTATCCTTCAAGAAGACCCTTTAACATTTCTTGTAATACTGGTTTGGTATTGATGAACTCCTGTAGCAGCTTTTCTTTGTATGGGAAACTCTTTATCTAACTTTCAAATGATAGCTTTTCCAGGTAGAGTAATCTTGGTTGTAGATCCTTGCTTTTCATCACTTTGAATATTTCTTGCCACTCCCTTCTGGCCTGCAAAGTTTCTGTTGAGAAATGAGCTGACAATCTTATGAGAGCTCTCTTGTAGGGAACTAGCTGCTTTTCTTGCCACTTTTAAAATTCTCTCCTTGTCCTTAACCTTTGGCATTTCAATTATGATGTGTCTTGGTGTGTGTCTCTCAGGATTCATGTTGTTGAGACTCTCTGTGTTTCCTGGACTTATTCCTTTCACTAGGTAAGGAAGTTTTGTGTCATTATTTTTTCAAATAGGTTTTGTTATTTCTTGATCACTCTCTTCTCCTTCTGGTATGTCCATGATGTGAATGTCTGTATACTTGAAGTTGCCCCAGAAGCTCCTTACGTTGTTTTCATTTGGGGGGATTCGTTTTCCTTTTTTGCTGTTCTGATTGGGTGTTTTTTTGCTTCCTTATATTCCAGATTTTTTATTCAATTCTCAGCATCCTCTATTCTACTATTTATTTCCTGTAAATTATTATTTATTTCAGTTAGTGTGCACTTCATTTCTGACTGATCCTTTTTTATGTTGTTGATATTCTCACTAAGTTCCTTGAAATTCTTACCAAGTTCCTTGAAGTTCTCATTAAATTCCTTGAGCATCCTCTAACCATTGTTTTTAATTCTGTACCTGGTAGTTATCTTGCTTCAATTTCATTTAGTTCTTCTTCTGGAGATTTCTCATGTTCTTTCATTTGTGACATGTTTTACTGTTCCTGCATTTTGGCTGCTTCCCTGTGTTTGTATTAGGTAGATCTTCTGTCTCCCAGACCTGGTAGAGTGGCCTTGTATAATAGGTGTCCTGAGGAGCTCAGTGCTTAGCCTCTTAGTCACAATGAGCTGGGCACACCAGGTGTGCCCCTGTGTGAGCTGTGTCCTATTGTAGTTGAGCCTTGACCTCTAGGCCTACCACTTGGCAGGATTGACTCCAACTACAATAGGAGAGCTGCTGTGCAGGAGACAACCATATGAAGCAGGACGTGCATCCATGAGGCTTTGTTGCTCCCTGAGATGGTGCTTTAAGTGTGTTGCTCATAGATGAGTAGAGTTGTAATCTGTTATGGTCTGAATCTGTCCACCAGGTGCATTGGCTCTGGGGCCTCCCAGGAAATTCAAAGTCAGCTGCTGCCTGGGGCTACCTCACAAGAGTTACAGAGTGATCTGCAGATGGCTGCTATTTGTATTGGACTTGGAAGTTCCCAGTAGAGCCAAGCTGTGAAGGAAAGAAGGCTGGTGCTAGTGCCTTTAGAGCTATGTGGCATGCTGACTCCAGCTATGCTTGTTTGAGAGATTTTAGAAAAGCTTGAAGCCTTAGCCAGGGCAGGCTGTTCATATGGAAAAGACACTGCAAACTGTGTGGGTGGGTCAGGAAATTGCATTGGGTGGGGCCTCAGGGAATCACCAGGGTGATCCAGGCTGATGGAAACTCAGTATGGCTGCCAGTCAACTCTGGGAGGGGGAGATCTCAGCATAGGAAGAATGACACCTGTGAGCACCCTATCTGGGAGAAAGAACGCCCAAATTCTTGCTGTTATGCCAGACAATCCAGTTCCTCCCTGTATGTCCCTGAATCCCACCCTCAAGCCATTGCCATAGTGCTGGAGTTCAGAGGGAGTGGGTCTGAGTAAGTTTGTGTGCTGACCCTTTAAGGGGAACTACCTGAATCTCCAGTAGCCTCCATGTCCCTCAGCCACAATCCTGGCTGGTTTTTATAGCCCAAAGTTATAGGAACTTCTCTTCCCAGCTCTGGAATCCTGGGCGGGTGTCTGGTGTGGGGGAAGAACACCTTGATCCTCATAGGAGACCTCTGCAGCTGAGATATCCCTTCTGAGTAAAAACATGTCACACGTGGTTGTCGGACCAACCCGTTCATTGCCTCTGCCCTTCCTACCAGTCTTAATGTGTTCTTGTTTGCATTCAGTCTAATAATTCTGATTCATTTATATGGTTGTATGTATCAAGAATTCATTGCTGCTTTTTTACTGAGCAGTATTCCACCCTTGTATGGATACACCACAGTTGATGGGCATTTAAGTTGGTTCCATTTTTGGCTATTACAATAAAGCTGCTATAAACACAGGTATACATACATTCTTTCATTTCTCTTGAGTAAATGCTTAGGAATAGAATGGTTGGATCATATAGTAAGTGTATGTTTGACTTTATTTTCTTAATGCGTTTTTGGAAGATTGGTGTTATTACTGCTTACATTATTATTATAATAATATCATTATAACTTCATATATTTTATATTGTATATAATTATGTAAATAGAATTCACCTATGCAAGGTAGATTTTGATGTAGTTTTCTACTTTGGTTGACATTATTGAAAAAATATATCGCCTAGCTAACACTATTCATGGACACTTTATTTTTTATTTTTTTATTTTTTTTTAAATATATTTTATTGATATTTCACAGAGAGGAAGGGAGAGGAATAGAGAGCCAGAAATATCGATGAGAGAGAAACATCGATCAGCTGCCTCCTGCACACCTCCCACTGGGGATGTGCCCGCAACCAAGGTACATGCCCTTGAGCGGAATCGAACCCGAGACCCCTCAGTTCGCAGGCCGACGCTCCATCCACTGAGCCAAACCGGTTTCGGCTATTCATGGACACTTTAAAGTTTTGTTTACTTTAAAAAGTATCCTGTCTCTTTAAATTTTGTTTGTGTGTGCTATAATTTGGTTTATTACTTCAGACTCTATAAGGCTTATTTTTGTTCTTCAGCAGATGTTGACTCTGCCATTTGGTTTGTGATCTCATACACACTGTCTTGCTTTGCATCTACAAGTCGTATATGTGTTAGCTCTCCAGTGACTTTCTGATGATGCTTGTTAAAAAAAAAACTTAACATGATTGAAGGAACAATGATTTTAATTTAATGAAATGTTGACAATCGTGGTTATATGTTGTATTTAAGTTAGAGTTTTTACTATTATTATGGCCAGACATTTCAGGTGATACGGTAGAAAGGCTTCCATACTTAATACTTTAAGGATGTTAGTTTTATAACTCAGAAAGTAAGACTTGGACAGAGTCCAAGATTAACATTTATAAAGCACCATGTAGGGATTAGGCTCAGTCTTTAGAAGGAAAAGCACTATGTATACATACCCTTCCCAGTTTGTTTTAAAATAGCCAGGATGAAAGGCCTAATGGAAATGGTAGGTGCTTTAGGAGAGCATGCAGAGAAATTTAACCATCAGTTCATATGCTGTCTTAAAATATATTCTCACTCATTATTAATGTTCTCTTTCTCTTCCTCCCCTCCCCCTCCCCCTCTCTCTCCAAAAAAAAAAAAAAAATCAATGAACATGTCCTTGGGTGAAGATTTTTAAAAAAAGGAGAAGAAGAAGAAGCAAATGGATAGGGAATATTCAAGGAGTTTCCAGATGTGATTAAATAGCCATGTTTAGCTGGAGCAAACAGTAAGGAAATAGTGGGTGGCAGAGATGAAAAAGCATCTATACATATAAAAAGCCTAAGAGATCATCTGACCGGTAGCTATGACGTGCAATGACCACCATGGGGCAGATGCTCAATGCAGGAGCTGCAGAGCTGCAGCGACTTGGTAGCAGAGGTTCTTGGGTCATGCACCACAGAACTAGAGAGAAGGGAGCCCAATTCCGGGGTACATCGTCTGAGAAGCACCCTATTGCAATCTAGGACCCCACTGGGGGGTATCAGAGAGCCGGTTTCGGCCTGATACCCGCAGGCCCGGCCAAGGGACTCCACCTGCAGGAGGGACCCTGCTTACTCCACTGAGGCTCTTCAAGCCCTGGCGAGGGACCCTGGGAGGTTGGCTCCAGGGTGTTTCTGGCCAGTCTCATCCATTCCAGCCCGGTGACCATCTTCTATTGAATTTCCTTCCCATGTGCACAAATCCATGCACCGCAGCACTAGTTAATAGATAAGGACCAAATAATGGAGGTCCATAAATGCTAAGCTGAAGAAGTTTTTTTATTTGACTTGTCTATTGAGAAACTATTAAACATTTTTAAATAGGGAAGTGATGGGTCACATTCATTTAAGAAAATTAATCTGTCAATCAACTGCAAGATGAATTAGATGAGAAATTAGAGAATGCTTCAGAAGATGGTGGTTGTGCCATGGCGGGTGTGGCTCAGGTGGTTGGGTGTTGTCCAGTGCACTGAGGGGTTGCCAGTTCCATTTCAGGTGAGAGCACAGTCCTGGGTTGCAGACTCAATCTCAAGTAGGCGACATGCATGGGGCAGCCTGTCAATGCCTTCTCCCATCAATGTTTCTCTCTCCATCTCTAAAAATTAAAAAATATACTATCTAATAGAAGAGTAATATGCAAATTAATTACACACGAGATGGCCACCCCCATGTGGTCAAAGATGGTTACCCCCATGTGGACACAAGATGGCTGCCACAAGATGGCCAGCAGGGGAGGGCAGTTGTGGGCGATCAGGCCAGCAGGGAATGGCAGTTGGGAGGGACCAGGCCTGCAAAGGAGGGAAGTTGGGGGCAATCAGGCCTGCAGGGGAGGGCAATTATGGGCGGTCAGGCGTGCAGGACTGGGCAGTTGGTGGGGACCAGGCTGGCAGGGGAGGGCAGTTGGGGGGACCAGGCTGGCAGGGGAGGGCAGTCAGGGGAGACCAGGCCACCAGTGGAGGGCAGTGGGGGGGGGACCAGGCTGGCAAGGGAGGGCAGTTAGGGGTGACAGGGCCCGTAGGAGAGGGCAGTAGGGGGCAACTAGGCCTGCAGGGGAGGTCAGTTAGGGGCAATTGGGCTGGCAGGGGAGCAGTTAGGTGTCGATCAGTCTGGCAGGGGAGTGGTTAGTGGGTGATCAGGCTGACAGGCAGAAGTGGTTAGGGGCAATTAGGCAGGCAGGCAGGTGAGTGGTGGAAGACAGCAGTCCTGGACTGTGAGAGGGATGTCCAACTGCCCATTTAGGCCCAATCCTGCTGGGATCTGGCCTAAACGGGCAGTCGGACATCCCTCGAGGGGTCCCAGATTGGAGAGGGTGCAGGCTGGGTTGAGGGACATACACTCCCATGCACGAATTTCATGCACCGGGCCTCTAGTTTTAAAAATAAAGATAGTGGTGGCTGTTTGGATGAAAATATTTGTTGGCCTGAAGTAAGCTGAGGGAATAGGAATAGAATATTACAAATTAAGAACACTATTTATTTGGCAACTGATTGAATATGGAACTGAGAAATGAGTCTCACATTATCACCTTTGCAGTAATGAGAATGTGAAACATGAATAGTCCATTTTAGCTCTTTTGAGTTGGACTTTTTGTTCTGCCATTTAGATTATCAGCTCCTTGATGACAGAGATTTTCATAGTAGGATGTTTTTGTTTTTTAACTGAGCTTTAATTTTTTCTTTATTTTTATTGTTGACACTGTTACAGATAATCCCATTTTTCCCCCTTTGTCCACCTCCACCAGCATCCCCCTTCCCTCTGGCCATCATCCTACTGCTGTCTGTGTCCATGGGTTATACATGTATGATCTTTGGCTATTATCTTCACTTTCTTTCATCCACTCCACCCCTCCCACTGCCCCTCTGACAGCTGTCAGACTGTTGCATGTATCCATACCTCTGTTTCTATTTTGCCGGTCAGTTTATTTTGTGCATTACATTCCACATATAAATGAGATCATATGGCATTTGTCTTCCTCTGACTGGCTTATTTCACTTAGCATAATAATCTCTAGGTCCATCCATGCTGTCTCAAATGGTAAGAATTCCTTCCTTTTTTTACAGCTGCATAGTATTCAATTGTGTAAAATTACCACAGCTTTTTTATCCACTCACCTACTGATAGGCTACTTCCAGATCTTGGCTATTGTAAATAATGTTGCTAGGAACATAGGGCACATATATTCTTTTGAATTGGTGTTTCAGGATTCTTAGGATATATTTTTCCAGATGTGGAGTCACTGGGTCAAAAGGCAGTCCATTTTAAATTTTTTGAGGAAATTCCAAACTTATTCCGTAGTGGCTGCACCAGTCTGCATTCCACCAACAATGCATGAAGGTTCCATTGCCTCCACATCCTCACCAACACTTGTTGTTTGGTGATTTGTTGTTTGTTGATTTGACAGATATGAGGTGATCTCTCATTGTGGTTTTAATTTGCATCTCTCTAATGATTAGTGACACTGAACCTTTTTTCATATGTCTATTGGCCATCTCTATGTCCTTTTTGGAGAAGTGTCTATTGAGGACCTCTGCCTATTTTTAAAATATGCTTTCATTGATTTAAGAGAGAGAGAAAGGGAGAAGGAGGGAGAGAATCATCAATAGAGAGCAACATTGATATTGAGAGAGAAACATCAATCGGTTGCCTCCCGCACATACTCTGAATGGGGATCCTGCAACGTGATTATGTGTCCTGATCATGAATCGAACTAACAACTTTTCGGTGCATAGGACGATGCTCAGACAACTGAGACACACAGGCCAGGGCCCTTTGCCTATATTTTAATTGTGTTGTTTTTCTTCCTGGTGTTGAGTTTATAGTTCTATAATTTTTAAATATATTTGGGAAATTACCAGATATATTTTGCCCAATATGTTCTCCCATACTGTGGGTTCCCTTTTCATTTTAGTGATCATTTCTTTTGCTGTGTAGAAGCTATTTAATTTGATGTGGTCCCACTTATTTATTTTTTTCTTTATTTCCCTTGCCTTAGGAGACATATATGCAAATATATTGCTACAAGAGATGTCTGATATTTTACTTCCTATGTTTGGCTTTGTGACTTTCATTTACATCTTTTATCCATTTTGAGCTCATGTGTAAGTTGGTGGTCTAGTTTATTTTTTTATATTTTAAATTTTATTGATTAAGGTATTACAAATAGTAGTACATATATCCCTCTTCCCACCCCCCCACTGACCTCCCCACGGCTTTTCATACCCCCCACACTTGCCCTCATCTCCCCCACCCCCAGTGTCTTGAGTCTATTGGTTGTGCTTATATGCATGCATATAATACTTTTGGTTGATCTCTTACTCCTGCTAATCCTCCCCTACCTTACCACTATAGTTTGACAGTCTGTTTGATGCTTCTTTGCTTCTGACTATTTTTGTTCAACTGATTATAATGTTCCTTATTATCCATAAACTAGAGGCCCGGTGCATGAAATTCATGCACGGGGGTGTGTGTCACTCAGCCCAGCCTGCACCCTCTCCAATCTGGGACCCTTCGAGGGATGTCCGACTGCCCGTTTAGGCCCGATCCTACCTAAACGGGCAGTTGGACATCCTTCTCACAATCCAGGACTGCTGGCTCCCAACTGCTCGCCTGCCTACCTTCCTGATTACCCCTAACCACTTCCAGCCTGACTGCCCCTAACTGCCCTCCCCAGAAGGCCTGGTCACCCCTAAATACCCTCCCCTGCAGGCCTGATCCCCCTAACTGCCCTCCCCTGCAGGCCTGGTCACCCCCAACTGCCCTCCCCTGCAGGCCTGGTCCCCCCCAACTGCTCTACCCTGCAGGCCTGGGTTCCCCAACTGACCTCCCCTGCAGGCCTGGTCCCCCCCAACTGCTCTCCCCTGCAGGCCTGGGTCCCCAAACTGCCCTCCCCTGCAGGCTTGATCACCCCCAACTGCTCTTCCTTGCAGGCCTGATCCCTCCCAACTGCCTTCTGTGTCCACATGGGGGCAGCCATCTTTGACCACGTGGGGGCAGCCATCTTGTGTGTTGGAGTGATGGTCAATTTGCATATTACTCTTTTATTAGATAGGATGAGTGAGATCTTGTGGTATTTATCTTTTACTGACTGGCTTATTTCACTTAGCATAATGCTCTCCAGATCCATGCATGTTGTTGCAAATAGGTAAGATTTCCTCTTTTTTACAGCAGCATAGTATTCCATTGTGTAGATGTACCACAGTTTTCCAATCCATTCATCTGCTGATGGTCATTTAGGCTGTTTCCAAATCTTAGCTAATGTAAATTGTGCTGCTATGAACATAGGGGTGCATATATCTTTTCTGACTGGTGTTTCTGTTTTCTTGGGATATATTCCTAGAAGTGGTATTACTGGCTCAAATGGCAATTCCGTTTTTAATTTTTTGAGGAAATGCCATACTCCTTTCCACAGCGATTGCACCCAGGCTGCATTCCCACCAGCAGTGAAGAAGGGTTCCTTTTTCTCCTCATCCTCTCTGGCACGTGTCGTTTGTTGATTTGTTGATTATAGCTGCTCTGACAGGTGCTCATTGTTGATTATAGCTGCTCTGACAGGTGCTCTGATAGCTGCTCATTGTTGTTTTGATTTGCATCTCTCGAATGATTAGTGACTTTGCGCATGTTTTCATATGTATCTTGGCTTTCTGAATGTCCTCTTTCAAAAAGTTACTCTTTAGGGTCTTTGCCCATTTTTTTATTGTATTGTTTATCTTTCTTTTGTTAAGTTGTATGAGTTCCTTGTAAATGTTGGAGATTAAACCCTTATCAGAGATAACATTGGCAAATATGTTCTCCCATGCAGTGGGCTTTCTTGTTGTTTTGTTGATGGTTTATTTTTGTGGGCAGAAGCTTTTTATTTTGATGTAGTCCCATTTGTTTATTTTCTCTTTAGTTTCCATTGCCCTAGGAGCTGTATCGGTAAAGATATTGGTACGACAAATGTCTTCTATTTTGTTGCCTATGGTTTCTTCTAAGATTTTTATGGTTTCCCATCTTACGTTTAAGTCCTTTATCCATTTTGAGTTTATTTTTGTGTATGGTGTAAGTTGGTGGTCTAGTTTCATTTTTTTTTTGCAAGTATCTGTCCAGTTTTCCCAGCACCATTTATTGAAGAGACTGTCTTGTCCCCATTGTATTATCTTGCCTCCTTTGTCAGATATTAACTGAGTATACTGGCTTGTGTCGATCTCTAGGTTCTCTGTTCTGTTCTAGTCCACTGGTCTATATGTCTGTTATTGTGCCAGTACCAGGAACATATGTTAACAGTGGCTTTGTAATATAGCTTGATATCTGGTATTGTGACCCCTCCAACATTGTTCTTCTTTCCCAAGATTGCTGCAGCTATTTGGGGTCTTTTTTTTATTCCAGATGAATTTTTGGAGAATTTGTTCTAGGCCTTTGAAGTATGCCATTGGTATTTTAATGGGAATTGAATTGCATTTATAGATTGCTTTGGGTGGTATGGACATTTTGATAATGTTGATTCTACCAATCCATGCACATGGTATATTCTTCCATTTGTTCATGTCTTTCTCTAACTTTTTTTTTTTTTTTTTTTAGCATCCTGAAATTTTCTGAGCATAGGTCCTTTGTCTTCTTGTTTAAGTTTATTCCTAGGTATCTTATTTTTTGATGTAATGGTAAATGAGATTGCTTTTTAAATTTAAATTTCTCTTTCTGTGAGTTCATTATTGGTGTATAGCAGTGGTCGGCAAACTCATTAGTCAACAGAGCCAAATATCAACAGTACAACGATTGAAATTTCTTTTGAGAGCCAAATTTTTTAGACTTAAACTACATAGGTAGGTACATTGTTATTAACTTAATTAGGGTACTCCTAAGCTGGCCTTTGCTAAAAACTCAAGGGGCCCAAGAGCCGCATGTGGCTCGCGAGCCGCGGTTTCCCGACACTGGTGTATAGAAAAGCCATAGGCTTCTGGGTGTTAATTTTGTATCCTTCCACATTGCCAGATTCCTTTATAAGTCTAGTAGTTTTTTGAGGGAGTCCTTGGGGTTTTCTATGTACAATATCATGTCATCCGAGAATAAGGACAGTTTTACTTCTTCTTTTCCAATTTGGATGTTTTTGACTTCTTCTTTTTGTCTGATTGCAATGGCTAGTACTTCCAGTACTAGGTCAAACAGGAGTGGTAAGAGTGGGCATCCCTGTTTTGTTCCTGTTCTTAGGGGAAATGGTAGTTTTTGCCCATTGAGTATGATGTTGGCTGTGGGTTTGTCATATATGGTTTTTATTATGTTGAGGTATGATCTTTTTATTCCTACCTTGCTGAGAGTTTTTATCAAGAAAGGGTGTTGGATTTTATCAAATGCTTTTTCTGTATCAATGGATATGATTATATGGTTTTTATCTCTCAGTTTGTTTATGTGGTGTATTACATTTGTTTATTTGCAGATGTTGTACCATCCTTGCATCCCTGGGATAAATCCCACTGGGTCATGGTGTATGATCTTTTAATGTAATGCTGGATTCAATTTGCTAGAATCTTGTTGAGGATTTTGGTGCCTATGTTCATGAGGGATATTGGCCTTTAATTCTCTTTCTTTGTATTGCCTTTATCTGGTTTTGGGATTTGGGTAATGTTGGCTTCGTAGAAAGAGCTTGGAAGTGCTCCTTCCTCATGAATTTTTTGGAATAGTCTGAGGAAGATAGGTTTTATTTCTTCTTTGAATGTTTGATAAAACTCCCCTGTGAAGCCATCTTGTCCAGGGCTTCTGTGTGTTGGAAGTTTTTTTATTGTTTGTTTTGTTTGTTTTTTTATTAGTGCTTCCATTTTCTCCATAGTTATCGCCCTATTCAGATTTTTTTATTCCTCCTGGTTGAGTTTTGGAAGGTCATGTTTCTTTAGCAATTTTCCATTTCTTCTAGGTTGACCAGTTTGTTGGAGTAGAGTTGCTCATAGTATTTTTTAACGATTCTTCGTATTTCTATGGGGTCTTTTGTTATTTTACTTCTTTTGTTTATGATTTTGTTTGAGTCCTCTCTCTTTGCTTCTTTGTGAGCCTGGCTAGAGGTTCATCAATCTTGTTTATCCTTTCCAAGAACCAGCTCTTGGTTTCATTGATCCTCTGTATTGTTTGTTTGTTTGTTTGTTTGGTCTCTCTGTCATTTATTTTAGCTCTGATCTTTATTATTTCCTTCCTTCTGCTCACTCTAGGCTTTTCTTGTTGGTCTCTTTCTAATTCTTCAAGTTGCAGAGTTAGATGGTTTATTACTAGTTTTTCCTGTTTTTTTTGAGGTAGGCCTGTAATGCTATGAACTTCCCTCTCAGGACTGCTTTCACTGTGTCCCAAAATTTTTGGATTGTTGTGTTTTCACTGTCGTTTGTTTCCAGGATGTGATTTATTTCTTCTTTGATCTCTTTGGTAACCCACTCATTGTTTAATAGTGTGCTATTCAGCCTCCAAGTGTTTGAATTTTTGTGATTGTTTTTTACTATGATTGATTTCTAATTTTATTCCATTGTGATCTGAGAAGATGCTTGATATGATTTCAATCCTCTTGAATTTGGAGAGACTTTGCCTGTGTTGCAGTATGTGGTCTATCTTTGAAAAGGTCCTATGTGCGCTTGAGAAGAATGTATATTCTGTATTTTGGGGGTGTAAAGTTCTAAAGATGTCAATGAAGTCCATCTGATCTAGTGAGTTGTTTAAGATAGTTGTTTCTTTGCTAATTTTTTGACTAGTGGATTTATCCAGTGATGTTAATGGGATATTAATGTCTCCTTCTATGATTGTGTTACTGTGAATCTCTCCCCTGATATATTCCAAAAATTGTTTTATGTATTTGGGTGCTCCTGCATTGGGTGCATAAATGTTTACCAGAGTTATATCTTCTTGTTGTATCGATCCCTTTAGAACTATGAAGTGGCCTTGATTGTCTCTTGTTATGGTCTTCACTTTGAGGTCTATTTTGTCAGATATAAGTATTGCTACCCCAGCTTTTTTTAATTTCCATTCGCCTGATAGATATTTTTCCATCCCTTCACTTTCAGTCTGTGTAAGTCCCTTGTTTTGAGTGGGTCTTCTCTAGATAGCATATAAATATGGGTCATGTTTTTTTTTTTTTATTAATTCACTCACTTGATGTCTTTTGATTGGAGCATTTAGTCCATTTACATTTAATGTTATTATTGATAGGTTCTTATTTTTAGCCATTTCTGTACTTTATGCCTGTGTTCCTTCCTCCCTTTCTATTTCTTCTTTTTACACCATCCTCTTCAGCATTTCTTGCATTGCTGGCTTGGTAGTGATAAATTCACTTACCCTTTTTTGTCTGCAAAACTCCTGATTTCCCCTTCAATTTTGATTAATAGTCTTGCTGGATAGAATATTCTTGGATTCAGTCCTTTGCTTTGCATCACTTTGTATACTTCTTTCCATTCCCTTCTAGCTTGATGTGTTTCTGTTGGGAAATCATTTGATAATCTGATGGGGGATCCTTGGTAGGTAACTCTCTGTCTCTCTCTCTCTTTGTTTTTAAATTAACTTCTTTATTGATGAAGGTATCACATATTTGTCCTCATCCTCCCATTCCCATCCCAAACCCCTCCCCACGCATGCCCCCACCTCCCTGTTGTCCATGACCACTGGTTAGGCTTATATGCATGCATACAAGTCCTTTGGTTGATCTCTCCCCCTTTCCCCCACCTTCCCCTACCTTCCCTCTGAGGTTTGATCAATGCTTCCCTGTCTCCAGGTCTGTTTTTGTTCATCAGTTTATGGTATTATTGAGAGGTTCTTATTTTTAGCCATTTCTGTACTTTATGCCTGTGTTCCTTCCTCCCTTTCTATTTCTTCTTTTTACACCATTCTCTTCAGCATTTCTTGCATTGCTGGCTTGGTAGTGATAAACACACTTACCCTTTTTTGTCTGAAAAGCTCCTGATTTCCCCTATAGGAACAACAGTTCATTATTTCCCCTAGATGAGTGAGATCATGTGATACTAGAAATATACTTATAAGAACCAAATATGAGACAAGCAATAATGGTTATGCTAAGAGGCAAATGAATCAATCTGTAGTGAGTTTCTTTCTGGGCCAAAAGTTCTGGTAAGCTATCTGTCTGTCTCTTGAAGCCTTTAAGATTCTCTCTTTGTTGTTAACATTTGCCATTGTAATTATGACATATCTTGGTGTGGGTCTTTTGGGATTCACCTTGCTTGGAACTCTCGGTATTGTGTACCTCTTTTCTTCCCCATATCAGAGAAGTTTTCTGTCATTATTTCTTCAAGTAGATTTTCTAATCCTTGCTACTACTCTTGTGCTTCTGGCAGCCCTATTTTACGTATGTTACTTCATTTTGTGTTGTCCCAAAGCTCCCTTAGGCTCTCCTCCTGCTTTTCAATGTTTTTTTTATTCAGTTGCAGTTCAGATTAAGCTTGTTTCTCTGCCTTATCTTCTAACTTACTAATTTGGTCCTCTGCTTCTTCTAGTTTACGGTTGAAACCTTCCATGGTGTTTTAGATTGTAGCTATATCCATCCATGCTGTTTCAGATGGTAAGAGTTCTTTCTTTTTTATTGTTGAGTAGTATGCTATTATGTAAATGTACCAGTTTTCTTATCCACTTCTCTTCTGATGGGCACTTTGGCTGTTTCCAAATCTTAGCTATTATAATTGCACTACTATGAATATAAAGTGCTTATAGTCTTTCTGGTGATTGTTTTGGGATTCGTAGGGTATATTCCTAGAAGTGAGAACATTGGGTCAAATGGCAGTTCCATTTTTAATTTTTTTGAGGAAACTCGATATTGTTTTCCATAATAGCTACACCAGTCTGCATTCCCACCAGCAGTGTACTAGGGTTCCCTTTTCTCCACCCCCTTGACAACACTTGTCTTCGGTGATTTGTTGATGACAGTCATTCTGACAGGTGTGAGGTGCTATCTCAATGTCATTTTGAGTTAGATCTCTTGGATGATTAGTATATGAGAATTTTTTCATGTCTCTTATATGAATGCCCACTTTGGAGAATTTTCTATTTCGGTCCTTTGCCCATTTTTTAATTGGATTGTTTGTCTTCCTTGTTAAGTTGAATGAGTTCCCTATATATTTGAGAGATTAACCCTTTCTTGTATATATCGTTGGCAAATATATTCTCCCATGTAGTGGTCTCTCTTACTATTTTGTTGATGGTTTCATTTGCAGTGCAGAAGTTTTTTTTTGTTGTTTTTTTTGTTTGTTTGTTTGTTTTTTGAATGTAGTCCCATGTGTTTATTTTCTCCTTAGTTTCCATTGTCCTAGGACAGTGGTCGGCAAACGGCGGCTCGTGAGCCACATGCGGCTCTTTGGCCCCTTGAGTTTTTAGCAAAGGCCAGCTTAGGAGTACCCTAATTAAGTTAACAACAATGTTCCTACCTATGTAGTTTAAGTTTAAAAAATTTGGCTCTCAAAAGGAATTTCAATCATTGTACTGTTGATATTTGTCTCTGATGACTAATGAGTTTGCTGACCACTGTCCTAGGAGATGTATTGGTAAACATATTGCTATGAGATGTCTGAGATTTTGGTGCTTATGGTATCTTCTAGGACTTTTATAGTTTCATGTATTACATTTAAGTTTTTATCCATTTCAAGTTTATTCTTATGTATGGTGAAATTGGTGGTCTAGTTTTATTTTGTGCATGTACCTGTTCAATTTTCCCAACATCATTTATTGAAGAAACAGTCTCTGCTCCACTTAGGCTCTTGCCTCCTTTGTCAAATGTTAATTGAGCATAGTGGCTTGGGTTGATTTCTGGGTTCTCTGTGCTCTTACATTGATCTATATACCTGTTCTTGTGCCAGTACAGGCTGTTCTGAGTACAGTGGCTTTGTAGTATAAATTGATATGTGGTATTGTGTTCTTCTAGTGTTCAATTTTGTTCTTCTTTGTCAAGATTGCTGCAGCTATTTGGGGACTTTCTTGGCTCCATATAAATTTTTGGAGTGTTTGTTCTAGATCTGTGAAACATGCCATTGGTATTTTAATAGGGATTTCATTGAATCCTTAGATTGCCTTTGGTAGTATGGACATTTTAATAATGTTGTTTCTACCAAATCCATGAACATGGTATATTCTTCCACTTGTTAATATCTTCCTCTATCTCTTTTCTCAATATTCTGTGGTTTTCTGGGTATTGAAATCATATCAAGTACTATATCAGACCACAATGGCATGAAATTAGAAACCAGTTACAAGAAAAACACTCAAAAACGAACACATGAAAGCTAAATAGCATGATATTAAACAATGAATGGTTACTAAAGAGACCAAACAAGAAATTAAAAACATCCTGGAAACAAATGACAATGAAAACATAACAATCCAAAATCTATCATACACAGTGAAAGCAGTCCTGAAAGGGAAGTTCATAGCACTTTAGGCCTACCTCAAAAAAACAAGAAAAACTGGTAATAAGCTATCTAACAATACAACCTAAGGAATTAGAAAGAGAACAATAAGAATAGCCCAGAGCAGGGGTCCTCAAACTTATTAAACAGGGGGCCAGTTCAATGTCCCTCAGACCGTTGGAGGGCCGGACTATAGTTTTAAAAAAACACACAAAAACAACAACAACAACAACAACAACAAAAAACTATGAACAAATTCCTGTGCACACTGCACATATCTTATTTTGAAGTAAAAAAACACAACGGTAACAAATACAATATTTAAAATGAAGAACAAGTAAAGTTAAATCAACGAAGTTACCAGTATTTCAATGGGAACTATGGGCCTGCTTTTGGCTAATGAGATGGTCAATGTCGGTTCCATATTTGTCACTGCAAGTCATAACAAGTGATGCAAGTGTGCATCAGTTAGTCTAGATCTGGTTGGAGATTTCAGATGTTTCATTCTGGAAAAAGTCTGTTCACAGACTAAGTGCTGCCAAAGATGGTTGCCATTTTGAGTGCATGGTTCCTGCGATTAGGATATGTCTCAGAGGGGAGAGATGCATAGAAATTAGGAAGGCTGCTTGACTTGAATGCATCTTTCAGAGAGTCACAATTCTGCAATTCAGCCAGTTCCATTTGGTAAATTGTATCCACATTTTCAATGTCAATAGAAAATGGGTTACGGAAAAGCTGTATGTCCTGTTCATGGAGATGAAGCTCTTTAAATCTAAATTGGAACTCCTTTTGCAACTTTTCCAGTAAATCCACACATGTTTTGTTTGGGAATGCAACCAATGGCTTTCCCGCTAACAGATTTTGAGTTGCGGGGAGATGGCAGAAATTTTCCTCCTTCACTTGTTTGATGAGGAGGCCTAATTTTACTTCAAATGCTTTCACATGTGATTGCATATCACAGATGAGCTTCCCCTTTCCTTGAAGTTGCACATTAAACTGTTGAGTAGCTCTGTTACATCTGTCAGAAAGGCAAGGTGCCATTTCCATTCTGCATCATTGAGCTCTGGTACTTCTTTGATTTTTGAAAGCAGAAAAGCTGTAATCTGTGGAAGTAAGTCATAGAAATGTTTCAAAACTCTCCCTCGACTCAGCCAACGGACTTCTGTGTGGTACGGAACATCTTCATAGGCAACATTTAGCTCAGACAGAAATTCCTGAAATTGTCTGTGGTTTAGTGCATTAGCTCTAATGAAGTTAACACAAGATACCACAATTTTCATAACAGAGTCCCACTTCAGTGATTTACTACACAGCGCTTGTTGGTGGATGAGGCAGTGTATGGCTATTGGATGAGAATGGTTATGTTTTTTCCATCTCTTGGTTAATGCGAGCAATTACTCCTTTCTTAGACCCCACCATGCTAGGAGCACCATCAGTTGTCACACTGGCTAGTTTAGCCCAGTCCAGCTCCAAACCATTCACAGTTTGGCAAAACTTCTCATAGATATCCTCTCCTGTAGTTGTTCCTTTGATGCTTTGCAGTGCAGCAAGCTCTTCTGTGACTTTGAAATAGTCATTCGCCCCACGAATAAATATTAGAAGTTGTGCAGAATCACAAACATCATTACTTTTGTCGAGTGCCAAGAAAAAATAGGAAAGTTTTTTGCGGAGTTTTGAAAATGCTGATGCAAATTGTCTCCCATTTCTTCAATCCTTCGTGTAATTGTAGGTCCTGGAAGACTCACTGTACTAAATAAATCGGCCTTCTCTGGACACATCTCTTTGGCAACAGAAAGAAGGCATTCTTTAACAAATTCTCCCTCCACGAATGGTCTACCAGTGCACGCTTTTAGCTTGGCAACTTGAAAACTTGCTCGCAGTGATGAAATATTTAGCTGCTTCTGCTTCACAAAAGTATTTTGCTGAGTTGTCATTGTATTTTTCAGTTTTAATATTTTATCTTTTCTTACTTCTTTGACCAAACAATCATATTTATCTTTACGTTGAGTTTGATAGTGCCGACGCAAATTGTATTCTTTGAACACAGACACTATATTCTGGCATATCAAACACACAGCTCTTTCCTTGTACTGCATGAAAAAGTAATCATAAGTCCACTGTTCTTTGAATATCCTACACTCCGAGTCAATTTTTCTCCTTCTTGATATCATTGTTTCCTAGGGATTCCAAATTGCTATTAGTAAAATACCAAATATATATATATATATATATATATATATATATATATATATATAGCGCTACAAAAACAATATACCAGAAATAACTTTGCCCACACAGAGACATATAGACTGCACTGCCCATCAGTGCAGTCTGATCAGTGTCCATCAATGCAGCCCTGCCAGTCCACATCATTTCAGCCTCACCAGTGCCCATATTGGTGGAACTCCACTTTTACCTCAGGCTCACACTGGTGCGGTGTGGGAACCGGCACGATTACAGAGCTGGTACCTCCACCACCTTTCCAGTCCACACTACCCTGTGTGAACCGCACTGCGATTTGTGAACTCACACAGGAATCTGGGCGCATGGGTGAGAAGACCCATGCAATCAGATTCCACTGCAGGAAAAAAGAAGGCACGTATGCCTTTTTCCTTCCGAATCTAATGCGAGTTCAGCCATACAAGCATATGGCTGAACTCACACTGCTCAGAATCGCAACAGTGTGAAACGGGGCTTACACAGCACACAACATACAACATCATACACAACTGAATAGCAATCAAAATATAAATGCACTTACTGTCAATTAAATTGGGTTTCCTACCCCTTGGCTGTCTGCAGAGCTGGATTAAGTTCCCATGGGGCCCTAGGCAGATGACCAGTTTGGGGTCCCCATGCGATAACACTGAGCACTTACCATTTGCATTAACACTGACCGCTGACAATTCGCATTAATACTGAGCGCTGACCATTTGCATTAACACTGAGCACCTACAATTAGCATTACCACTGAGCACTGACTATTTGCATTACCTCTGAGCACTGACAATTTGCATTAGCACTGAGCGCTATTTGCGTTATCACTGTGATGCAACCCCCCTAGAAACCACCCCCAACCAACTAACCAACTTTAAAAATAAAGGCTCTCCTAACTTAAAAAAAGGCTCTCCTAACTTCAAAAAAAGGCGCCCCCTATCTGCAAAAAAAAGACCTCCTAACTTCAGAAAAAAAAGGCCCCCTTAACCGCAAAAAAAGAAAAGGCCCTACTAACTGCAAAATAAAAAAATCCTAACTTGTTCTTACCTCGGTCCTCAGGCAGCAGCAGGCTCTGCACAGGCAAGCTCGTGACTCGTCTGATCACACCTGAGACTGAGAGGAGGAGTCGAGAGACAGAGAGAAGTAGGGGAGTCAGAGAGTGCGGCACAAATTCCACACATGCGCACTGCGGGCCCGGGACAAGTTGGCTGCTAAGCAGGACAGGCAGTGGCGGCAAAAACACCTGGTGGGTCAGATAAATGTCCTTGGCGGGCTGCATGTGGCCCATGGGCCATAGTTTGAGGACCCCTGGCCCAGAGTATGTAGAAGGAAGGAAATACTAAAGTTCAGAAAAGAAATAAAGGACATAGAGACAAAAAAAAAAAATTACAAGAGATCAATAAAATCAGGAGCTAGTTCTTTGAAAGGATAAACAAGATTGATGAACCTATAGCCAGACTCACCAAGAAACAAAGATCAGAAACAAAAGAGGTGAAATAAACAAAAGCAGAAACAAAAGAGGTGAAATAAAAACTGATCCCACAGGAATACAAAGCATAAAAAATACTATGAATGAATGACTTTATTCTAACAATTGGGACAATCTGACCAAAATGGACATATTCCTAGAAAAATAGAATCTTCCAAAACTCAATCGGGAAGAATCAGAAAATCTAAAAGTCTGATAACTACTGGCTACTGGTGAAACTGAAGCAATAGTAAAACAAACAAACAAACAAACAAACAAACAAACAAACAAAACAAACAAACAAAAAAACCTTCCAGAAAAGAAAATCCTTGGTCCAGAGGGGTTTCACAGGGGAGTTTTTAAAAATAACAGACTGTCAAACTTCAGAGGCAAGGCGGGGTGGGTAAGAGATCAACCAAAGGACTTGTATGCATGAATATAAGCATAACCAATGAACACAGACACTAGGGAGGTGAGGGCTTGTGCGGGGGTGGGGGGGGGGGGTTCAAGGGGCAGGGAAGGGTCAATGGGGGGAAAAGAAGATATTTGTAATACTATATGTAATACTTTAAACAATAAAGAATTAAAAATATCCAAAGAAGAACTTACACCTATTCTCCTCAAAGTATTAAAAAAATTCAAGAGTAAGGGACACTTCCAAGCTCTTTATATAAGGCTAGCATTAACCCTAATTCTAAAACCAGATAAAGACACTACAAAGAGAACTAGAGGCCAATATCCCTGATGAACATAGACACTAAAATCCTCAACCAAATTATAGCAAATCAGATCCAGCAATACATTGAAAACATCATACATCATGACCAAGTGGGATTTATTTTGGGGTTGAAAAGCTGGTAAAATATTCACAAATCAATAAATGTGATACAGCACAGAAACAGATTGCAAGACAAAAATCACATGGTTATATCAATTGATGCAGAAAAAGCACTTGACAAAATCCAACACCCATTTAATGCCAGGGTCTTTCCCACCATCTGGAAGGTTTCAGGAATCTGGAGAAGGGGTTGCGGCATAAATTAAAGAGACTAGAAATATAATACAAATTTGTAATCCATGGGGGAGCCAGAGGAGTTTAGCTATAGGAACCAAGTTCTGTGGGTCTCAGGGCCCCTTGCTCTTTATTAACACAAATTGTCCTAAGGCAGAGCAGATATACATAACAAAGGTTTAGGTTTAGTATACAGAGGCATTGTCAGATTGGGGGAACTGCCTTTGGCTGTCCAGGTGTTTGGCCAGCAGGATGCAATGTAGATTAAAATGCCCTTAGCTGTCTGGAAACAGGCAATAATAAATGTAAATCTTTAGGTGTGAGGAAATGCCCTTCAGCCATTCCAGTAGGTAATAACATATGATTCAGCCCTGCTGAATAAGCTCCAAATTCCATCAACCTTTTGATGAAACTTCTTGCATTTATGACATGCTGGAATTACCTTCTAGCATACATTTTTGATAAAAATTATCAGCAAAGTGGGAATAGAGGGACCATATCTCATCATAATAAAAGCCATATATGACAAACCTACTGCCAACATCATACTCAATGGGCAAAAATGAAAACCATTTCCCCTAAGAACAGGAACAATACAGTGATGTCCTCTGTCACCACTGTTGTTCAACACAGTACAGAAGTCCTAGCCACTGTGATAAAAAAAAAAAGAAGTAATAAAAAAGAGATCCAAATAGGAAAGGAGGAAGTAAATATCTCCTTATTTGCAGATGACATGATACTGTACTAGAAAATCCTAAAGACTCTATAAAAAAATTACTGGATTTAATAAATAAGTTTGGAAACGTAGCAGGATACAAAATTAACACTGAAAACTGGATGGCTTTTTAATACACCAATAATAAACTAATAGAGGAACTAAACAAAAAATTCCATTTACCATTGCAACAAAAAAAATTAACATTCTTAGGAATAAAATTAACTTAGGAGATAAAAGAAAGAGCTTTTGTTTGCAAATTGACTTCCAAGAAGACAGGAGGGTAGTGCCAAATCTGTCCCACTGGTCAAGTGGCAAGATTTAAGGGGCTTCAGCACCAAGTCATCCTGGACAATAGACGCTTTGCTTTAGAAAGGGTTGTGAGGGTCAGGTTCTAGTCATATGGGTACTTTGGATCCATGGGGGGTGGAGAGCAGTTACTGGTGCACAAGTGTTACTCATGAGTGGTGTTTATCTGTAAGTGGTGTATCCAAGTAACTAGATTCATTTTTAATGTAGTTAGAAACAGTATAGGTCCAGTTTAAGCTGGTTCTGTGGTCACAATTTCTTCAAATGAGAATAATAATAGCATCTTCTCAAATAGTTAACATAGCCTGACTACCTTAGCCTTATCCTGTATAATAAAGAGGAAATATGCAAATTGACCATCACTCCAACACACAAGATGGCTGCCCCCATGTGGTCAAAGATGGCTGCCCCCATGTGGACACAAGATGGCAGCCACAAGATGGCCAGCAGGGTAGGGCAGTTGGGGGTGATCAGGCCAGCAGGGGGCAGTTGGGGGGAACCAGGATTGTAGGGCAGGGCAATTGGGGGCAACCAGGCCGGCAGGGGAGGGCAGTTAGGGGCAATCTGGCCAACAGGGGAGCAGTTAGGTGTCAATCAGGTTGGCAGGCAGAAGCGGTTAGGGGCAATCAGGCAGGCAGGCAGGTGAGGGGTTGGGAGCCAGCAGTCCTGAATTGTGAAAGGAATGTCCGCTAAACAGGCAGTCGGACATCCCAGGAGGGGTCCCAGATTGGAGAGGGTGCAGGCTGGGCTGAGGGACAGATACAAACACCCCCGCACCCCAGGGAATGAATTTTATGCACCGGGCCTCTAGTAAATAATAAGCAAATAGTTACTGCCAATTGATGCATCCTATCCACATCCAAAAGTGAATTTCTATTGTCTCTCCCCCAACAGCCCCATGTTGATGACAATTCCATCATTCCAGGTGTTTTTGCCAAAAGCTTTGACTCCTCATTCTCTCACACCTCACATCCACTCTGTCAGGAGATCCTGTTGGTTCTACCTTCAAAATATATGCTGATTCCCAAAGCTTCCTAATGGGTTCCTTGCTCTCATCCTTGCTCCTGCCAGTTTATGCTCAAGCAGTGGAGGTGAGTCTTTTAATTGTCAGGCAGATCAGGTTTACTCCTCTTCTCAGAATCCCACAATGCTCTCTCAATTTCACTCTGAGTAAAAGCTCAAGATTTTTAAATGGCCTACAAGACCCTATAAGATCTGCCACCTCTTCACCTTCCTATTACCTCTCCAGCTACATCTCCTGTTACTCTCTTCCTGTTCACTTATCTTCAGCCTCATGGGCCTTCGGATTCCTCAAATATACCAGGCATACCCCTGCATTACAGCCTTGGCACTGGCTGTTTCCTCTGCTTAGAAGAGTTACCTCATGGAGCCTCTTAACTCCTTCAGACCTTTGGTCAAATCATATCTTCTCCATGTGACCAAGCCTGACCAACTTCTATAATATCATAACTGTACATCGCTCAACTTTGTGTTTTTTATAGTCCTCTAACCTACTAATATCTATATTATTTACTTATATGTTATGGCTATTAAGTATTGTCTGTGCCTCCTCACTAGAATATAAACTCCACAAATGCAGAGCTCTTTGTATCTTCTGTTTACAACATGTCCCATGCACCTAGAACAGTACTTGGCAAATAGCTTTGGAATGATCAAATTGTATTTAAAATAGAAATCTAGGTACTATGGAAAAAGTAGCAGTTCCTAAATTTCATATTTTTATTACACTTAAAAGTTACAGTTATTCAGTGATGAATCTGAGTCATATCAATATCTTTACTGATAAAACTCTGAGGGCAATGGAAACTAAGGAGAAAATAAACAAATGGGACTACATCAAATAAAAAAGCTTCTGCACAGCAAAAGAAACCATCAACAAAAGAACAAGAAAGCCCACTGCATGGGAGCGCATATTTGCCAATTTTATCTCCGATAAGAGTTTAATCTCCAAAATTTATAGGGAACTCATACAACTTAACAAAAGGAAGATAAACAATCCAATCAAAAAATGGGCAAAGGACCTAAATAGACACTTTTCAAAAGAGGACATAAAGAAGGCCAAGAGACATATGAAAACACTAGTGTCCAGGGCATGCATTCGTGCACATTGAAGGGAAATTAATTAGAAGAAATATTTTAATATCGCTATTCGCCCTTTCTCTATAATAGAATTGTCAGAGATGAAAGAAAATTAGTAAAATCATCAGACATAGGCCCATCAGACATATATATGATAGTGTGTGAGAGGGCACTGTGCAAAGTTGCTGTGAGTGTGAGAGGGCACTCTGCAAAGTTGCTATCGTACAGGGTGTGAAACACAAATGCAAGTGTACAGTAAACCATATTCGGGGCCGATGGGGCCCCAGCAACAATACAACCCATGGCCAAAGGTGGAATTGCATGGCCCCACGAGGAATCGGGCTCCCTTCTCTCTGGTTCCTGGGTGCATCACTGGAGAACTGCTGCTGCCAAGTCACAGCAGCTCTGCTGCTCTTGTGTTGAGCATCTGCCCTCTGGTGGTCAGTGCACATAATATGTACTGGCTGGTCACTTAGCCTTTTATATATATAGATGCTCAAAGTCACTAATCATCCGAGAGATGCAAATCAAAATGAGGTACCATCTCACACTTGTCAGAATGGCTATCATTAACAAATCAACAAATAACAAGTGCTGGAGAGGATGCAGAGAAAAAGGAACCCTCTTGCACTGCTGGTGGGAATGCAGACTGGTGCAGCCACTGTGGAATTCAGTACGGCATTTCCTCAAAAAATTAAAAATGGAACTACCATTTGACCCAGTAATCCCACTTTCAGAATATATCTCAAGAAAAGAGAAACACCAATCAGAAAGGATATATGCACCTCTATGTTCATAGCAGCACAATTTACAATAGCTAAGATATGGAAACAGCCTAAGTGCCCATCAGCAGATGAGTGGATTAGAAAACTGTGGTACAACTACACAATGGAATACTATGCTGCGATAAAAAGAAGGAATTCTTACCATTTACAACAGCATGGATGGAAGTTAGCACTATGCTAAGCGAAATAAGCCAGTCAGAGAACGATAAATATCACATGATCTCACTCATTTGTGGAATATAATGAGCAACATAAACTGGTGAACAAAAATAGAACTAGAGTCATAGAAGCTCTGAACAGACTGTCCAACCTATGAGGGAAGGCAGGGGGTGAGGGGGTAAGAGATCAACCAAAGGACTTGTATGCAAGCATATGAGCATAACCAATGAACACAGACAGTAGGGGGGTGAGGGCATGTGCTGGTTGTGGGGGCGGCCCTGGAGAGGTCAATGGGGGAAAAGGGAGACTTATGTAATACTTTAAACAATAAAGAATTCAAAAAAAATAGAATAAAGGGGAAACATTTAGGATTAGATTAAAGTATTACCAAGTAACATGAACAGAGAATTATGATGCTTATATCAGATACATTTAATGATGTGACCTGTGGCTTTTCATAGTCTCGCACTTTATTTAGTGATCATTTTTATGCATAAATTGCCTGGTTAGACCATTTTATACAAGGCCACAGTTGCAAGTTTAAACTGCACAGGCTCGTAAACTTTGCAGCACAAAGCATATCCATTAGGAATCCATAGTGATTGATCTTTGGTGAGCAAAGGCATGAAAATTTAGAATCCATAAATTACAACACTCTGAAATAGTTGCTATAATAACTCTAGGGAGCAGCTAATGACCTCATTGGGGTCTCTACTGAAAGAGCCAACATGATCTATCTAATAACTAATATTAAAATAATTCACATATTGTACTCTAATATTTGTAAAATAATTTAGTGTACTCTATAAAAACTGATAAAATAGTGTGAAACTCTTTTTAAACTTTAACTTATAAGATACATCTTTACAATCCTCCCCTACCCCCAACTTTATAGCTTTGAGCTCCTTTTGTATTTTTCTTGTTCCAGTGCCATACTGGAGACATTGCTGCTAATACCTACATTGCAATCCAGTTATGCCCCAAACAGAAACACCCTTGCTAATCCTGCCCACATCATTCATTCAAAAAACAGATCAGGTTTACCAATTGGCAAGGAATAGAAGTACATACATGAGTTAAGGCAGCTCCTACTCTCAAGAAACTAATAATCAACTGGAGAATATAAAATAGCCTCAAAATAATCCCAGCTCTTTCCTTTAATTCCTTTCAATGCAACATAGGCCTAATTACTTTGATTTTGCATGCCAACTGCATATTAATTAGGAAATGTCAAACATTTCCAAAGACAAAAAATTACCCATTCATTCTCATATTACATATATGTAATTTATATACTTACTACCTCAATCTTCTGTTTATAAAGATATTTAACATCTCAACTTTGTTTCTTTAAAAACAAGTGCCTGTAAACTGGGCCTTTGGTCCTATTTAAGTCATAGTAAAGATTTCTGGCACCTCTGGTTACTTCTTTTTTAAAAATTTATCTTAATTGTTGAAAGTATTACAGATGTCTCCCTCTCTACACCCCCCCGATAAGCCCCTCCACCCTATATCTGTCCATTGCAGGTCTTCACCACACTATTGTCTGTGTCCTGGGATATGCATATATACATATGAGTTCCCCTGGTTGATGTCTCCCCACCCATATCCTACCCCTACCTTCCCTCTGAGATTCCTCAGACTGTTCCATGCTTCTATGTCTCGGATCTATTTTGTACATCAGTTTATTTTGTTCATTAGATTCCCTGGTTCCTTCTTATCTTTGTTTTGTTTTTCAATTTAATTTACTTTTATTGTGGTAAAATATACCTAACAAAATTTATTATTTTAACCATTTTTAAATGTATAATTCAGTGGCATTAGGTACAGTCACAATATTGTGTAACCATCACCCACTGTCATTTCCAGAACATTTTTACCATCACTAACAGATATTCTATACAAATTAAACACTAACTTCCCATTTCTCCCTACGCCCAGTGCCTTGTAACCTCTATCCTACTTTCCATCTCTTTGAATTTGTCTACTGTACATATCCCATGTAAATGGAATCATATATTTGTTCTTCCCCCCACCGCTGGCTCACTTCATACTTAGCATGTTTTCAAGGTTTACCTATTACAGCATGAATCAGAATTTCATTACTTTTATAAGAAGAATAATATTCTGTTGTATGTATACAGTATACAACTGTTGTTTGTCCATTCATCCGTTGATGGACATTTGGGTTATTTCCACCTTTACGTTATTGTGAATAATGCTTCTATGAGCCTTGGTGTACACATATCCATTTGAGTTCCAGATTCCAATTCCTTTTAGTGCATACCTTAAAGTGGAATTGTTGGGTCCTGGCCAGTGGGGCTCAGTTGATTGGGCATCATCCACTGCACTGAAAGGTTGCCCATTTGATTCCTGGTTAGGGCACATACCCAGGTTATGGGCTCCATCCCTGGTAAAGGCACATACAGAAGGCAACAGATTGATGTTTCTCTTCTCTCTCACATTAATGTTCTCTCTCTCTCTCTCTCTCTCTCTCTCTGTCTCTCTCTTTATCCCCTCTCCACGCCCCCATTCTCTCTCTAAGCTGTCCTTGGATGAGGATTAAAAACAAAAAGCTGTGGTACATATACACATGGAATACTACTCGACCATTAAAAAGAATGAAATCTTACCTTTCGTGATAGCATGAATCGACCTAGAGGGTATTATGCTAAGTGGAATAAGTTAGGTAAAGAAAGACAAATAGTCCTGACTGGTTTGGTTCAGTGGATGGAGCGTCAGCCTGCAGACTCAGGGTTCCCGGGTTCAATTCTGGCCAGGGGCATGTACCTTGGTTGTGAGCTCATCCCCAGTGGGGGTGTGCAGGAGGCAGCTGATTGATGTTTTTCTCTCATCGATGTTTCTAGCTCTCTATCCCTCTCCCTTCCTCTCTGTAAAAAATCAATAAAATATATTTAAAAAAAAAGACAAATACTGTTTGATTTCACTTATATATGAAATCTCAAGAAAAAAATAAACAAAACATAGAAAGAGGTTCACAGATATAGAGAAGAGTGTGTCAATTGACAGAGCGGATGAAGGTTGTGGGCACTGGGTGGAAAAGGTGAAGGGATTAAGAAGTACAAATTGGTAGTTACAGAATAGTCACAGGGATGTACATTATAGCACAGGGACTAACCAATAATATTGTAATAACTATGTATAGGGCCATGTAGGTACTTTAAATATTGTGGGAACCGGTCTGTAAAATACGTAATTTTCTAACCCCATGCTGTACATATGAAAGTAATCTATATATATAAAAAGCCAGTGACCGGACTACCATAATGACCAGAATGACCTGTCACTATGACACCCACTGCAGCCAATGAACCGGCTGATGGGGGGTGGGAGGTTGCCAGCCAAACTCCTGCAGCCCTTCCTCTGGGCCAGCCCTAGCCCAGATGGGCCCAGCCTGTGCCTGACTGCCCCTCCACCCCAATAGGAGGGTGGGGCTAGCAGGTCAACTTCCTGTAGCCCCTCCTCCTAGCCCCGTGGTCGTCAAACTGCAGCTCGCGAGCCACATGCAGCTATTTGGCCCCTTGAGTGTGGCTCTTCCACAAAATACCACGGCCTGGGTGAGTCTATTTTGAAGAAGTGGCGTTAGAAGAAGTTTAAAACATTTGGCTCTCAAAAGAAATTTCAATCGTTGTACTGTTGATATTTGGCTCTGTTGACTAATGAGTTTGCCGTCCACTGTCCTAGCCAGTCCTGTCCCTGATCACCACCCCCTACCCCAATAGGGGGTGGGGCCAACCAGCCAACCTCCTACAGCCCTTCCCCATGGCCAGCCCCCAAGTAGGCCCCCTAGCCCAATTGGGGCGGGGCCCGCTGGCCAATCACTTGCCGCTCCTTCTCCCTGCTGGCCTAGCCCTGATAGGGTCCTGATCAGGGCAATCTGGCTGGCCAACATCCAGCTGTCTCCTCCTCCCAACATCTCCTCTTCCCAATAGGCCCAGCCCCAATCCGCCCTGATTGGGAACGGGCTGGCCAGATCCCACCCATGCACAAATTCCTGCACTGGGCTTCTAGTAGAGAATAATATTAAATGTGAACTTTAATTGAAAATAAAAGAAGTATTTCTTAAAAATAGGCAAGGTGTTGAAAACACAATTGTCTTTAATCTCAAAGAACTTATAAAGGGGCTGTGAGAGGTAAACTAATGCAACACATTAGGACGTATGCAACTAAAGAAGAAGTAGAGTGTGCTCTACAAACATACAGTAGAGCAGGCTTTAAAGAATACAGAAAAGGCAACCCAGAAGCAGTGACATCTAACTTGACAACTGAAGTTATTTGGGCAAATTTCCTGCTAAAAATTTAGAGGGAGTAGAGAGGTAAGTGGACTGGAGAGTATTCCAACTAGAAGGAACTATATAAATGAAGGTAAAAACAAAAATGTTTGATGTGTTGGCAAAACTGAGAATGCAGTATGACTACAGTACCAGAGGAGAGAGAGGTTGGAGAAAGAAGGCTAAGAAATTAACAGAAACCAAAATCCTGAAGCATTTTGAATTGAATCTGAACATTGATGTCAGTGTGGTGACACAGTCAAATTTCACTTTGTAAAGGAGGCTTCCTCTGATTACACTGGGAAGAAAGGATAAACATAAGCAAGATTGGAGGCAGGAAGACCACCTAAGAAGCTGCTGTAGGAACCTACACCGGATGTGAAGATAGCCTGGAGAACAGCAATGGCAAACGGGGAGGAGACAAGGGAGATATTTAGAAGAGAAGCGGATTAGTGTGAAGAAGATAGAGAAATTGGTGATACTTCAGGTTTCTGACTTGGACAAGGAGTGCATAATTGTGGCGGACTGTTGAAGAAGCCAAGAGAAAGTCAGACCAGCCCGAAATGTCAAGTGGTGGTGACTTGGCAAGAGATAAAGCTGGAGGGCCAGATCAAATTTGGCTATAGGTCAAATTAAGACTTTGTGATGTTATTCTAAGTGAAATGGGAAGCCATGGGGAGACTTATTGTTTACACAACTTATTCTCAGGGAAAGAAATGAAAATGAAGACTGAATAATTCCCACGTCCACCATGGATGGCTGAGCAGATTGTGTGCTACACAAATCCAGGTGATGCCACTCACATAGATCATGATATAAATGGTACACCCAAAGTCATGCAAAGCACAGCAGTCATCCTTGACATGGCATCTTATGTGGTTCTCTAGTTTGTTTATATGAATAAAATGCTTATTTCCATAGGAAAACAATAAACATCTCCAGAGCAGAGCTCGTTTTACACTTGTTTTCTGTTTCTCAAATTACCTAGCACAGTCCTGAATACACAGCCCGCTCTTATTGGAAACCGTGTGGTCTTGGCTCTAGAAACCACCACTCACTTTGACTTTACTACTGTAAGCACTACCAGTTCTATCACAGAGTAACTCCAACTACACTTACCAGCTTTAGCAGATTTAAAATTTTATTTACATAGTAAGATGCTACATTTACATGAAGCAAGTGTCATGACACTGAAGCAAGTGCTGAATTTTACAGTTTGTTCTCAGTTTCTTTTATTGTCCACTTTTTATTTGAAAATATTTAAGTATTCCTCCCTTGCAATTTTTTAGAGTAAAAATTTTAAGGACCTGATTTGGTTTCTCCCATCCTCTATGATTATATACCTCTGGCCACTATACCTACATTTGATTAAGAAATTATAAATTTTGGTGTCACATGTCTATTTGTTTTGTTTTCTGTGAAATACTTTTTCACTGTCATAACTATCAAGTCACATGTTTTGAAAATTTTTTTAAAACATCAACTTTTTTAAAAAAATATATTTTTATTGATTTCAGAGAAGAAAGGAGAGGAAGAGAGAGATAGAAACATCAATGATGAGAGAGAATCATCCATCAGCTCCTGCACACCTCCCACTGGGGATTGAGCCTGTAATCCAGGCATGTTCCCTGACTGGGAATCAAAACATGACCTCCTAGTTCATAGGTTGACACTCAACCACTGAGCCGCACCAGCTGGGCAAGTCAATCATGATTTTACATGTTACATTCCTTACAACACAAAGTCTTACAATTTATTTAAAGGATCAGAATGAATCACAAATCATATGTATAATCTTTGTACATTATGATCAAAAGTAGTCCATTTTCTCCTTTTTAAACTATTCTCATTGTAGTTAATACTACAGTTAGCATCTTCTGAATTTGTTGTGTGACTCATTGTTAACTCAGTTGTTTATGACTGACTAGATGACTGGTGCACGAAATTCGTGCACTGGGGTGGTCCCTCAGCCCACCCTGCCCCCTCTCTCAGTCCAGGAACCTTCAGGGGATGTCCTACTGATGGCTTAGGTCCACTCCCTGTGGGCCTAAGCCATCAGTAGGCCTCTCTCTGCAGAGGGCAACCTGGCTGATCAGGGGAAGGCGCTGCCCCCATCACCCCGCTGCTGCTGCTGCTGCCGCTGCCGCAGCCGCAAAGGTATTTTCATTACCACAGACGCCAGTCCCTTCACAACGAAAAAAATGACAACTTTCTTTAGGCATTTTCAAGATGTCTCTTCCATAGGATATGAACTTTCTTTCTTTCTTTTTTTGATCCTCACCTGAGGATATTTTTCCATTGATTTTTAGAGAGAGTGGAAGAGAAAGGGAAAGACAGAGAGAAACATCAATGTGAGAGGGACATTTCGATTGGTTGCCTCCTGTATGAGCCCTGACCTGGGCCCCAGGCAGGGAGGACCCTGCAACCTAGGTACATGCCCTTGACCAGAATCAAACCCGGACCCTGCATATCCGGCTAGGGCAGGATATGATATTAGACCAGCCGTTGGCAAACTACGGCCCGCGGGCCGGATCTGGCCCGTTCGGCTGTTCTATCCGGCCCGCGGAGCCGAAAGAGCGGAGGGTTCTCTTGCTCTCCCCTCTGCTCCTTTACTTTTAATTTATATTAGTTCACACAAACACTCCATCCATGCTTTTGTTCCGGCCCTCCGGTCCAGTTTAAGAACCATTGTGGCCCTCGAGTCAAAAAGTTTGCCCACCCCTGTATTAGACCCTCTAGCAGTGGACCTTCATTTTTTCCTCCAAGAGTGAGGTGGAAAACCCCTAGATCACCTTCTTGGTTTCTTATTAGGCAAGTTACCAAGGACATTGCGAGTAGTTTATAGGGAACTTAGCCAATGGGTGGTCAAAAAAGGTGTTTCCTCTGCAGCTCCTGCACATAGGCGGGACTGCTGGTGAGGGCCTACCCTCGGGCACAAGGGGGCCCTCTCCCTATCCCTCTCCTTCTCCTTCTCTTTCTCCTTCCAGTCCACTCTCTCTCTAAAAAGCAGTGAAAAAATATCCTCTGGTGAGTACTAAAAAACAAAACACAGAATAACAGGCCTCCTCCATGGAGATGCTGAATATGTAGGCCTGAAAGAGAGAATTCTTGGCTCTGTGAAGATCCCTACATGAATTTTATTAACGACAGAGGACCGGTGCATGAAATTCATGCATGGGGGCTGTGGGGGAGTTCCTCAGCCCAGCCTGCTCCCTCTCCAATCTGGGACCCCTCGAAGGATGTCCTACTGCCGATTTACAGGGAGCAGGCCTAAACCGGCAGTCAGACATCCCTCTCACAATCTGGGACTGCTGGCTCCAGAGGCTCACCTGCCTGCCTGCCTGCCTGATTGCCCCCAAATGCCCCCCGGCCAGCCTGATCACCCCAAACTGACCCCCCTGCTGGCCTGCTTGCCCCCAACTGCCTCCCCCTGCTGGCCTGCTTGCCCCACATTTCCTCTTCACTGGCCTGCTCACCCCCAACTGCCCCCATGCTGGCCTTCTCACTCCAAATGGCACCCCCCCCAATGTCCTGATCACCTCCAACTGACCCCCACTGATGGCCTGCTCACACCCAACTGGCCCCCCTGCTGGTCTGCTTACCCCCAATGGCCCCTGCCATCCCATCCTGGCCTGATCACCCCCCAACGACCCAAGCTCCCAGCCCCTCCTTTTTTTCTTTTTCTTTTTTTTTTTTTTCAGCGCCTCCTTGAGTGGAGGCCAGTGCTGGCTGGAAGCAAGTATCTAGAATTTATTTATCTTCTATAATTGAAACTTTGTAGCCTTGAGCAGAGTCCTGGACCAGCCAGTTCAGGTGGGAAGCTTGGCTTCCTTCATCACAGGGGGCAACCCAAGCCTCCTGCTCTCTCCAGCTCTGTGGCTGCCGCCATTTTTGTTGGGATTTATTTATCTTCTATAATTGAAACTTTGTAGCTTTGAGCAGAGGCCAGGGTCAGCCAGGGCAGGTGGGAAGCTTGGCTTCCTCCATTGCCGGGACAACCCAAGCCTCCTGCTTGCTCCACCTCTGTGACCTGCCTCCATCTGGTTGGGTTAATTTGCATACACACTCCTGATCAGCTGGTAGGCATGGTTTGGCATAGTAGATTGATGGTTAATTTGCATGTTTCTCTTTTATTAGTGTAGATATTTGGAAACTTAGTTTAAGCCACACCAGTGAATCAAGTTTGTGCTTTTCTGTGTTCCAGGGAAGAATCAAATGATCTTTTGTTTTATTGTGTCAAAACAAAATTTTGCATGTTTTATATACATAATTCTTATTCAAATACATAATAGCAGATGCAAAAGTTCTGTTTAACTCAGTGAAGGGACTGGCAGGATGATAATACTTTTCAAAGGAGATTGCCAAAGATGAAAGCCTGAAGTAAAACGGCCAAATTAGATACAATCTGGCTAATGTCCTATAGGACAATAAGACCATCACTTTTTGAATTGGTTTGTCTTCTAGACAGAAATTAGTTACATCTTTAAAAGCCTAAAAATACTTTTCATCTTCTCACTTTGCTGATCATTGTATGTAACTTTCCAGCGTTGTAAAATGTCAAAATATATGGAACTTATTTAATTGTAAAGAGTGTGTCAGAGTCATGTGTTTCATAGAAAAGGAAATAATCATTCGTTGGCCTCTAAATGCCCCAATTATACTGAAAGAACTTGCTGTCAATGTTTTACTCCAGGCCTGTGCTCAGCCATGGAGGCTATGGGCCCGGCTCGCCCTTTCATCTCATGGCCTGTCATTGGTCGTGGAGGCTGCGGGCCAGACCCCCTGTAACTGTCCGTGTCAGCTCCGGCTCCGGGGGCTGGCCCTCCTTTCCCAGTCCATGTTTGCTCCAGCTCCAGGGGGCCAGCCCCCTGTCCATTTCTGTGTCTTCTCTGGCTCCAGGGGGCTGGCCCAAGTCACTGTGCGGTGGCTTGGGCCAGCCGCCCTGTCTCTATCTCCATCTTCGCTCTGGGCCTCACCTGTGCACACAACCTCCTCCTGTCTAGTCATGACCCAATTACACTGAAAGAATGGTGTCCCGGACTAATTTGCATATTACCTCTTTATATATATAGAGAGAGATGGGCTACCATACCTGATATGCTATTTTAGAGTGGGGAGAGGTGAGAGGAAGATGAGACCAAGACCACTGACTCACTGTACAAGCTATCAACACTTCTAAGAGGGCAAGGAAGTGCAGCATGCATTTATTTACTTATTAGAGGCCCAGTGCACGAAACTTATGCACAGAGTTGCGATGGGGCGGGTGTCCCTCAGCCTGGCCTACGAAGACTCAGCATCCCTCACCCTGGTCTCTAGCCAGAGGTTCCTCCCCTTTTTCCACACAGCCTCCGGGAAGATGCTTGTTCTGGGGCCTCCTCAGGGTCCCGGCCCACGATGCCCTGCAGCTTGGGTACTCGGGCGCTTGGGCTCTCAGGTCCGGCTTTCCCGCCCACTGTGGTGTGCATCAGCTGCCATGGGAGCCGTGCCTCAGGAGTCGCCCCTTAGACCATACTACTTGAGAGCGTGGGGGGGGGCACGGCCTCAACGGCAGTAATTTTATGTCTGTAGCGTGCCTGCCGGACACCCGCCTCGCCCCCCCCCCCCCCGTGCCACGGTGCCAGACTGGTTGCCTCTGGACTGTGGGCAGGAGGTTTCCAGTCTGCAACTGGGGCTGCTAGGCTGTGACTGGGGGCTGCAGGCAGAGGACCCTGGCACCCATAGGGCTCCGTCAGCATCAGGAACTGGAAAGATCCATTTTTCTGGGTCCTCCCCTCCCTTTGTGCAGCCGGGGCACGGACGCTGGGCTCATGTCCCCACAGGCCCCTACCTTCCCTCCGTGCAGCCGGGGCGCGGATGCTGGGCTCACGTCCCCACAGGCCCCTTCCCTCCCTCCGCGCAGCTGGGTCACGGACGCTGAGCTCGCATTGCTGCTTGTGACGTGAGCTCAGTGTCCTGCGCCCAGTCCTCTGGCCAGAGTCCCCTTCCATCCCTCCAGGGCCAAGGAGCACACACTGGGCTCGCGTTTCCGGGGCGATGCCGCCAGCCTCAGCTATGGGCGCCAACATTTTGTCGCAGAATGATGGTTAATTTACATATTACTCTTTTATTAGATAGGATTTAACATATATAGCATTTACCATTTACCAATGAAACTGGCCTATTGCCAGGTTTAGAATGCATATCAAAAAGGCATAATCTCTGAATTGATATTATTCTGTCATTAACATTACTGTTGCTGTCTTCCACGATTACTGTATTAAACTGATACAACTGTCTGACTAGACTAGGTCACAGCCTTCACAATTAACTGAGTGAACATGTAGAGCATACAAGTTATGATAGGGGCAACTTACATAGACTTTAGATAAAATGACTAGAACTTACATGTTTATCGGATATATTAAACGCCTAATATACTAAGTGTCCAGTCGTCTGGTCAGCCGTTCAACCAATCAAAGTGTAATATGCTAATGATATGTTAAGTCTGCTCAACCGCTCGCTCTCACGTGCACTGTCCACCAGGGGGCATAGAGTCGATCGGTCATCCAGTCACAATGATGTGCACTGACCAGCAGGGGACAGACACTCTGACCGGTAGGTTAGCTTCCTGCTGCAGTCTGGCTGATCAGGACTGGGCCAGCTGGGCCAGACATGCCCTGTGACCCTCCCCTACCACCTCCCCAGCAGGCCAACTTCCCGCATCCTTCCCTGGCCCCAATCATGCACCAGTGGAGTTCCTCGGCCTAGGTTGTACTCTTTCACAATCTGAGACCCCTTGGGGGATGTTGGAGACCAGGATTCGGCCTGACAGTGGAACGACTGGTCGCTATGACATGCACTGACTACCAGGGGGCAGATGCTCAATGCAGGAACTGCCTGCTGGTGGTCAGTGTGCTCCCACAGGAGCAGCACCACTCAGCCAGAAGCTCTGAGCCAGGGTCACGGCTGGTGAGCGCAGCAGTGGGAGCCTCTCCCACCTCTGTGGCAGCACTATAGATGTCCGACTGATGGCTTGGGCCCACTCCCCATAGGTCAGACATCCCCTGAGGGCTCCTGGACTGTGAGAGGGTGCAGGACTGGCTGTGGGACAACCCTCCACACCCTCCCCGACTCCACAAATTTTGTGCACTAGACCTCCAGTCATTACATAAAGAAATATATAAATGAGCTTTGACCAAAGTTTTCTAGTAAGCAAGTAAGTTCCACAAACCTAAACCTTTATTCCCTGATAAGATATCTCTCCTAGGCTCCATAGCCCTACATATCCAAATTGCTAACCATGGTCACTGGCACATAGATATCCCAGACACACTACAACTTCAACACTGTTTGAGTGAAATCATTTCCTTCGCCTTCTGTATCCTCTTTCTCCATCAATGAATGGCACTAACCTAAGCAGCCAGAAGACTGGGAGTCATATTGAACTCATCTCTCTCCTTACCTGCCACCTGCTCCCTTCAGCTAAGTCACAAGTCCTTCGTATCTCTTATCCAGCTAGACTGGTAGTGCAAAAATGGATACCTGGTCTGATCCTGTTTTAATCCCCTCCAATCTGTTCTCCACACAACTGTGAAAATCATCTTTCTAAAACACAAAAGGGATCCCAATGTTCCTCTAATTAAATCTCTTGAATGGTTTTCTATCAGTTTCAGGATAAATCCAACCTTCAGATGAGGTCCTTCATAATTAGGCCTGTTTTCTCTCTAGCACTGATGTTTCTCTCCCTAAGAAGCTCCAGCTGAACATTTGCCTTTTCTATCAAGTATACAACACATGATTTCTGGCCTCTATCTTTACACATAATTTCCCTCCAGCTGAATGAAGTTGCCCCCTCCCCTTTTTGGTCCTAGGAAATCATCCTAAAAGTCTCCTATAGACAGCACCCTTTACTCCCAAACCTTGAGTTAAGTATCCACCATATGTGCTCTATTTCTACACACTTATGAAATGATTATCCTATCTAATAAAGAGAGAATATGCTAATTGACCCTCACACCATCACAAAGATGGTGGTGCCCACAGCCAATAAGAAGGGAATATGCTAATTGACTTCCCTGCCCTCAAAGATGGAAGCGCCCACAGCCAATAAGAAGGGAAAATGCTAATTGACTGCCCCACCCTCAAAGATGGTGGCATCCACAGTCAATAAAGAGGGAATATGCTAATAGATGGCCACACCTTCAAAGATGGCGGCAGCGACAGCCACAAGATGGCGGCGCACAGTTCCCTCAGCTCTGCTGGGGCAGCAGGTGTGCGGCAAGGCAGGCCAACCCCGCACACCTGTCTCCAGAGTCCCCCACTCTCTTTAGTCCCCCAGCCACCCAGGGCTGGCCTGAGACACAGGCAAGCCTCGGATGGTGGCTGCTCAGCCACCCTGGGCTGCCCAAAGCTCAGATAACCAGGGCCAGCTGAGGCTTGCACTGCTGACAGTGGCAGCAGCAGAGGTGTGATGGGGGAATTCCCTTCCCCTGATCACCAGGTCGCCTCCCGCCCCTGAGGGCTCCCAGACTGTGAGCGGGGGTAGGCCAGGCTGAGGGACGCCCCTTCCAGTGCATGATTTTTCATGCACCAGGCCTCTAGTTTTATTTATATTTATACTAGAGGACCGGTGCATGAAATTTGTGCATGGGGGGGTCCCTCAGTCCGGCCTGCACCCTCCCCAATCTGGGACCCCTCAGAACATGTCTGACTGCCGGTCTAGGCCTGATGCCACAGTCAGATATTCCTCTTGCAATCCAGGACCACTCACCACTCACCTGCCTGCCTGCCTCATGCCCCTAACTTCTACCATGCCTGCCTAATTGCCCGTTACCACCTCTGCCTGCCTGCCTGGTCATCCCTTATGGACCTCCCCTTCCAGCTTGGTCACCCCCAATGTGCATATGGATGGGGTCCCTCAGCCTGGCCTGTGCCCTCTTGCAGTCCAGGAACGATCGGGGGATGTCCTCAGGGGAGCAGGCCTAAGCCAGCAGTCAGACATCCTTAGCTCTGCTGCGGAGGGAGGAGAGGCTCCCACCACTGCTCCTGCACTTGTCAGCCATGAGCCCAGCTCAGGACTTCTGGCTGATCAGCATTCCCCCTATGGGAGTGCACTGACCACCAGGGGGCAGCTCCTTCATTGAGCGTCGGCTCCCTGGAGATCAGTGTGAGTCACAGCAACTGGTTGTTCCACCATTTTGTCAATTTACATATTAGGCTTTTATTATATAAGACTAGAGGCCCAGAGTACGAAATTTGTGCATTGGGGGGAGAGGTGTGTCCCTCAGCCCAGCATACACACTCTCCAATCTGGGTCCCCTCTAGGAATGTCTGACTGCCCATCAGGATATGCCCTAAAAGGGCCGTCGGACCTCCCTCTCACAATCTAGGACTGCTGGCTTTGAACCACTCGCTTTCCTGCCTGCCTGATTGCCCCTCACTGCTTCTGCCTGCCAGTCTGATCACCCCCTAACCACTCCTTGCCAGCCTGATTAATGCCTAACTGCTCCCCTGCCGACCAGATTACCCCTAACTGCCCTCCCCTCTTGGCCTGGTCATCCCTAGCTGTCCTCCCCTGCCGACCTGGTCACCCCCAACTGCCCTCCCTTGCTGTCCCAGTCACCCCTATCTGCCACTCCCTTGCCAGCCTGATTAATGCCTAACTGCTCCCCTGCTGGCCCAATTGCCCCTAACTGCCTCCCCTGTCGGCCTGGTCACCCCTAGCTGTCCTTTCCTGACGACCTGGTTGCCGCCAACTGCCCGCCTCTGCTGGCCCAGTCACCCCTAACTGCCCTCCCTTGCCAGCCTGATAACCCCTAACTACCTTTCCCTGCCGGCCTGGTCACCCACAACTGCCCTCCCCTGATGTCCCGGTCATCCCTATCTGCCCTGCCCTGCTGTCCATCTTGTGGCAGCCATCTTATGTCCACATGAGGTCGTCCATCTTTGACCATATGGGGGCGGCCATCTTGTGCATTGGAGTGATGGTAAATTTGCATATTACCTCTTTATTACATAGGATGGGAGGGACTGACTGAGGTCAGAGGGGAGGAGGATGAACATAGATAAAAGTGTGTTGATGGCCAGAGGTGGGGGGGGGTGCTGAGTGGAGGAGGGTAAAGAGGGGGAAATGGGAGACATCAATAATAGTGTCAACAACAGAATAAAAACAACAATGATATACCACTACACTACACACCTATTAGGAAAAAAAAACCACATTATGAACTATGCATTTACTATGTTGATAAAATTTAAAAATATTAAAAAGAATGAATTTTTCCAGAAAGGAGTGTTGTTGAAATTTTTTTTTAAATATATATTTTATTGATATTTAACAGAGAGGAAGGGAGAGGGATAGAGAGCTAGAAACATCGATGAGAGAGAAACACCGATCAGCCGCCTCTTGCACACCTCCCACTGGGGATGTGCCTGCAACCAAGGTACATGCCCTTGACCGGAATAGAACCCGGGACCCCTCAGTCCGCAGACCAACGCTCTATCCACTGAGCCAAACCGGTTTCGGCGTGTTGTTGAAATTTTTTTAATTTTTATTTTATTTTTATGGTAAAGCTAAGGAAGCTTCAGAGAAGGGCCCTTGTGAGGGCTGGATTTGTTCTGGGGAGAGAGCAAGGAAGTTGCAACCAGCAGCATTTTGCCTGAAGTGATTTAAAAGAGAAAGGGACAGATTCCCCAAGCCTACAGTTATTTGTAATTTATTTACTTACTCTCAATAAAGTCATTTTTGAACCTTATTACCACCCCCCCTTCCCCGCACCTAAAATTAGTCCTTCAGGTTCAGTAAACTTTAGGGCTCACAAAACCTGTGTTAGTCCCTGAGGGTTGGGGTCTCCAAAGGAGTTCGGATTCATTCATTATATTTCTTTGTTCCTTTTAATTCTTGTTCTAGAGGGAGAGTGAGGACAGTTTTTTACTCAGTAATTTTTATAATAAGTATTGTATTGGAACCTGCTCCTTCTTTGGCTCTTTACGGATTTACCTTACTGGGAACTCACAGAGACTTTAAGCCCTTTGAAGATAGGGACAGAGCTGTGTTGTGTCTGTATAATACAGGCACAAAGTTATACAACTTTTATAAATATTTGTTGAAGAAACTGATAAATTTCAGTGCCATGAGGCATTACTTTTCCTTCTGCTCCATCTCTTTATTGAGACTTTTGTGAAAAGGATAAGGCTGAGGGGATGAGCAGGTAGAGCGGAGTAAAGTTGCTTTTTCCAAGCTCTAGATCCCATACTTTGATTTTATATAGTAGATGCATTTCTGAATGACATTTTGAATTGGGTATATTAGATTTTGCTAATATCAACTCCCTTTACTCATAGAGATTATTTTTAATAATGTTTAAATGTTTCATACTAAGAGGTGCAAGATATTTTGCTTATTTCAAGAACCTCTGTGCATTATTTCTGTAGTAAAGTGAATTATCAACATAGTAAATCTTTTTTGGGGGGTCTGCTTAAAATGGGGCACACCAGTACTAAATTCGGTTCTAACAATAACTAATTCGCACACCACGTGTGGTGTTAGATGGCTGTGGGACATACCATTTTTTTGATCCCTTTGCTCCCACAGCACTTGTTTCAAGCAGAGGGGGTATCTTGACCCTCCGTGACCTCTTGTCATGGCGACCATGAGTCTACTGCCTGAGGCCATGGCAGTCAGCCAGGCATTGACCTTCCCAAGATGGTGGCAACCCTGACAAACGTGTGCCAGGGGCGGGGTCCCCTGGGCAGAGGCGAAGCAGGGAGGCACATGGGGAAAGCTTTCAGGTAGGCCAGCTGAACCCGACAGAGTTGCCCCAACATCTTCCCTCCTCCTCTCCTCTCGTGCTGGTGGGCTGATGGCTGAAGGCAGCAGCATCCACTGGTGAGGCCAGGTGCAGGCTCGCGAGGGTGGGGAGCCTGAGGCACTGGTCCTGGATGTGCAGGCGGGCATTTCTTCCCAGGTTTTCAGAGGGTGTTGGGGGTGGAGACGTGCCCCAGCCTCTGTGCTGGGACAGGGCATGGAAAGCAGGGAGGCTGCCCCCTCCACACTGATGGGTGGGAAGTTGCAGAGGAAAGGCTGTGGATCCCTAGTCCAGACCCACACTCCCAGGGGCAGGTCGCGGGTTCTGACACCACTGAGGCCGGACCCTTGGGGGTGGGAAGGAGCATCTGGGCCCACCCCACATCAAGTCCCTGGCTCAGGTGTCTGAGCGGTGGGCGGGCAGTAGGTGGCAAGAGTAGACGGAGAACTGGCCCTGGGCCAGATATGTGAGGCGTGCAAAACTTCTGCCTGGGAAGGGCCGGGCCATGAAGTTGTGGCGGATAACAAAGTGCTGGCATCCAAGGCCTTGATGCTGGCACGGGGGTCTGAGAACCTGGCGGGGTGCGGGATGCACTTCTCCTGCCTCTGCCTCGCTCGGGCTCCACTGAGCCGCTGGTAGGGGTTGACACAGCGCAAGCTGCTCACTGCTTGCTGCCTGCTGCAGCTGGCCAGTCCCCTGTGGGCTGGAGGGATGCAACCAGTGGAGCCCACAGCATGTGGCAGCAGATGTGAAGGTTGCCATGGCAACCCAGCGCTCACTGCAGGACTGACTTCTACTGTAGTTGGTCGAGCCTTTGGTTGTACTGGTCGTTACGACCCAGGGTTTTTATATATTTAGACAGCTCTCCATTAGCAAATAAGATCCTTGTGGGCTTTCTGTTTCTACATGATCAGCATCTAAACATCCATCTGGCACAATCACTAAATGTTTATTGAATGATGAATGAACAAACTGAAAATGAACATATAGAGAATAAATAGAACAGTTCTAAAAGGACTGTCTGCTCCAGGAGGTTTCATGAGTAATAATTGAAGAGGAAAATTTTGGAAGGTAGTCAGTTCAAAAATATATCTTTGGGTAGAACTAATCTTTAATTTATTCATACTCTACATACTCTAAATTCTTTTTAGATAGTTCACTCTAAAATACATGTATACAAAGATAAATATTAAGAGCCATGTAGTGGAGACTGGGATGGACAGTTCTATTAGAAACATAGGTTAGGGATAGTTGCTGCAATTGAGCTCTAAACACAGTACTGAGTTTAATGGTAGCAAAAGTAAAAAGGTGACATACTATGTGAAATAAAAGAAAGTAGGAACAATTTCTCTCCCCCACCTGAAATTTCATACCAAGAACTAGCTTCACATATACTAGTAATACTATCTAATAAGAGGGTAATATGCAAATTAACTGTCACTCTGTCACAAAGATGGTGGTACCCATAGCCACAGGATGGCAGCACCCAGTCCTCTCAGCCCCGCTGCAGTCCCCCAGTCCCAGGGGGTGGCCTCTGAGAGCAGACAGCATGAGCAGCCTGGTGGAATGCTTGCTTCGTCACTGTGCCCGGTTCCTCCTGGCCCCGCCCCCGGAGCCAGAGTGGACACGAACAGGGACAGGAGGACCAGCCCACAGCCTCCGCAGCCAAGCGCAGCCCCAGAGAAGAAATGGCGGGCCCATCTCCCGCAGAAGCAGTATGGATCCCTCCCACCGCCCACAGAATTGGCATGGTTTCCTCCAGGTTCCTGCGGAAGCAGCGCGGCTCCCTCCCACCTCCCTCGGAATCAGCATGGGTCCCTCCCGGCTCCTGCGGAATTGGCGTGGCTCCCTCCCAGATCCTGTGGGTGCTGGCAGCTCACTTCCACCTCCCGTGGAAGCTGCACAGCTCCCATGGAAGCAGAGCAGCTCCTGGCAGCGCACTGTGGTTCCCCCTGGCTCCCGCGGGAGCAGCGGGTGACCTACTGCGCACGATATTGCATGGTGGGTACTAGTAGTTAATAAAAACTGGTTGAGCCCTGGCTGGGTAGCACAGGTGGTTAAAATGCCAACCCAATATGCCAAGGTTACAGGCTTAATCCCTGGTCAGGTAACATATAAGAATCAACCAATGAATGCATAAACAAGTGGAACAGCAAAATCATTATTTCTCTCTCTTACACTCTCTCTCTCAAATAATTTAAAAAACTTTTAAAAGATTAGTTGAATGAAAGAATAAGTATCTGTGTTTTAAAACTTTTAATAACAAAATGGATAATATCTTCAATGATAGATTTTAAAAAGCTATCAGAAAAATGTCTATTTTATTTTTATTTTAATCCTCACTCCTCACCAGTATATTTTTTCCATTTTTTTTTTAAGAGAAGAGTGGAAGGCAGAGGGAGAGACAGAGAAACATGGATGTGAGAGAGACACATCGATTGGTTGCCTCCCACATGCACCATGACCAGGGCCAGTGATTGAGCTGCAACCAAGGTACATGCCCTTGACCAAATTGAACCCGGACCCTTCATTCCACAGGGCAACACTCTATCAACTGTGCTGAACTGGCTAGGGCAAAACAATCTATTTAAAAATAAGCCCTCAATATAAAAATTAAAGAGAAGGAATATTAGACTAATTCTACAAAGACATTCTATGAAAAACTAAGATAATCTGGTAAATGTTCTTAACTTATTAGTGATCCTACCTTGACAGAGAAAAGTGGATAGAGGTTATTCCCTTTAGATATACATACATACATACATACATACATACACACACATGAACAAAAATGTTGTTTGTTCTCACCTAGGCTTTTAACTGAAATTGAGTAAACAATAAATTTTAAATTGAGCTAACTTTAAAATAGAAAACATGGAGAATAAGGCAAAACCAAGCCATTATTTTACTTAGCAAATGAGGAAAGTCTGACTTGTGTTCAGATGTGCCATCCCACCCACCACAAGGCAAGGCCAAATGTTTATCAAGGTGTGGCCCTGGAATTCTCTTAAGGTCAGTATATCTACTTAATAGAAATCCCGAAGTTCTGCCCACAAAGAACATGGAATGAAAGTCCTTTACATAAAGTACGATTAAATAAAAAACAAAGGGAAATGTTAACTATATGTTTACATCTGTCAAGTGCCTGCCCCTTCACTCTGCACTACCTCACGTGTCCTCAAACAGCCCTGGAGAGAAAGCAGTCAGGGTTTGAGGGGCATAAAGAGACTTCATAACAAACATTAAACTTTTTATTGTTTTCTTATAAGCCCCTTTGATTTAGAAGGAATAAAATCACAATGAGAAAAATAACTCTAGGTTATAGACACATTGTACATAGTTCTTTATAGAAGCAAGTTTGAAATAAAATTATTTTTGTAAAAGTACTGTGAAGAATATATCTGGCAACAGATTGTTTGCTTTAGTAATTTCTTTGGACATATTTCATAAGGCAAATTCTCTCATTTGCACATCAAAAACACAATGAAAAAGAGCAGAGATTAAAATGAAATAAAACTCCATTGATGATTTTCACCTTTAAAGTTCCTTTCACAGTGAGTTGCCGAAACCGGTTTGGCTCAGTGGATAGAGCGTCGGCTTGAGGACTGAAGGGTCCCAGGTTCGATTCCGGTCAAGGGCACGTACCTTGGTTGAGGGCACATCCCCAGTGAGGGGTGTGCAGGAGGCAGCTGATCAATGTTTCTCTCTCATCGATGTTTCTAACTCTCTGTCCCTCTCCCTTCCTCTCTGTATAAAATTAATAAAATATATTAAAAAAAAAGTTCCTTTCACAGTGAGTGAATAAAAAAATTCTTCACAAGGGAACTACTGATTTATCATGACACATATATGGAAATGGTTTTCACATTATCTTGAATACATGATATGCATTTATTTAAATAAAAGTAAGAAAATAATACCCTCCCATGGAATGCAGAAATTATGACAAATTGAGGAATAAAATGTACTGATCTCCTAGGCTACCCAAATGAAGTCACATACTGAAAAAAAAAAAGTTGATCAGAATGCATAATTGATGCATACATATACCGGCTCACTCAAAAGCATTTTTAAATCCAGGTGATTTTTTTTAAAAAAGAATGAACCATTTGGCCATGGCTGGTGTGTTCAGTGGTTGGCGCTTTGGCCCATACACCGAAGGGTTGAAGGTTCAATCCCCAGCCCTGCAGGAGGCAACCAATCAATGTCTTTCATATCAAAGTTTCTCTCTCTCTCTTACTCTTTCTCTCTCTCCCCCTCTCTCACTACTTTCCACTGTCTCTAAAAATCAATGGAAAAAATATCCTCAGATGAGGATTAACAACAAAAGAATAAACCATTTTAATGTTTAATTTAATTGAAAAGTTAAGAAAAGTTTTCATAATAAAGCTTACAGGGCAGAGGAGGTTGGGGGTGGGGGGCTGTAAGAGATCAACCGAAGGACTTGTACGCATGCATATAAGCATAACCAATGGATAAAAAACACTGGGGGGGGGGCAGGTAAAGGCATGTTCTGGGGGGAAGGGGAGGCCGGGGGAAGGTCAATGGGGGAAAAAAAAAAAGGAGACATATGTACTACTATTGGTAATACTTCAAACAACTTAAAAAATTATAAAAAAAAGAAAAAAATAATAATTAAAAGAATAAATATGTCGCAATATTCATTATCTGCCTCAATTCAAAAATAACTAAATAAGTGCTTAAATTTAATGTAATAACATGAAATATGTTAAAATAAATTTCTAAGGAAAAGAAAAATCTTAGTGTTCCATCAAGATATTATTAAATTGCACATAACTTTAGGATATAGTTATATTCTTTTTGTATTCCATTCCTTTGTGAGTGGAAATAGGTGGCTGTATAAAATATCATATTAGCCCTGGCTTAAGTAGCTCAGTTGGTTAGACCATTGTCCCCATAGCCAACCTTTTAGGTTCCATCCCTGGTCAAAGCACATACAATGATCAACCTATGAATGCATAAATAAGTGGAACTACAAATCGACATTCCTCTCTCTCTCTCCCTTCCTCTCTGAATTTAATAAATAAAAATAAAATGTCATATCTAAGTCACTTACACTTTAGAGATCACTTTGCCTATTTGGGTTGATTACATTCCAAAAAATATTCTACATTGTCCGCGTATGGGAAGAGAAAACCTGCCATTATTATACTAAAACATGATATTCTGTATTTTAAGTGCTTTCTATACTTTTATATTTATGTATCAAATTTTTGATGTAATGTCAATCAGATTCCCCTTTTTGAAATTTCTTAATTTAGCAGTACATTGTCGAAAAAAAATTAAATATTTATAAATTGCAAGTGTCCATTCACAAAGGGCATGAAGAAGACTGAGAGAAAAAGTCACACATAAAAATGAGTGCATTTTAAAAATGTCATATGCTCTAATAAACTTTAACTACTCAGTATACATGGCTTCCATACTTAATCAGAAGGAAGTCATTCTCCTAAAAACACCAGAACCAATACTACATCCCAAACCTAATCAGTTCATTGAACTGTCAATTGTGAATTTGATATCAGCAGAGATGTAAGTTTGTAAAACTATAAATATAGTGACCTTAGGTAAATGTATTTAATCAGTAACTTAACTGAGATAATACACTCTAAATCATGTGAAAAGTATTTTGTGGTACTTTTTCTACCAAATAACTAATTTGTTCTTTACTTCTTGAGATGACATTCTAATAATGTACTTAACTGAAAACTGGATTTTTGCCCTGTGTAAAACATAGGCTATTACACGGTAATCAATGTCTTAAGCAGCATTATATTAAAACACTAGAGGCCAGGTGCACAAATTTGTGCACGAGTAGGGGTCCCTCCACCTGGCCTGTGGGATCAGTCCAAAACCAGCTCTCTAACATGCCCTGAGGGGTCCCAGATTGCGAGAGGGTGCAGGCCAGGTTGAGGGACCCCACCAGTGCACAATCCAGACTGGAGAGGGACACAGGAGGTTGGCCAGCTGGGGAGGGACTGTGGGAGGGCTCCAAGGCAAGTCCGGCCTGTCTCGCTCAGCCCCAATTGGTTGGACCCCAGCAGCAAGCTAACCTACAGGTTGGAGTGTCTGCCCCCTGGTGGTCATTGCATGTCATAGCGAGCAGTTGAGTGGCCTTAACATATCCTTAGCATATTACATTTTGGTTGGTTGAATGGACGACCGGACACTTAGCATATTAGGCTTTTGTTATATAATTACAGAAAATGGCGGTGGAGTAAGCGCATTCTACACAGACAGCAATGCTCCCAGGAACAAACTGGAATTACAACTCAAATGCAAAATAAAACTCCATCTTGAATAATCAACTGAAGACTAGCTGAGAGAACTCTGATAACCAAAGACAGAAAGTGTAGACCACACTGAAACTGGTAGAAAGGGCAGAGGTGTGAAGGGATTGGCTGTGCTCTCAGACAGCAACTGAAGATCCGGAGAGCTATCTCAGCTCTGGCAGGTTGCCACTGAGAATTCTGGTGTCTAAACCCCAAGATGGACCCCCAGGTGAGAGCACCAGAACCGAGAAAGGTGACCAGATAACATCTCTGCCAAGTAGAGACAGCAAGAAATGCAGGCACCCTCTTAAAGGGACAACACACAAAATTTCGTGTGCAGCCACTCAACTTGGGCTTCAGCAGAGGAGGGGCAGAGTGGATTGGAGCTGTGTGAGCAGAAGATAGGGTTGGGGGCTCTGGGGTTAGAGCTCAGAAGGCAGACACATTGGTTTCCTGTGTGGAGTCATCCCATCACACTCCTAAGGACATCTTTCCCAGGTAGACCTTTGCTATCCAAGCAGAGTTTGCCTGAGGGGAAGGCAGTTGCCTCACTCTATTCGAAAGCCCCTTCCTCCACACTGTGGAGTTTCTCAGGCCCATTAAGAGACTGAGAACAATAGCCTCCATACAGAAGCAATCACCCCAGTCTGTTGAAAAACCTTTCACCCCCAGCTGTGGGTGAGAGCTTGAGGCTGCTCACAACTGAATACAATCAGTCTGAGGACAGAAGTCGGTCTCTTGAAGGCCTTGAGTCTTTGCCTGATATGAGTAGTCTGAAATAGCTTTTGACACTGTCCTACACTAGAGATTGAATGGGGTAGTGAATCTACCTAATATATAGTCACAAACACAACAGGGAGCCAAAATGAAGACAGAAACAACAGTTCCCAAATGAAAGAACAAGATAATTCTCCAGAAGAAGAGGTAAATGAAATGGAGAAAAGAAATTTATGAGCTGTAGAGTTCAGAACAATGATGGCAAGCATTAGAAAAGATATAGTAACTATAAAGAATGATATAGCACTAATAAAGAACACAGGGGAACGAATGCACAGCAAATTATGGGAAGCTGAGGATCAGATCAGTGAAATAGAAGACAGGGTAAAAAAATCACTCAATCAGAGAACCAAAATGAAAAAAAAAAACAATTAAAAAACAGGAGGTCAGTTCAAGGGGGACTGTGGGACAACATGAAATGTAACACTATTCACTATTCATATAATAGGTGTCCCAGAAGGAGAAGAAAGTGAACAAGATTTTATATATATATATATATATATATATATATATATATATATATATATATATATATATATATATTGTGTTTGAAGAAATGATGGCAGAAAACTTCACTAACCGGGTAAAGGGAAAAGTCAAAGAAGTCCAGGAGGCACAGACTCCCATGCAAGGCCCACACTCAGACACATCATAATTAAAATGCCAAAAATTAAAGTCAAGGAGAAAATATTAAAAGAAGCAAGAATAAAGCAATTTGTTACCTTCAATGGAGCTCCCATAAGCTGTCAGCTGATTTTTCATCAGAAATTCTATAGGCTTGAAGGGAATGCCATAAAGTATACAAGGCAATGAAAAGCAAGGATATGAAACCAACAGTACTATATTCAGCAAAGTTATCATTCAAAATTCGATGGTTAAATAAAGAGTTTCCCAGCCAAAAAGATAAAAGGAGTTTGTCACCACCAAACCAGCACTGCAAAGAAATGCTAAAGGGACTGCTAAAATGAGAAGAAATAAAGAAACAGGCATACAGAATTAAAGTGGCAATAAATAAGTACCTATTAATAACTAGAGGCTCAGTGCACGAAATTCGTGCACGGAGGAGGGGGTGTGTTCCTCAGCCCAGCTTGCACCCTCTCCAATCTGGGACCCCTTGAGGGATGTTTGACTGCCCGTGTAGGCCCGATCCCAGTAGGGATCGCCTGCCTGCATTCCTGATTGCCTCTAACCGCTTCTGCCTGCCAGCCTGATGACCCCCTAACCATTCCCCTGCCAGCCAGTTTGCCCCTAACTGTCCTCCCCTGCAGGCATGGTCACCCCTAACTGCCTTCCCCTGCAGGCCTGGTCCCCCCCCAACTGCTCTCCCCTGCAGGCCTGGGTCCCCCCCCAACTGCCCTTCCCTGCAGGCCCAGTCGCCCCCAACTTCCCTCCTCTACTGGCCTGGTCACCCCTAACTGCCCTCCCCTGCAGGCTTGATCACCCCGAACTGCCCTCCCTTGCAGGCCTGGTCCCTCCCAACTGCCCTCCCCTGCTGGCCATCTTGTAGCGGCAATCTTGTGTCCACACGGAGGGAGCCATCTTCGACCACATGGGGGCAGCCATCTTGTGTGTTGGAGTGATGGTCAATTTGCATATTACTCTTTTATTAGATAGGATAGAGGTCTGGTGCACAGGTGGGGGCCAGCTGGTTTGCCCTGAAGGGTGTCCTGGATCAGGGTTGGGGTTTCCTTGGGGCGTGGGGCGGCCTGGGCGAGGGGCCTGTGGTGGTTTGCAGACCGGCCATGCCCCCCGGTGACCCAAGCAGAGGACCTGGTATCTGGGATTTATTTATCTTCTATAATTGAAACTTTGTAGCCTTGAACAGAGCCAAGACTCCTGCTTGCTCCATGGCCACAGCCATTTTTGTTGGGATTTATGTATCTTCTATAATTGAAACTTTGTAGCCTTGAGTGAAGGCCTTGGCCAGCCAGGGTGTGCGGAATGCTTGGCTTCCTCCATCGCCAGGGAAAACCAAGCCTCCTGTTTGCAGCCATCTTGGTTGGGTTAATTTGCATACTTGCTCATGATTGGCTGGTGGGCATGGCTTGTGAGTGTAGCAGAGTGATGGTTAACTTACATATTACTCTTTTATTAGATAGGATAACCTTAAATGTAACTGCATTAAATGTTCCAATCAAGAGACATATGGTAGCTGAATAGATACAAAAATATGACCCAATTATATGCTGACTATAAGAGACTCACCTCAGAGCAAAAAAATCACATAGGGTGACAGTGAATGAATGGGAAAAAATAGTCTATGCAAATGGAATCGAAAAAAAAAGCTGGTTTGGCAATACTCATATCTGACTAAATAGACTTCAAAATGAAGGCCATTACAAGAGACCACAAAGGTCACTACATAATACTAAAGGGATCAATCCAATAAGAGGGTATAACCATGGAAAATATATATGCACCCATTATTGGAGCACCTAAATATATTTTTTTAAAAAAGCCTCTGGACGACTTTAATTGGAGACATTGATAACAACATAGTCATAGTAGGGAAATTTAACACTCCACTGACTTCACTGGATAGATCTCCCAGACAAATATTAACAAGGAAAGAGTGACAGTAAGTGACACACTGCTTCAGATGGATATAACTGAAATTTATAGAACATTTTACCCAAAGCTACAGAATATACATCCCTCTCAAGTGCACACAGAACATTCTCAAAGTCAGACCACATGTTAGGACAAAAAAAAAAAAAAGTCTCTAGTTCAAGAAGATTGAAGTCATATCAAGCATCTTCTCAGATGCCAATAGAATGAAATTAGAAATCAACTACAATAAAAACACCACAAAACATTCAAACACATGCAGACCAAATAGCATGTTATTAAACAATGATTGGCTTACCAATGAGATCAAGAAAGAAATAAAAATCTTCCTAAAAACAAATGCAAATGAACCCCAAATATTTGGGACACGGCAAAAGCAGTCCTGGAAGGGAAGTTCATAGCACTACAGCCCTGTCTCAAAAAACAACAAAAATTAATAATAAACTCTTTAACTTTACTACTTAGAGAATTAGAAAGAGAAAAAGAAAAGCTCAGAGTAAGTAGAATGAAGGGAATAATAAAGATTTGAGCAGAAAGATGACACAGAGACTAAAAAACAGTACAAAAAAATCAATGACACCAAGAGCTGGTTCTTTGAAAAATAAACAAGATTGATGACCTGTTAGCCAGACACATCAGGAAACAAAGGGAGGACCCAAATAAATAAAACCAGAAGAAAAAGAGGCGATATAACAACAGACACCACAGAAATACAAAGGATTGTAAGATAATACTATGGACAACTACTAGGTATATGCCAACAAGCTGGGCAATGTGGATGAAATGGACAAATTCCTAGAAAAACATAATCTCCCAAAGCTGAATTAGGAAGAATAAGAAAACCTGAGTAGGCCAATGACAGCTGATGTAATAGAAGCAGTAGCCAAAAACTCCCAGCAAACAAAAGCCCAGGTCCAGAAGGCTTCACAGGGGAGTTCTACCAAACATCCAAAGAAGAACCAACACGTATACTTTTCAAATGATTTCAAAGTATCCAAGAGGAAGGAACACTTCCATGCTCTTTTCATTATCCTAATTCCAAAACCAGACAAAGACACTACAAAGAAAGAGAATTACAGACCAATATCCCTAATGAACACAGTTGCTAAAATCCTTAACAAAATATTAGCAAGTTGGATCCAGCAATATATTAAAAAGATCATACACCATGACCAAGTGGGATTTATTTCAGGGATGTCCACTTTTAGCACTCTTATTCAACATAGTATGGTAAGTCCTATCCATAGCTGTCAGAGAAGAAGTAATAAATGGAATCCAAATTGGAAAGGATGAAGTAAAAATCTCATTATTTGTAGATGACATGATATTGTACATAGAAAACACTAAATATCCCACCAAAAAACTACTAGATTTAATAAATGAATTGGGCAATGTAGCAGGATACACAATTAACATCCAAAATTGATGGTTACTTTATATGCCAATAATGAATTCTCAGGAAGAGAAACTAAACAATCCCATTTACCACTGCAACAAAAAATTAAGATACCTAGGAATAAACTTAAACAAGGAGATAAAAGACATTTACTCAGACAACTACAGGAGGAAAAGAGATAGAGGAAGATATTAACAAGTGAAAGAATATACCGTGTTCATGGATTGGTACAATTAACATCATTAAAATGTCCGTACTACCGAAAGCAATCTACAGATTCAACGCAATCCATATTAAAATACCAACAGCATATTTCACAGATCTAGAACAAAAACTCCAGAAATTTATATGGAACCAAAGAATAGCTGCAGCAATCTTGAGAAAGAAGAACAAAGTTGGAGGAATTAAAATACCAAATACCAATTTACTACAAAGCCACTGTAATCAAAACAGCCTGGTACTAGTACAAGCACGGGTATATAGATCAATGGAACAGAACAGAGACTCCAGAAATTGACCCACACCATTATACTCAATTAATATTTGACAGGGGACGTAAGAGCACACAATAGAGTCAAGATAGTCTCTTGAATAAATGTGTTGGGAAAATTGGAGAGATACATGAAAAATAATGAAACTACATAATACTATACCAACTTATGCCAGAATAAACTCAAAATGGATAAAGACTTAAATATAAGTCATGAAACCACAAAAATCCTAGAAGAAACCATAGGCAGCAAAATCTAAGACATCTCATGTAGCAATGTTTGCGGATACATCGACCTAGGGCAAAGGAAAGTAAGGAGAAAATAAACAAATGGGACTACATCAAAATAAAAAGCTTCTGGCCTGGGCGGTTTGGCTGAGTGCTTGAGCTTCGACCTATGAACCCAAAGGTCACTGTTCGATGCCCAGTCAGAGCACATGCTTGGCTTGTGGTATTGATCACTAGTGTGAGGCCTGCCAGAGGCAGCCAATCAATGATTCTCTCTCATCATTGAAGTTTCTATCTCTTTCTCCCTCTCTCTTTCTCTCTGAAATCAATAAGAAAGATTTAAAAAAATAAATGCAAAGCTTCTGCACAGCAAAAAATAAAAGAAAACCTGAACAAAATGAAAATGGAACCCTCTGTGTGGAAGAACCTAATTAGCAATGATACATCTAATAAAAGGTTAACATCCAAAATATATAAGGAACTCATACAACTTAACAGAAGAAAAACAATTCAATTAAAAAATTGGCAGAGGACTTAAATAGACACTTGTCCAAAGTGGACATACAGATGGCCAAAAGACATGAAAAAATGCTCAAAGTCCCTGATCCTCAGAGAGATGCAAATTAAAATAATCCTCACACCTATCAGAATGGCTACCATCAACAAATGACAAGTGCTGGTGAGGATGTGAAGAAAAGGGAACCCTAGTACACTGCTGGTAGGAATGCGGACTAGTGTTGCCATTATGGAAAAAAGTATAGAGTTTCCTCAAAAACTTAAATATGGAAAAGCAATTTGACCGAGTAATCCCACTTCTAGGAATATATCCTAAGAAAACTGAAACACCAATCAGAAAAAAAAAAAATATATGCATCCCTATTTTCAGAGAATTGCAATTTACAGTAGCTAAGATCTGGAAACAGCCCAGGTCAGTAGATGAGTGGATAAAAAGCTGTGGTACATTTATCCCATGGAATACAATGCAGCATTAAAAAAGGAAAAATATTTTATCCTTTAATACAGCATGGAGGGACCTAGAGAGTATTATGCTATCCAAAATAAACCAGTCAGAGAAAGCCAAGTATCACATGTCCTCACTCATACATGGAATCTAATGAAAAAAATAAAAATAAACAGATGAACAAAATAGATCTAGAGACATAGAGCATAGAACAGATTGCAGAATCTCAGACAGAAGATGGGGGAGGTTGGTGGTTGTGAAAAGACATCAACCAAAGCATTTGTATGTATATATGCATAACCCGTGGACACAGTCATTATGGTGGTGAAAGCCTGGGGTAGTGGCAGGAACAGGATAGTAGGGGCCAATGGCGGGGGGGGCGGGGAAAGGGAGACATATGTAATACTTTCAATAATAAAGATTTAATTAAAACACAAAAGTGAAAACAGAGAAGAGTTCATCAAGCAAAAACAAAACAAAACAAAACAAAACAAAACAAAACAAAACAAAACAAAAAGGCAGAGTACATCTGTACCTGCAATGCAAATCTACAAGGGGTAGTGGAAAGAGATTAAAAAGCAAAAAGCATAAACCACAATGAAGATAGCTTTGGTTAGCTTAAGTGAAAAAGTAGAAAAGAGAAAAGGAAACCAACATTCACTTAAAAAGTTAAAGCTGTTGGGTGTTTGCCAGGTTAAATTATCTTAGGGAAAATGAGTATTTAAAGGAGAAAACTAAAAACTTTCTCTGTGACAGCTGAATAGTAAAGGTTATTGGAAAACACAGTACAGGATAGATATCAGAACTACCTTCTTTTTTCACTTTGGTGACAACTTTCTGAGTTTCTGACCATGGTTCCACAATCTCCTTGCATATGTTAAGAAGGGGATCTTCTTCCTGGTTGGGAAAGTAGACCAATTAATTCATTTCCTAGGGAGCCCTCAACCTGAACAAAGCCTATGCAGAGGGCACAGCTGGTGATGAGAAGAAACCAGGAAGAGGGTTTGGGGGCCACACAACAGAGAGCATGTTTCCCTTTTGAGGTTCTGGACACAGAAGTAATCCTGTGTGTGAGTCCCAGAATCCACACCTACTAGGTCAAAAGCGCCCACTCCATCCTGACAAGATCCGGAGGAAAGGATTCCCACTAACTCAGAGCAGACTTCCTCACTCTTTTGGAGCAACAACCTGTTGCCTACATCAAAACCCTTGTCCTCTGTGAACTCTTCTTTGGCCAATATACTCAACTCAGCATGTTCTCCAAGGTTTATCACTTTCATGTCAAGAGGCTGTTAATAGTCTAAGGGAAATTCATGCCTGTCTTGATCAGTGGACATACAGCTCCAAATAATGAAACCATGAAAAAACCAGGTCAAAGAGTTGGTACCAGCCGAAACCGGTTTGGCTCAGTGGATAGAGCCTCGGCCTGCGGACTGAAAGGTCTCAGGTTCGATTCCGGTCAAGGGCACGTACCTTGGTTGCGGGCACATCCCCAGTAGGAGGTGTGCAGGAGGCAGCTGATCGATGTTTCTCTCTCATCGATGTTTCTAACTCTCTATTCCTCTCCCTTCCTCTCTGTAAAATATCAATAAAAAATATATTAAAAAAAAAAAAGAGTTGGTACCAGTGGGTACCCAAGTTACTTCAATTTGTTTTTCATAGAGTATTTAGAAACTTCCCAGCTGTAAATAAAAGCTAACTGAAACTGCTTACGTCCTACTCTTTCCCTCTTCAACCTATACTGTCAGGGTACAAAAAAAAAAAAAAAAAAAAGAATTGATTCTACTCTGTTGTATTTCCACTGAGCTTATGAGCTACATCACAAGCTGTGTTAAGGCTTTCCCCAAAATAAGCCAGTCTCACCTGGACATGCTCTGGGGGCCCTTGCCAGGAGGCCTTGGGACAGTGGCATTAGTGTTATATTGCAACCACGTACCTGATCAATAAGCTACCCTTTCACCAAGTAAGTGTTAGTGGAGATGAAGGCAGCAGAAATGATGAGGAAAAGCCGACAATTTGTCGACCTACTACTTAAACACAGCTTAAAGTACACATTTCTGAATTCTTGAATCTGCCTCTAGGAGGCTAAGTGCCAAGTTTATCTTTCTTTTTTAAAACTCTGATCTCTAATTCCTACTCCTCCCCCCCCCCCCACCCCCGGCCACACACACACACAGCAATGACCACTGCATTTGTAAATACTCTCTATATGTATAAAAAGCCAGGGGCCCTAACAACCAAAACAACTGATGGACAACCACACAGCAGGTGCCTGGGGTGACCAGGCTGGCGGGAGGGTTAGTGAGGGGTGACCAAATGATTGAACAGCAGGCTGCGTGTGGTGACCAGGCCAGGCTGGGAGCGAGGGGTAGTGAGGGGCAACCAGGATGGAAGAAGGGGGCAGTGAGGGGCAACCAGGCTGGTGTGGAGGGGCAGTTGCGAGTGACCAGGCCAGTAGGCAGAGGCAGTTAGGGATGATAAGGTTGGCGGGGGGGGGGGGGGGGTTCAGTTAGGGGTGATCAGACAGGCAGGCAGGTGAGCAGTTAGGTCCTAGCAGCTAGAAGGTGTGCTAGGTTTTAAAATATATACTGTCTCTTATCCTCATACTAACCCAATTTTAAGGATAGATTCTAGGTCACGATCCACAGGTTAAGAACCGCTGCTGTAGAGCCTAAGACCATCAGAAAACACAGATATTTACATTATGATTCATTAACAGTAGCAAAATTACAGTTATGAAGTAGCAACAAAAATAATTTTATGGTTGGGTGTCACCACAACATGAGGAACTGTATTAAAGGGTCACAGCATTAGAAAGGTTGAGAACCACTGAGTTAGGAGCTAGCAGCCCCAGATTGTGAGAGGGATGTCTGACTGCCAGTTTAGGCCCAATCCCCGGGCCTAAACCGGCAGTGAGCCATCCCCTGAGGGGTCCAGGATTGGAGAGGGTGCAGGCTGGGCTGAGGGTACCAACCCTTCCCCCATGCATGAATTTCATGCACCGGGTCTTTAGTCTATAATAATCTATAATAATAAAAGCATAATATGCTAATTAGACCGGACATCTAGTAAAGGATACAGCACACACAATATGCACTTCAGTTCTGCCTAGGCATGAAAAGACCTCTACCAAGCTTACCTTTTTGGACTCCTACCTCCAAAATAGCAACCGAGAGGCTATTGTCCTGGGAAGCCCTGGCTCGCCTCTTCTAGGACAGAGATACCCCAGAGCACTTTATCCTCCTCTGCCACTGTCTGTCAGTGGATGGGGATGGGAACGAGATTGGGCATTAGAGGTTTGTGGTAAACTCCGACATAGACTTTTCAATGCCTTCCAAAGAATACCCACCACGAGCATTGAGAGCCTTATCCCCAGGAGTACGGAAAGCCAATCCTCTCTGTGCACCAACAACCTTCCTGCTTCCCCAAACCCTGAGAGGGAGGAAGCCCCTTCCCTGCGGCACAGAACTCAGGAAGAGTACTCCTCTCCCAGGAAAGGCCGCTGATCCTCTGGGACACTGGGTAGGGGATGGGGTAAAGACATGACAGGGCCTGGCCAGAGGCTCAAGAAATGAGTCCTGCCCGGCTTCTCACCAGGAAATCCGAGGCAATGCCCAGCAGAGTGTCCAGATTCTCTTCCTCCTCCTCCTCCTCCTGCAGAAGGATGTAGGCGCCTCCAACCATCCATCCAGCCAGCAGACACAGCTGCTACCCTCACCACACCATCGCCTTCTCCAAGGCAGGGGCATCCACTACACTGGGTGCTGTCATCTTGTGGTCAGGGTCCTGCCAGCCCCCAGGGCGCCTACCGCAGTGCCTGATGGGCCTGGCCATGGCGCCCTGCGCATGCTCACAGAGGAAACCCAGGCTCCCATGGGTGGAGCTTAGACCCAGCAGTTCCTTAGTGACTCACCTTGGAGTTGTGTAGCTTCTACCCAGAGAGCATCTCTGTCTATACAGGATCAAGTGGTCTTAGAACCCTGACAGTCAGGTATTCTTAACAGACTTTTTTACATTTGGAAGTGTCCAGAGAGCTTCAGTCACTTGGCCAAAGTCATGTGGCTAATAACTAAACAGGACTGAAACTCAACTTGGATTCCAGCGCTTCTCCCCCCCACCACCCCCATCCAGCTGTACACACTCCTACACAGCTTTCAAGAGGAGCCTGCTGACTGTGTCCAGAATACCGCCTTTCCAAACTGCACCCTTAACAATACTCAGCTTTCAGGAAACCTTCCCTAATTCCCTGCCACCTGTGTGAAGAGCACGCCAGTGTGTTGCGATTGCTTCTCTGCAGAACCCAACATATAGTAGGTGCTCAATAAATGAACAGGCAACCTCAAGTCATTTCTTTCCGTCATTCTACAGTTTATCCTTTGCCAGAAACTGCGCTAAGAGCTTTTGGTGCATTATCTCTTGTAATCCTTCCAAAAGCATCCTGAGGAGTTGCTTTTATTGACCAGAATTGAAGACAAGGAAACTGAGACACAGAGTCAGACAACAGGGAATTTCACTAGAGGCAAGAGCTTGAGGACAGCAGCCAGAGCCCTCCTGACTCTGCAAAACCCCTGGCTCTGAGCTGACATGAATTACCCAAGAACCTGGGCTGCCATTCCCTGAACTGCACAGGAGGCAGGCAGATCACTGGCCTGATTCCTTCATTCCCTAAATATTATTGACTAGAGGCCTGATGCATGAAATATGTGCAAGAGTAGGCCTTCTTTCCCCCAGCTGCTGGCACTGGCTTCCCTTTGGCACCTGGGACTAGGCCTTCCTTCCGGCCACTGGCAGGCACGCCGGACCCAGGCTTCCCTCGCAGCCCTGGCTTTGTCCAAAAGAACATCTGGGCTAATTAGCACTTTACACTTTTATTATTATACACTATAGGCCTAGTGTACAAAAATTTGTGCACTCAGAGGGGTCCCTCAGCCCGGCCTGCACCCTCTCACAATCCAGGACCCCTTGGGTAGGGTCCCTAGGCCTGGCCTGAGATCAGGGCCTCTCAGGGCTTTTCTTCCCTGGGTTGCAAGCAGCTGCCCACCTTCCACCCCCCACCTCCCCCGCACCACCAGTGGCCTCCCTCTGTAGGAAACAGGCTGGGGTGCAATGGCTTGGCTGACCTGGGCCTCCCTCTTTCTTTGCTGGAGGGCAGGGCCAGTCCTGCAAGGGGCCGTCTGCATACCTGATCGCCCCTTACTGCTCACCTACCTACCTGATCACTCCTAACTGCTGGACTGCCTACCTGATCACTCCTAACCACTCTGCCTGCCTGATTGCCCCTATCCACTTGCTTGAGGGTGGGGCCAGCCCAGCAAGGGGCCATCTGCCTACTTGATCACTCCTAACCGCTGATCTGCCTACCTGATCACCACTAACCCCTCTGCCTGCCTGCCTGATTGCCCCTTACCACTTGCTTGGGGGCGGGGCCAGCACTGACTTCCAGTTGGTCAGCCTCTGGGCATTACTGGTCATTACTACCCAGGGTTATTTATTTTTTATGATTTTTTATTTTTTTTGCGAGTTTAAAGTTTTTTATTATACATATATATTGTTTCTAGAAGTTATTTTTTAGTAAATCTTTAATGTTCAGATTATTACAGTTGTTCCTCTTTTTCCCCCCATAGCTCCCCTCCACCTGGTTCCCACCCACCCTCTGCCCTTACCCCCCACCACTGTCCTCATCCATAGGTGTACAAATTTCGTACAGTCTCTTCCCGCACCCCCCACATGCCCTTCACCCTAAGAATTGTCAGTCCACTCCCTTCCTATGCCCCTGAATCCATTATATTCACCAGTTTATTCTGTCCATCAGACTTTTTATTCACTTGATTTTTAGGTTCACTTGTTGATATATCTGTATTTGTTGTCACTTTGTTGTTCATAATTTTTATCTCTACCTTTTTCTCTTTCTTCCTCTTCTTAAAGAATACCCTTCAGCATTTCATATAATACTCTTTTGGTGGTGATGAACTCCTTTAGCTTTTTCTTTTTATCTGTGAAGCTCATTATCTGACCTTTAATTCTAAATAATAGCTTTGCTGGGCAAAGTAATCTTGGTTATAGGTTCTTGCTGTTCATCACTTTGAATATTGCTTGCCACTTCCTTCTGGCCTGCATTGTTTCTGTTGAGAAATCAGCTGACAGTCATATGGGTACTCCCTTGTAGGTAACTAACTGTTTTTCTCTTGCTGCTTTTAATATTCTCTCTTTGTCTTTTGCCCTTGGCATTTTAATTATGATGTGTCTTGGTGTGGTCCCCTTTGGCTTCCTTTTGTTTGGGGTTCTCTGCACTTCCTGGACTTGTAAGTCTATCTCTTTCACCAGGTAGGGGAAGTTTTCTGTCATTATTTCTTCAAATAGGTTTTCAATATCTTGCTCTCTCTCTTCTTTGGGCACCCCCATAATTCAGATGTTGTTATGCTTGAGGTTGTCCCAGCGGCTCCTTACACTATCCTCATATTTTTGGATTCTTTTTTCTTTTTGCTTTTCCAGTTGAGTGTTTTTTGCTTCTTTGTTTTTCAAATCTTTGACTTGATTCTTGGGATCCTCTAGTCTGCTGTTGGATCTCTGTATATTATTCTTTATTTCAGTCAGTGTATGCTTAATTTCTAGTTGGTCCTTTTTCATGTCCTGGAGGGTCTCACTAAATTTCTCAGAGGTTTCTAGAAGATTCTTGAGTAACCTTATAACCGTGGTTCTGAACTCTATATCCAGTAGTTTGCTTTCCTGTATTTCTTTCATTTGTGACCTGTTTCTTTGTCTCCACGTTTTGGCTGCTTTCCTGTGTGAATAGAGTGGCTTTGTGTGCTAGGTGTCCTATAGGGCCTAGTGGCTCAGCCTCCCTAATTACCTGAGGTGGATACTCTTGGTACACCCCTTTGACATTAAATTTCTTCAAACTTTCACACAGGAAATATCATCTGGAAAATATGACAGATTTCTTAGTGGAACCTCAGTTAATTTTGCCAGCCAGCATTCCTGTGCCATTCCAGTATTTCAGTGAGGCCAGAGGAAAATTGCCACTGGGGGCTCATGCAAGGGGACAAAGGCTTTCTTTCTGAAATTTCCATTCAAAGGCCTAGACTTTAAAGTTAGCAGTAGCCTAGCACCCTTGACTTGTTTAAGCCACGTTATACCACCAGGAACAATACCCTGGGGAGTAATAAACTCATGTGCCCTTTCCCTCTATGTTACTTACTTTCCTCTGCTACTCCATTTCTCTTTCTGTAATGGTCACATTACATGTTCTTTTTGAACTCCTTTGCTGTGAATGTCTAGGAAACAGCACAGTTAGCCTTTCACATGGTATGAATAATAAGAAACCCCTCCCCAGAGGAAAATGAGAGGTACACTGAGCAAAGTTTTCAGTGGGGCCCCTGCGCTGAGGCCCTCCAGGATATAAGGCATCTTACTAATTCCCTTCATGCTATAAAACCACACTCTGGACATTAATTTCCAAGCCACATTACAAACCTCCGCGTGGTGTCCATATTTTCCCTCTGTCTTAGTTTACAACAAAAAAGGACAATAATTCAGAAGAAAAGTTATTTTTAAAAAGAAGAAACAGTTGTCTGAAAGTTTTCAAGGAAGTGTCTCAAATTCTACAGGACTTGCATTTAATCTACAGTGCCCAGAAATGCCCCAGGAATCCCTTCCAGTTGGCGGGGCTTCTGGACCTGGTGGGCAGACAGCGGTTCATACCGGTTCCTCCTGGGAATTTGTAGCAGTTTTCTGGGCAGGAAATCAGTCAAAGCTGATTAAACCGGGCGCAGGGAAGTTCAGCCTCAGCCCCAAACTCCCATGGAGCTGGGTTAAGTGCAGACATCAGTGGTGGGACCTTGGGGAGCAGGTCTAAGAGGAGGTGGCGGCGTGTGTTCCTCTGAGGCCTGGGACCCCAGGGGCTTGACACATGTTGAGGGGACAGCCCCAAGGTGTTGGCTGCAGTTCCCATTGCTCCCAGGCCTGCCTGCAGTGCTTACATCCAAGGCTGTAGGGGGACCTGGTGGGGGTGCTGGTCGGCCTAGGGGCTCCTGCTGGGTAGTCAAAGAGGTGGACTAGGCTGCCTCGCAGAGGAAGTGGATTCAGAACTGCTTCTCATCCTGGTACAAGGGGTAAGCCTGGTTGCAGACACACCAGGAGAAATGCAGATGGAGAACCACTGGGAAAAATCAGGGCTGATATGCCCTCCTCATTGGATTAGTACCTCATTTCCTCTTACTTGCTCCCTCTACACCACAACCTTGATAACCTTGAAGAAAAGAGGTGTTTTATTCTTGTTTGTTTGTTTGTTGTTTTAAAATTCTGGTAAAAGTTGTGCTTCCTGGCTCATCCCTCCCTTACTTGCACCAAGTGCCCCTTCTCTCAGGAGTGACCCCTGGTGAATTGACCCTTCTTTGTCATCTGAATATATTAGTGGAAAATGGCAAATGGATTTGGGGCCAGAGATGGTTTGACCACAGCCGGAGGACCAGATTTCTTTCTAAACTATCTTTCTAAGTGTTTACTTCAGCCCTTTCTCTGCTTCCTTGGTCTGGTCAGCTGTGCAAATGCCCCTGCCTGGCTGTGCTCATCCCACCTGGGGCAGGCAGCATCAGAGTGGGGAGGGGAGCAGCCCATGCATTCCAGCTGTGCAGGGGGTGGGGACTCACCTGCTGTTCCTCTGCCCTCTGTTTGGAGTTCAGCTTGCCTTTGTGGGAACCCATGGGAACCCGGAGTGGCTGGAGGAATTAGAGTAGGGGTGGGGACAGGTGCACTCAGCAGAGGCCATTACTTAAGGATCAGATTGACAACCTTCTCACCCCCAAAGCTTAACCACACTCAGATGGCAGGTGAGGCTGTAGCCTCTCACACATTTGGTAGAAATCTAAAATAGTAATGGCATGAGCACTGCAGGTGGGGGTGGGTGTGGTGTTAGGCAATTGCTACTTAATTTACATAAGGAATTACCCTCTGACCCCAAGATCACACTTCTAAGAATGTATTACAAAGAATCAGTGATGAAAGGAGGTAATGCATATGCACAGGGCCTTTCTGGGCCCTCCTATTTTGAACAGCCAAGGACTGAGTGGAAATAACCCCAGTGGCCTTGGGGAACGGAGTCTCCTGAGAGAATGTGGGGAGATCTGAAAATACAGCAGTGAAAATCCATTATGAATGGTAAATAGGGTTGCAATACAGCTCCTCTTCCCCTATACAGCTCTCTTTACATATTTCCATGTGGAGAGGTGGTGGAGACATAAAGATATAAATTAGACATATAAGTTAGGCAATTTCATAGTTCAGTCATTTACTTAATGAAAAATTATTAGGCACTGACTCTTCTTTAAACAATGAAAATAAATAGTGAAGAAAATAATTAATTTTCTAATGGATGGCACATTCTAGTTGGGAGAGAGTAGACAATAAACAAATATTTAACAGGTCAAGTGTGAACAAAAAAGTGACCACATACTAAACCTGACAAGCTCAGGGGAGGTGCCTGGCAGCATTTACAAACTCAGAGACCTTAAGTAACCACACAGTGTTATCAGTGAAGTGGGTATCCCTTTCCCCACTGGGTGCTTGGAGTTGGGCCCTTACAACATCTGGAGAAAAATAAATTTCTGAGACTCACACAGAGGGAGGAGTGATTTACATCCCTGGGTTTGCAAAGTCCCATTTCCCTCCATCCAGGCCTGGAAAATGTGCAGCTGGGGACTCAGTAGAGCTTGAAGCAGAACCAGTGTCCAGAGTTTGCTTTCCATGGTGGAGCTGGGTCCTGCATAACATCAGGCTACTTGCAGTCCATTAGTCCATTGTGTGTGAGGTCCACGTGGCCTTGGGCTATGCGGGCAAATGCAGGAGCATGAGATTTCCACAGGCCAGGAGCGTGGGCCTAGCAAGAGAGAGAACTCCTTTGTTTGGGAGGACAGTGTCTCAAATCTTCTCACATTTGCAGTGGCCACACCTATTGTAACCAATGACCTGTTCCCAGGTGTTCCTGACAGTCAAGCACCTTCCCTATTTCAGGGAGACCTGACTGGGCATGCACCTACTCCTCCCCTGTGCAGTCTCCCCCTGCCATCTGTAGGGAATAGCCCTGGGAGTGTTAAATTGCAGTTTCCTGGGACAGCTGCATAAAAGACATGCCGAAGAAATTTGGCCTTCCCTTTACTCCTCAGATGCAAAAAGAAGCAGACCATTTGATGGATGAGAACAGAAAATCCCAAAACCAAAAACATAACTTGCGAATTTAATGCTCAGTAAAGTGACATTTTAAACGAGGCCAGAAAAGGTGGTTTGTGACAGGTGAGTAGCCTTTTTAAAGAAAAAGTTCTTACACGTTAACACCGTGCTCCAAAATAAATCTTGGATTGATTGAACATTTATTTGGGGGAAATAAAATGTAAGTGTAAGAGGTGAACCAAAGGGGAGATGAAGAGGAATGCAGAGAGGGGGTTTCATTTCATCAGGAGAACAGGCAGTGGTTTCTGGTAAATTTGCCCTTGCAGACACATATTGCCACAATCCCTGAAGCCATGAAAACATCTGTTTGTTCTTGCATCAGGAACATTCCCTGGAGTTTGGCTAGGGCACAGTGGGATGAGGAAGAGAAATAAACTGTGTCACAAAGAGATTTAGAGATGTTTTTAAGGGGAGTTTTCTGGGGGACTAGACCTTGAGCGTCCTGAAGTTCCAAACCACCCTAGCCCTGGTCTTAGGCAAAGACTGCCTTTTCACTGGGCTGAGTAACATTTGTAAGCATCTGGAAACACTTAGCCAACTCCCAGGGATGTTTGAACAGAACCCACACCTGCCCATGGGCTGTTCCTGAGATTTGAGAGGCTTGGGCCTTGGGCATGGGCTCTGGCTGCCCTTGACCACAAGGCTCTGTGCACATGGGCAGTTATGTCAGAGGCTGTTGCTTGGTAACTATGATTCTGAGCTGGGAGATGCTAAACTTCCAAACTGCCAAACTGCCAAACTGCTGAACTGCCCTGCTTGAATGCTGTGGCGTGAGGTGGTTGGCTAGAGAGCTAGTTTTGGGCTCAGAAGGCGTGAAAAGTGGAGGGAGAGTGAGGTTTCTCTGAAGCCTAGACTCTTCGCCATGAGGAAGGTGTTTTCTTTTCTGAAGAATTCCAGTGTGGAGGCCATGGGTGCCCCTCCCAGCAGGGCCAAGGTCTCCCTTACCAGTGGGACCATGGTCTCCCCTACCAGCGAGGCCACGGTTGCCCCTACCAGCGAGGCCATGGTCTCCCCTACCAGCGAGGCCACGGTCTCCCCTATCAGCGGGACCCTGGTCTCCCATACCAGCGGGGCCATGGTCTCCTCTACCAGTGGGGCCATGGTCTCCTCTACCAGTGGGGCCATGGTCTCCTCTACCAGTGGGGCCATGGTCTCCTCTACCAGCGGGGCCATGGTCTCCTCTACCAGCGGGGCCACGGTTGCCCCTACCAGCGGGGCCATGGTCTCCTCTACCAGTGGGGCCATGGTCTCCCCTACCAGTGCGGCCATGGTCTCCCCTACCAGCCAGGGGAGCAGTGGCATGGAAGCCAGAAGACCCAACTTTCAAGACAAAGATATGAATGCGATCCACAAAGCTGCCAGAGACGGCAACAGGTGGAGAATGAAGCAAATCCTCTTTTTCAGGATAAATGACCTCAATGCAAGAGATGAGATGAACAGGTAATAGGGACTGCAAGGCTGGGGGCCCAGGGTACAATGGGAGGAGGCGGGTGGGTCTGGGAGAGGCACGCCATTGCCTGGGCTCAGCAGCTGGATAGCAGCCCTCCTGTCAGCCAGGGGACAGACTTGACTTCCCTCCTGGGGCCCCGCAGCACCTCCCTGGTGGACACCTTACCTGGGGTTTAGCACTCAGACCAACTTTATGAGCAACAAAATCAAAAACATAAAGACCCACTCATTATTCTCTTACAGAAAACTTTACTGATGTATTTTAAGTGATTCAACTACATATCAATAACTGAAATGAAATTAAGTATATACAGCATCTTATATTTGATGTAAACATTTTTATACCATAATGTTGCATACTATAGAAAAGTGAATAATGAGAGATAATTACCATAAAAGATCAACTTCTAGGCTAAAAGGTCTTTGGACAAAATCCAATAACCACTTTATATCAGTGTATACCGATGTTATTAAAAATATTTTTATTGATTTCAGAGAGGAAGGGAAAGAAATAGAAACATCACTGTTGAGAGAGAATCATTCATAGGCTGCCTCCTGCATGCCCCACACTGGGGATTGAGCCCACAACCCAGACCTGTGCCCTGTCCTGAATCAAACTGCAACCTCCTGGTTCCTAGGTCGACGCTCACCTGCGAGCTACATCAGGGCTCACCTATGTTCTTTATTGAGGGACCTCAGAAGGAATTTGAAGTGGAAAGATGGCTGTGGTCCTGATTAGGAAGATTCAATTTCTGAAAATGTGTGCTCTTCCTATGTTTATCAATTTTACAACCAAATAGATATGGTTTAAAATTTTTAAAGTTACCTATTATCGTTTATCGTTGTGATGAGATTAAGAACATTTCTGTATAGTAGACACAGGTTTATCATTTTAGATATCAACATGTGCTATAGATTTCCACAAAGTAGTTGTTTACTAATAGCTGAAAAGACAGATAAATGATTGGAACACAATGGAAAATGCCCAAACACCCAAATATATGCAAGACTTTAGAACTTGATGATGGTGATATTTCATGTTTGTAGGAAAAGGTCAGAAGCAAAAGGTGGAGAAATATATGTTGAGTATTTGGAGAAAACTAGCTACATTTTGATCTCCTCCAAATAAATTCCAGATTAAAAATTTTAAATATACAAAATGAGAAAAGTACCAGAAGAAAACACAAATGCTTATATATATATTTTTTTCTTTTAAAAAATATATTTTATTGATTTCAGAGAGGAAGAGAGAGGGTGAGAGATAGAAACATCAATGATGAGAGAGAATCATTGACTGGCTGCATCCTGTACTCACCCCCCACCCCGCACCCACTGGGAATTGAGCCTGCAACCTGGGCATGTGCCCTTGACCAGAATCGAACCCGGGACCCTTCAGTGCCCAGGCTGATGCCCTGTCCACTGAGCCAAACAATCCAGGGCTATTTATACTTTTTAAAATGATTACAAACACTTCAAAAGCAAGATTTCTGGATGTTGATTGAGCGATATAAAAAATTCAAACCCTCTGTCTGTCAGAAAATAATATTAGCAGGGTGAAAGAAGAAGTACTAGCAAAATATTTGCAATGTATGTGTATCAGAGAAAAAAATGTCTTCATGTTACAGAAACGTTTTTGAAATAAACAAGAAAAAACTAATTTGAAAGTGGTGGACAAAGTGCTTTTTGCATATGTACAAGTGACCAATGGACAAAGGAAAAAATATTTAGTGTCCTTGGTAGGAAAAGGAATTTAAGTTAAAAGAGGAAAACAATATTTTCCATCCACAAGGTTTGTGAAGATGACCAGTGATTATCCTTATACTGCTGCTTAAAGTTTTAGTTGCTTTTGACTTTTGCCATAGACAATTTGGTGCTGAGTACCACATTTAAAAATATATTTATATTCCCTATACCCATCTCTTCTATTTATACTAAAACATCTTTATGAAATAATTAGATATACTACATAGTTTGTTTTATTCAGCACTGCTTAAAATAGCACTATAATAAGGTCCGTTTGGCTATACATACACACAAACAAACTATGATCTTGTGTTAGCCAAAAATAGGTGCAAAATGTGACAAAATTCATTTCTGAGCATTTGTATTAAAAATGAGCATTTCTCTAAAAAATCTGATTTCTGAAATGAACCTGTGCAAAAATTCTAGTAAATATTATAATGAATGAAATAATCTTGGGGAAGAGCAATGATAGGAATCCTGCACAGATAAAAGTGGTTGCTCACTTCCTGTTTTATGGACTCATTTTTGAAATTTTTTTGAGGATTGGTATCTTCAGAAGGAAAGGGAATCTTTTTTAAGTTTATTTTTATTGTTGACACTGTTACAGATGTCCCCCATTCCCCTCCCTCCTCTTAGTGCTTTTCCACCCAGCCTTCACTTCATAGTTGTGCATGTCCATGGGCTATGCAAATATGCATATGTGTTCTTTGGCTAATCTTTTTGAGTCCCCCAATTCCCTCCCTCTGAGATCTGTCAGTCTGTTCCATGTATCCATGCCTCTGGTCCTTTTTGCTTGTTAATTTATTTTATTCCACATGTAAATGAGATCATGTGGTATTTGGATTTCTCTGATTGGCTTATTTTACTCAGCATAATAATCTCTGGTCCATCTATGTTGTCGCAAAGCATATAAGAGTTCCTTCTTTTTTACAGCAGCGTAGTATTCCATTGTGCAAATGTACTACATCTTTATCTACTCATCTGCTGAGGGGCACTTGAGCTGCTTTTTATCTGTGCCTATAGAGTGTATGCATATATCTAATTGTACACATGTGTGTTTTACTTTGTATAGATTTACTACATAATGTATGCAAACGATTATAGATTAATCATTTCAGTTGTGTGCTTATGAAAATAAAACATCGAAAATAGCGCCCAGTATAGCTCAGTTGGTTGGAGTGTTGTCTGGTACCCCTCCTGTGGGAACTAATCTATGCTTTTCCCTCACATTGATGTTTTTCTCTCTCTCACTCTCCCCCTCTTCCTCCCTCTTTCTCTAGAATTAATTAAAAATATTTTCTAAGTTAAAATTTTTCTTTTTGTCTGTTTTTGACAGTATAACAGATGTCTCCTATTTTTTTCCATTTTTATCCCCTCTCAACCCAGCCTCCACCCCACCACAGGCCTTTCCCATACTATTGTCTGTGTCCATGGGTTTTGCATACATGTATATATTTTTTTTGGTTAATCTCTTCCTGTTGCCCAATCCCTACCCTGAGATCTGTTATTCTATTCCATGCATCCATACCTCTGGACATATTTTGTTCATCAGTTTATTTTGTTCATTAGATTCCACATGTAAGTGAGATAATGTGATATTTGTCTTTCTCTAACTGGCTTATTTCTTTAAAAATATAAAATATAAGTCATTATTCCTATTCCACAAGTATCATTTTAACTTATAAAAGTTTTCTTTAAAAATATTAAGGTCTCCCACTATGTTTATTCATTCTTTCAATCCATCTGTACATGAAACATAACCTGAATATCTAATATGTGGCAGAAACAGTCTACTCAGGACCCTTCCAGTCTATCTCCCAGACCCATTTTTCATTCTCATGTTGGCCAATATGAGCAAAATGAGAAATATAAAATGGAAGTATTAGGACTTAATCGTAGTTGAAGCTTTTTTCTCCCTGCTTTCAAACAAAAGTATTTCTGAAGATAGGAAATTGTAAAAGATAACCTTTACCTGCCTTTTGAAAAGTATAATAGTACTAGAGGCCCGGTGCATAAAATTCATGCACTCGAAGCGGGGGATCCCTCAGCCTGGACTGCACCCTCTCACGGTCCAGGAGCCATTAGTTGGACATCATTCATGTTGCCAGGGGTGGGAGAGGCTCCCACCACCGCTGCTGTGCTAGCCAGCCATGAGCCCGGCTTCTGGCTGAGTGTCACTCCCCCTGTAGGAGCACACTGACCACCAGGGGACAACTCCTGCATTGAGCCTCTGCCCCCTGGTGGTCAGTGTGTGTCATAGTGACCGGTCGTTTTGCTGTTTGGTTGATTTGCATATTAGCCTTATATTATGCTAGTGGCCCAGTGCATGAAATTCATGCACGGGGGCGGGGGGGGGGGGGGCGTCCCTCAACCCAGCCTGCAACCTTTCCAATCTGGGATCCCTCTTGAAATCCGGGACTGCTGGCTCATAACCACTCACTTGCCTGCCTACCTGATTGCCCCTAACCACTCTGCCTGCTGGCCTGCTTGCCCCAAAATGCCCCCCCTGCCAACCTGATCACCCCAAACTTCCCCCCCTGCTGGCCTGCTCGCCTCCAACTGCTTCCTCTGCCGGCCTGCTCACCTCCATCTGCCCTCCCCGATGGCCTGCTTGTCACCACTGCCCCCCACCGGCCTGATTGCTCCCAAATGACCCCTACTGATGGCCTGCTTACCCTCAACTGGCCCCCCCTGATGGCCTGCTCACCCTGAATTGACCCCCCAGCCAGCCTGATCACCCCCAATGCCCCCCCCCACTGGCCTGATCACCCACAACTATCCTCCCCTCTTGGCCCTTAACCCCCTCTACCTTGGCCCCACCGCCATGGCTTTGTCCAGAAGAATGTCTGGAATGTCTCCTGGAAAGTTGCCCAGTGTAATTAGCATATTACCCTTTTATTAGTATAGATAGAGGCCTGGTGCACGGTTGGGGGCCGGTCTGGTTTGCCCTGAAGGGTGTCCCGGATGAGGGTGTGGGTTCTCTTGGGAGATGGGGTGGCCTGGGCAAGGGGCTTGTAGTGGTTTGCAGGCCGGCCATGCCTACAATGGGGTGGGTATCCCCACTGGGGATGGTGCCAGCCTGGGCGAGGGGCTGGGGCAGTTTTCAGGTCAGTCACTCCCCCATGGAGTGAGGGTCCCCTCTGCGGGGCATGGCCAGCCTTGGTGAGGGGTTAAGGGCTGATTTCAGGCAGATCACAGCCACATCAGGGTGGGGGTTCCCTGCTGGGGTGCCTGGCCAGCCTGGGTGAGGGGCTGAAGGCTGTTTACAGGCTTCCCCCCCCCCACCCCAGCAGGGACCCTCACCACATGGAGGTGTGGCCAGCCTGGGTAAGGGGCTGAGGGCTGTTTTCAGTCTGGCCACACCCCCCAGCAGGGACCTAACCAGATGGTGGCATGGCCAGCTTGGGTGAGAGGCTGAAGGCCGTTTGCAGGCTCCTCCCTCAGCAGCTGGCCCAGGCGACGGTGTCCTAAGCCTCCCATGCACCCAGGCCAGCTCCGTGGCCGCCGCCCACAGGCCCCTCGTTCGGCAGCTGGCCAGGGCAGGAGTGGGGGGTTGGCTTCCTCCATTGTCAGGGGCAACCCAAGCCTCGCGCTCTCTCTGACTGGATTTGTGGCCACCGCCATGTTTGTCCCGCTAATTTGTATACTCACTCCTGATTGGCTGGTGGGTGTCATGAAGTGATGGTCAATTTACATATTTCTCTTTTATTAGCATAGATAGGATAATGTATTATTATGGGCCAGGCCTCTAATTTAATTTTTTTTTTAGGTAGTTAAATGGAGGAGTGGAATTTTCACTTGAGCCTGAAGTTAAAATTGCCTTCAGCTCAAAAATCTGCATACCATTGAGACATATCTTGGTGAGGCTCATTCTGAACCCCCACACTGTTCTGCCAATACTTATACACTATTATGTGTATAAGTATTGGGAACCATCATATCTCGTCAGTGAAAGGTACCTTTTGTTTACAATGACTAACTTTATCTCATGAGTTGTGTTTTGGCTTCAAGCCTGTATCTAGTATTCATGCAGCAACTTCAGCTTTTCTGTTCAATATTTACCTGACATATATTTTATTTTATTTTCTCTAACTCTTTCTAGATTTTTATGTATTAGATAAGAATAGCCCATGGACATAAACAAGGGTCTGGTGAAGGCCCAGAAGTGATGGGTGCAGGGTGGAGGAGATCAATGAGAAAAAAAAACACAAAAAACTAAAACAAAGGGACATCTGTAATACTTTCAACAATAAAGATACATTTTAAATAAAAAAAAAATATCTTAGTTGAAAAGAGTTTTATGTGAAATAATATAAGTAATTGCTCTACACTGTACTTTATATTCTCAACTCATCTCAAAGAGATATTAATTGACCCTATGTTCACTGACTGAATGACTGACTTCTGCCATGCCGACCCAGCACTGACTGCCACGAGGGTTGCCATCAGACCTGCTTTTCTCTCTCGGCCTCTGTCCAGGCCTGATTGCAGCCCCCTCGGCAGTCAGTGCTGGGTCGCTGAGGTGCCTGCAGCATGGCAGTCAGTGCTGGGTCACCAGGACTGACTTCCGCCACTACAACCCAGCACTGACTGCCATGGTGGCTGCTATCAGACTCTGCTTTTCTCTCTAGACCTGATCGCAGCCCCCTCGGTAGTCAGTGCTGGGTTGCTATGGCGACCCAGCACTGACTGCAAGACTGACTTTCCGTGTTCGGTCGAGCCTTTGGTCATTTTGGACATTACGGACCCTGGCTCATTATATATACATTAGATGAGCGGTGCACGAAATTCGTGCATGGGGGTGTGTGTCCCTCTCCAATCTGGGACCCCTCTCACAATCCAGGACTGTTGGCTCCCAACTGCTCACCTGCCTGCCTTCCTCATTGCCCCTAACTGCTTCTGCCTGCCAGCCTAATCACCCCCTAACCACTCCCCTGCCAGTCTGATTGATGCCTAACTGCTCCCCTGCCAGCCTGATTGCCCCTAATTGTCCTCCCCTGCAGGCCTGGTCACCCCTAACTTCCCTTCCCTGCAGGCCCGGTCACTCCAACTTTCCTCCTCTGCCTGCCTGCTCACCCCTAACTGCCCTCCCCTGCAGGCTTGATCACCCCGAACTGCCCTCCCGTGCAGGCCTGGTCCCTCCCAACTGTCCTACCCTGCTGGCCACCTTGTGGCATCCATCTTGTGTTGACATGGGGACAGCAATCTTTGACCACATGGGGGCAGCCATCTTGTGTGTTGGAGTGACGGTCAATTTGCATATTATTCTTTTATTAGATAGGATAGAGGCCTGGTGCATGGGTGGGGGCCAGCTGGTTTGCCCTGAAGGGTGACCTGGATCAGGTTGGGGGTTCCTTTGGGGTGTGGGGCAACCTGAGCGAGGGGCCTATGGTGGTTTTCAGGATGGCCATGTCCCCCGGAAAACCACGCAGAGGCCTTGGTATCTGATATTTATTTATCTTCTACAGTTGACACTTTGTAGCCTTGAGCGGAGGCCAGGGTGGGCCAGGGCAGACGGGAAGCTTGGCTTCTTCCATCACCGGGGGCAACCCAAGCCTCCTGCTCTCCCCATCTCCGTGGCCGCCACCATCTTAGCTGGGATTTATTTATCTTCTAAAATTCAATCTTTGTAGCCTTGAGCGGAGGCCTGGGGTGGCCATGGTGGGCGGAATGCTTGGCTTTCTCCATCGCCGGGGCAACAGAAGCCTTTAGCTTCCTCTAGCTCTGTGGCTGCTGCCTTATTTGTTGGGTTAATTTGCATACTTGCTCTGATTGGCTGGTGGGTGTAACAGAGTGATGGTCAATTTGCATGTTTCTCTTTTATTAGTGTAGATAGGTTAAATAATATTGATCTTTAGGAACATCTGTTTTCCTTACAACCTATACATGAAAATATTGGACAAAATGAGTCATCCTATTTATTTGAATCCTGCATTTCCTTTGACTTAAGTTTTCTTGAAAAAAAAGTATGAATTACTTTTAAAAATTCTTGTTTTGCTTTTTTTAGTTCTCTTTCCCTCATATGGCTTTTAAGAACTAAAGTTTATTTAAATGACAACCATTGATTAGAATTGTAAGAGCTCTGCTGTATTCACCATTATTTCACTTAATGTAAGGCACCATGGATGGCATGATGCCAGTATTTTATGCATCAAAAATTTTTTTAAATGCTGCCAATAATAGTGAATTAAAAACTAGATTCCAATGTCAGAGATGTTAAAGTGTGAGAAGATAAGCATTTTAGAATCATTGAAATACTGTGTTCTTTCTGATCCTTAAAACAGATCTGCAGAGTAGGTATAATGATATCATTTTACTTCATTGAAATGTTGTCTTTATAAAGTGGTAGTGACAGTAATAACGATACTAATATTATCTAACAATTATGGAGCTGGTTTTTTGTGTGTGCTAGGAACTGTAGTAAACACTTTGCATAGATTCTCATTTAAGCAAACAGTGGTGTCCTGGAAGATAATTACTATATTTATATCCGTTTTGTTGATGAGAAAATTGAGGCACAGAAAGGCCAAGGGAGCTAATAAGTGAGTAAAATAAGATCAGACCCAAGTTGAGCTGAATTCCCAGGTCATCCTCTCTGTATTCAAATAGGCTTCTCCTTCATTAATGTGGTGAGTAACAAGAACTAATAAATACTGTACTGTTTCCAGAAGAAAACAAAATATTAGTTTTGAAGTCATAGGGATAAATGTTTACAATTACCTGGGTAATGTATGTTTTGAGATAGTGCCCTCTAAGTTCCTAAAGAGTCCTCTGACTTCCATAGGACTGCACTCCATGTGGCCTGTGCATATGGTCATCCAAGGATCGTGAAACTCCTACTGAAAAGACACTGCATAGTGAACTACACTGACTATGAGAAAAAGTCAGCGCTGATTCTCGTATGTACTCGCCAACTATGTCAACGTGAGATGGGGTTGGCTTAATTACTTAGAATCAAAATGGATTTATCTCATTGACTATAAGTCACTGGTGAAAGACATGAGATGGGCTTGATTTAATTACTTAGAATAAAAATCAATTCATCTCATTTAACTAAAAATCATTGGTGAAAATTGTGGAATGTTTCCTTGAAATTCCTAGAATTTATAATAATCTATTTCTTGGCATAATACTGACAGGCCGTACAATACCAGAATACCGAATGTGCAAATGTGCTGCTCAACTATCGTCCCAATCTATTCACAATGGACAACGAAGGCAACACTGCTCTGCACTATGCTGTCCTTGGTCACAGTAAAGCTATAGTGGCAAAGATGCTTTTATTCGGGGCAAATATTGAAGCAAGAAACAAGGTATAGCTCAAGTAACCTTATTTATAAAATATTTGAAATACTTGTTTTTAGTTTAGATACAAGCATTTTTTAAAAAAAAATTGTTTGTATTAAGAGAGGAAGGAAGAGGGAGAAACATCAATGATTACACAGAATCATCCATTGGCTGCCTCCTGCACATCCCCTACTGAAGACTGAGCCCGCAAATCTGTCATGTTCCCTCACTTGTCATCAGCCGTGACCTCTAGGTTCATGGGTCTACACTCAAACACTGAGCCACACCAGCTGGGCACAGGTGTTTTCTTTCTCACACACATATACTAAATACAATAGATCAGGCCCTGTAACCATGGAAACAACTCCAAAGCCCAGTCGGGGGCCTGGGAAATGCAGTGTCCATGGAAGGGGCAAAGCTCTGTCTCCTTCCACCCCAGAAGGAAGAACTTCCTGTTAGTGCCTGGGAGTGGGAGACAGGCTCAGAACCCACTAAGGACTGAAGGCCTGGGGGAGTGAAGTGATGCTCTGCTGGCAGGGGCTTGGGAAATGGTGCTGTTGGGGATGGGTGGGAGGAGGAGGCCTAGTACCCAGCAAGGGGAGCTGGGTGAGTGCAAGTGGGAAGAGGAAACCCCAGTCCACCGGCAACAAAATAACAACAGGAAACCACGATAGGAACAAAGATTCTTGGAACCCGTACTGTAAATGTTGGAAGTGAGATTTGGAGAAGGGTGTTGCAGTTAATCTGTTGAAGAGGCAGTGGAGGGCATTTTAAAGGGAAGAACAGCCAGTGACTGCACAGGGGTGAGAAGAAAGGGGCTCCTCTTTTTTTAATCCTCACCAGAGGATATTTTTTCCCATTGATTTTAGAGAGAGTGGAGGGAGGGAACAGATGAGAGAGAGAGTGAAACATCTATGTGAGAGAGACACATGGATTGGGTGCCTCCCCCATGGACCCCCTCTGGGATTAGGGATCCAAGCTGCAACCCAGGGACTTGCCTTTGAATGAGAATCTAACTCTCCACCCTTCCATGAGCTGGCTGACACTCCAGCCATTGCATAACACTGGCCAAGGCAAAAGGGGCTACTTTTTATTTACTTTCTATATTATATGTGTAAGTTCAGAGGATCTTTCATAATTTTCAATATTTAATTTGAATATATGTAATTTCTTAAATTATAAATTGTTTTTGATGCTTTACAGAATGACCTCACACCACTTGGACTTGCTAAACTTGCAAACAATGAGAAAATGGTGGAATTTTTAATAAGCAGGGGTGCAAAACGCTACCAGACAAAAAGGTACAATAGTTTGTTCTTTTTAAAATTTTATTAGGAGAGTACATTTATTAAAGCTGGGGACCATGAAATAGGAAGAGCTTTGGGTAGAAGAAGCGGGTGTTAGTTGGAACCATCCCAAGCTTCCAGAGAGATTCAAATAATGCTGCAGGAGAAGATCAGGCGTTCTTTCCTCCCTTGTTAACAGATCTGTACTCCAAGGTCACTCTCTATCCTGTGGAGCATCTTTGTTTAGGTAGTGGAAGGTCCCATAAGGCCTTTCCAGAATTGTAAGCATCAGCTTGCCTGAGGTTCCATAATTGAGGTTGTCCCCTCAAATGATCTCTTTGCCATAACAATGAAACTTTACCTCAGGTTTCAAAATTTAAATTATGCCTCACATGTAAGGCAGTCAACAAAAAGCTCTGAATCAAAAGTAGGTTATTGGTCCATAAAATTGCTAAGGGCCCATCCATGACTCATCAGTATCCATGGGTGACCAGTAGAATTGCATCTTCCAAGCCAATTGGGTGGACAGGGAGAGTAAGCCTTGTTCTCATAAAGATCTGCTGGCTCACAGGGCGAGTAGGTAGAGAAGTGATAGTAAGAGTCCAGGCCAGGTCCTGACTTCTATCTTCTATTAGATTTCTTTCTGCTGCTGGTATGATTCGCTGCAAAAATAAAGGGAGCATGGTGTTATCTGACTGCATGAGGTAATATATATATATATATATATATATATATATATATATATATATATACACACACACACTTAGTTGCCAGTTATATAATAGCTGAGATGCCCTGAAATACAAACCACAATTGGAGTACAGGTAATACCAAAATTAATAACATTTTCTGAAAACTGCAACATTTGAATGTTACAAATCATGAATAGCCCACATTGGGGTTGATTTGGGATTCCGAAATAGTTTTGACAAATAAAGTTCATAACTAGATTTTTTTCTTTGTTTTACTGTTTTTCTGAGCATATCATTTTGCTGTATTATCTCATTTCATCCTCCTAACAACCTTCTTCAATAAGGTAGTAAGATTCTTATTTTGTGGCAGAGGACCTTGAGCCAAAGAACAATGATTCATTTGAGAACAAATGTCTGTGGGTTATAGAACTAGGATGTGTGAGTTCAAGACATTTGTGATATCAAACTAACTCTAATTAATTCATTGAACTACAATGCCCTGAAATCATGACTGTTACACCTTTTTTAAAAATTACATGCTTCATAAAACAGTTGTAGAACTTACAAATTTAAAGTGTATGGTATAATTAAAGTTTTAATATTAGTTCTGATATTATGTAAAACATTCTATGAATTTAGTATATTTGGAAAATAGTTTTGTATTAATATTAAGAGAGTGACATTATCACTATTATTTTTTTTTTTTTGTACATAGGACGCAACAACTAACTTCTGAATATAAAGAAGAAAGAAGACCACAAACATCTCAAAGTAGCAATCTTGGTAAGACTTGAAATAGTGAATTACTCCTGGTGCCCCTACCACAGATGAAATAAGAGTAGGGAAGTTTTGATAATGAAAGAACACTGTAAAAATACCAAACAATGTGTATGTTGCATATATAGTTTTGCTCAATCTCCTTCTTAAGAGCATAGCATTCAGTAGTATTAACAAAGTTAATTGTAGGTAATTTAAAATCTGGGGCAATATTTTTTTAAATAAGTTCATTTATTTAGATCTGACCCCTAAAATCCCATATGATATCTTTATGTAAAAAAGAAAAAAAGATGATAACTTAGGATGTTGTATGTTTCTACTATATTCACATGAAAACAAATTGGACTTGTTCTAAAAATGGATCCTAGCTTTAGATTTTATAGTGAATGGATTACATTTAGTAAATGAATACTTGGTATTACATAGTGATTTGTCTCACTAAAAATGTAACTAAAACTAAGAACTCAGCAATACCTTCCTGGAACCACAAACAATGGCAAACCATAAGAGCTACAGCACTTAGCCAGAGTGCAACAGTCCCAAAGAGATTGTCTCTTAAAGATTTCTACCCAGAGTACTTAAGTCAGGAAGGCAATGCCTGCTGAGAAGCATGGCAGATTTGACATAGTATACCAACAAGGTCTCACTATTATCAACTTCATTGCTCAGAAGTCAAAACAGAATGAGATACGTTGACTTCATTAGTTGGATAATTGTCAGGACACTGTAATTTCTTTAGAACACGATGCTCTGTTGCCATTGGCCAGAAGGTAATCATAATAAATATTCAAAGAGCCCAACCTGGGACTCAGGAAATGATAATAAAAGTACAAGGGTGTTTCACAATAACAAAAATGCCAGTGTGCTACCCAGATGTGGCACCTAGTTCATTGTGCAATTGGAACTGCATGAGGACACCTTGGACTTAGTGGACCTTTATCAGAGGACTTGTGTAGGTTGGTTTTGCAAGTTATAGGAAATACAAGGATGGAATAGCGTTTTGACCTTGAAGGTGTGCATAATATGAGAGAGTTGTCCCCTGCTTTATATATGTGGTTTTTTAAAACAAATATTGCAAAGAAAACGTCAAAAAGAAGTCAATCATTTGTCTGCTATTTAACTCTCAAGTGTCTTTTAGGCGCTAAGTGTTATCCTGATGTTGCAGAATGAAAACAGTTAAAAAAAAACAGTCCTTGCCCTCTAAGAGCTTGTTAGTATCATTGTCATTTCTATTATTTACATTACTTTATTCAGTGCTACTAGGTGCCAGAGCACACTAGGAGCTTATAATTATCCTTGTTTATTCCTTTGTATTGGCGTGTAGTGTGTGCCAGCCTCTTTAAGTCCATGATGAGAATCTGAGTTTTTGAAATGTGTGTGAGGCCTTGGCCAGATAGTTTAGTTGCTTAAAGCGTTGTCCCTGATAAGCCAAGGTTGTGGTGTTGCTGCCTGGTCAGGGCACATACCAGAATCTCCCAACGAATGCACAAATAAGTGGAATGTATATTCCACCTCTCAAATAAATTGCTTAAAAATTTAAAAGAAATAAAAAATGTGGGTGTGTTTTAAAGTAAGCATGCAGACTGCAAATAAGTTTGCCAGGCAATTCAACCCTGTTTAGTTGGAGAAATTGTCAGTGTGATGTTTTCATTTTCTTTATTGGAACTTTCATGCTATAGAACCTGTTGTCAATCATTAGGATTCTGTATTATATTATTTTCTGACATCATTGTTTCATTAATCCCTTTTCTGCCTTTATTCCAATAGCTACAGATCTACAAGAATCTCCAAAACCAGCACAAAACAAAACAAAATCAAAGAAAGGTATTAAGTGAAATCAGCTTCTGACTATAATCTTGTATAACACATCAACCCAAATAATAACAATTTCAGATAATGCAATGTTGTTAGAGGTTCCTAAACACACACCTTGGTTTGCTTATTCACTAGAAAACTTTACAGGACTCAGCATATACTTGTGTTCATACCTGAGATTTATTACAGTGAAAGACCAAAGTAAAATTATCAAAGAACAAAGGTTTGTGTGTGACAAAGGGTGGAGGACATTAGGCACAAGCTTCTAAAAGTCCTCTCCCTGTGGAGTTACCAGGATGTTCTTGGTTACTCCAGTGTCAAATTCTGATAACCCACGTGAAACTATGTCATCTACCCACCTTTTAAATATATATATATATATATATATATATATTTTATTAATTTTTTTAAATTTTTTTTTTTTTTTTTTTTTTTTTTTTTTTTTTTTTTTACAGGGAGGAAAGGAGAGGGATAGAGAGTTAGAAACATCGATGAGAGAGAAACATTGATCAGCTGCCTCCTGCACACTACCTACTGGGTAGTGCCCCCCACCAAGGTACATGCCCTTGACCAGAATCGAACCAGGGACCCTTGAGTCTGCAGGCCGATGCTCTATCTACTGAGCCAAACCGGTTAGGGCGTCATTTACCAGCCTTGTTAGACTTAGTGCCAAGGTTGTTATGGCACACAAGTCACATGGGCATCTTCCCCATAGCCTGAACTTAAATTCTAGATTCCCAAAGGAAAGCAAGTGTTTAGGCACCAGGGCCAAAGGTGGAATCCCTCCCCAGATTCAGGTTCAGACACCAAGTCAAGGGCAGCCATTTAAGCAGGACTTTCTAAGGATAGCAGTATTGGGCCTGCTTCATAAAAATTTTCTGCACAGCAGTTATAGCCCTGACTGAATTTTTGGCGTTGACTTCAAAATTTATTTTTAAAGCAAGTAATATGACAATATAATATGGTATTGGTTTCAGTTGCATCATCCATAATTGCTTGCAATGGTGGTAACTTTTGTGACTCTTGGTGAGTATTTAATAGGTATTTGTACATAAATTACTAGTGCAATATTAGGCAATGATAAGCTTTCCTTTTTATCCAATTAATGTCTCAAGATAATTTTTAGATAAAATCAGCATGATGATTTCTGATTTAAAATTAGAATAAAAAGTGGTTTTTAATTACATTGATGATTCTATTTTTATTTATATTGCCCTAAATCTATATTTCTAAATATAAAGCAAGATATTCAATCATATTTATCAGTTATTTTCTTGCCCTAGTATACAATTAAAATTATTGACTTTGTTTTTGTCTTTCCATATATTTTACTCAATTTTGGGGATGATACCCATATTCTGATACTTGGATCTTTATGTTAATTTCTAATTTTTTATTTTTTTAATAAAGGAAAGCTTCAAGTTTTTTTTTTTTCTTTTTTTTAATATGTTTTATTGATTTTTTACAGAGGGGAAGGAAGAGTGATAGATAGTCAGAAACATCGATGAGAGAGAAACATGGACCAGCTGCCTCCTGCACACCTCCCACTGGGGATGTGCCCGCAACCAAGTTACATGCCCTTGACCGGAATCAAACCTGGGACCTTTCAGTCCGCAGGCTGATGCTCTATCCACTGAGCCAAACCGGTTCTGGCTTAATTTCTAATTTGACTGTGTCTTACAATAGCATTAATATATTGATATACTGTATGTTAATAGAAGATTCAGCAGATACATTTTATAAAGAAAAGTTAATAAGCCTTATTTTTGGAGCAGTTTTAGATTCACAACAATATTGAGTGGAAAGTACAGAGTGCCCATAACCCCTTAGCCCCTACACCTACAGCTCATGTTTGACATTCTGCACCTGAGAGGTTCATTTATTACAATGGATGGACGTGCATTGACTCATCATTACCAACCAAAGTCCATAGATTACATGAAGGTTCACTCTTGTTGTTGTATATTCTATGGGTTTTGACAAATGTACGATGACACGTATCTTATAGAATCTTTTCGCTGCCCTAAAAGTCCTTTGTGCTCTGTTTGTTCATCCCTCCCTCCTCCCTCAGCCATGCAAACCACTGATTATTTTTACTGTCTCCATAGTTTTTCCATTTCCTGAATGTTGTGTAGTTGGCATCATACAGTAGGATCTTTTTCTGTGTTCAAAAAATTAAAATTCCAAGGTAATTGGATGTATTTATGCAAGATGTTCTCTGTCCTTTGTGTTTTTTTTTGTTGTTGTTCATCAGCATAGGATCTGATGACATGTGCCATACACACTAAAAAAAGCATGATTTCTCCTGGCCACATAATGGGGTAGGCTGAGAAAAAAGACCTCACACACAACAGCAGAGCGCTAACTGTTTGGACCATCCTGCTCTATGGGGTGAGTCCTGAGAGACTCTCCCAATGGACTGAGACAGTCTCGAGTAGTTCTGCTTTCTACAACTGGAATCACAAAGTCTTTCATACTTACCTTGCAATTGGAAATGGGGCCAGAAGAGTCTGTTTCCTATGTTTTCTGTGCTCCAAAGTGTAGTGGCTAGCAACCAAGCTTCCTTGTGATGTTCATCCTAAACTGGCTTATCTGCACTGAAGAGCTGGAGAAGCTGTACTGTGTTAGGCCAAAATAAGTATACTCTCTTCCAACTGCGCTATATGGAAGGAGTCTAGAAAACTCATATTATTTACTCTAGGATCCTTTTTTACACTAACAATACCATTTCTGTCAGTTTGATGGTGTTTGGGTAAGATTATGTTCATTGTACACAGCAGTCCAAGGTAATATCATATTTTGATAGATACCATTCCTTTTTTTTTCTTGCATTTGGTATATTTAAAATGAGAAAGTAAATGTTCTTAATGTGTTAATGGCCTACCAATAATATGATTAATATTCACTCAAGTATAGTCTTCAGGTGTGGTCTCAAAGGGATACTTTATAACAAAGCATTAATTCGGTACTTTTAAAGCCATAAATTTTTCTATTATTGTTTTAAAATGTATTTTACTTTTTTCTTTAATAGTGGATGAGATCTCTGCAGAAGGCTCTTTAAAGAGGTAGGGTTTTATGGATTTTAAAAGTTATATGTTAAGGGAGTGCAGAGAAAAGAAACTACCATTTCTAGAGTGTTCTGCTGTGGACTAGACCCTATATTATGTAATTAACCATACTATATAGTCATCTCAATAGCTCTGCAAAGTAGCTGTGCGATTATAGCCTAGTTTTTATTGAAGAGGAAACAGGGGTTCAAGGAAGTGGATGCATTGACCCATGATTCCATGGTCAGCAAGTGGCTGACCCATAATTTGACTGTCAACCAGCTTGGCTCCCAAATCTAATCTGTTGTCCCTCAACATCTCTACTAATAAAAGGTAATATGCTAATAAGGGTGACGTCTTCCAGAAGTTCAAAAGCCACAGCGGCTGCAAGGGCCTAGGGCCAGCACCACACGGGAGGGGCTGGCCATTCTGGTGCTTGCCCGGGAGGGGCACTTTGGTTTGGCGCTGCTGGTCCAGTGCCCTGGCTCCTTTTGCAGAGGAGGCCCGAAGATGGCGCCACACCCCCTTCCACAAAGGTGGCACGGGACAAGCCCTGGCGCGGCTCAGTCCCAGTGCTGCCCCTTCCTCAGAGGCGACCACAGAGGCAGCAGCATGGGCCTGGTCCAGGCACCACGCCTCCACAGAGGCTGGATGGGGTACAACCTGCTGTTCCTCAACCTCCCACAGCCCCTCCCCAAGGCGGCCTGGCCCCAGACCTCCCCCTATCCACCAGTGGGCGGAAGGTGGGGCTAGCGCTAGAGAAGTGAGGGCCCAGGGCCTGCAGCTGCAGTAGCCAGCAGTGGCAGCAGCAGCAGGGTGATGGGGGCAGTGCCTTCCCCTCATCATCCCTGTTGCCTCCCACAGGGGAGGACATCCCCTGAGGGCTCCTGGACTGTGAGAGGAGGCATGCTGGGTTGAGGGAGCCTCCCCCCATGCACGAATTTTGTGCACTGGGCCTCAAGTAAACTGATAAGTTCCTGTGTACAAATGGCAGGAAGATACAAAAGAGAATCAGATCAACTCAGACAGTGAAATCACATTGTCTGGGAACTCCGATTTAGTGTTTTTTTCTAAGAGGCTCAGCTAGTCCAAGCATTTATCTTAGTGGTAAATGGAAGCTTGTTCTTCCCCACAAACCTTTTAGGGCCCATCTCAGTTAGCCATGGCCACAGAACCAAAGATTGTACCTAAGCTAGGCCTAATCAAGCAAGCGTTGTTAGGTAAAAGGATATCTATTCTTCCTGAGAGGAATTATTTATCTGTAAGTAAAAAGTATCTATGTATAAACCATGTTATGTTAATTAAACTCAGGGTGTATTTAGAGGATATTTCTAATTGATGTCTCTATTTACTCACTTCCCAGTCTGGTTTCCTTTTAGGCTGGTGCCTTTGCCTAGTTGTGTGAAGTTTTATCTTTTTCTTCCTAGAGTCCTTTTCCCTCTTCCATGACTTTTCTTGATTTATTTATTTATTTTTTTTACTTTCTCTTCTTTCTTTGGTGTCTCTTTCACTGTGCTATTTTTTCCCTTTCTGCCAGCTCCAGGGTTCTCCATTTCTCTATAGACAGAATCAAAGGCACATAGAATTTCAGGAGATTAAGGAAGCCTGTCAATTAATTAATCAAAAGAACCTTTAGTACTTCAACCGTGTTTAACATCCTGGCCAAGTGGTGCATCTTCATTGAAATCTTCCCCTACTTCAGACAAGTGACCACAGCATAGTTTCTTATCTGTTAGAGGACTTTAAATGAGCAATACCCAAGAGGGGCAAGAGGCATCCTTCTTGTCCCTTCATTTTAGCCTTGGAGGTAACTTAAAAAGTTGAACACTTCAGCAGGTAAATGGTCAACTCTAGACACACATATAGCATATTAACGTGAGGAGTATACCAAATTAGTGGTTGAAATCATCAGCTGCAATTGAGGATGCTGAGGGGGAAGTGATCTCTGTGTTATACGCACAGCCCTCAAGCTTGCTGGAAATGATGAGTCCGCAAATACAGTCAGGATTCTTCTTCAGCAAGGTACTGATGTCTTTTCTCAGGATAACTGTGGGTGGACTGCCGAAGAATAGCTTTTGTGAGTGGTTTTAACTTGTGTTTGATTTAAAATGCTAGTTATTACTAAACTGAGGTTTAAAATAGTTTCACTGTTCCTTTTTATGTACCAGGTGAGATTTCATAGTTTGGTTCAGGCAGTTTGGGAATGGCAGTGAATTAGTGTGTGTCTTCAGCCAGAAACAAAGCAAAGGCTTGCCTAGTTAGGAGGAGCAAATGGCCAGATTCTTTATCTCAGAACTTTTAAGACCTTTAGCCTTTGTATTCCCAGTAGAACCTCTGTGCATGGGGTTACAGATAAGTCTCATCTCTGAGTTTTCTAACTAGTTATTTGGGGTCTTGAAGGGTTCACTTCAGCAGAAAAACCTGTATTTTCTGGAGGCTATCTCCTATCCCCTCCCCCTTGAATTCTTCAGGAACATAAAGGATCCCATAAGTCCAAGGGAGGCAATTTTCTCTCACAAGTCATCTGGAGAGTTTTTTTTTGTTGTTTGTTTTTTTAAAAAAAGACATTCTAATTTTTCTTTTCCCCTCATTGTTCCTATTGCTGCAGAATTGCCATTGAAACTGGTCTTATAGTCGTGATTGATCTTTGCTCCCTGGTGAGCCTTGCTGATTCAGATTCCTGGGTCTTCATGTTGATTCTCTTGGACTTAAAAATCACAGCTTTTTATTAGTTTACATACATATGCTATTATCCTCAGCATATGCGCCCCGTGCGCACACACACGCACACACATACACTGGAAAGTCTATGCGGAGCTCACGCCTTAACCCAAAACTTTGTGGACTAGTTACCCTCGGAACTTCTTGTTTGTATCTTTCTGCTTGCAGGTATTACTTGGAACTATTCTAAGCTGTCACAGAGGTTCAAATAATGCTGCAGGAAAGACCAGACTTTCCTTTCTCCTATGTTACCAGATCTGTTCACTTTAAATCTGCACAGCATCTTTGTTTAGGTAGTCCCAAGTCACTTTCCCCACGGTGGTGGGCACCAACTTGCCTGAGATTCCATAATTGACATTGGCCCCTCAAGGGATCTCTTTGCTATAACAATGAAATTTTCCTAAGTGACTTGAATTTACCTCAGGTTTCAAAATATTTTTTTCAGAAGTTAAAAACTAAATATGATTATTTAATTTTTTATTGATTAAGGTATGCATATGTGTCCATATCCCCCCACTACCCCCCACCCCACTCCCATACATGCCCTCACCCCCTGCTGTCACTGCCCATTGGTTATGCTTATATGCATGCGTACAAGTCTTTTGGTTGATTTTAAATTACGCCTCACATGGAAGGCAGAAAGCTCTGATTCAAAAATAGATTATTGATCCTTACAATTGTTAAGGCCCCATCCATGACTCATCAGTGTCCATGTGTCACCAGCTGGATTCTATCTCCCAAGCCAGTGGGAGTGGACAAGGAGATGAAGCATCATTCACATAAAGATCTGCTTGTTGACAGTGTGAGTAGGTAGAGAAGGGGTAGTACTAGTCCAGGCCAGGTCCTGGCTTCTACTAGTTTTCTTTCTGCTATTGGTAGGTTTTGCTGCAAAAACAAGGGAGCATTGGTTTATCTGACTTCATGAGGAAATGTATTTGTACATACATTTAGTAGCAAGTTATATATTAACTGAGATACCCTGAATTACAAATCACAAAGAATGAACAGATATAACCCAAAGTAATAACATTTTCTAAAAACTGCAACATTTGAATGTTGGGAAGTATGAAAATCCCACATTGGGATATATTTGGGATTCTAAAATGGTTTCAATAACTATAATTCATGAACAGATTTTTTTCTTTGCTTACTGCTCCTCTGAGCATTTCTTTTTGCTGTATTATCTCACTTAATCCTTCTAACAATCTTCTAAAATAAGGCAGTAAATTTCTTTTATTTTCTAGTGGAGGACCTTGAGTCAAAGAAAGTGACTTTTTTGAGAACAAATAGCTGTTGGTTAGAGAACTAAGATGTCTGAGTTCAAGACATTTGCCATTATGTCAAGCTAACTCTAATTAATTCACTGAACTATACTTCCTCAAACATGACTATTTCACATTCTTTTTTAAAAACAATTTTCATGCTTCATAAAGTTTGTAGAACTTACAAACTTGAAGCATTTGGTATAATTAACATTAGCTCTGATATTATCTGAAGTATTCTTAGAATTTACTATATTTGGAGAATATTTTCATATTCTTTATCATCATTTTTTTTCTTTTTTTTTTTTTTTGTACACAGCGAGCAACAACTAATTTCCGAATATAAAGAAGGAAAGAAACCCCCAAAATCTGAAAGTAGCAATCTTGGTAAGACTTCTGATAGTGAATTACTCTTGGTGCACCTACCATAAATGAAGTAAGAGTAAGGAAGTTTTGATAATTAAAGAGTAGTGAAAAAATACCAACAATGTGTAAGTAGCGTGTATGTTTTCTTAATCTCTTTCTCGATAGAATAGTATTCAGTATGATTAAAAATGTTAATCACAGGTAATTTAAAATCTGGGGCAATATTATTTGAAAAGAAGTTCATTTATTTAGTCCTGATCTCTAAAGTGTCTCATATGATATCTTTATGTAAAAAAGAAAAAATATATTAATTTAAGATGTTGTGTTTTTCTACTATATTCACATGATAACAAATTGGACTTGTTCTAAAAATGGATCCTAGCTTTAGTTTTTATGTCTAATGAATTATATTTATTAAATGAATACTTGGTATTACACAGTGATATGTCTCACTAAAAAAGTAACTAAAACTAGGAACTCAGCAATACCTTCCTGGAACCACAAACAATGGCAAACCATAAGAGCTACAGCACTTAGCCAGAGTGCAACAGTCCCAAAGAGATTGTCTCTTAAAGATTTCTACCCAGAGTACTGAAGTCAGGAAGGCAATGCCTGCTGAGAAGCATGGCAGATTTGACATAGTATACCAACAAGGTCTCACTATTATCAACTTCATTGCTCAGAAGTCAAAACAGAATGAGATACGTTGACTTCATTAGTTGGATAATTGTCAGGACACTGTAATTTCTTTAGAACACGATGCTCTGTTGCCATTGGCCAGAAGGTAATCATAATAAATATTCAAAGAGCCCAACCTGGGACTCAGGAAATGATAATAAAAGTACAAGGGTGTTTCACAATAACAAAAATGCCAGTGTGCTACCCAGATGTGGCACCTAGTTCATTGTGCAATTGGAACTGCATGAGGACACCTTGGACTTAGTGGACCTTTATCAGAGGACTTGTGTAGGTTGGTTTTGCAAGTTATAGGAAATACAAGGATGGAATAGCGTTTTGACCTTGAAGGTGTGCATAATATGAGAGAGTTGTCCCCTGCTTTATATATGTGGTTTTTTAAAACAAATATTGCAAAGAAAACGTCAAAAAGAAGTCAATCATTTGTCCACTTAATGGTCTGCTATTTAACTCTCAGGTGTCTTTTAGGTGCTAAGTGTTATTCTGATGTTGCAGAATGGAAAAGTTCAAAAAAACAGTCCTTGCCCTCTAAGAGCTTGTTAGTATCATTGTCATTTCTATTATTTGCATTACTTTATTCAGTGCTACTACTAGGTGCCAGAGCACACTAGGAGCTTATAATTATCCTTGTTTATTCCTTTGTATTGGCGTGTAGTGTGTGCCAGCCTCTTTAAGTCCATGATGAGAATCTGAGTTTTTGAAATGTGTGTGAGGCCTTGGCCAGATAGTTTAGTTGCTTAAAGCATTGTCCCTGATAAGCCAAGGTTGTGCTGCTGCTGCCTGGTCAGGGCACATACCAGAATCTCACCAGAATGCATAAGTAAGTGGAACCAATATTCTGTCTCTCTCCCTGTCTCTCCTCATCTTTCTAATGAATTCTTTTAAAACTTTCAAAAATAATGTGTGTGCGTGTTTTTTTTTTTTCTTTATTGATTAAGGTATTCCATATGTGTCCTTATCCCCCCCATTGCCCCTCCAGCCCCCACTCATGCCCTCACTCCAGGTGTCTGTGTCCATTGCTTAGGCTTACATGCATATACAGGAGTCCTTTGCTTGATCTCTCCCCCTTGCTCCCACCCTCCCCTACCTTCCCTCTGAGGTTTGACGTTCTGATTGATGCTTCTTTGTCTCTGTATCAGTTTTTGTTTATTAGTTTATGTTGTTCATTATATTCCACAAATGAGAGAGATCATGTGATCTTTATCTTGCTCTGACTGCCTTATTTCACTTAGCATAATGCTCTCGAATTCCACACATGCTGATGCAAATGATAAGAGTTCCTTCTTTTTTACTGCATTGTGTAGATGTACCACAGTTTTGTAATGCACTCATCTACTGATGGGAACTTAGGCTGTTTCCAAACCTTTGCTGTGGTAAATTGTGCTGCTATGAACACAGGGGTGCATATATCCTTTCTGATTGGTGTTTCTAGTTTCTTGGGATGTATTCCTAGAAGTGGGATCACTGGGTCAAATGGGAGTTCTATTTTTATTTTTTTGCGGGAACCCCATACTGTTCTCCACAGTGGCTGCACCAGTCTGCATTGCTGGGCGTGTATTAAAGTAAGGGTGCAGACCACAAATAAGTTTGCCAGGTAAAGAGGCAGATGGTGATGTTTGGCAGGAGGAATATTTATAGAGATTACACGTTTAGCAGCAGGAGCAGCAGTGCCAGGGCTAAGGTGTACACATGAGCTTTGAGGGATTTATGAGCAGTACTCTTTTGATGGGGCCCAGTGTGGGTTAGGGGAATGAGGTGACTATGTAGCTAAGGCAGGCTTATGAGAGTCGTTAGTACCACAGAAAGGACTAGATCTTTTTTCTTTTACATTTTTTTTGTTAAAATATAGTTGGCACACAATATATTACATTCAGGTATACGACCGAGTAATTTGACATTTACATTTCTGATGATGTGTTCACAATGATAAGCCTAGTAACCATCTTACTGTGCAAAATTATTGCAACTTTGACACGATCCCTGTGCTGTACACTAGATCCCTGCGGCTTATATATGTTATAACTGGAAGGTTGCACTTTTTATTCATATACTTTTATTTCGTCCAAGTCCTCAACTCACTATCCTCTGGCAACCATCAGTTTATTCTCTGTAGCTACAGGTTCTGTTTCTGGTGTTTTAGATTGTACATGTGAGTGAGATAATATATTATTTGACTTTCTCTATCTGATTTAACTTAGCATAACACCTTCTTGGTCTATCATTGTTGCCATAAATGGCAAGATTCCATTCTTACTTATGTCTGAGAAATATTTTTCTGCATATATACACGTACATGCAACATGTTCTTTATTCATTCATCTATGGCAAGACACCTAGGTTGCTTCCATATCCTGGCTATCCTATATAATAAAGAGATAATATGAAAATTAACCCTCATGCTCTCACAAGATGGCTGCCTATGACCAGGCCAGCAGGCGGGTTAGTGCGAAACGACCGAACGATTGAACAGCAGGCTGCGTGGGGCGATTAGGCCAGCAGGGGTGGGCATTAGGGGCGACCAGGCCAGCAGGGGGGGCAGGCAGGCATGCCGAGGCAGTGAGGGGTAATCAGGCTGATGCGGGGGCGGGCAGTTAAGGGCGACCAGGCAGGCAGGCAGGTAAGCGATTAAGAGCCAGTGGTCCAGGATTGTGAGATGGATGTCTGACTGCCAGTTTAGGCCCGATCCCCACAATTGGGCCTCAACTGGCAGTCGGATATCCCCCAAGGGGTACTGGATTGGAGAGCGTTCAGGCTGGGTGAGGGGACCCCGCCCCCAAGTACAAATTTTGTGTACCAGGGCTCTAGTTGGAAATAATGCTACAGTGAACATAGGGGTGCAAATATCTTTTCAAATTTGTGTTTATTTTTCTCTACAATAAACACTCAGACGTGGAATGGCAGTTCTATTTCCAATTTTTTTGAGATAGCTCCATGCTACTTTCCACCGTGACTGTACCAATTTACAATCACATGAACAGTGCACGAGGCTTTCTCTTTTCTCCACATCCTCGCCAACACTTGTTTTCCATTTATATTTTGGCGACAGCCATTCTGAGAGGAGTGAGCTGGTACTTCATTATGGCTTTCATTTGTATATTCCTACTTAGTGATGTTGAGTTATGTGTTTCCTGTAATTTTTTTTTTATTGTTTAAAGTATTACAAATAGTAATACATATGTCTCTTTTTCCCCCCATTGACCTCCCCCCACCTCCCCTACCCCCCAGTACATGCCTTTACCTGCCCGCCCCCTCCCCCACTAGTGTCTTGTATCCATTGGTTATGCTTATATGCATGCGTACAAGTCCTTCGGTTGATCTCTTACAGCCCCCCCTCAACCTCCCCTGCCTTCACGCTGTAGTTTGACAGTCTGTTCAATGCTTCTTTGCCTCTGTATCTATTTTTTTCCCATTTCTTTCCTTTAAGAAATCTTGCCTCTGCAGACTAGAAATAAACAGATAATAACAAAAAATGTTTGAGTCCCAATTTCAATGTCCAACAGTTCTGAGTCCCCGTTTCAATGTCAAACAGTTCCTTATGTGTACATGTCAGCTATGATATCTGGATGGTGGGCACATGGTGGCAATGCAGGTCCGACTCTCTCTGGTTTGGTCCTAGGCAACCTGCTGCGATGCACAGCTGCTGACTGCTAGTGTGGCAAGGTGTCATCAGCGTCTTCCATCTCTGGACTGTTTCTCCTCTTGTCTTCGTGGTTGGAGCAGACCTGTCAATTCCTCTCTGTTGCAGGAATCCACATGGTCTTGGAGTTGTTTTCTGAAAATATACAAACATATTCTCGACCAAAAGTTAATAAAGGAATCTTTTCTATATAGTTGATTTGGGATCCTTTTTATTTTTGCCCAAACGATTTTCCTTTGTCTTATTTACACACCATGTGTGTTTTTCATGGGTGTCTTGCAGTTAGCATTACAAATGAAAATTAATTTTATAAAGTAAAAATTTTCTAGATGTAATTTACTTATAGGATATTTTTTCTTACATGGTATTACCCTACTATCCCCCCCCTTTTTTAATTAATAGAGGCTTTTGTAAATTTTATAATGCAGTCTTGATAACTTTAAATTTTAAATTTTTGACAAAAATATGACTGCTTTAGGTTCTTTGCATGTTCAGGAATTTTACCATGAAATGAACTACCAATAGAAATTTTAGTTACTACTTTAGGAACAGCTTTTTGTCCAGTACAATTAAATTTTCTTGAATATTCACTTATTTCAATTAGCCTATTTAAATTAATCTGAAAACTTGATTATCATTTTACTGTCAAATTTAATAGTCTACCAGCAATCTTAGTTTACCCTGTAAATATTATTGGAATGGATTATTTGCATTCTTGAGTAGGCCCTGAGCATTCCTGGTGCTAGGCTGGATTTAGATATAGGGCAGCTGCTGTCAGCCAAGTCTCTGTCTGTTACCTGGGTTCCAATCTGAGCTGGGCCTAGTCACTGTCTGTCACCTGTGTCCCAATCTGAGCTGGGCGTGGGAAGCAAAGCAGCCATGGGGGCAGGAGACCTCCCTCAGATGGGGTGAGGGTTCAGGCCCCTGCAAGGTTGGGGGGGTGAGGGTCTGTGCCCCACCTTTGTTGACCCCCAAGTTCTCTCCTGATGGCCCCTCTGCGACTGTGCCTGTCTTAGGTTGTTCCTTCCCTGAGGAATCTTACCCATCTCTGGCTAACCAGTCATCCTCTGGGGCCAAGCAGGGTGATGTGAGGTTTAGTTCTGTCTCCTTGGTAGCCTATGCCCCCATGGCCTCCATGCCAAGCACCTGCCTTGGGATCCCCTGGCCTGCTGGCGGGACCCCAGCACTGATCACATATCTCAGAGAACTCAGGTTTCTTCTCCAGGGAGGGCCCAGCTCACACGATTGGGCGAGAGAAAGATCCATGGTACCAGTCACCACGAGGCTTCAAGCTCAGCATGAACAGAAAGCTCAGGCAACAGCTGAGGGCAATTGGATTGTGAGAAGAGGGTCCCTCTTGGCACAAAAGGCAAGAGGGGCCAATATAGAATGCTCAAGTGCCTTCCCAGTGCCTTAATTCCTTCTGAAAGGGATTAAATCCTTTCATGTCCCTTTTTTTATAAATTGCTGCCAAACATTCCAAGAATTAGTTTGTAAGTTTGTTTGGGATAATGGTACAATATGCTGTTGTAAAATATCTAAAATTATAATGACATTGTAGAATAATATCATGTAAAAATATTCTTTGCTCTAGGCCATGGCAATTCAATTTCAAACTGGCTGTCAGTTTCTTTTTGTAACTTTATATAAACTTTGTCAGGGAGGCAAAAACACAAATTACTTACTTTAGTTCAAGAGGCCAAATATATTGACTTTCAATTACAATCCTTACGACTTTTGAAGGAAACTTCTCTTTGTTTCCTTCCAAAATAATTTTCGGGCTACAGAGAGTTTCATTTAAAAATCCTTATCACATGAAACATTTTCTCTTAAGGTTATGGTGACCACTAGTGTGGATTAGATTTAATATTTTATTTTTTATAATTTTTTTAATTTTTATTTTTTACATATGTCCTTATTCCCTCATAACCCCCCACCCCCCACTTATGCCCCACCCCCTTGCTGTCTGTGTCCATTGATTAGGCTCATATGCATGCACACAAGTCCCTTGGTTGATCTCTCCACCTTACCCCCACCCTCCCCTACCTTCCCTGAGGTATGACGTGCTCATCGACGTTTCTCAGTCTCCGGATCTGTTCTTGTTCATCAGTCTATGCCATTCATTATATTCCACAAGTGAGTGAGATCATGTGGTATTTATCTTTCTCTGCCTGGCTTATTTCACTTAACATAATACTCTCCATCTCCCTCCATATTGTTGCAAATGGTAGGAACTCCTTTTTTACTGCAGTGTAGTATTCCATTGTGTAGATATACCACGGTTTTTTTAATCCACTCATCTGCTGATGGGCATTTAGGCTGTTTCCAAATCTTAGCTATGGTGAATTGTGCTGCTATGAACATAGGGGTGCATATATCCTTTCTGATTCGTGTTTCTAGTTTCTTGGGATATATTCCTAGAAGTGGGATCCCTGGGTCAAATGGGAGTTATATTTTTAGTTATTTGAGGAAACTCCATAGTGTTCTCCACAGTGGCTGCACCATTCTGCATTCCCACCAGCAGTGCAAAAGAGTTCCTTTTTCTCCACATCCTCGACAACACTTGTTGTTTATTGATTTGTTGATGATAGCCCTTCTGACAGGTGTGAGATGATACCGCATTGTTGTTTTGATTTGCATCTCTCTGATGATTATTGACTTTGAGCAGGTTTTCATATGTCTCTTGGCCTTCCTTCTGTCTTCTTTCAAAAAGTGTCTATTTACATCAGTTGCCCATTTTCTGATTGGGTTTTTTATCTTTTTTTTTTTAAATATATTTTTTATTGATATTTTACAGAGAGGAAGGGAGAAGGATAGAGAGTTAGAAACATCGATGAGAGAGAAACATTGATCAGCTGCCTCCTGCACACCTCCCACTGGGGATGTGCCCCCAACCAAGGTACATGCCCTTGACCGGAATCGAACCCGGGACCCTTCAGTCCGCAGGCCGACGCTCTATCCACTGAGCCAAACCGGTTTCGGCTTGTTTATCTTCTTTTTGTTAAGTTGTATGAGTTCTCTGTAAATGTTGGAGATTAAGCCCTTATCGTTGATATCATTGGCAAATATGTTCTCCCATGCAGTGGGCTTTCTTGTTGTTTTATTGATGGTTTCCTTTGCTGTGCAAAAGCTTTATATTTCCATGTAGTCCCTTTTGTTTATTTTCTCTTTAGTTTCCATTGCCCTAGGGGCAGTATCAGTGAAGGAGTTCCTTTGGCATATGTCTCAGATTTTTCTGCCTGTGGATTCCTCTAGTATTTTTATGGTTTCCCGTCTTATGTTTAAGGCCTTTATCCATTTTGAGTTTATTTTTGTGTATGGTGTAAGTTGGTGATCTAGCTTCATTTTTTTGCATGCATCTGTCCAATTTTCCCAACACCATTTGTTGAAGAGACTGTCTTGATTCCATTGTATGTTTGTGCCTCCTTTGTCAAATATTAATTGAGCATAGTGATTTGGGTCAATTTCTGGGTTCTCTATTCTATTCCACTGATCAATATGTCTGTTCTTGTGCTAGTACCAGGCTGTTTTAAGAACAGTGGCTTTGTAATACAGCTTGATATCTGGTATTGAGATCCCACCTACTTTGTTCTTCTTTCTCAGGATTGCTGCAGCTATTCGGGGTCTTTTTTTATTCCAGATAAATTTTTGGAAAGTTCCTTCTAGGTCTGTGAAATATGTCGTATTGTTGGTATTTTAATGGGAAGTGCATTGAATTTATAGATTGCTTTGGGTAGTATGGACATTTTGATGATGTTGATTCTACCAATCCATGAACATGGTATGTTCTTCCATCTGTTAATGTCTTCCTCTATCTCTTTTTTTAGTGTCCTGCAGTTTTCCATGTATAAGTCTTTTATCTCCTTAGTTAAGTTTATTCCTAGGTATCTTAATTTTTTGGGGGCGATGGTAAATGGGATTGCTTTTTTAGTCTCTCTTTCTGTAAGTTCATCATTGGTGTATAGAAATGCCATAGATTTCTTTGCGTTATTTTTGTATCCTGCTACATTGCTGAATTCATTTATTAAGTCTAGTAATTTTCTAATGGAGTCTTTTAGGGTTTTCTATGTACAGTATCATGTCATCTGCGAATAAGGACAGTTTTACTTCTTCTTTTCCAATTTGGATGCCTTTTATTTCTTCTTGTCTGATCGCAATTGCTAGTACTTCCAGCACTATATTGAACAGGAGTGGTGAGAGTGGGCATCCCTGTCTTGTTCCTGTTCTTAGGGAAAATGGTTTTAGTTTTTGCCCATTGAGTATCATGTTGTCTGTGGGCTTGTCATATATGGCTTTTATTATGTTCAGGTATGATCCTTCTATTCCCACCATGCTGAGAGTTTTTATCAAAAAAATGTGTTGGATTTTGACAAATGTTTTTTCTGCATCAATTGATATGACTATGTGGATTTTATCTCTCAATATGTTTATGTGATGTATCACGTTTATTGATTTACGAATATTGTACCATCCTTGCATCCCTGGGATAAATCCTACTTGGTAATGGTGTATGATCTTTCTGATGTACTGCTGGATCCGATTTGCTAGAATTTTGTTGAGGATTTTTGCATCTATATTCATGAGGGATATTGGCCTGTAATTCCATTTCATTGTGTTATCTTTATCTGGTTTTGGCATTAGGGTGATGCTGGCTTCATAGAAGGAGCTTGGAAGTGTTCCTTCCTCTTGAATTTTCTGGAATAGTCTGAGGAGAATAGGTTTTAGTTCTACCTTGAATGTTTGGTAAAACTCCCCTGTGAAGCCGTCTGCCCCGGGCTTTTGTTTGCTGGAAGCTTTTTGATGACTGCTTCAATTTCTTCCATAGTTATCAGCCTATTGAGATTTTTAGAATCTTCCTGAGTGAATTTTGGAAGGTTGTATTTTTCTAGGAATGTGTCCATTTCCTCCAGGTTGTGTAATTTGTTAGAATAGAGTTGTTCATAGTATTTTTTAACAATCCTTTTTATTTCTATAGGGTCTGTTGTTATTTCACCTCTTTCATTTCTGATTTTGTTTATTTGGGTCCCCTATCTTTGCTTCTTGGTGAGCCTGGCTAGAGGTTCATCAATCTTGTTTATCCGTTTGAAGAACCAGCTCTTGGTTTTGTTGATCTTTTGTATTTTTTTATTTTTTTTTGGTCTCTATGTCATTCATTTCTGCTCTGATCTTTATTATGTCCATCCTTCTGCTCACTGTGGGCTTTTCTTGTTGCTCTCTTTCTAATTCGTTGAGTTGTTGAGTTAGATGATTTATTACCATTTTTTCTTATTTTTTCAGGTAGGCCTGTAGAGCTATAAACTTCCCTCTCAGGATTGCTTTCATTGTTTCCCATAGCATTTGCATTGTTTTGTTTTTATTGTCATTAGTTTCCAGGATGTTTTTAATTTCTTCTTTGATCTTGTTGATCACCCAATCATTGTTTAATAGCATGCTATTCAGCTTCCAAGTGTTTGAATTTTTTGGAATGTTTTTATTGTAGTTTATTTCTAATATTATGCCATTGTGGTCTGAGAAAATGTTTGATATGATTTCAATCTTTTTGATTTTGGGGAAACTTTGCTTGTGACCCAATATGTGGCCTATTTTTGAAAATGTCCCATGTGCACTTGAGAAGAACGTATATTCCATGGCTATGGGGTGAAATGCTCTGAAGATGTCAATTAGGTGCATTTGATCTAGTGCGTCACTTAGAATTGCTGTTTTTTTTTTTTTTTTTTGCTGATTTTTTGTCTAGAGATGTCAGTGGTGTATTAAAGTCTCCTACTATGATTGTATTGCTGTCGATCTCTCCCTTGATATCTTCCAGGAGGTTTTTTTTTTTTTTTTTTTTTTTATGTATTTGTGTGCTCCTGCATTGGGTGCATATATGTTTACCAGAGTTATATCTTCTTGTTGAATTGCTCCCTTTAGTATTCTGCTGTGGCCTTCCTTATCTCTTGTTATGGCCTTTACTTACAGGTCTATTTTATCAGATATAAGTATTGCAACCCCAGCTTTTTCCTCATTTCCATTTGCCTGAAAGATGTTTTCCATCCGTTCACTCTCAGTCTGTGTGAATCCTTTGCTCTGAGGTGGGTCTCTTGTAGACAGCAAATATATGGGTCATGTTTTCTTATCCATTCAGCTACCCTATGTCTTTTGATTGGTGCATTTAATCCATTTACGTTTAATGTTATTATTGACAAGTACATGTTTGTTGTCATATTTTTCCTTAGTGTTTGTGTTTCTTTTTGCCTTTCTCCTTCTTCTTTTTACAGCAGTCCCTTTAGCATTTCTTGCATTGCTGGCTTGGTAGTGATAAACTCTCTTAGCCCTTTTTTGTCTGTGAAGCTCTTGATTCCACCTTCAATTTTGAATGATAGCCTTGCTGGGTGTAGTATTCTTGGATTCAGACCCTTGCTTTGCATCACTTTGTATATTTCATTATATTCCCTTTTGGCCTGGTGTGTTTCTGTTGATGAATCAGTTGATATTCTAATAGGAGAGCCCTTGTAGGTAACTTTCTGCCTCTCTCAGTCAGCCTTTAAGATTCTTACTTTGTCCTTAGTGTTTACCAATTTAATTATGATGTGTCTTGGTGTCGGTCTTTTGGGGTCCAACTTGTTTGGGACTCTATGGACTTCTTGGACTTGCATAGTTTTTTTCTTGCCAACATCAGGGAAGTTTTCAGTCATTGTTTCTTCAAACAGGTTTTCTATTCCATGCTTCTCTTCCTCTCCTTCTGGTATCCCTATTATTTGAATATTTTTTCGTTTTGTGTTGTCCCAAAGCTTCTTTAGGCTTTCTTCTTGCTTTTTAAATCTTCTCTCCAGTTTCTGCTGTGTTTGTGTGTTTTTTCCTATCTTCTCTTCTAATTCGCTGATGTGGTCCTCAGCTTCTTCTAGTTTATTGTTTAAGCCTTCCAATGTGTTCTTTATTGCAGCTATGTCGTTCTTCATCTCTTCTTGGTTTCTTTTCATGTTTAGTGACATTCTCATTCAGCTCCTTATAGTCCTCATTGAGTTGTGTGTATTTGTCATCCAGCTGTTTAAACATCCCTATAACCATTACTCTGAATTCTTTCTCTGTTAAGCTGCTAGCTTCAATTTCATTTAACTCCCTTTCTGGTGATTCCTCTTTTTCTTTCCTTTGGGGATTGCTTTTTTGTCTCCCCATGTTTTCCGCTAATGTTTTAATTGTAGATCCAATTGCTTTGCTACCCAGGTTCTTTTGGTGATGGTGCTACTGGTGTAATTTCTCTGTTCTCCTGGGCTTAGTAATCTAGTGTAGCTCCCTACTTGAGCTATTTGGGTTCTCTTGATGTAGGCCTGCGAGCTTGAGAGGCACAACTGCGGTGTCTAGAAGTCAGCAGCCATGGAGGGGAGTATCCCAATTTTTGCTGTCTTGCACCCTTAATTGAAATCATGCGTGCCCAGTGGGGATTCACAATGGCACCAAGGAACTGTCTGTTGGGGTGATGTGGCTCAGGGGGCCTGCACTCTGGAAAAGCGTGACTCTGGTGCCCAGAGTTCTGTAGTTATGGGGTGGACAAACTCAGCTTTTGCTGCTGCACCTGTGGTGGATAGGTGCTTACTCCCAGTGGCGGCTCACAGGAGCACCCCACAGTAAGTTTGCCAGCGAGGCACACTGAAGCACTCTGAAGGGCCCTGGCAGTGTAGCCATGTAATTGAGGTGCCTAGCTTCTAAAGATTTCCCTTTAGGGCAGATCCTATGGCCTAAGGGAGTATTCAGATTCCATGGTGTTATTCAGGGTGGGATTTGGTTGTGGCTATATTGGTTGCCTGGAGACTGGAGGGAGGGGCTTTCTCTCAGGAGAAAATGGGGACCTGGGCTTAGATCTGACTCAGCACCAGACTTGCTACCCCCTCTCCTGGACCGTCCGCTGCCCACTCTCCCCAGATTCCACAACTCCACCCCTTCTTCTGCACCTCAGTCACAGGTAAGTGTCTGTATCCGAAAGGTTCTGCGAACTAGGTTCAGTGGAGAAAGGCGCAGGTCCCAGCACGAGGAGGGACTGCGTCTCTGCAAGTTCCTCTCTTGCGGGCACTGCGCGGTCCAGCAGCTCTATAGGGCTGCCTTTGAGCTCAGATCCCAAATCCAGACTCCAAGGTCTAAAATCCACTACCTCCCGCAGTCCCGTGGACCCTTTTTTTGTTTGTTTGTTTTTCAGTCAGACGCATTGCCTGCCCTCAGGGACGCGCCTTGGTGCCATGTAGTTTCTCCCTGACCTTCTGGGCACAGATGTCCGGCAGATTCTACTGCCTAGATCTTTGATTTTACCTTTATCGGGGGGATCTCTGCCCTTCCCGGCTACAAACTGTCTCACCAGCTGCGCCTCCTTCACCAGTTAGGGCTGGATTCCACTCGTTTCAGCTGCTCCCTCTATTTGCTCTGGGACAAGCCTCAGGACACATCAATCTATTCCACTGCCATTTTTTCTCCTGTAATTTTTTAAAAAATATATGTTTTTATTTATTTTTATTGAGAGAGGAAAGGAAAGGGAGAGTATGATAGAAACATCAGTGTGAGAGAAACATCATATCGATAGGCTGCTTCCTGCTGCCCCTGCTGGGGATCCAGCCTGCAACCCGGGCCTGTGCCCTGACTGGGAATTGAACCAGTGACCTCCTGGTGCAGGAAACAACTCTCAATCCACGGAGCCACACTGGCCTGGCCTATACATTTCTTTTAAATAGGGAGAAAAGAGACAGACTTTCAGTTGACTCCCTTTAAAGTTTTATAGGCCTGAGTTACATCACATGCCCCTTCCTAAACCAGTTATTGGTAAACTAGGTACTGTGATGAGCTTAGTATAATCATTTCCCTTTTTGTAGCTGGGGAGACACCAACTTCTTTGTGTATCAGGACAGTAAATGTCCAAATAGAGATGTGTTTCTCCAGCAAGAATGAAGACTGAGGTAGGGAGCCAGCAATACTTACTGCAGGGATGCATTGGGTTTTGAACAGAAGAGTAACAAGATTACATTTGATTAGGGCCCTCTGGTTGTGGTATCAAGAAGGGATAGCAAATTTTTCCTTGTAAAGGGCCTGATTTTAGTCCATGTGGTCTGCCATATCTACTCGTCTGCCATTGTAGTGTGAGGGCAGTCCTAGAGAATCTGCAAGTGAACAGGCACAGCTGTGTTCCAGTGAGACTTTATTTACAAAATCAGACGGCAGCTTGTATTTGGCCTGTGGGCCCTCGTTTGTTGAAGGAAACCACTTAAGGAGACTGGGAGACTAACAAAGCTCTTGCCTCCTTGGAATAGCATCAGTCCATTATGAAGTTTCCACCCATCCATGCTGAAATGAGTCAGGAAGCTCAATTATTCCATTTAAAATGTTGGAGTTTTTCTAGGTCTATGTCTTTTTTTATTGGTCTTGTTTTCAAAACCTTAATAATTTAAGAAGGAACAATAATAATTGTTGGTATTTTCCCCCATGTGAGAGCCATCTGCTAAGAGCTCATGTTTGACTAGGGCAGTTGACAGGAGTAAAATAAAAGCAGAGGGAGTAGAGGTTTAGTTCATATGATTGTGTTGATGATTGCAAATAGAGTTATCAGGGAGAGAGAAATCTACGGTGATTCATAGGCTTCCAGTCAGTGCACTGGCATTTAGATTGCACATGAAGAATAGGACTTTGTCAGATGAGCAGGAAAGAGCCACCATTCAAGAGGAAAGACCAGTACTTTTACATACATGTTGTTTTTAAAAAATATATATATTTTTTTTGATTTCAGAGGAAGGGAGAGGGAGAGAGAGATAGAAACATCAATGATGAGAGGGAATCATTGGTCGGCTGCCTACTGTATGCCTTGTACTGGGGATTGAGCCTGCACGCCAGGCATGAGCCCTGACAGGGAATCCAACCTTGACCTTCTGGTTCACAGGTTGGCACTCAGTCTCTCAGCCATGCTGGCGAGGCCATACATGTTGAGTTTGATAGAATATCCATGGATATCTACATTTTGAGTACAATTTTTTTGACTTTTTGACTTGTCCTGTCAAGAACTGCCTTTAATAGTGAGCCATGATTTTAGTTTAATAAAAAGTAAAAACAAAAACAAAACAAACAAACAAACAAAAACATTAGGGACAAATAAATAGAACTTTGTAATCAGTAGAACACTATTTTGGTATATGTGATCATTTTTGTTTTTCTATAGTTATTGTAAAAGGATCCAATCCTGTTTAGTTGGAAAGAATTGTCAGTGAGATGTTTTCATTTTCTTTATTGGAACATTCATTCTATAGAACCTGTCGTCAATCATTAGGATTCTGAGTAAATAGAATTGTTTCTTGTTTCATATTATTTTCTGACATCGTTGTTTCATTTATCCCTTTCCTGCCTTTATTCCAATAGCTACAGATCTACAGGAATCTTCAAAATCAGCACAAGCCAAAACAAAATCAAAGACAGGTATTCTGTGAAATCAGCTTCTGACTGTAATCATGTATAACATATCAACCCAAATAATAACAATTTCACATAATACAATTTTGTTAGAGGTTCCTACACCCACACCTAGGTTTGCTTGTTCACTAGAAAAATGTACAGGATTCATCATATAGTTGTGTTCAAACCTGAGATTCATTACATTAAAAGGCCAAAGTAAAATTCCCAAAGAGAAAAGGTGTGTGTGACAAATGGTGGAGGACACGAGGCAAAAGCTTTCAAAAGTCCTCTCCCTGAGGAGTTAGCAGTAGGTGCTTAGTTACTCCAGTGTCAAATTCTGACAACACACGTGAAACAATGTCATCTACCAGTCTTGTTAGACTCAGTGCCATGCTAGTCACATGGGCACCTTCCCCATAGCCTGTACCTAACTTCTAGATTCCCAGAAGGAAAGCAAGTGTTTAGCATGAACCCCATCGGTTGTACAAAGTGTTTAGGCACCAGGGCCACTCTTCTCAGTTAGGAAAGGTGGAAACCTCCCCAGATTCAGGTTTTCAGACACCAACTGAAGGACAGCCGTTTAAGCAGCACTTTCTAAGGATAGGAGTCTTAGGCCTGCTGCATGAAAATTATATGCACAGCAGTTATACCCGTGACTGAATTTTTGGTGTTCACATAAAAATTTATTTTTAAAGCAAGTAATATTGTAATATAACATGGCACTGGTTTCAGTTGCATCATCCATAATTGCTTTTAAAGCTAGTTACTTTTATTACTCTTGGTGAGTATTTAATAGATATTTGTACATAAATTACTAGTGCAGTATCAGGCAATTATAAACTTTCCTTATTATCCAATTAATGTTTCCAGATAATTTTTAGATAAAATCTGAATGACAACTTCTGACTTAAAATTAGAATAAAAAGCATCTTTTAATTGCATGGATAATTCAGTTTTTATTTATATTGCACTAAATCTTCATTTGTAATTATAAAGCAAGATATTCAACCATATTTATCAGTTATTTTCTTACACTACTACACAATTAATATTATTGGCATTATTTATGTCTTTCCCTATGCTTCACTTTATTGTAGGGATAATACCCACATTCTTTTTATTCAATTCTTTATTGTTGAAAATATTACATATGTCTCCTTTTCACCCCATTGACCTCTCCCTGACTGCTCCTGCCCCCATCACATGCCCTCACCCCCCTATTGTCTGTGTCCATTGGTTATGTTTATATGCATGCATACAAGTCCTCTGATTCATCTCTTAGGCCTCCCCTTTACCCTTTCTAGTCTTTCCTCTGTAGTTGGAAGGTCTGTTTGATGATTCTATGTCTCTTAATGCCCATATTCTGATACTTGGATTTTTATATTAATTTCTAACGTAACTATGTCTTGAAAATAGCATTAATATGTTGATATATATTAATAGCAGTTTCAGCAGATACTTATTTTTAAAGAAAAATTCATAATCCTTAGTTTTTTGGTGAGTTTTAGGTTCATAGCAACATTGAGTGGAAAGTACAGAGAGTTCCCATAAACTCCACGTCCCCTACACAAACAGCCTCACTCATTTTTACATCCTGCAACAGAGAGGCATATCAACAAAAGTCCATGGTTTACGTTAAGGTTCATTCTTGGTGTTGTATATTCTATGGGTTTTGACAATGTATGATGACACGTGTCCCCCATTACAGTATTGTATACAATCTTTTCACGCCCTTAAAAGTCCTCTATGCTCTGTTTTTCATCCATCCCTTCTCCCTAAACACTGGTACCAGTGATGGTTTTGCCTTTTCCTGAATGTTATGGTTGGCATCATACCGTAGGTATCTTTTGAGTGTTTAAAAAATTAAAATTCCAAGGTAATGGGATGTATTTATCCAAGATGTCCTTTGTCCTTTGTGGCTTGCTGTTGTTTATCAGCTTAGGCTCTGATGACACTTGCCATATATATTCAAGGAGAATGATTTCTCTAGGCATTTGCCACCTAATGGGGAGGGTGAGAAAAATGACCTCACACACTCCTGCAGAGCACTCACTGGTTGGACCATCCTGCTCTATGAGGTGGGCCCAGAGAGACTTTCACAATGAAAGGAGACACTCTCAAGTAGTTCTACTTTATACAATTGGAATCCCAAGGTCTCTCCTACTTATTTTGCAATTGGAAACGGGGCAGAAAGAGTTTTGTTCCTATGTTTTGCTGTGCTGCAAAATGTAGAGCCTATCAGCCAAGCTTCGGTGTGATGCATTGTTTCATCTGAAACTTGTGAGGCATCACTGAAGAACTGGATAAACTGTACGTGTTAGGACAAAATAAGTGTACTGTCTTCCAACCGCTCTAAATGGAGGGAGTCCCGAAAACTCATGCTATTTCCCTTTGACATTGTTACTCTATGATTCTTTTTGCACTAACAATACCATTTTCTGTCTGTCTGAGGTGGTTTGGTTAGGATTTTGTTTGTTGTACATAGCACTTTAAAGGTAGGTATCAAATTTTGATAGATCCCATTCTTTTTTTTTTTTTTCATCTAGCATTTGGTATATTTAAAAAGAGAAAGTAAATGTTCTCAATGTTTTAATAGCCTACCAACACTATGATTAATATTCACTCTAGTATAGTCTTCAGGTGTGGTCCCAAAGGAATTTTTCCCAAAAAAACATTAGTCGGGTACTTTTAAATTCCTGCATTTTTAAATTATGGTTTTGAAATGTATTTTAATTTTTTCTTTAATAGAGGATGAGATCTCTATAGAAGGCCCTTTAAACAGGTAAGATTTTATGGATTTTTAAAGATTATATATTGCTGAGAAAAGAATGCACAATTTCTAGAGTGTTCTACTGTGGAATAGACCCTCTTTTATGTAATGAACCTGTGTAATATAGTCATCATAATAGCTCTACAAAGCAGGTATGCTATTTAGCCAATTTTTTATTAATGAGGCAACTGTGGTTCATGGAGGTGGATGCATTGACCCATGGTTCCATAGTTAACAAGTTGCTGACTCATGATTTGACTGTCAACTAGCTTGGTTCCTTAATCTACTCTGTTTTCCCTCAATGTACACTGATAAGTTCCTGTGTACCACTGGCATGGAGATACATATGAGAATCAGATGAACTCAGTGAAATCTGATTGTGTGTTAACTCTGATTTGAAGTTTTTCTGAGAGGCCAAGTTAGTCCAAGCATTTATCTTACGATCCTTGACAATTGTAGTGGTAAATAGGACCTTGTTCTTCTCACCAAACCTTTAAGGTTCCATTTCAGTTAGCTATGCCCACAGAACCAAAGGTTTGACCTAACCAAGGCTTAATCAGGCAAGCGTTTTTAGGTAAAATTATATATATTCTTCTTGAAATGAATTATTTATCTCTAAGTATAGAATATCTATGTGTAGACATGGTATGTTAATTTAATCCAGTGTGTATTTAGCGGATATTTCTAATTGATTTCTCTATTATTGACTGTCCAGTTTGGTTTCTTTTCAGGCTGGTACCTTTGCCTACTTGTGTGAATTTTTTTTTCTCTTTTTTCCTAGTCCTTTTTTTCCCTCTTCCATGACTTTTATTGATTTTACTTCTTCTCTGCTTTTTTTGTTGTTTCTTTCATTGTGTTATTTTTTTTCTACTTCTGCAAGTTCTAGGGTTCTCCATTTATCTATATTCAAAATCAAAGGCATCTAGTATTTCAAGAGTTTAAGGAAGCCCAGCAATTAATCAAAACAACCTTTAGTACATGAACCATGTTTATCATCCTGGCCAAGTTGAGATTCTTCATTAAATCTTGTCCTACCTCAGACTCGTGACCTCAGCGTAGTTTCTTATCTGTTAGAGTTTAAATTGGCAATATACAAGTGGGACAAGAGGCATCCATTTTGTCACTTCATTTTAGCCTTTGAGGTAACCCACAAAGATGTACACTTCAGCATGTAATTGGTCAACTCTAGGTAGACAAACAGGGCATTAACCTGGGGAGTATACCAAATTAGCTTTTGAAATAACTAGCTGTATTGAAAATGCTGAGGGAGAAGTGGTCTCTGTGTTCTATGCACAGCCCTCATGCTTACTAGAAATGATGAGTCCACATATACAGTCAGGTTTCTTCTTCAGCAAGGTACTGATGTCTTTTCTCAAGATAACTGTTGGTGGACTATTGAAGAATGTGCTTTTGTCAGTGGTGCTAATTTGTGTTTGTTTTAAAATGGTGTTTATGACTAAAGTGAGGTTTAAAACAGTTTCACTCTTCCTTTTTATGTACCAGGTGAGATTTCATAGTTTAGTTCAGGCAGTGGGTTAGTGTCGTCTTCAGCCAGAAACCAAGCAAAGGTTCAACTAGTTGGGATGAGCAATGTGCCAGATTTTTTCTCTCAGAACTTTAAAGATCTTTATCCATTTCATTCCAAATAGAACCTCTATGCATGTGATTACAAGTAAAGTCTCATCTCTGATTTTTCTAATTCATTATGTGGGATCTTGAAGTGTTCCCTTTAGTAGAAAAATCTGTGTTTTCTGGAAGTTATCACCTATACTCTTCCCCTTGAATTCCTCAGGAATATAAAGGACTCCGTAAGTCCAAGGGAGACAGTTTCTTTCACAAGTCAGATGCAGAGGTAAAAAGAGGACATTCTAATCTTTCTGTTATTTCCTTTGATCTTATTGCTGCAGACTTGCCACTGAAACTGGTCCTGTAGTCATGATTGATCTTTGCTTCTGGGTTGGCCTTGCTGATCCAGATTTCTGAGTCTTCATGTTGATTCTCTTGGATTTGAGGGTCACAGATTTTTATTAGTTTACATACATATCCTGTTATGCTGAGCCACTATTCCAATTAACACGATCTTATATTGGTAGCTGGGGCTACTAGCTTTAGCAACTCAAAGTCTCCCCCAAACACACACACACACACACACACACACACACACACACACATACACACACACACTGGAAAGACTATATGGTGCTTACTTCTTTGCCTAGAGTTTTCTGGACTACTTACCTTTGAGTTTCTTGTTTGTATTTTTCTGCTTGCACGTGTTAGTTGGACCCATTCTAAGCTGTCAGAGACGTTCAAATAAAGCTTCAGGAAAAGACCAACATTCCTTTCTCCTTTGTTACCAGTACTGTACCCCAGGTTCACTTTAAATCCTATAGGGCATCTTTATTGAGATAGTGGAAGTTCCCATGTCGCGATTCCCAGAGTAGTGGGTAGCAACCTGCCTGAGATTCCATAACTGAGGTTGGCCCCTCAAGTGATCTGTTTGTCATAAGAAGGAAACTTTCCCAAGTGAATTTACCTTAGGTTTCAAAATATTTTAAATTATGCCTCACATGAAAGGCAGAAACCTCCAATTAAAAAATAGGTTATTGTTCAAAACAATTGCAAAGGCCTCATCCATTACTTATCAGTATCCAAGTGTGACCAGTAGGATTCTATCTTCCAAGCCAATGGGGGTAGAGAGGGAGATTAAGCACAATTCTCATAAAGATCTGCTGGTTGACAGTATGAGTAGGTATTGAAGGCATACGGGTAGTACAGGCAGGTCCAGACTCTGATTAGGTTTCTTTTTGCCCTTGGTATGATTCGCTGAAAAATTAAGGGATCATTGGTTTATCTGACTTCATGAGGAAATACATTTTTACATAAATTTAGTTGCAAGTTATATAATAAATGAGATACCCTGAATTATAAAACTCAAGGAAAAAAAACAGGTAATAACCCAACATAATAACATTTTCTGAAAATTTCAACATTTGAATGTTAGGAACTATGAAAAAAAGCACATTGTGGCTTATTTGGGGATTTCAAAATAGTTTCGTAAATAAAATTCATGTATCTCTGAGGATTTTTTTTCTGTGTTATTTCATTTAATCCTTCTAATAACCTTCTAAAATGAAGCACTAAGTTTCTTACTTTGTAGCGGAGGACCTTGAGCCGAAGAAATTCACTTGTTTGAGAACAAATAGCTGTTGGTTATAGAACTAGGATGTCTGAGTTCAAGACACTGGCCATTATGTGAAGCTGACTGTATTTAATTAACTGAACTGTACTGCACTCAAATCATGACTATTTACATTCATTTTAAAAATTTCATGGTTCCTAAAAAGTTCTTAGAACTTATAAATTTAAAGTGAATGGTCTAATTAAAGTTTTAATATTAGCTCTGATATTATCTGAAATATCCTAAGAATTTACTATACTTGGAAAATATTTTTACATTCATATTAAGGCAGTAATATCACTTATCCCCATTTATTGTACACAGCAAGCAACAACTAACTTCTGAATATGAAGAAGGAAGAACCCAAACATTGGAAAGTAGCCTTTTTGGTAAGACTTCTGATAGTGAATTACTCTTGGTGCTCCTACCATAGATGAAGTAGGAGTAAGGAAGCTTTAATAATGAAAGAGTAGTGACAAAATATCAAACGATGTATAAATTGTATGTGTAGGTTTCTTTAATTTCTTTCTTAATAAAATAGGAGTAAGTATGATTAAAAATGTTAATTATAAGTAACTTAAAATCTGGTGCAATATTATTTGAAAAGAAGTTCATTTATTTAGTCCTAACCCCTAAAATCCCATGTGATATCTTTATGTAAACAAGATAAAAGATGTTAAGTTAGGATATTGTATGTTTCTATTATATTCACATTATAACAAATTGGACTTTTTCTAAAAATGTATCTTTAGTTTTTGCAGTATATGGATTACATTTATTAAACGAATAGTTGTAACACATAGTGTTTTGTCTTACTGAAAAGTAATTAAAATTGGGAAATCTACAATACTTTCCTAGTACCACAAACAAATGGCAAACAATAGGAGCTATATCACTGAGCCAGTGTGCAACAGTCCCAATGAGATTGTGTTTTAAGGATATCTACCCATAGTACAGATATCAGAAAGGCAATGTCTGTTAAGAAGCATAGGGTAATTTACTATAATACCAACTGGGTCTCACTTTTACTAACCTCCTTCCTCAGAAGTGAAAACAGAATGAGTTATGTTGATTTTATTAGAACAAGATGTCACCTTCTGTTTGTTGGATAATTGTAAAGACACTACTTTCTTTAGAACAAGATGCTCTGTTGCCATTAGTCAAAAGATAGTCATAATAAACTAGTGGCCCGGTGCACTAAATTCATGCACGGAGTGGGTGGTTCCCTCAGCCCAGCCTGCACCCTCTCCAATCGGACATCCCTTTTGCAATCTGGGACTGCTGGCTCCTAACCACTCACCTGCCTGCCTGCCTGATCACCCCCAACTGCCCTTCCCTTGCCAGCTTGGTTTCCCCTAACTGCCCTCCCCTGCCAGCCTGATCTTGCCCCCAACTGCCCTCCTCTAATGGCCAATTTGGTTCTAATTGGTCAGTTTCTATGCCAGTCAGTGTCTCTGGGCCTATCAACCGGGCCTGATCAGAAAGGCAGGGCTGATCAGCAGTCCGGTGGAGGCTGCAAGAGAAATGCAGGCAGGGCTGCTGGCCAGGCTCTGAGGGAAAGAGAGAGGCAAGTGCTGGTCAAAAGCTGCCTCAGACACTACAGATTAGCCCCTGCTTCGCTCTTCAGGTCTCTTTCCGGGCCTGATTCAAAGCCCCCTCAGCAGTCACTGCTGGGTCACTGGGCCTGCAGCCATAGCAGTCAGCACTGGGTCATCATGATGGTCAGCCTTTGGTCATGATCGGTTGTTACACCCTGCCTCTTTATTATAGAGATATTCAAATAGCCCAACTCAGGACTCAACAAATTATAATAAAAGTATAAAATATTTCATAATAACCAAAATGCCAGTGTGCTACCCAGATGTGGCACCTAGTTCATTGTGCAATCTGACTTTTATGAGGATACTTTAAACATATTGGACTTTTTTCAAAGGACTTGTATAAATTGGCTTTGAAAGTTATAGAAAACACAAAGACTAAATATCATTTGACCTAGTAGGTGCTCATAATATATGAGAGTTGTCCCTGGTTTATTTCTGTGTCCTTTTAAACAGAATTTTCAAATTTAATGTCAAAATTCAGTTATTCATTTGTCCACTAAATGGTTTTTTATTTAACTCTCAGGTGTCTTTTTGTTACTGAATGCTATTCTGATGTTGCAGAATTTTATTTTTATTTTTTTTAAATTTTTAAATTTTATTTTATTGTTTAAAGTGTTACAAATAGTAGTACATATGTCTCCTTTTTTTTCCCCATTGACCTTCCCCCAGCCTCCTCTACCCCCAGGCAAATGACCTAACCCCACACCCCCAGTGTCTTATGTACATTGGTCATGCTTATATGCATGCATACAAGTCCTTCAGTTGATCTCTTTCCCCCACCCCTCCCACCACAATACTCCCCAGCCTTCCTGCTGTAATTTGACAGTCTGTTCCATGCTTCTCTGCCTCTGTATCTATCTTTTCGTTCATCAGGTTATAATGTTCTTTATTATTCATAAATGAGTGAGATCATGTGGTATTTTTCTTTCACTGCCTAGCTTAGTTCACTTAGCATAATGCCCTCCAGTTCCATCCATGCTGCTGCAAATGGTGAGAATTCCTTCTTTTTTATAGCAGCATAGTATTCCATTGTGTAGATGTACCATGGTTTTCTAATCAGCTCATCTGATGATGGGCATGTAGGTTGTTTCCAAATATTAGCTATTGAAAATTTTGGTGCTATGAACATAGGGGATCACATATCCTTTCTGGTTGATGTTTCTGTTTTCTTGGGATATATTCCTAGAAGTGGTATTACTGGGTCAAATGGCATTTCCATTTTAAAATTTTTGAGGAAATGCCGTACTGTTTTCCACAATGGCTGCACCAGTCTGCATTTCCACCAACAGTGAAGAAGGGTTGCTTTTTCTCTGCATCCTCTCCAGCACTTGGCATTTGTTGATTTGTTGATGATAGCCATTCTGGCAGGTGTGAGGTGGTACCTCATTGTCATTTTGTTTACATCTCTGGGATGATTAGTGACTTTGAGCATGTTTTCATGTGTCTCTTGGCTTTCTGAAGTGTCTACTTAGGTCATTTGCTCATTTTTGATTGGGTTGTTTGTCTTCTTTTTGTTAAGTTGTACGAGTTCCCTGTAAATGTTGGAGATTAAACCCTTATCTGAGATAACATTGGAAAGTATGTTCTCCCATGCAGTGGGCTTTCTTGTTGTTTTGTTGATGGTTTCTTGTGCTGTGAAGAAGGTTTTTATTTTGATGTAGTCCCATTTGTTTATTTTCTCCTAAGTCTCTCTTGCTCTAGGTTCTGTGTCATTAAAGGTATTACTATGACATATGTCTGCAATTTTGCTGCCTAAGGAGTCTTGTAGGATTTTTATGGTTTCCCGTCTTACATTGAAATCCTTTAGCCATTTTGATTATGTTTTTGTGTATGGTATAAGTTAGTGATCTAGTTTCATTTTTTTGCATGTATCTGAACAAATTTCCTAGCACCATTTATCAAAGAGGTTGTTTCAACTCCATTGTATGCTCTTGCCTCCTTTGTCAAATATTAATTGAGTATAATGGCTTAGGTCAATTTGTAGGTCCTCTATTCTGTTTCATTGGACTATATTTCTCTTTTTTTTGCCAGTGTCAGTCAGTTATGAGATCAGTGGCTTGATAATATAGTTTGATGTCTGGTGTTGTTATCCCTCCAACTTTGTTCTTCTTTCTCAGGACAGCTGTGGCTATTCGGGGTCTTTTTTTTATTCCAGATGAATTTTTGGAGATTTTGTTCTAGATCTTTGAAATATGCCATTGGTATTTTAATAGGTATTGCATTGAATCTATAGATTGCTTTAGACAGTATGGATATTTTAATGATGTTGATTTTACCAATCCATGAACATGGTATGTTCTTCCATTTGCTTATATCTTCCTGTATCTCTTTTTTTAATATCCTGTAGTTTTCTGAGTACAGGTCTTTTACATAATTGGTTAAGTTTATTGCTAGGTACCTTAATTTTTTTTGATGCAATATTAAATGGGATATTTTTTTCATTTCTCTTTCTGTGAGTTCTTTATTGGTGTATAAAAAGACCATAGATGTCTGGGTGTTAATTTTGTATCCTGCTACATTGCCAAATTCATTTATTAGGTCTAGTAGTTTTTTGATGGAGTCTTTGAGGTTTTCTATTTATAGTACCCTGTCTTCTGCAAATAAGGACAGTTTTATTTCTTCTTTTACCATTTGGATGCCTTTTATTTCTTGGTCTTGTCTGATTGCTATGGCTAGTACTTCTAATACTATGTCGAACAGGAGTGGTGAAAGTGGGTATATTTGTCTTGTTCCTGTTTGTAGGGGAAATGAGTTTAGTTTTTGCCATTGAGTATGATATTCTCTGTAGGTTTGTCATATATGGCTTTTATTATGTTGAGGTATGATCCTTCTATACCCACTTTGCTGAGAGATTTTATCAAGAAAGGGTGTTGGGTTTTGTCAAATGCCTTTTCTGCATCAATTGACATGATTATGTGATTTTTATCTCTCAGTTTTTTTATGTGATGTATCACATTTATTGATTTGCTAATATTGTACCATCCTTGCATCCCTGGAATAAATCCAACTTGGTCATGAAATATGATCTCTAAAATGTATTGCTGAATCCAATTTGCTAGAATTTTGTTGAGGATCTTAGCATCTATGTTCATCAAGGATATTGGCCTGTAGTTTGATTTTTTTGTGGTGTGTTTATCTGGTTTGGGGATTAGGGTAATCCTGGCTTCATAGAAAGAGCTTGGAAGTGTGCCTTCCTCTTGAATTTTTTGAAGTAATCTGAGGGGGATAGGTTTTAGTTCTTCTTTGAATGCTTGATAGAACTCACTTGTAAAGCCATCCAGACGAGGGCTTCTGTTTGCTGGAAGCTAATTGATCACTGTTTCAATTTCTTCGGTAGTTATCGATCTATTCATGTTTTTTATTCTTCTTGGTTGGGTTTTGGGAGCTTGTATTTTTCTAGGAATGTGTCCATTTCATCTGGGTTGTCCATTTGGTTTGAATAGAGTTGTTCATAGTAATTTTTCATAATCGTTTGTATTTCTATGTGATTGGTTGCCATTTCACCTTTTCATTTCTGGTTTTGTATATTTGGATCCTCTCTCTTTGCTTCCTGGTGAGCCTGGCTAGAGGTTCATCCATCTTGTTTATCCTTTCAAAGAACCAGCTCTTGCTTTTGTTGATCTTTGTATTTTTTTTTGGTCTCTATTTCATTTATCTTGGCTCTGATCTTTATTATTTCCTTCCCTCTGCTGATGCTGGGCTTTTCTTGTTGCTCTCACTCTAACTCTTTGAGTTGTATGGTTAGGTGATTTATAACCATTGGTTCTTGTTTTTTTTTGCGGTAGGCTTGTAGAGCTATGAATTTCACTCTTGAGACTGCTTTCATTGTGTCCAAGGATTTTGGATTGTTGTGTTTTCATTGTCGTTTGTTGCCGGGATGCTTTTTGTTTCTTTTTTGATCTCCCTGGTAATCCAGTCACTGTTTAATAGCATGCTATTTAGCCTCCAGTTGTTTAACTTTTTTTAAATTATACTTGATTTCTAGTTTTATGCTGTTGTGATCTGAGAAGTTGCTTGATATGATTTCTATCTTCTTGAATTTGAAGAGACTTTGCCTGTGACACCATATATGGTCTTTCTTTGAAAATGACCCCTATGTACTTGAGAAGAATGTATATTCTGTTGCTTTGGGGTGAAATGTTCTGAAGATGTCAATTAATTCCATCTTATCTAGTGAGTCATCTAGGATTGATGTTTCTTTGCTAATTTTTTGATTAGAGGATTTGTCTAATGGTGATAGTGGTGTATTAAAGTCCCGTACTATGATAGTATCACTGCCAATCTCTCCCTGATAGCCTCTAGAAGTGTTTTTATATATATGGTTGCTCCTGTATTGGGTGCATATATGTTCAACAGAGTTATTTGTTTTTGTTGGATTGTTCCCTTTAGTTTTATGAAGTGGCCTTCTTTATCTTGTTATGTCCTGCACTTTGAGATCTAATTTGTCAGATATAAGTATTGCTACCCCAGCTTTCTTTTCATTTCCATTCACCTGAGAAACCTTTTTCCATCCCTTTAACATTAGTCTGTGTGTGTCCTTTTGTCTGAGGTGGGTTTCCTGTAGATAGCAGATATATGGATCATGTTTTCTTATTCACTCAGCTACCCTATATCTTTTGATTGGGGAATTTAATCCATTTACATTCAAAGTTATTATTGATAGGTACTTCTTTGTTGGCATTTTTAATCTTTAGGCCACTGTGCCTTCTTTGCTTCCTATTTCTTCTTTTTACAGCAGGCCCTTTAGCATTTCATGCATTGCTGGTTTGGTGGTAATACTCTCCCTTACTCCATTTTTGTCTGTGAAGTTCCTGATTTCACCCTCAATTTTGATTGATAGCATTGCTGGGTACAGTATCCTTGGATTCAGACCCTTCCTTTGCATGACTTTGTGTATTTTATTCCATTCCCTTCGGGCCTGATGTGTTTCTGTTGAGAAATCAGTCGCTAGTCCCATGGGAGATACTTTGTAAATAACTTTCTGTCTCTCTCTAGACACTTTTAAGATTCTTACTTTGTTGTTGGTGTTTGCCAATTTAATTATAATGTGCCTTGTTGCTGTTCTTTTGGAGTTCATTTTGTTTGGGACTCTGTGAGCTTCTTGGATTTGTGTGAATTTTTTTCTTCTCTATATCAGGGCAGTTTTCTGTCATTATTTCTTCAAATAGGATTTCTATTCCTATCTCAGTTTGCTCTCCTTCTCCCACCCCTGTTTTTCAGATGTCGTTTTATTTCATGTTGTCCCAAAGTTCCCTTAGGCCAGCCGTGTGCAAACTATGGCCCACGGGCTAGATCCGGCTGTTCTATCCAGTTCTCTTGCTCTCCCCTCCGCTCCTTTTCTTTGAATTTATATTAGTTCACACAAACACTCCATCCAACTTTTGTTCCGGCCCTCCGGTCCAGTTTAAGAACCCATTGTGGCCCTCGAGTCAAAAAGTTTGCCCACCCCTGCCTTAGGCTCTCCTCCTGATTTTTAAGTTTTTTTCCTAAATGCTACTCTGCATGGGTATTTTTTTCTATCTTGCCTTCTAGCTCACTGATGCTGTACTCTGCTTCTTCTAGTCTACTGTTGATGGTTTCTATTGAGTTCTTTACAGCAGCAATGTCATTTTTTATTTCTTCATGGTTCTTCTTCATTTCCTCTTGGTTCTTACACATATTGTTGAAATTTTCTCCCATTCTTTTCAGCGACCTTATGACCATTTCTCTGAGTTATTTCTCTAAACTTATTGCTTGCTTCCAATTCCTTTACTTCCATTTCTGGTGATGCCTCCTCTTCTTTCCTATGCAGGCTGTTTCTTTGTCTCCCCATGATCTCTTTTCTCCAGGTATCTGGTTATGTACCTCTCACTCTCCTGCATTGATTTAAAGGCACAAAATACAACACAACAAGGCACAATGCACAATGCACTGAACAGAAATGTACTCTTGATACTAATAACCCCAAATAAAGGTGCCCTCCAGAGAAAAGAAAATTAGGGGATAAGCAACAAAAACAAAAATCAGTGCAAAAATGATATTGAGAAAAAGAAAAAAAAAGTAAGAGATAAAGAAAGAGAATAAAAAAGAAGGGAGTAAAACTTTTATAAGGGGAGAAAACTCCAATAGAGAACAACAACTTATCCCAAAAAATGCAAATAACAAACATCCAGAGATGAATGCAAACTACAAACAACAACTAAGAACAAGCAAAGAGGAAAAACAGGAGCAAAAAACAAACAGAAACCCACCAAAAAAACAACAACTAAAAAAAAGAGAAACAATCTCACAAACAAGCATAAAAAAACAATATAATCAACAATCAAGCCAACAACCATAGGACAGAGAGAAAGTAAGGAAAAACAAAAGAAAATAAAACAAAAAACTAGAACAAAACAAAACAAATAACAACAACAAACAAACAAACAAAAGGGCAGAGAGAAAAAATATTGGATAATGAAGAAAGAGAAGAGAGATGTGTGTATGGAGTTAGAGCAGGGGACCAGAAATTACATATAGAAGTAGGGTGAGTTTTTAATATGTGGTAAAATGAAGGAATAGAGAAAATATAAAGCAGGAATAGGGTAAGAGAAACAGGACAACAAAAGGAGAAAAGTGAGAAAGAGAGTGTTGGCTTAAAGGTAAAGTTGACATAGATTAAAATTATGCTAAAGGAAACATGAAGATAGAATGTAGAACACCAAGCCCAAAATATGATATGGAGAAAATAAAATACTTTTTTTAAAAAAAAGGTAAAATAGTAGTAGTAATAATAGTGATTAAAAATAAAAATATAATAATTAAAAAGGTAAAATCTAGTGGGGAAAAAAGAAAAAAAAATAGTTTCTTAAGTAAAAGATGGAAAAATACAAATGTGCAGTAGTGAAGGTTATTCACTTTCTCTATTGTTCCATTTTGCATGCCTGTTTTCCTGTCAGGTAGTCAGTACAGTATTGAAGTTCCCTGTGTTCCCCTGCTCCTCGGTGTTGTAAGTCACAGTCCTGATTTTCCAGCAGGCCATGTTTCTTTGTTTCTTTGACTCCTTTATTTGTGTTTACACAAGAGTCAATTTGTGATTCACCCCCTGGGTGGCATTGTTTCTGGATTGACCTTGGGAGCTGTAAGTCCTCTCTAGCCAGTATTTAGATTTTGTTTTCCCTGTGGCACTAGTTTGGGAGAATGGACTGTCCCAGAGCTGGTTCTCTGATCCTTACTCCCCACTCTGATCCCCAGGTTCCACAAAAACAACTTTCCCTGCAATCTCTGAGAGTGTCCCCAATTGGGTGATCTCATGGACTGGGCTTAGGAACCAAAAGCAAGGTTTACAGAAAAAAAAAAAGAGCCAGAGTAAGTGCACAAACTCTTGACTTTTACCCGCTGGCACTTCGCGAAACTCTGTGATCACCTTTTTTCCCCCTGGCACTAAACGCCCGGCACACTGTAAAAATTTCAGGCTGCCCTTTTGCACCTAGTTTGACTGGGTTGATTTTTAGAGTTCCCTTTTGCTAGAAGCCCTGTGGATCACCTCCCTCATTTGCGGATTGTGCTGGGCCGAATGGTCGAGAATTTGGTGGGGCGCCGACTTCCCCAGAACCTCTAGCTCCCCTAGTGCACATTACTCTCTCCAGCCTGGATCTCATACCTCACATTTTTCTTGGTGAAATCTGACCTTTCTGTGAGAAGTTGCAGAGCTCATCCCAAGTCCATGCATTCACGCTGCTTGAGATCTGGTGTTCCTGGGTTCACAGCTGTTTTCTGGGTGTTGTGTCTGTAGAGTCCCGGGATATATAGAATGCCTACTTTAATCACTGAGCAAAATCCTGGACTGTGGTAGAGGAAAGGCGACTCGCACCTACAGAACCATAAGGGGGAGATTTGGGTGGCATGGTTCTGAGGAGAGATCTGGAGTGTTGGCTACTGAGACCCCTGAGTCCACATCCCTCACCGCCTTCAAACACCGGCTCCACTCTTGCAGAATTTTAAAAACACAGTTTCTAGATGCCTGGTGCATGAAAAATCATGCACTATAGAAGGGGCCCTCAGCCAAGCCTGCCCCCTCTCACAGTCCGGGAGCCCTCAGGGGTGCGAAAGAACCAGGCAATCAGGGGAAGGTGACGCCCCATCACACTTCTGCTGGTGCCACTACTGGCAGAGCAAGCCTAGGCTGGCCCTGGTTACCTTAACTGAGACAGTCCTGAGCAGCTGGGGGGGGGGGTGGAGGGGACTGGGGGACTCCGGAGTCCCTGGGACCCTGCCACATGATGGGGCTGAGGGGACTGGGTACCACCATCTTGTCGCTGTGGGTGCTGCCATCTTTGAGGTCGTGGCAGTCAATTAGCATATTCCTTCCTTACTTGCTGTGGGCGCCACCATCTTTGAGGGCGGTGCAGTCATTTAGCATATTCCCTCCTTATTGGGTGTGGGCACCACCATCTTTGAGACGGCATGGGGGTCAGTTAGCATATTCCCTCTTTATTAGATAGGTAGGATTTGACACATTCCCTATGCTGTACACTAGATCCCTGTGGCTTATATATTTTTAATGCCGGTATCTTATTCCAGCATCTAGAATGGGTTCAGGAATCTGGAGAAGGCACTGTGTGTAATTAATAAAGAGTCCAGAGATGCAACATAATTTTGGAAGGCATTTTGGGGAGCCAGAGAAGACTTAGCTTGTCTCCTCTCTCTCTGGACCCCTTGATTTTTATTAACACAAATTGTCCTAAGGCAAGGTAGATATATATATCAAAGGCCAAGGTTTAGTATACAGAATCCATTGTTAGATTAGGGGAACTGCCTATGGCTGTTCAGGTGTTTGTCCAGTAGGGGGCAATAACATGTATTCTGAAATGCCCTCAGCTGTCTGACAGCAAGCAATCATTTATGCATCCTTTTCAGGTTTGGGGAAATGCCCTTAGCCATTTCAAATGGGCAATAACATATGTGATTCAGCCTTTGCTCAGTTGCCAAGTTCCATCAACCTTTTGATGAAACTCTTGCATTTATGACATGCTGGGATTAGCTTCCAGCATATTTTATCACTGGAAGTTTGCGCTTCTCATTCATATTCTTCTATTTATTCCAGCTCCTCAACTTAATACCCTCTGGCAATCATCAGTTTGTTCTCAGTAGCTGTTTCTGTTTTGTTTGTTTTATTGTTTTAGATTGCACATGTAAGTGAGATTGTGATATTTGTTTTTATCTGTCTTATTTCATTTAGCATAACACCTTCTCGGTCCATCATTGTTGTCTTAAACAGCAATAATTGATTACTCTTTATGCCTGAGTATTTCATTTTAGATAAATACACATGCTACATCTTCTTTATTCATTAATCTATCGAAGGACACCTATGTTGCTTCCATATCCTGGCTACTATAAATAACACTGCAGTGAACATAGGAGTGCAGATATCTTTTCGAATTTATTTTTATATTTGTGTTAGATAAATACCCAGAAGTGGAATGGCACTTTTATTTCTAATTTTTTTGAGGGATCTCCATCCTGCTTTCCACAGTGACTGCACAAATTTACAAAAACATGAACATTCCACGAGGTCTTCTCTTCATATCCTCAACAACACTTGTGAAATATATATATTGAATCATTATTTTTTAGAGTATTACAGATGTACCCTTTTTTTTCCCCATTGCTCCCGTCTACCCAATTCCTACCCTGCCCCAGGTCTTCACCTCCCTATTGTATGTGTCCACAAGTAATGCATATCTATATATTTGTATAAAATCCTAATATGCAAATAGAGTGGACTGTGGAACAACTGAACACCTGCACAACCAGTCTCTGTGACGTGTGCTGACCATTAGGGGGCGTTCATGGAACATGGCAGGCTTCAGAAGCAGGCGTCAGAAGGGGGAACATGGTGGGCATCGCCACGGAGGGATGGTGGACCAGGTGAGTGAGGGATCGAGACCAATGATGGGCGCCGGTCGCTGTAATCGGTGCGAGCCTCTGGTGGTTACTGAAAATTCTTTGTGCCTGAGCACCATGGTACCGCCAGTCACTCGCACCTACTGTAATACTGCTTTGGTTGTGATGATCTCCTTTACCTGATTCTTGTCTGTGAAGCCCTCTATCTGACCCTCAAATCTAAATGAGATCTTTCCTAAGTAGAGTATTCTTGGCTGTAGGTACTTTCTCTTTATCACTTTGAATGTTTCTTGCCACTCCCTTCTGGCCTGCATAAGTTTTTATGAGAAATCAATTTAAGTAAATTTAAAACAAGAGAAAATTTGAGAGCAAGACATATGCTGTATATTGCTGCTCTCTTGAAGGTAACCAACTGCTTTTCTCTTGATGCTTTTAAGATTATCTCTGTCTTGGCCTTTTAATTATGATGTGTCTTGATGTGGGCCACTTTGGGTTCCACTTGTTTGGTAATCTCTGTGCTTCCTGCAGTTGTAAGTCTCTTCCTTTCACCAGGTAGGGGAAGTATTCTGTTATTAATTCTTGAAATAATGAAGTTGTCCCATAGGCTCCTTACACTGTCTTCATATTTTTTGATTATTTTTCTTTTTATTCTTCTGACTGAGTGCTTTTTTCTTCCTCATATTGGAAATCCTTGATTTGATTCTCAGAATCTTCTATTCTAATGTTGGATCCCTATAAAATTTTCTTTGTTTCAGCTAGTGTATGCTTAATTTCTGACTGGTCCTTCTTCATGTCTTTGAAATTCTCATTAATTTCCTTGAAAGTCTCATTAAGTCACTTGAAGCTCTCCTTAAGTCATTGAAGCTCTCATGAAGATCCTTATAACCATTGTTTTGAACTCTGTATCCAGCAGTTTGCTTGCTTCCATTTCATTCATTTATGTTCACGTTTCTTTGTCTCTTCATTTTGGCTGCTTCTCTGTGTTTTTTTTCCTACGTATTAGGTAGAGTGGCCTGGCGTAGTAGGTGTCCTGCAGGACCCAGCTGCTCAACCTCTCCAGTCACCTGAGCTAGCACTCTAGGTGCATCCCTGTATGGGCATGTGCACAGTATTGTTGAAGGGAAAGATAGAAACCCTTCCCAGATTCAGGTTTTCAGACACCAACTGAAGGGCAGCCATTTAAGCAGGACTTTCTAAGGCTAGCAGCCTTAGGCATGCTGTATGAAATGTTTCTGCACAGCAGGTATAGTCCTGACTGAATTTTTGATGTTGACTTGAAAATTTATTTGTAAAGCAAGTAATATGAAAATATAATTTGGTACTGGTTTCAGTTGCATCATCCATAATTGCTTGCAATGCAGGTTATTTCTGTAACGCTTGATGCGCATTTCACAGGTTTCCTATATAATAAAACCCTACTATGCAAATTGGCCGAATGGCAGAACAACCGGTCACTATGACATGTACTGACCACCAGGGGGACAGCCGCTCAATGCAGGAGCTACACCCTGGTGGTCATTGCGCTCCCACAGGGGGAACACGGCTCAGCCAGAAGCTGGGCTCACAGCTGGCAAGCGCAACGGAGATAACAAAGGGAGTCTCTACAGCCTTCACGGTAGCACTAAGGACTCCTTGGCGTCCTGGACTGTGAGAAGGTGCAGGCCGGGTTGAGGGACCCCCTCACCCCAATGCACAAATGACGTGCACCGGGTCTCTAGTTTGTACATTAATTACTAGGACAATATTAGGCAATTATAAGCTTTCCTTTTTATCAAATTAATGTTTCAAGATAATTTTTAGATAAAATCAGCATAAAGATTTCTGACTTAAAATTGGAATACAAAGTGTCTTTTTATTAAATGGATAATTCAGTTTTGATTTATAGTGCACTAAATCCCCATATGTAATTGTAAAGTAAGATATTCAATCATTTTTATCATTTTCTTGCTCAAGTATACAATTCAAATCATTGGCTTTATTTATATCTTTCCACATGCTGCACTCAGTTGCGGGAATACTACTCATATTCTGCCTGCTCAGCATGGCTCAGTGGTTGAGTGTTGACCCGTGAACCAAAAGGTCGCACGCGGTTGGATTCTAAGTCAGGGCCTGTGCAAGGGTTGCGTGCTCAATCTCCAGTGTGGGCATGTAGGAGGCAGCCATCGATGATTTTCTCTCATAATTGATGTTTCTATCTCTCTCTTCCTCTCCTTTCCTTTATGAAGTCAATTAAAATATATATTTTTTTAAAAACCCATTTTCTGATACTTGGATCTTTATCTTAATGTCCAAGCTGACTGTGTCTTTAAATAGCAATAATATGTTGATATATGTTCAAAGAAAAAATTGATAAGCCTTTTTTCTAGAGCACTTTTAGGTTCAGAGGTAAATTGAGTGGAGAGTACAGAGAGTTCTCATAAATGCCGCAACCCCAAACACGCACGGTCTTGCTCATTTGGACATCCTGTACCAGAGAGGTACATTTATTACAATGGATGAACCTGCATTGACTCATCATTATCAACCAAAGTCCATAATTATCCTTAAGGTTCAATCTTGGTGGTGTACATTCTATGGGTTTTGACAAATGTCTGGTGACAAGTACCCACCATTACAGTATCCTATACAGTCTTCTCACTGTCCTAAAAATCTGCTGTGCTCTGCTTATCCCACCCTCCATTCTCTCTAACCTCTGAAAAACACGGAACTTTTTTACTGTCTCCATAGTTTTGCATTTTCTTGAATGTTGTGTAGTTGGAAAAGAGACATTGGGTATCTTTTAATTTAAAAGTTTAAAAAATTAAAATTCCAAGGTAATTGAATGTAGTTATCCAAGACTTTCTTTGTCCTTAGTTGGTTGTTGTTGTTGTTCTTCAGCATAGGATCTGATGATATATGCCACGCAATCTGAAAAAGCATGCTTCCTCTAGGCATTTGCCACCTAATGGGGAGGGTTGAGAAAAATGACCTCATCCACTACTGCAGAGCACTCACTGTCTCTTTGACCTGCTCTATGAGGTGGGAACAGATACTCTCTAGCAATGGAAAGAGACAGTCTCAAGTAGTTCTAAATTATACAACTGGAATCCCAAAGTCTTTCCTATTTAAGTTCATTTGGACATGGTGCCAGGAAGAAACTGTTTCCTGTTTTGCTGTGCTTAAAGTGTAGTGCCTGTCAATCAAGCTCTCTTGTGATGGAGTGTTTCATCCTAATGGGCTAGTCTTCACTGAAGAGCTGGAGAAGTTGTCAGTGTTACTGCACAAGTGGTGTTCTCTTTATTAACTGCTCCTAATGGAAGAAGTTCAGAAAACTCATGCTATTTTATGTTTGACATTGTTATTCTATGACTAGAGGCCTGATGCACAAAATTCGTGCAAGGGGTTCGACCCTCGCAGCCCCGGCTTCCTCCAGAAGGTCCTCCGGAAGGATGTTCGGTCTAATTGGCATATTATGCTTTTATTATAATAGATAAATATAGATTCTGCTTCTACTAACAATTCCATTTTCTGTCAGTCTGATGGGGTTTGGTTAGAATTATGTTCATTGTAAATAACAGTTCAGAGATAAGTATCAAATTGTGATAAATCCTATTCTTTTTTTCTCTTGCATTTGGTATATTTAAAAAGAGAAAGTAAATATTCTTAATATATTAATGTCCTACCAATAATATAATTAATATTTACTCTAGTATAGCCTTTAGGTGTGGTCCCAAAGGATACTTTCTATCAAAGCACTAGTCCAGTACTTTTAAAGTCTTATATTTTATTATTGTTTTAAAATGTATTTCACTTTCTTTTCTTTAATAGTGGAAGATATCTCTGAAGAAGACTCTTTAATCAGGTTGGATTCTATGGATTTTTAAAAATTTGTGCGTTAACTATGGAAATGTAGAGAAAGGAAACTACCATTTCTAGAGTGTTCTATTGTGGGCTAGACCCTATATTATGTAATTAATCTGAGTTATATAGTCACCACAATAACTCTGCAAAGTAGGTATGCTATCGTAGCTTACTTTTTATTAATGAGTCAATTGTGGTTAAGGGAGGTGGATGAATTGACCCATGATTCCATAGGTAGCAAGGGGCTGACCCATGGTTTGACTGTCAAACAGCTTGGATCTCAAATTTTTCTGTTGTTGCTCAACATACACTGATAAGTTCCCCTGTAGCTCTGCCATGGAGATACAGATGCAAAGCAGCGCAACCCAGAAAGTCAAATCTGATTGTGTCTTAATTCTGAGTTAGAGTTTTCTAAAAGGCCCAGTTAGTCCAAGCATTTATCTTACTCTCCTTGACAACTGTAGTGGTAAGTAGGACCTTGTTTTCCCACCAAAGCTTTTAGGGCCCATCTCGGTTAGCTATGGCCTTAGAACCAAAGGTTTTACATATGTTAGGCCTAATCAGGCAAATAATTTTAGGTAAAATCATATTCATTCTTCTAGAGACAAATTATTTATCTGTAAGTTAATAATATCTATGTATAGACCATGTTTTGCTAATTAAATTCATCATATCTTTAGAGAATATTTCTAATGGATTTCTCTGCTTACTGACTTCACAGTCTGGTTTTCCCATCAGGCTGGTACCTTTGCCTAGTTGTATGATTTTTTTTCTTTTTCTCCTAGAGTCGGTTTTACTGCCTCTATGACTTTTCTTGATGTTTTACTGTCTTCTCTGCTTTTTTTTGTATTTTTTATTGTATTATTTTTTTCACTTCTTCCAGCGATTGTGTTCTCCATTTTTATGTACCAAACACAGAATCAAAAGCATGTAGAATTTCAGGAGATTATGGAAGCCCAGCAATTATTTAATCAAAGCGCCCTCTAGTCCTTCAACCTGTGTTTAACATCCTGCCTACATGGTGGATCTTCATTTAAATCTCCCCCCACTTCAGATTAGTGACCTCAGCATAGGTTCTTATCTCTTAGAGGATTTTAAATTAGAAATATGCAAGAGGACAAGAGGCGTCCTTTTTGTCCCTTCATTTTATCCGCGGAAGTAACTTACAAAGATGAACACTTCAGCATGTAAATGATCACTTCCAGACAGACTACTGGGTATTAACTTGGGGAGTACATCAAGTTAGCTATTGAAATAACATATTTGAAAATGCTGAGTGGGAAGTGATCTGTGTTCTTGAGGGAAGCCCTGGTGCTTGCTGGAAATTATGAGTCAGCAAATGCAGTCAGGATTCTTTGGCAAGGTATTGATAACTTTTCTTAAGATAACAGTGGGTGGGTTGCCAAAGAATATGCTTTTGTTAGTGATTTTAATTTCTAAGTGTTTGCTTTAAAATGCAGGTTATCTTTAAACTGAGGTTAAAATAGTTTTGCTGTTTCTTTTTATGTACCAGGTGAGCTTTCACAGTTCGGTTCAGGCAGTTGGGGAATGGCAGTGAGTCAGTGTGTGTCTTCAGCCAGAAACCAAGAAAAGCTCAACCAGTTAGAAGGAGCAATGGGCCAGATTCTTTACCTCAGAGCTTTAAGATCTTTATCCATTTCATTCCAAGTAGAACCTCCATGCATGGGGTTACAAGTAAAGTCTCATCTCTGATTTTCTCTAACTCGCTATTTGGGGTCTTGAAGTGTTCACTTTATCAGAAAAAAATCTATATTTTCTGGGACTATCTCCTACTCCCCACATTGAATTCTTCAGAAAAATAACGGATTCCCTAATTCCAAGGGAGACAGTCTTCTTTCACAAGTGAGATGGAGAGCTATAAAAGGACATTCTCACCTTTCTGTTGTTTCCATTGATTCTATTGTTGCAGAGTTGCCATTGAAACTGATGCAATATTCATGATTGATCTTTGCTCCAGGGTTGGCTTTGCTGATCCAGATTCCTGAGTCTTCACGTTGATTGACACTTGGACTTGAAAGTCACTTTTTTTCTTTTCTTTTTTTTACTTGACATACATTTGCTTGTATGTATAGCCACTATTCCAATTACCAGCACCCTCTTGTGGTAGCTGGGCCTCCTAGAATTACTCACTCACTGCCTCCCCCGCCCACCCTCAGCACACACTGGAAAGTCTATGTGAAGCTTCCTTCTTAGCTCAGACCTTGTGGACTAGTTACCCTTTGAGCCTGTCGTTTGTATTTTCGACTAGCAGTTATTAGTGGAGCCCATTCTAAGCTGTCAGAGAGGTTCAAATAATGCTGCAGGAAAAGACCAGACTTGTTACCTGATCTGTCCCCTGAGGTCACTTTATATCCTGTAGAGCATCTTCGTTTACACAATGTAAGGTCCCATATTGCAATTAACTGAGTAGTATAGGTGCCAACTTACATGACATTCCATAACTGAGGTTGGCCCCACCAGTGTTCTCTTTGCCATAATAATGAAACATTCCCATGTGATTTGAATTTGCCTCAGGTTTCAAAATATTTTAAATTATACCTCACATGGAAGCCAGTCAACAGAAAGCTCTGAATAAAAAGTAGGTTATTCTGAAGATCTTGTATGCATAAGTGCATAAGCCATGGACTCAGACAGTGGGGTGGAGAGATCCTGGGGTGGGGGCGGGGGGTATGTGGGAAGTGGCCTTGAGGGGGTTAATAGAGAAAAAAAAGTTAGTTGCAAGTTATATATATAATAGCTGAGATACCGTAATTTACAAAACACAAAGAAAGAACAGGTAATAATCAGAAGTAATAACATTTTTTGAAAACTGCAACATTTTATATTAGAAATGTTGAATACCCAACAATTGGGCTTATTTCAGATTCCAAAAGAATTGCAACTAAAGTTCATGAACTTGATTTTTGCTTTGGTTTACTGTTTCTCTGAGCATTCTTTTTGCTGTTTAGCTCATGTAGTCCTCCTAACGACCTTCTACAATAAGGCAGTAAGACTGTTATTTGGTAGAGGAGGACCTTGAGACAAAGAAAAGTGACTTGAGAACAAATAGCTGTTGATTATAGAACTAGAAAGTCTGAGTTCAAGACACTGACCTTTTGATAAACAAACTCTAATTAATTCATTAAACTATACTGCCCTCAAATCATGACTGTTTCAGTTTACTTTTTAAAGAACTTACATGCTTCATAAGAAACTTTTTAGACCTTATATATTTGAAATGTATCATATAATTAGTTTTAATATTAGATCTGATATTACGTAAAACATTCTAAGAATTTACTACATTTGGAAAATATATTTGGACTAGTGATCTGGTGCACAGATTTGTGCACATTGGAAGGAAATTAATTAGAAGGTGGGTGGTGGGGTGAGACTGGGTGAAATGGGCCAGACACGTCCTGGAGCCAACCTCCCTTGGACCCTTCTCAGGGGGCTTCACGGCGGGGGGGGAGGGGGGAGAGGGGGCGGAGTCCTTACAGCAGATGGGTTCACTCCGCCTGGCCTGTGGGGACTGGGTCAAAACCAGCACTCCAATATACCCGGAGTGGTCCTGGATTAGGAGAGTGCAGTTCTTGGGTGACACACCCGGCAATCAGGCTCCTTCCTCTCTTGTTCCGGGTGCACCACCCTAGAACCACAGCTGCCAAGTCACCACAGCTCAGCAGCTCCTGCATTGATCGTCTACCCCCTGGTGGTCAGTGTGCATCATAGCTACCAGTCAGATGGTTGAAAGGTTGGATGGTCGCTTAGGCTTTTGTATATAGATTTGTATTAAGGCACTAATATTACTTATCGCAACTTTTTTTGTGCACAGCAACCAACAACTAACTTCTGAATATCAAGAAAGAAGGAGACCGCACACATCCGAAAGTACCTACGATGGTAAGCCTTCTGATAGTGAATTGCTATTGGTGCTCCTATCATAGATGCAGTAAGAGTAAGGAAGTTTTGATAATAAAAGAGCAGTGAAAAACTACCAAACAATATGTAAGTTGCATGTATAGTTTTTCTTAATCTCTTTCTTGATAGAATTGTATTCAGTATGATTAAAAATGTTAATTGTGGGTCATTTAAAATATGGGGCTATTTGGTTTGAAAAGAAGTTCATTTATTTATTCTGACGCCTAAAAGCCAATATGATATCTCTATTTAAAAAAGAAAGAAGATGTTAAGTTAGAATGTTGTACGTTTCTACTATATTCACATCATAACAAATTGGACTTGTTCTAAAAAGGGATCTTTTGTTTAGTTCTCATATTAAATGGATTATATTTAGTAAATGAATACTTATTATACATAGTGATTTGTATTACTAAAAAAGTAACTAAAATTAAGAACTCATCAATACTTCTTAGTAGCACGAACAAATGGCAAATGATAAGAGTTACTCACTTAGCCAGTGTGCAGGGATTACAATGAAATAGCTTTTCAAAGATATATACTCATAGTACAGAAGTCAGAAGGGCAACACCTGTTGAGAATCATAGGGTATTTTACATATTACACCAACTAGGTATCACTGTTATTAGCCTCATTCCTCAGAAGTCAAAACAGAATGAGATATGTTGATTTATTAGAACAACATATTATCTTTGTTAAATAAATGTCAGGTCACAGTAATTACTTTAGAACAAGATGCTCTGTTGCCCTTGGTCAAAAGATAATTATCAGTATTCAGATATTCCCACTCGGGACTCAGCAAATTATAATAAAAGTACAAAAGAATTTCACAGTAACAAAAATGTCAGTGTGCTACCCAGATGTGGCACATAGTTCACTGTGTAATCTGAACTGTATGAGGACACCTTGGACATAGTAGACCTTTATAAAAGGACTTCTGTTGGTTTGTTTTGCAAGTTATAGGAAGTGCAAAGATGAAGTAGTGTTTTGACCTTGAAGGTGCTCATAATATGGGAAAAATGTTCCTAGTTTATTTGTGTAGTTTTTAAACAGAATTTTCAAAACAAATATCAAAATTCAGTTAATTCATTTTTCTGCTTAATGGTCACGCTATTTACATCTCAGGTGTCTTTTAGGTACTAAGTATTATTTTGATGATGCAGAATTAAAATATTTTAAAAACACAGTCCTTAACCTCTAAGAGTTTATTGTTTTTCTTTGTCATTTCTATTATATATAAGGTTTATTCAATGCTTACCAGGTGCCAGAGTGCACTAGGAGCTTATAATAATCATTGTTTATGCTTTTGGTTTGTGTGTAGTGTGAGCCAGCCACTTTAAGTCCATGATGAGAATTAGGTTTTAAAAATGTGGGTTAGGTGAGGCCTTGGCCAGATGTCTCAGTTGCTTAAAGCATTGTCCCTGATATGCGAAGTTGTGGTCTTGATGCCTGGTCAGGGCACATTCCAGAATCACCCAATGAATGCATAAGTAAGTGGAACTACAAACTGGTAATTCTCTATCTCTGTCTCTGTCTCTCTCTAATCAATTTTTAAAAAATGTTTCAAAAATAAATTGAAATAAAAATGTGGGTGAGATTTAAAGTAAGCATGCAGGCCTCAAAAAAGTTTTCCAGGTAAAGTGGCAGAAGGATGATATTTGGCGGGTAGAACAGCTATTGACATTACAGTTTTGGCTGCAGGAACAGCAGTGCATGGGCTGAGATGCACAAGTGAATTTGCAGGGTTTATGAGCAGTACCACTTCAATGTGCACAATGTGTGTGATGGGAATGTTGGTAATGAGGTGAGTGCCTAGCTAAGGCAGGCTTATGAAAGTCTTTAGTGCTACATAAAGGACTAGGTCTTTTCCTATAGTCCTTGGGAAATATATCAGGTAGAATGCTTTTAGCTTCAGATAATAAGTGGTCTAATTAACTGAGGCTGAAACAATAGGAACCACGATTGTTTTGGCGGTTCAGTAATGTCATTAGGATCCTAGTTGTCCTTTTTTTTAGCTGTGAGGTTGTCAGTGTTTATCTCTGCTTGCCTGGTCAGTACTTAGCAATGGCTCCAAAGCATCTTATTCTCACATGTCCATATGTGAAGCCAGAAGGCCTGCTTTTCCTTAGGCATTCTTTTTCTTTCTTAAACTTTTTGTGACAGTAGAGTTGGCTCACATTATATTGGTTTCAGGTGTGCATCCATAGTGGTTTGACATTTATATACCTCACCATGTGTTCACAATGATATGTCTAGTACCCATCTGTCATTGTGCCAAGTTATTACAATCCAAGGGGCTCAGTGCACAAATCCGTCGCTTGGTCTGGCTGGCGAGTCCTGTCTTGCCCTGTCCTGATTGCACCAATCGGGCCCCGGAGGTTGGCCAGCTGTGGTAGGTTGGCTGTGGCAGCTCACTGACCACCAGGGGGCAGCTCCTGCATTGAGTGTCTGCTGTCCAGTGGTCAATGTGCATAATAGCTACCAGTTTGTTGTCTGGTGGTCCAGTCATAAAGGTCACTTAGGCTTTTATATATATAGATTTGACACAGTCCCTGTGCTGTACACTACATCCCCGTGGCTTATACATTTTATAATTGGAAGTTTGCCCTTGTTATACATATTCTTTATTTCACCCCTCTCCTCAACTTACTATCCTCTGGCAAGTAAGGGATCAGTTTGATTTCTGAAGATATGGGTTCTGTTTCTATTTTATTCTTTTAGATTGCGCATATAAGTGAGATCCTATAGTCTTTGACTTTCTTTGTCTTATTTCACTTAGCATAATACCCTCTCAGTCCATCCATGTTGCCATAAGTAGCAGGAATTCATTATTTTTTATGTCTGGCTAATATTTCATTCTGTATATATGTTCAAAGATGTGTATGTGTATACATATATACTACCCTCATATTCATTATTCATATGTCTACGGAAGGACATCTACATTGCTTCCATATTGGCTATTGTAAATAATGCTGAAGTGAACATAGGGGTGCAGGTATCTTTTCAAATTCATGTTCATGTTTCTGTTGGATAAATACCCAGAAATGGAATAGCAGTTCTATTTCCAATTTTTTGAGGAATGTCCATGCTGCTTTCCACAGTGACTGAACCAATTTATAATCACCTGTCCAGTGCACAAGGCTTTTGTTTTTCTCCATATCCTCACCAATTCTTGTTATTTATTTATATTTTGAGGATAGCCATTCTAAGAGAATCAGCTGGAACTTCTTATGGTTTTCATTTGCATTTCCCTGATTAGTGATGTTGAGCTATGTGTTTCCTTTAATTTTGTTTTGAAATAAGTTTTTATTGTCTTTAGAGGGAGACAAGGGAAGGGAGAGCGCCATAGAAACATCAGTGAGACAGACAACCATCACATCCATCAGCTGCCTCCTGCACACCCCCTAATGGGGGATCCAGCCTTACTATGCCCTCACCTAGAACATAACCAGGGACTTCATGGTGCATGGGAAAATGCTCAATCCTCTAAACCACACAGGCTGGGCCTATGTGTTTCTTTTAAAATAGGGGAAAAAACAACAACAACAACAACAACAAAACCATGTGTCCTGCAGCTCACTTTCTCTAATATTTTACAGGCTTGGGTTACATCCCATGCTCATCCTTAAACCAGACAGTGGTAAACTTGTTACTGTGATGAGCTTAGTACAATCATTTCTCTTTTTGGAGCTGGAGAGAAACCACCTTCTGTATGTATGAGGACAGTGAATGGCCAAATACAGTTGTGGTTCTCCAGCAAAAATGAACACCAAGGTAGGGAGCCAGCAATATTTGCTGCAGGGATGCATTGCAGTTCTCAGCAGAAGAGTAAGAAGATTATATTTGATTAGGGCTCTGTGGTTGTGGGATGAAGCAGGGATCAGCAAGCTTTTTCTGTAAAGGGCCTGATTTTAGGCCATGTGGTCTGCCATAACTACTCAAGTCTTCCATTGTAGGGTGAGAGCAGTCCTAGGGAATCTTCAAGTGATTAGGCGAGGCTGTGTTCCACAGAGACTTTATTTACAAAACTAGATGGCAGCTTGTATTTGGCCTGTGAGCCCTCTGTTGCGGACCCCTCATGTAGAGCACAGATGGAAGGAAACCATATAAAGAGACTGGGAGACAAATGAAGATTTTCCCTCTTTGGACTAGCATCAGTCCATTATGAAGTTTTTACCCATTTATGTGGAAATGAGTCAGGAAGCTCAATTTATTCCATTTAAAATGTTAATGTTTTTCTAATTCTATGCCTTTTTCATTTGTTTTGCTTAAAAAATCTTATTTATTTACGAAGGAACAATAATAGTTAGTGGTACCATTTCCCTGTGAGAGCCACCTGTAAAGAGCTCATGTTTGACTAGGGCAGTTGGCAGTAGCAAAATAAAGCAGAGACAGTAGGAGGCCTAGTTCATATGATTTCCTGATGACTGCATGTAAGAAGTGGTGAGGAGAAAGAAATCTCACTGCGCTGGCATTTAGATGGGACATGAAGAGTAGGACTTTATTAGATGAGCAGGAAAGAGCCACCGCTCAAGAGGTAAGAGCAGAATTTTTCCATACATGTTGAGTTTGGTAGAATATCCTGGATATCTCTACATTTTGGATGCAATTTCTTTGATTTTTTGAAGAACTGCTTTTGATAGGTGAGTCATGATTTTAGTTTAATAAGAAATTTTAAAAACATTAGAAACAAATAAAAAGAACTTTGAAATAACTAGAACACTATTTTGGTATATATGATATTTTTTGTTTTTCTGCAGTTATCCCAATGTTGATTGATTTATGACTATTGTAGAAAGGAATTAAACCTTGTTTAGTTGTATAAAATTGTCAGTGTGATGTCTTCCTTTCCTTTATAGGAACTTTGATACTATAGAACATGTAGTCAATCATTAGGATTCTATATTTCTTATTCTGAGTAAATATTAATGTTGCTTGTTTCACCTTATTATCTGACATCATTGTTTTCTTTATCCCATTCATGTCTTTATTCCAATAGTTATAGATCTGCGGCACACTCGAAAACAAGCATGGACTGAAACAAAATCAAAGAGAGGTATTCTGTGAAATCAACTTCTGACTATCATCATGCAGAGCACACCAAATAATACCAATTTCAAATAATGCAATTTTGTTAGAGGTTCCTAAACCCACACCTAGGTTTGCTGATTCAAAAAAAAAAAAAACAACAACAAAAAAACATTTAAAAGACTCACCATATAGTTTTTCTCATAGAAAAGGATTTATTACAGGGAAAGGCCAAAGCGAAATCAGAAGAAGAAAAGGTGTGTGTGACAAAGGGTGGAGGACAACAGGCACAAGCTTCCAAGAGTCCTCTCCCTGCGGTGATACCAGGATGTGCTTAGTTACTCCAGTGTCAAATTCTGACAACACACGTGAAATATGTCATCTCCCAGTCTTGTTAGACTCAGTGCCAAGGTTTTCATGGCACTATAGTTACATGGGCACCTTCCCCATAGCATGTACCTAAATTCTAGATTCCCAAAAGGAAAGCAAGTGTTTAGCACGAACCCCATCAGTTGTACAATGTGTTTAGGCACCAGGGCCACTCTTCTCAGTTAGGGAAAGGTGGAAACCTCCCCAGATTCAGGTTTTCAGACACCAACTGAAGGGCAGCCATTTAAGCAGCACTTTCTAAGGATAGCAGTCTTAGGCCTGCTGCATGAAAATTTTCGGCACAGCAGTTATAGCCGTGACTGAATTTTTGGTGTTCACTTAAAAATTTATTTTTAAAGCAAGGAATATTGTAATATAACATGGCACTGGTTTCAGCTGCATCATTCATAATTGCTTGCAATGATCTTTACTATTTTTACTCTTGGTGAGTATTTAATAGATATTTGTACATAAATTACTAGTGCAATATCAGGCAATTATAAACTTTCCATTTTATCCAATTAATGTTTCAAGATTATTTTAGATAAAATCTGCATGATAATTTCTGACTTAAAATTGAGAAAAAGTGTCTTTTAATTACATGGATGATTCAGTTTTTATTTATATTGCACTAAGTCTTCATTTGCAATTATAAAGCAAGATAGTCAACCATATTTATCAGTTATTTTCTTGCCTACTACACAATTAAAATTATTGGCATTATTTATGTCTTTCCATATGCTTCACTCTATTGTAGGGATAATATCCACCTTCTTTTTATTCAATTCTTTATTGTTGAAAATATTACATATGTCTCCTTTTCACCCCATTGACCTCTCCCTGCCTGCTCCTGCCCCCATCACATGCCCTCACCCCTCTATTGTCTGTGTTCATTGGTTATGTTTATATGCATGCATACAAGTCCTCTGATTCATCTCTTAGGCCTCCCCTTTACCCTTTCTAGTCTTTCCTCTGTAGTTGGAAGGTCTGTTTGATGATTCTATGTCTCTTAATGCCCATATTCTGATACTTGGATTTTTATATTAATTTCTAACATGACGATGTCTTGAAAATAGCATTAATATGTTGATATATATCAATAGCAGTTTCAGCAAATACATATTTTTAAAGAAAAATTCATAATCCTTAGTTTTTCGGTGAGTTTTAGGTTCACAGCAACATTGAGTGGAAAGTACAGAGAGTTCCCATAAACTCCACGTCCCCTACACAAACAGCCTCACTCATTTTTACATCCTGCAACAGAGAGGCATATCAACAAAAGTCTATAGTTTACGTTAAGGTTCATTCTTGTTGTTTTATATTCTATTGGTTTTGACAATGTATGATGACACGTGTCCCCCATTACAGTATCGTATACAATCTTTTCACGCCCTTAAAAGTCCTCTATGCTCTGCTTTTTCATCCATCCCTTCTCCCTAAACACTGGTACCAGCGATGGTTTTGCCTTTTCCTGAATGTTGTATAGTTGGCATCATACCGTAGGTATCTTTTGAGTGTTTAAAAATTAAAATTCCAAGTTAATGGGATGTATTTATCCAAGATGTGCTTTGTCCTATGTGGCTTACTGTGGTTGTTTATCAGCTTAGTCTCTGATGACATGTGCCATATATATTCAAGGAGAATGATTTCTCTAGGGATTTGCCACCTAATGGGGAGGGTGAGAAAAATGACCTCACACACTCCTGCAGAGCACTCACTGGATGGACCATCCTGCTCTATGAGGTGGGCCCAGAGAGACTTTCACAATGAATGGAGACACTCTCAAGTAGTTCTACTTTATACAATTGGAATCCCAAGGTCTCTCCTACTTATTTTGCAATTGGAAACGGGGCAGAAATAGTTTGGTTCCTATGTTTTGCTGTGCTGCAAAATGTAGAGCCTATCAGCCAAGCTTCGGTGTGATGCCTTGTTTCATCTGAAACTGGAGAGGCTTCACTGAAGAGCTGGAGAAACTGTACGTGTTAGGACAAAAGAAGTGTACTCTCTTCCAACCGCTCTAAATGGATGGAGTCCTGAAAATTCATGCTATTTATATTTGACATTGTTACTCTATGATTCTTTTTGCACTAACAATACCATTTTCTGTCTGTCTGATGGGGTTTGATTAGGATTATATTTGTTGTACATAGCATTTTAAAGGTAGGTATCAAATTTTGATAGATCCCATTCTTTTTTTTTTTCTTCTTGCATTTGGTATATTTAAAAAGAGAAAGTAAATGTTCTCAATGTTTTAATAGCCTACCAACACTATGATTAATATTCACTCTAGTATAGTCTTCAGGTGTGGTCCCAAAGGAATATTTCCCAACAAAACATTAGTCGGGTACTTTTAAATTCCTGCATGTTTAAATTATTGTTTTGAAATGTATTTTAATTTTTTCTTTAATAGAGAATGAGATCTCTACAGAAGACTCTTTAAACAGGTAAGATTTTACGGATTTTTAAAAATTATATATTAACTGAGGGAATTCAGAGAAAAGAAAGTACAATTTCTAGGGTGTTCTACTGTGGAATAGACCCTCTTTTATGTAATGAACCTGAGTAATATAGTCACCATAATAGCTCTACAAAGCAGGTATGCTATTTAGCCAATTTTTTTTATTAATGAGGCAACTGTGGTTCATGGAGGTGGATGCATTGACCCATGGTTACATAATTATCAAGTTGCTGACTCATGATTTGACTGTCAACTAGCTTGGTTCCCTAATCTACTTTGTTTTCCCTCAATGTACACTGATAAGTTCCTGTGTACCACTGGCATGGAGATACATAAGAGAATCAGATGAACTCAGTGAAATCTGATTGTGTGTTAACTCTGATTTAGAGTTTTTCTGAGAGGCCAAGTTAGTCCAAGCATTTATCTTATGATCCTTGACAACTGTAGTGGTAAATAGGACCTTGTTCTTCTCACCAAACCTTTAAGGGTCCATTTCAATTAGCTATGCCCACAGAACCAAAGGTTTGATCTAAACAAGGCCCAATCAGGCAAGCATTTTTAGGTAAAATTATATCTATTCTTCTTGAAATGAATTATTTATCTTTAAGTATAGAATATCTATGTGTAGACATGCTATGTTAATTTAATCAAGTGTGTATTTAGAGGATATTTCTAATTGATTTCTTTATTATTGACTTCCCAGTTTGGTTTCTTTTCAGGCTGGTACCTTTGTCTAATTGTGTGAATTTTTTTTTCTTTTATCCTATTCCTTTTTTCCCTCTTCCATGACTTTTATTGATTTTACTTCTTCTCTGCTTTTTGTGTTGTTTCTTTCATTGTGTTATTTTTTTTCTACTTCTGCAAGTTCTAGGGTTCTCCATTTATCTATATTCAGAATCAAAGGCATTTAGTATTTTAAGAGTTTAAGGAAGCCCAGCAATTAATTAATCAAAACAACCTTTAGTACATGAACCATGTTTAACATCCTGCACAAGTTGAGACTCTTCATTAAATCTTGTCCTACCTCAGACTCGTGACCTCAGCGTAGTTTCTTATCTGTTAGAGTTTAAATTGGCAATATACAAGTGGGACAAGAGGCATCCATTTTGTCACTTCATTTTAGCCTTTGAGGTAACCCACAAAGATGTACACTTCAGCATGTAATTGGTCAACTCTAGGTAGACAAACAGGGCATTAACCTGGGGAGTATACCAAATTAGCTTTTGAAATAACTAGCTGTATTGAAAATGCTGAGGGAGAAGTGGTCTCTGTGTTCTATGCACAGCCCTCATGCTTGCTAGAAATGATGAGTCCACATATACAGTCAGGTTTCTTCTTTAGCAAGGTACTGATGTCTTTTCTCAAGATAACTGTTGGTGGACTATTGAAGAATGTGCTTTTGTGAGTGGTGCTAATTTGTGTTTGTTTTAAAATGGTGTTTATGACTAAAGTGAGGTTTAAAACAGTTTCACTCTTCCTTTTTATGTACCAGGTGAGATTTCATAGTTTAGTTCAGGCAGTGGGTTAGTGTCGTCTTCAGCCAGAAACCAAGCAAAGGTTCAACTAGTTGGGATGAGCAATGTGCCAGATTTTTTCTCTCAGAACTTTAAAGATCTTTATCCATTTCATTCCAAATAGAACCTCTATGCATGTGATTACAAGTAAAGTCTCATCTCTGATTTTTCTAATTCATTATGTGGGATCTTGAAGTGTTCCCTTTAGTAGAAAAATCTGTGTTTTCTGGAAGTTATCACCTATACTCTTCCCCTTGAATTCCTCAGGAATATAAAGGACTCCCTAAGTCCAAGGGAGACAGTTTCTTTCACAAGTCAGATGCAGAGGTAAAAAGAGGACATTCTAATCTTTCTGTTATTTCCTTTGATCTTATTGCTGCAGACTTGCCACTGAAACTGGTCCTGTAGTCATGATTGATCTTTGCTTCTGGGTTGGCCTTGCTGATCCAGATTTCTGAGTCTTCATGTTGATTCTCTTGGATTTGAGGGTCACAGATTTTTATTAGTTTACATACATATCCTGTTATGCTCAGCCACTATTCCAATTAACACGATCTTATATTGGTAGCTGGGGCTACTAGCTTTAGCAACTCAAAGTCTCCCCCAAACACACACACACACACACACACACACACATACACACACACACTGGAAAGACTATATGGTGCTTACTTCTTTGCCTAGAGTTTTCTGGACTACTTACCTTTGAGTTTCTTGTTTGTATTTTTCTGCTTGCACGTGTTAGTTGGACCCATTCTAAGCTGTCAGAGACGTTCAAATAAAGCTTTAGGAAAAGACTAACATTCCTTTCTCCTTTGTTACCAGTACTGTACCCCAGATTCACTTTAAATCCTATAGGGCATCTTTGTTCAGATAGTGGAAGTTCCCATGTTGCGATTCCCAGAGTAGTGGGTACCAACCTGCCTGAGATTCCATAACTGAGGTTGGCCCCTCAAGTGATCTGTTTGTTATAAGAAGGAAACTTTCCCAAGTGAATTTACCTTAGGTTTCAAAATATTTATATTATACCTCACATGAAAGGCAGAAACCTCCAATTAAAAAATAGGTTATTGTTCAAAACAATTGCAAAGGCCCCATCCCTTACTTATCAGTATCCAAGTGTGACCAGTAGGATTCTATCTTCCAAGCCAATGGGGGTAGAGAGGGAGATTAAGCACAATTCTCATAAAGATCTGCTGGTTTACAGTGTGAGTAGGTAGAGAATGGGTAGTGGTAGTACAGGCAGGTCCAGACTGTGATTAGGTTTCTTTTTGCCCTTGGTATGATTCGCTGAAAAATTAAGGGATCATTGGTTTATCTGACTTCATGAGGAAATACATTTTTACATAAATTTAGTTGCAAGTTATATAATAAATGAGATACCCTGAATTATAAAACTCAAGGAAAAAAAACAGGTAATAACCCAACATAATAAGATTTTCTGAAAATTTCAACATTTGAATGTTAGGAACTATGAAAAAAACCACATTGTGGCTTATTTGGGGATTTCAAAATAGTTTCGTAAATAAAATTCATGTATCTCTGAGGATTTTTTTTCTGTGTTATTTCATTTAATCCTTCTAATAACCTTCTAAAATGAAGCACTAAGTTTCTTACTTTGTAGCGGAGGACCTTGAGCCGAAGAAATTCACTTGTTTGAGAACAAATAGCTGTTGGTTATAGAACTAGGATGTCTGAGTTCAAGACACTGGCCATTATGTGAAGCTGTCTGTATTTAATTAACTGAACTGTACTGCACTCAAATCATGACTATTTACATTCATTTTAAAAATTTCATGGTTCCTAAAAAATTCTTAGAACGTATAAATTTGAAGTGAATGGTCTAATTACAGTTTTAATATTAGCTCTGATATTATCTGAAATATCCTAAGAATTTACTATACTTGGGAAATACTTTTACATTCATATTAAGGCAGTAATATCACTTATCCCCATTTATTGTACACAGCAAGCAACAACTAACTTCTGAATATGAAGAAGGAAGAACCCAAACATTGGAAAGTAGCCTTTTTGGTAAGATTTCTGATAGTGCATTACTCTTGGTGCTCCTACCATAGATGAAGTAGGAGTAAGGAAGTTTTAATAATGAAAGAGTAGTGACAAAATATCAAACGATGTATAAATTGTATGTGTAGGTTTCTTTAATTTCTTTCTTAATAAAATAGGAGTAAGTATGATTAAAAATGTTAATTATAAGTAACTTAAAATCTGGTGCAATATTATTTGAAAAGAAGTTCATTTATTTAGTCCTAACCCCTAAAATCCCATGTGATATCTTTATGTAAACAAGATAAAAGATGTTAAGTTAGGATATTGTATTTTTCTATTATATTCACATTATAACAAATTGGACTTTTTCTAAAAATGTATCTTTAGTTTTTGCAGTATATGGATTACATTTATTAAACGAATAGTTGTAACACATAGTGTTTTGTCTTACTGAAAAGTAATTAAAATTGTGAAATCTACAATACTTTCCTAGTACCACAAACAAATGGCAAACAATAAGAGCTATATCACTGAGCCAGTGTGCAACAGTCCCAATGAGATTGTGTTTTAAGGATATCTACCCATAGTACAGATATCAGAAAGGCAATGTCTGTTAAGAAGCATAGGGTAATTTACTATAATACCAACTGGGTCTCACTTTTACTAACCTCCTTCCTCAGAAGTGAAAACAGAATGAGTTATGTTGATTTTATTAGAACAAGATGTCCCCTTCTTTTTGTTGGATAATAGTAAAGACACTACTTTCTTTAGAACAAGATGCTCTGTTGCCATTAGTCAAAAGATAGTCATAATAAACTAGTGGCCCGGTGCACTAAATTCATGCACGGAGTGGGTGGTTCCCTCAGCCCAGCCTGCACCCTCTCCAATCGGACATCCCTTTTGCAATCTGGGACTGCTGGCTCCTAACCACTCACCTGCCTGCCTGCCTGATCACCCCCAACTGCCCTTCCCTTGCCAGCTTGGTTTCCCCTAACTGCCCTCCCCTGCCAGCCTGATCTTGCCCCCAACTGCCCTCCTCTAATGGCCAATTTGGTTCTAATTGGTCAGTTTCTATGCCAGTCAGTGTCTCTGGGCCTATCAACCGGGCCTGATCAGAAAGGCAGGGCTGATCAGCAGTCCGGTGGAGGCTGCAAGAGAAATGGAGGCAGGGCTGCTGGCCAGGCTCTGAGGGAAAGAGAGAGGCAAGTGCTGGTCAAAAGCTGCCTCAGACACTACAGATTAGCCCCTGCTTCTCTCTTCAGGTCTCTTTCCGGGCCTGATTCAAAGCCCCCTCAGCAGTCACTACTGGATCACTGGGCCTGCAGCCATAGCAGTCAGCACTGGGTCATCATGATGGTCAGCCTTTGGTCATGATCGGTTGTTACACCCTGCCTCTTTATTATAGAGATATTCAAATAGCCCAACTCAGGACTCAACAAATTATAATAAAAGTATAAAATATTTCATAATAACCAAAATGCCAGTGTGCTACCCAGATGTGGCACCTAGTTCATTGTGCAATCTGACTTTTATGAGGATACTTTAAACATATTGGACTTTTTTCAAAGGACTTGTATAAATTGGCTTTGAAAGTTATAGAAAACACAAAGACTAAATATCATTTGACCTAGTAGGTGCTCATAATATGTGAGAGTTGTCCCTGGTTTATTTCTGTGTCCTTTTAAACAGAATTTTCAAATTTAATGTCAAAATTCAGTTATTCATTTGTCCACTAAATGGTTTTTTATTTAACTCTCAGGTGTCTTTTTGTTACTGAATGCTATTCTGATGTTGCAGAATTATATTTTTATTTTTTTTAAATTTTTAAATTTTATTTTATTGTTTAAAGTGTTACAAATAGTAGTACATATGTCTCCTTTTTTTCCCCATTGACCTTCCCCCAGCCTCCTCTACCCCCAGGCAAATGACCTAACCCCACACCCCCAGTGTCTTATGTACATTGGTCATGCTTATATGCATGCATACAAGTCCTTCAGTTGATCTCTTTCCTCCACCCCTCCCACCACAATACTCCCCAGCCTTCCTGCTGTAATTTGACAGTCTGTTCCATGCTTCTCTGCCTCTGTATCTATCTTTTCGTTCATCAGGTTATAATGTTCTTTATTATTCATAAATGAGTGAGATCATGTGGTATTTTTCTTTCACTGCCTGGCTTAGTTCACTTAGCATAATGCCCTCCAGTTCCATCCATGCTGCTGCAAATGGTGAGAATTCCTTCTTTTTTATAGCAGCATAGTATTCCATTGTGTAGATGTACCATGGTTTTCTAATCAGCTCATCTGATGATGGGCATGTAGGTTGTTTCCAAATATTAGCTATTGAAAATTTTGGTGCTATGAACATAGGGGATCACATATCCTTTCTGGTTAATGTTTCTGTTTTCTTGGGATATATTCCTAGAAGTGGTATTACTGGGTCAAATGGCATTTCCATTTTAAAATTTTTGAGGAAATGCCATACTGTTTTCCACAATGGCTGCACCAGTCTGCATTTCCACCAGCAGTGAAGAAGGGTTCCTTTTTCTCTGCATCCTCTCCAGCACTTGGCATTTGTTGATTTGTTGATGATAGCCATTCTGGCAGGTGTGAGGTGGTACCTCATTGTCGTTTTGTTTGCATCTCTGTGATGATTAGTGACTTTGAGCATGTTTTCATGTGTCTCTTGGCTTTCTGAAGTGTCTACTTAGGTCATTTGCTCATTTTTGATTGGGTTGTTTGTCTTCTTTTTGTTAAGTTGTATGAGTTCCCTGTAAATGTTGGAGATTAAACCCTTATCTGAGATAACATTGGAAAGTATGTTCTCCCATGCAGTGGGCTTTCTTGTTGTTTTGTTGATGGTTTCTTGTGCTGTGAAGAAGGTTTTTATTTTGATGTATTCCCATTTGTTTATTTTCTCCTAAGTCTCTCTTGCTCTAGGATCTGTGTCATTAAAGGTATTACTATGACATATGTCTGCAATTTTGCTGCCTAAGGAGTCTTGTAGGATTTTTATGGTTTCCCGTCTTACATTGAAATCCTTTAGCCATTTTGATTATGTTTTTGTGTATGGTATAAGTTAGTGATCTAGTTTCATTTTTTTGCATGTATCTGAACAAATTTCCTAGCACCATTTATCAAAGAGGTTGTTTCAACTCCATTGTATGCTCTTGCCTCCTTTGTCAAATATTAATTGAGTATAATGGCTTAGGTCAATTTGTAGGTCCTCTATTCTGTTTCATTGGACTATATTTCTCTTCTTTTGCCAGTGTCAGTCAGTTATGAGATCAGTGGCTTGATAATATAGTTTGATGTCTGGTGTTGTTATCCCTCCAACTTTGTTCTTCTTTCTCAGGACACCTGTGGCTATTCGGGGTCTTTTTTTTTATTCCAGATGACTTTTTGGAGATTTTGTTCTAGATCTTTGAAATATGCCATTGGTATTTTAATAGGTATTGCATTGAATCTATAGATTGCTTTATGCAGTATGGATATTTTAATGATGTTGATTTTACCAATCCATGAACATGGTATGTTCTTCCATTTGCTTATATCTTCCTGAATCTCTTTTTTTAATATCCTGTAGTTTTCTGAGTACAGGTCTTTTACATAATTGGTTAAGTTTATTGCTAGGTACCTTAATTTTTTTGATGCAATGGTAAATGGGATATTTTATTCATTTCTCTTTCTGTGAGTTCTTTATTGGTGTATAAAAAGACCATAGATGTCTGGCTGTTAATTTTGTATCCTGCTACATTGCCAAATTCATTTATTAGGTCTAGTAGTTTTTTGATGGAGTCTTTGAGGTTTTCTATTTATAGTACCCTGTCTTCTGCAAATAAGGACAGTTTTATTTCTTCTTTTCCCATTTGGATGCCTTTTATTTCTTGGTCTTGTCTGATTGCTATGGCTAGTACTTCTAATACTATGTCGAACAGGAGTGGTGAAAGTGGGTATACTTGTCTTGTTCCTGTTTGTAGGGGAAATGAGTTTAGTTTTTGCCATTGAGTATGATATTCTCTGTAGGTTTGTCATATATGGCTTTTATTATGTTGAGGTATGATCCTTCTATACCCGCTTTGCTGAGAGATTTTATCAAGAAAGGGTGTTGGGTTTCGTCAAATGCTTTTTCTGCATCAATTGACATGATTATGTGATTTTTATCTCTCAGTTATTTTATGTGATGTATCACATTTATTGATTTGCTAATATTGTACCACCCTTGCATCCCTGGAATAAATCCAACTTGGTCATGAAATATGATCTCTAAAATGTATTGCTGAATCCAATTTGCTAGAATTTTGTTGAGGATCTTAGCATCTATATTCATCAAGGATATTGGCGTGTAGTTTGATTTTTTTGTGGTGTGTTTATCTGGTTTGGGGATTAGGGTAATCCTGGCTTCATAGAAAGAGCTTGGAAGTGTGCCTTCCTCTTGAATTTTTTGAAGTAATCTGAGGGGGATAGGTTTTAGTTCTTCTTTGAATGCTTGATAGAACTCACTTGTAAAGCCATCCAGACGAGGGCTTCTGTTTGCTGGAAGCTAATTGATCACTGTTTCAATTTCTTCGGTAGTTATCGATCTATTCATGTTTTTTATTCTTCTTGGTTGGGTTTTGGGAGCTTGTATTTTTCTAGGAATGTGTCCATTTCATCTGGGTTGTCCATTTGGTTTGAATAGAGTTGTTCATAGTATTTTTTCATAATCGTTTGTATTTCTATGTGATTGGTTGCCATTTCACCTTTTCATTTCTGGTTTTGTATATTTGGATCCTCTCTCTTTGCTTCCTGGTGAGCCTGGCTAGAGGTTCATCCATCTTGTTTATCCTTTCAAAGAACCAGCTCTTGCTTTTGTTGATCTTTGTATTTTTTTTTGGTCTCTATTTCATTTATCTTGGCTCTGATCTTTATTATTTCCTTCCCTCTGCTGATGCTGGGCTTTTCTTGTTGCTCTCACTCTAACTCTTTGAGTTGTATGGTTAGGTGATTTATAACCATTGGTTCTTGTTTTTTTTTGCGGTAGGCTTGTAGAGCTATGAATTTCACTCTTGAGACTGCTTTCATTGTGTCCAAGGATTTTGGATTGTTGTGTTTTCATTGTCGTTTGTTGCCGGGATGCTTTTTGTTTCTTTTTTGATCTCCCTGGTAATCCAGTCACTGTTTAATAGCATGCTATTTAGCCTCCAGTTGTTTAACTTTTTTTAAATTATACTTGATTTCTAGTTTTATGCTGTTGTGATCTGAGAAGATGCTTGATATGATTTCTATCTTCTTGAATTTGAAGAGACTTTGCCTGTGACCCCATATGTGGTCTATCTTTTAAAATGACCCCTATGTACTTGAGAAGAATGTATATTTTGTGGCTTTGGGGTGAAATGTTCTGAAGATGTCAATTAATTTCATTTTATCTAGTGAGTCATCTAGGATTGATGTTTCTTTGCTAATTTTTTGATTAGAGGATTTGTCTAATGGTGATAGTGGTGTATTAAAGTCCCGTACTATGATAGTATCACTGCCAATCTCTCCCCTGATAGCCTCTAGAAGTGTTTTTATATATATGGTTGCTCCTGTATTGGGTGCATATATGTTCAACAGAGTTATTTGTTTTTGTTGGATTGTTCCCTTTAGTTTTATGAAGTGGCCTTCTTTATCTTGTTATGTCCTGCACTTTGAGATCTAATTTGTCAGATATAAGTATTGCTACCCCAGCTTTCTTTTCATTTCCATTCACCTGAGAAACCTTTTTCCATCCCTTTAACATTAGTCTGTGTGTGTCCTTTTGTCTGAGGTGGGTTTCCTGTAGATAGCAGATATATGGACCATGTTTTCTTATTCACTCAGCTACCCTATATCTTTTGATTGGGGAATTTAATCCATTTACATTCAAAGTTATTATTGATAGGTACTTCTTTGTTGGCATTTTTAATCTTTAGGCCACTGTGCTTTCTTTGCTTCCTATTTCTTCTTTTTACAGCAGGCCCTTTAGCATTTCATGCATTGCTGGTTTGGTGGTAATACTCTCCCTTAGTCCTTTTTTGTCTGTGAAGTTCCTGATTTCACCCTCAATTTTGATTGATAGCCTTGCTGGGTACAGTATCCTTGGATTCAGACCCTTCCTTTGCATGACTTTGTGTATTTTATTCCATTCCCTTCGGGCCTGATGTGTTTCTGTTGAGAAATCAGTCGCTAGTCTGATGGGAGATACTTTGTAAATAACTTTCTGTCTCTCTCTAGACACTTTTAAGATTCTTACTTTGTTGTTGGTGTTTGCCAATTTAATTATAATGTGCCTTGGTGCTGTTCTTTTGAAGTTCATTTTGTTTGGGATTCTGTGAGCTTCTTGGATTTGTGTGAATTTTTTTCTTCTCTATATCAGGGAAGTTTTCTGTCATTATTTCTTCAAACAGGATTTCTATTCCTATCTCAGTTTCCTCTCCTTCTCCCACCCCTGTTTTTCAGATGTCGTTTTATTTCATGTTGTCCCAAAGTTCCCTTAGGCCAGCCGTGTGCAAACTATGGCCCACGGGCTAGATCCGGCTGTTCTATCCAGTTCTCTTGCTCTCCCCTCCGCTCCTTTTCTTTGAATTTATATTAGTTCACACAAACACTCCATCCAACTTTTGTTCCGGCCCTCCGGTCCAGTTTAAGAACCCATTGTGGCCCTCGAGTCAAAAAGTTTGCCCACCCCTGCCTTAGGCTCTCCTCCTGATTTTTAAGTTTTTTTCCTAAATGCTACTCTGCATGGGTATTTTTTTCTATCTTGCCTTCTAGCTCACTGATGCTGTACTCTGCTTCTTCTAGTCTACTGTTGATGGTTTCTATTGAGTTCTTTACAGCAGCAATGTCATTTTTTATTTCTTCATGGTTCTTCTTCATTTCCTCTTGGTTCTTACACATATTGTTGAAATTTTCTCCCATTCTTTTCAGCGACCTTATGACCATTTCTCTGAGTTATTTCTCTGACTTATTGCTTGCTTCCAATTCCTTTACTTCCATTTCTGGTGATGCCTCCTCTTCTTTCCTATGCAGGCTGTTTCTTTGTCTCCCCATGATCTCTTTTCTCCAGGTATCTGGTTATGTACCTCTCACTCCCCTGCATTGATTTAAAGGCACAAAATACAACACAACAAGGCACAATGCACAATGCACTGAACAGAAATGTACTCTTGATACTAATAACCCCAAATAAAGGTGCCCTCCAGAGAAAAGAAAATTAGGGGATAAGCAACAAAAACAAAAAGCAGTGCAAAAATGATACTGAGAAAAAGAAAAAAAAAAGTAAGAGATAAAGAAAGAGAATAAAAAAGAAGGGAGTAAAACTTTTATAAGGGGAGAAAACTCCAATGGAGAACAACAACTTATCCCAAAAAATGCAAATAGCAAACATCCAGAGATGAATGCAAACTACAAACAACAACTAAGAACAAGCAAAGAGGAAAAACAGGAGCAAAAAACAAACAGAAACCCACCAAAAAAACAACAACTAAAAAAAAGAGAAACAATCTCACAAACAAGCATAAAAAAACAATATAATCAACAATCAAGCCAACAACCATAGGACAGAGAGAAAGTAAGGAAAAACAAAAGAAAATAAAACAAAAAACTAGAACAAAACAAAACAAATAACAACAACAAACAAACAAACAAAAGGGCAGAGAGAAAAAATATTGGATAATGAAGAAAGAGAAGAGAGATGTGTGTATGGAGTTAGAGCAGGGGACCAGAAATTACATATAGAAGTAGGGTGAGTTTTTAATATGTGGTAAAATGAAGGAATAGAGAAAATCTAAAGCAGGAATAGGGTAAGAGAAACAGGACAATGAAAGGAGAAAAGTGAGAAAGAGTGTGTTGGCTTAAAGGTAAAGTTGACATAGAATAAAATTATGCTAAAGGAAACATGAAGATAGAATGTAGAACACCAAGCCCAAAATATAATATGGAGAAAATAAAATACTTTTTTTTAAAAAAAGGTAAAATAGTAGTAGTAATAATAGTGATTAAAAATAAAAATATAATAATTAAAAAGGTAAAATCTAGTGGGAAAAAAAGAAAAAAATAGTTTCTTAAGTAAAAGATGGAAAAATACAAATGTGCAGTAGTGAAGGTTATTCACTTTCTCTATTGTTCCATTTTGCATGCCTGTTTTCCTGTCAGGTAGTCAGTACAGTATTGAAGTTCCCTGTGTTCCCAAGCTCCTCGGTGTTGTAAGTCACAGTCCTGATTTTCCAGCAGGCCATGTTTCTTTGTTTCTTTGACTCCTTTATTTGTGTAAACACAAGAGTCAATTTGTGATTCACCCCCTGGGTGGCATTGTTTCTGGATTGACCTTGGGAGCTGTAAGTCCTCTCTAGCCAGTATTTAGATTTTGTTTTCCCTGTGGCACTAGTTTGGGAGAATGGACTGTCCCAGAGCTGGTTCTCTGATCCTTACTCCCCACTCTGATCCCCAGGTTCCACAAAAACAACTTTCCCCTGCAATCTCTGAGAGTGTCCCCAATTGGGTGATCTCATGGACTGGGCTTAGGAACCAAAAGCAAGGTTTACAGAAAAAAAAGAGCCAGAGTAAGTGCACAAACTCTTGACTTTTACCCGCTGGCACTGCGCGAAACTCTGTGACCAACTTTTTTCCCCCTGGCACTAAACACCCGGCACACTGTTAAAATTTCAGGCTGCCCTTTTGCACCTAGTTTGACTGGGTTGATTTTTAGAGTTCCCTTTTGCTAAAAGCCCTGTGGATCACCTACCACATTTGCGGATCGCGCTGGGCCGAATGGTCGAGAATTTGGTGGGGCGCCGACTTCCCCAGAACATCTAGCTCCCCTAGTGCACATTACTCTCTCCAGCCTGGATCTCATACCTCACATTTTTCTTGGTGAAATCTGACCTTTCTGTGAGAAGTTGCAGAGCTCATCCCAAGTCCATGCATTCACGCTGCTTGAGATCTGCTGTTCCTGGGTTCACAGCTGTTTTCTGGGTGCTGTGTCTGCAGAGTCCCGGGATATATAGAATGCCTACTTTAATCACTGAGCAAAATCCTGGACTGTGGTAGAGGAAAGGCGACTCGCACCTACAGAACCATAAGGGGGAGATTTGGGTGGCATGGTTCTGAGGAGAGATATGGAGGGTTGGCTACTGATATCGATGAGTCCACATCCCACACTGCCCTCAAAAACTGGCTCCACTCTTGCAGAATTTTAAAAACACAGTTTCTAGAGGCCTGGTGCATGAAAAAACATGCACTGTTGAAGGGGCCCTCAGCCCAGCCTGCCCCCTCTCACAGTCTGGGAGCCCTCAGGGGTGGGAAGCAACCAGGCAATCAGGGGAAGGCGACTCCCCATGAGACTTCTGTTGGTGCCACTACTGGCAGAGCAAGCCTAGGCTGGCCCTGGTTACTTTAACTGAGAAAGCTCTGAGCATCTGGGGGGGGGGGGGGGCGGAGGGGACTGGGGGACTCCGGAGACCCTGGGCCCCTGCCACCCTGATGGGGCTGAGGGGACTGGGTACCACCATCTTGTCGCTGTGGGTGCTGCCATCTTTGAGGTCGTGGCAGTCAATTAGCATATTCCGTCCTTACTTGCTGTGGGCGCCACCATCTTTGAGGGCGGTGCCGTCATTTAGCATATTCCCTCCTTATTGGGTGTGGGCACCACCATCTTTGAGATGGCATGAGGGTCAGTTAGCATATTCCCTCTTTATTAGATAGGTAGGATTTGACACATTCCCTATGCTGTACACTAGATCCCTGTGGCTTATATATTTTTAATGCCGGTATCTTATTCCAGCATCTAGAATGGGTTCTGGAATCTGGAGAAGGCGCTGTGTGTAATTAATAAAGAGTCCAGAGATGCAACATAATTTTGGAAGGCATTTTGGGGAGCCAGAGAAGACTTAGCTTGTCTCCTCTCTCTCTGGACCCCTTGCTTTTTATTAACACAAATTGTCCTAAGGCAAGGTAGATATACATATCAAAGGCCAAGGTTTAGTATACAGAATCCATTGTTAGATTAGGGGAACTGCCTATGACTGTTCAGGTGTTTGTCCACTAGGGGGCAATAACATGTAGATTGAAATGCCCTCAGCTGTCTGGCAGCAAGCAATCATTTATGCATCCTTTTCAGGGTTGGGGAAATGCCCTTAGCCATTTCAAACGGGCAATAACATATGTGATTCAGCCTTTGCTCAGTTGCCCAGTTCCATCATCCTTTTGATGAAACTCTTGCATTTATGACATGCTGGGATTAGCTTCCAGCATATTTTATCACTGGAAGTTTGCGCTTCTCATTCATATTCTTCTATTTATTCCAGCTCCTCAAATTAATACCCTCTGGCAATCATCAGTTTGTACTCAGTAGCTGTTTCTGTTTTGTTTGTTTTATTGTTTTAGATTGCACATGTAAGTGAGATTGTGATATTTGTTTTTATCTGTCTTATTTCATTTAGCATAACACCTTCTCGGTCCATCATTGTTGTCTTAAACAGCAATAATTGATTACTCTTTATGCCTGCGTATTTCATTTTAGATATATACACATGCTACATCTTCTTTATTCATTAATCTATCGAAGGACACCTATGTTGCTTCCATATCCTGGCTACTATAAATAACACTGCAGTGAACATAGGGGTGCAGCTATCTTTTCAAATTTATTTTTATATTTGTGTTAGATAAATACCCAGAAGTGGAATGGCACTTTTATTTCTAATTTTTTTGAGGGATCTCCATCCTGCTTTCCACAGTGACTGCACAAATTTACAAAAACATGAACATTCCACGAGGCCTTCTCTTCATATCGTCGACAACACTTGTGAAATATATATATTGAATCTCTATTTTTTACAGTATTACAGATGTACCCTTTTTTTCCCCCATTGCTCCCATCTACCCAATTCCTACCCTGCCCCGGGTCTTCACCTCCCTATTGTATGTGTCCACAAGTAATGCATATCTATATATTTGTATAAAACCCTAATATGCAAATAGAGTGGACGGTGGAACAACTGAACACCTGCACAACCAGTCGCTATGACGTGCGCTGACCATTAGGGGGCGTGCGTGGAACATGGCAGGCTTCAGAAGCAGGCGTCAGAAGGGGGAACATGGCGGGCATAGCCACGGAGAGATGGTGGACCAGGTGAGTGAGGAATCCAGACCAATGATGGGCGCCGGTCACTGTCATCTGTGCGAGCCTCTGGTGGTTACTGAAAATTCTTTGCGCCTGAGCACCATGGTACCGCCAGTCACTCGCACCTACTGTAATACTGCTTTGGTTGTGATGATCTCCTTTACCTGATTCTTGTCTGTGAAGCCCTCTATCTGACCCTCAAATCTAAATGAGATCTTTCCTAAGTAGAGTATTCTTGGCTGTAGGTACTTGTCCTTTATCACTTTGAACGTTTCTTGCCACTCCCTTCTGGCCTGCATAAGTTTTTATGAGAAATCAATTGAAGTAAATTTAAAACGAGAGAGAATTTGGGAGCAAGAGATATGCTGTATATTACTGCTCTCTTGAAGGTAACCAACTGCTTTTCTCTTGATGCTTTTAAGATTATCTCTGTCTTGGCCTTTTAATTATGATGTGTCTTGATGTGGGCCACTTTGGGTTCCACTTGTTTGGTAATCTCTGTGCTTCCTGCAGTTGTAAGTCTCTTCCTTTCACCAGGTAGGGGAAGAATTCTGTTATTATTTCTTGAAATAATGAGGTTGTCCCAGAGGCTCCTTACACTGTCTTCATATTTTTTGATTATTTTTCTTTTTATTCTTCTGACTGAGTGCTTTTTGCTTCCTCATATTGGAAAGCCTTGATTTGATTCTGAGAATCTTCTATTCTAATGTTGGATCCCTATAAACTTTTCTTTGTTTTAGCTAGTGTATGCTTAATTTCTGACTGGTCCTTCTTCATGTCTTTGAAATTCTCATTAAGATCCTTGAAAGTCTCATTAAGTCGCTTGAAGCTCTCATTAAGTCATTGAAGCTCTCATGAAGATCCATATAACCATTGTTTTGAACTCTGTATCCAGCAGTTTGCTTGCTTCCATTTCATTCATTTATGTTCACGTTTCTTTGTCTCTTCATTTTGGCAGGTTCTCTGTGTTTTTTTTCCTACGTATTAGGTAGAGTGGCCTTGTGTAGTAGGTGTCCTGCAGGACCCAGTGGCTCAGCCTCTCCAGTCACCTGAGCTGGCACTCTAGGTGCATCCCTTTATGGGCATGTGCACAGTCTTGTTGAAGGGAAAGATAGAAACCCTTCCCAGATTCAGGTTTTCAGACACCAACTGAAGGGCAGCCATTTAAGCAGGACTTTCTAAGGCTAGCAGCCTTAGGCATGCTGTATGAAATGTTTCTGCACAGCAGGTATCGTCCTGACTGAATTTTTGATGTTGACTTGAAAATTTATTTGTAAAGCAAGTAATATGAAAATATAATTTGGTACTGGTTTCAGTTGCATCATCCATAATTGCTTGCAATGCGGGTTATTTCTGTAACGCTTGATGCGCATTTCACAGGTTTCCTATATAATAAAACCCTACTATGCAAATTGGCCGAATGGCAGAACAACCGGTCACTATGACATGTACTGACCACCAGGGGGACAGCCGCTCAATGCAGCAGTACACCCTGGTGGTCATTGCGCTCCCACAGGGGGAACACGGCTCAGCCAGAAGCTGGGCTCACAGCTGGCAAGCGCAACGGAGATAACAAAGGGAGTCTCTACAGCCTTCACGGTAGCACTAAGGACTCCTTGGCGTCCTGGACTGTGAGAGGGTGCAGGCCGGGTTGAGGGACACCCTCACCCCAATGCACAAATGTCGTGCACCCGGTCTCTAGTTTATACATTAATTACTAGGACAATATTAGGCAATTATAAGCTTTCCTTTTTATCAAATTAATGTTTCAAGATAATTTTTAGATAAAATCAGCATAATGATTTCTGACTTAAAATTTGAATACAAAGTGTCTTTTTATTAAATGAATAATTCAGTTTTGCTTTATAGTGCACTAAATCCCCATATGTAATTGTAAAGTAAGATATTCAATCAATTTTATCATTTTCTTGCTCAAGTATACAATTCAAATCATTGGCTTTATTTATATCTTTCCACATGCTCCACTCAGTTGTGAGAATACTACTCCTATTCTGCCAGGTCAGCATGGCTCAGTGGTTGAGTGTTGACCCATGAACCAAAAGTTAGCGCGCGGTTGGATTCTAGGTCAGGGCCTGTGCAAGGGTGGTGTGCTCAATCTCCAGTGTGGGCATGTAGGAGGCAGCCATTGATGATTTTCTCTCATAATTGATGTTTCTATCTCTCTCTTCCTCTCCTTTCCTTTATGAAGTCAATTAAAATATATTTTTTTAAAAAACCCATTTTCTGATACTTGGATCTTTATCTTAATGTCCAAGCTGACTGTGTCTTTAAATAGCAATAATATGTTGATATATGTTCCAAGAAAAAATTGATAAGCATTTTTTCTAGAGCACTTTTAGGTTCAGAGGTCAATTGAGTGGAGAGTGCAGAGAGTTCTCATAAATGCCGCAACCCCAAACAAGCACGGCCTTGCTCATTTGGACATCCTGTACCAGAGAGGTACATTTATTACAATGGATGGACCTGCATTGACTCATCATTATCAACCAAAGTCCATAATTATCCTTAAGGTTCACTCTTGGTGGTGTACATTTTATGGGTTTTGACAAATGTCTGGTGACAAGTACCCACCATTACAGTATCATATGCAGTCTTCTCACTGCCCTAAAAATATGCTGTGCTCTGCTTATCCCATGCTCCATTCTCTCGAACCTCTGAAAAGCACGGAATTTTTTTACTGTCTCCATAGTTTTGCATTTTCTTGAATGTTGTGTAGTTGGAAAAGAGACATTGGGTATCTTTTAATTTAAAAGTTTAAAAAATTAAAATTCCAAGGTAATTGAATGTAGTTATCCAAGACTTTCTTTGTCCTTAGTTGGTTGTTGTTGTTGTTCTTCAGCATAGGATCTGATGATATATTCCACACAAGCTGAGAAAGCATGCTTCCTCTAGGCATTTTCCTCCTAATGGGGAGGGTTGAGAAAAATTACCTCATGCACTGCTGCAGAGCACTCACTGTCTCTTTGACCTGCTCTATGAGGTGGGAACAGATACTCTCTAGCAATGGAAAGAGACAGTCTCAAGTAGTTCTAAATTATACAACTGGAATCCCAAAGTCTTTCCTATTTAAGTTCATTTGGACATGGTGCCAGGAAGAAACTGTTTCCTGTTTTGCTGTGCTTAAAGTGTAGTGCCTGTCAATCAAGCTCTCTTGTGATGGAGTGTTTCATCCTAATGGGCTAGTCTTCACTGAAGAGCTGGAGAAGTTGTCAGTGTTACTGCACAAGTGGTGTTCTCTTTATTAACTGCTCCTAATGGAAGAAGTTCAGAAAACTCATGCTATTTTATGTTTGACATTGTTATTCTATGACTAGAGGCCTGATGCACAAAATTCGTGCAAGGGGTTCGACCCTCGCAGCCCCGGCTTCCTCCAGAAGGTCCTCCGGAAGGATGTTCGGTCTAATTGGCATATTATGCTTTTATTATTATAGATTATTATAGATTCTGCTTCTACTAACATTTTCCATTTTCTGTCAATCTGATGGGGTTTGGTTAGAATTATGTTCATTGTAAATAACAGTTCAGAGATAAGTATCAAATTGTGATAAATCCCATTCTTTTTTTCTCTTGCATTTGGTATATTTAAAAAGAGAAAGTAAATGTTCTTAATATATTAATGTCCTACCAATAACATGATTAATATTCACTCTAGTATAGTCTTTAGGTGTGGTCCCAAAGGATACTTTCTATCAAAGCACTAGTCCAATACTTTTAAAGTCCTATATTTTATTATTGTTTTAAATGTATTTCACTTTCTTTTCTTTAATAGTGGAAGATATCTCTGAAGAAGACTCTTTAATCAGGTTGGATTTTATGGATTTTTAAAAATTTGTGCGTTAACTATGGAAATGTAGAGAAAGGAAACTACCATTTCTAGAGTGTTCTATTGTGGGCTAGACCCTATAATATGTAATTAATCTGAGTTATATAGTCACCACAATAACTCTGCAAAGTAGGTATGCTATCGTAGCTCACTTTTTATTAATGAGTCAACTGTGGTTCAGGGAGGTGGATGAATTGACCCATGATTCCATAGGTAGCAAGGGGCTGACCCATGGTTTGACTGTCAAACAGCTTGAATCTCAAATTTTTCTGTTGTTGCTCAACATACACTGATAAGTTCCCCTGTAGCTCTGCCATGGAGATACAGATGCAAAGCAGCGCAACCCAGAAAGTCAAATCTGATTGTGTGTTAACTCTGAGTTAGAGTTTTTCTAAGAGGCCCAGTTAGTCCAAGCATTTATCTTACTCTCCTTGACAACTGTAGTGGTAAGTAGGACCTTGTTTTTCCCACCAAAGCTTTTAGGGCCCATCTCGGTTAGCTATGGCCATAGAACCAAAGGTTTTACCTACGTTAGGCCTAATCAGGGAAATAACTTTAGGTAAAATGATATTCATTCTTCTAGAGACCAAGTATTTCTCTGTAAGTTAATATTATCTATGTATAGACAATGTTTTGCTATTTAAATTCATCATGTATTTATAGAATATTTCTAATTGATTTCTCTGTTTACTGACTTCACAATCTGGTTTTCCCATCAGGATGGTACCTTTGCCTATTTGTATGAATTTTTTTCTTGTTCTCCTAGAGTCTTTTTTTCCTCCTTCATGACTTTTCTTGATGTTTTACTGTCTCCTCTGCTTTTTTTTTTTTTTTTTGGTATTTTTTATTGTATTATTTTTTCACTTCTTCCAGCGATTGTGTTCTCCATTTTTATGTACAAAAGACAAAATTAAAAGCATGTAGAATTTCAGGAGTTTATGGAAGCCCAGCAATTAATTAATCAAAGCGCCCTCTAGTCCTTCAACCTGTGTTTAACATCCTGCCTACATGGTGGATCTTCATTTAAATCTCCCCCCACTTCAGATTAGTGACCTCAGCATAGTTTCTCATCTCTTAGAGGACTTTAAATAAGAAGTATACAAGGGGACAAGAGGCGTCCTTTTTGTCCCTTCATTTTATCCTCGGAGGTAACTTACAAAGATGAACACTTCAGCATGTAAATGATCACTTCCAGACAGACTTCTGGGTATTAAATTGGGGAGTACATCAAGTTAGCTATTGAAATAACATATTTGAAGATGCTAAGTGGGAAGTGATCTCTGTTCTTGAGGGAAGCCCTGGTGCTTGCTGGAAATTATGAGTCAGCAAATGCAGTCAGGATTCTTTGGCAAGGGATTGATATCTTTTCTCAAGATAACAGTGGGTGGGCTGCCAAAGAATAAGCTTTTGTTAGTGATTTTAATTTCTAAGTGTTTGCTTTAAAATGCAGGTTATCTTTAAACTGAGGTTTAAAATAGTTTCACTGTTCCTTTTTTTTTCCTTTTTATGTACCAGGTGAGTTTTCACAGTTCGGTTCAGGCAGTTGGGGAATGGCAGTGAGTCAGTGTGTGTCTTCAGCCAGAAACCAAGAAAAGCTCAACCAGTTAGAAGGAGCAATGGGCCAGATTCTTTACCTGAGAGCTTTAAGATCTTTATCCATTTCATTCCAAGTAGAACCTCCATGCATGGGGTTACAAGTAAAGTCTCATCTCAGATTTTCTCTAACTCGCAATTTGGGGTCTTGAAGTGTTCACTTTATCAGAAAAAAATCTATTTTCTGGGACTATCTCCTACTCCCCACATTGAATTCTTCAGGAAAATAAAGGATTCCCTAATTCCAAGGGAGACAGTCTTCTTTCACAAGTGAGATGGAGAGCTATAAAAGGACATTCTCACCTTTCTGTGGTTTCCATTGATTCTATTGTTGCAGAGTTGCCATTGAAACCAATCCAATATTCATGATTGATCTTTGCTCCAGGGTTGGCTTTGCTGATCCAGATTCCTGAGTCTTCACGTTGATTGACACTTGGACTTGAAAGTCACTGTTTTTCTTTTCTTTTTTTTACTTGACATGCATTTGCTTGTATGTATAGCCACTATTCCAATTACCAGCACCCTCTTGTGGTAGCTGGGCCTCCTAGAATTACTCACTCACTGCCTCCCCCGCCCACCCTCAGCACACACTGGAAAGTCTATGTGGAACTTCCTTCTTAGCTCAGACCTTGTGGACTAGTTACCCTTTGAGCCTGTTGTTTGTATTTTTGACTAGCAGTTATTAGTGGAGCCCATTCTAAGCTGTCAGAGAGGTTCAAATAATGCTGCAGGAAAAGACCAGACTTGTTACCTGATCTGTCCCCTGAGGTCACTTTATATCCTGTAGAGCATCTTCGTTTACACAATGTAAGGTCCCATATTGCAATTAACTGAGTAGTATAGGTGCTAACTTACCTGAGATTCCATAACTGAGGTTGGCCCCACCAGTGTTCTCTTTGCCATCATAATGAAACATTCCCATGTGATTTGAATTTGACTCAGGTTTCAAAATATTTTAAATTATACCTCACATGGAAGCCAGTCAACAGAAAGCTCTGAATCAAAAGTAGGTTATTCTGAAGATCTTGTATGCATAAGTGCATAAGCCATGGACTCAGACAGTGGGGTGGAGAGAGCCTGGGGTGGGGGCTGGGGTGCGTGGGAAGTAGCCTAGAGGGGGTTAATAGAGAAAAAAAAGTTAGTTGCAAGTTATATATATAATAGCTGAGATACCCTGATTTACAAAACACAAAGAAAGAACAGGTAATAATCAAAGGTAATAACATTTTCTGAAAACTGCAACATTTTATATTAGAAATGTTGAAAACCCCACAATTGGTATTATTTCAGATTTCAAAAGAATTGCAACTAAACTTCATGAACTTGATTTTTGCTTTGGTTTACTGTTTCTCTGAGCATTCTTTTTTGCTGTTTAGCTCATTTAGTCCTCCTAATGACCTTCTAAAATAAGGCAGTAAGACTGTTATTTTCAGAGGAGGACCTTGAGTCAAAGAAAAGTGACTTGAGAACAAATAGCTGTTGATTATAGAACTAGAATGTCTGAGTTCAAGATACTGACCTTATGATAAACAAACTCTAATTAATTCATTAAACTATACTGCCCTCAAATCATGACTGTTTCAGTTTACTTTTTAAAAAAACTTACATGCTTCCTAAAAAACTTTTTAGACTTTACATATTTAAAATGTATCGTATAATTAGCTTTGATATTAGCTCTGATATTACCTAAAACATTCTAAGAATTTACCACATTTGGAAAATATATTTATACTAGTGATCTGGTGCACAGATTTGTGCACATTGGAAGGAAATTAATTAGAAGGTGGGTGGTGGGGTGAGACTGGGCGAAATGGGCCAGACACATCCTGGAGCCAACCTCCCTTGGACCCTTCCCAGGGGGCCTCACGGCGGGAGGGAAGGGGGGAGAGAGGGGGGCGGAGTCCTTACAGCAGATGGGTTCACTCAGCCTGGGCTGTGGGGACTGGGTCAAAACCAGCTCTCCAATATACCCGGAGTGGTCCTGGATTAAAAGAGTGCAGTTCTCGGGTGACAGACCCTGCAATCAGGCTCCTTCCTCTCTTGTTCCGGGTGCACCACCCTAGAACCACAGCTGCCAAGTCACCACAGCTCAGCAGCTCCTGCATTGATCGTCTGCCCCCTGGTGGTCAGTGTGCATCATAGCTACCGGTCAGATGGTTGAAAGGTTGGATGGTCGCTTAGTCTTTTGTATATAGATTTGTATTAAGGCACTAATATTACTTATTGCAACTTTTTTTGTGCACAGCAAGAAACAACTAACTTCTGAATATCAAGAAAGAAGGAGACCGCACACATCTGAAAGTACCTACCATGGTAAGCCTTCTGAGAGTGAATTGCTATTGGTGCTCCTAACATACATGCAGTAAGAGTAAAGACGTTTTGATAATGAAAGAGCAGTGAAAAACTACCAAACAATATGTAAGTTGCATGCATAGTTTTTCTTAATCTCTTTCTTGATAGAATTGTATTCAGTATGATATAAAATGTTAATTGTGTGTCATTTAAAATATGGGGCTATTTTGTTTAAAAAGAAGTTAATTTATTTTTTCTGATGCCTAAAAGCCCATATGATATCTTTATTTAAAAGAGAAAGAAAATGTTAAGTTAGAATGTTGTATGTTTCTACTATATTCCCATGATAACAAATTGGACTTGTTCTAAAAAGGGATCTTTTGTTTAGTCTCATATTAAATGGATTATATTTAGTAAATGAATACTTATTATACATAGTGATTTGTATTACCAAAAAAGTAACTAAAACTAAGATCTCATCAATACTTCTTAGTAGCACAAACAAATGGCAAACGATAAGAGTTACTCACTTAGCCAGTGTGCAAGGATTCCAATGAAATAGCTTTTCAAAGATATATACTCATAGTACAGAAGTCAGAAAGGCAACACCTGTTGAGAATCATAGGGTATTTTACATATTACACCAACTAGGTATCACTGTTATTAACCTCATTCCTCAGAAGTCAAAACAGAATGAGATATGTTGATTTATTAGAACAACATATTATCTTTGTTAAATAAATGTCAGGACACACTAATTACTTTAGAACAAGATGCTCTGTTGCCACTGCTCAAAAGATAATTATCAGTATTCAGATAGTCCCACTCTGGACTCAGCAAATTATAATAAAAGTACAAAAGGATTTCACAGTAACAAAAATGTCAGTGTGCTACCCAGATGTGGCACATAGTTCACTGTGTAATCTGAACTGTATGAGGACACCTTGGACTTAGTAGACCTTTATAAAAGGACTTCTGTTGGTTTGTTTTGCAAGTTATAGGAAGTGCAAAGATGAAGTAGTGTTTTGACCTTGAAGGTGCTCATAATATGGGAGAAATGTTCCTAGTTTATTTGTGTAGTTTTTAAACAGAATTTTCAAATCAAATATCAAAATTCAGTTAATTCATTTTTCTGCTTAATGGTCACGCTATTTACATCTCAGGTGTCTTTTAGGTACTAAGTATTATTTTGATGATGCAGAATTGAAATATTTTTAAAAAACAGTCCTTACCCTCTAAGAATTTATTGTTTTTCTTTGTCATTTCTATTATATATAAGGTTTATTCAATGCTTACCAGGTGCCAGAGTGCACTAGGAGCTTATAATAATCATTGTTTATGCTTTTGGTTTGTGTGTAGTGTGAGCCAGCCACTTTAAGTCCATGATGAGAATTAGGTTTTAAAAATGTGGGTTAGGTGAGGCCTTGGCCAGATGTCTCAGATGCTTAAAGCATTGTCCCTGATATGCGAAGTTGTGGCCTTGATGCCTGGTCAGGGCACATTCCAGAATCACCCAATGAATGCATGAGTAAGTGGAAGTACAAACTGGTATTTCTCTATCTCTGTCTCTGTTTCTCTCTAATCAATTTTTTAAAAATGTTTCAAAAATAGATAGAAATAAAAATGTGGGTGAGATTTAAAGTAAGCATGCAGGCCTCAAAAAAGTTTTCCAGGTAAAGTGGCAGAAGGATGATATTTGGCGGGTAGAACAGCTATTGACATTACAGTTTTGGCTGCAGGAACCGCAGTGCATGGGCTGAGATGCACAAGTGAACTTTGCAGGGTTTATGAGCAGTACCACTTCAATGTGCACAATGTGTGTGATGGGAATGTTGGTAATGAGGTGAGTGCCTAGCTAAGGCAGGCTTATGAAAGTCTTTAGTGCTACAGAAAGGACTAGGTCTTATCCTCTAGGCCTTGGGAAATTTATCAGGTAGGATGCTTTTAGCTTCAGATAATAAGTGGTCTAATTAACAGAGGCTGAAACAATAGGAATCATGATTGTTTGGGCGGTTCAGTAATGTCATTAGGATCCTAGCTGTCCCTTTTTTAGCTGAGAGTTTATCAGTGTTTATGTCTGCTTGCTTGGTCAGTACTTAGCAATGGCTCCAAAGCATCCTATTCTCACATGTCTATATGTGAAGCCAGAAGGCCTGCTTTTCCTGAGGCATTCTTTTTCCTTTCTTAAACTTTTTGTGACAGTAGAGTTGGCACACATTATATTGGTTTCAGGTGTGCATCCATAGTGGTTTGACATTTATATACCTCACGATGTGTTCACAATGATATGTCTAGTACCCATCTGTCATTGTGCAAAGTTATTACAATCCAATAGGCTCAGTGCACAAATCCGTCCCTCAGCCTGGTTGGCGGGTCCTGTCTTACCCAGTCCTGATTGGGTCAATCGGGACCAGTGTTTTGGCTGGCTGAGGGAGATTGGATGTGGCAGCTCATTGACCACCAGGGGGCAGCTCCTGCGTTGAGCGTCTGCTGTCCAGTGGTCAATGTGCATAATAGCTACCAGTTTGTTGTCTGGTGGTCCAGTCATAAAGGTCACTTAGGCTTTTATATATATAGATTTGACACAGTCCCTGTGCTGTACACTACATCCCCGTGGCTTATACATTTTATAACTGGAAGTTTGCCCTTGTTATACATATTCTTTATTTCACCCCTCTCCTCAACTTACTATCCTCTGGCAAGTAAGGGATCAGTTTGATTTCTGAAGATATGGGTTCTGTTTCTATTTTATTCTTTTAGATTGCGCATATAAGTGAGATCCTATAGTCTTTGACTTTCTTTGTCTTATTTCACTTAGCATAATACCCTCTCAGTCCATCCATGTTGCCATAAGTAGCAGGAATTCATTATTTTCTATGTCTGACTAATATTTCATTCTGCATATATGTTCAAAGATGTGTATTTGTATACATATATACTACCCTCATATTCATTATTCATATGTCTATAAAAGGACATCAGCATTGCTTTTATGTATTGGTTATTGTAAATAATGCTGTAGTGAACATAGGGGTGCAGGTATCTTTTCAAATTCATGTTCATGTTTCTGTTGGATAAATACCCAGAAATGGAATAGCAGTTCTATTTCCAATTTTTTGAGGAATGTCTATGCTGCTTTCCACAGTGACTGAACCAATTTATAATCACCTGTCCAGTGCACAAGGCTTTTGTTTTTCTCCATATCCTCACCAATGCTTGTTATTTATTTATATTTTGAGGATAGCCATTCTAAGAGAATCAGCTGGAACTTCTTATGGTTTTCATTTGCATTTCCCTGATTAGTGATGTTGAGCTATGTGTTTCCTTTAATTTTGTTTTGAAATAAGTTTTTATTGTCTTTAGAGGGAGACAAGGGAAGGGAGAGCGCCATAGAAACATCAGTGAGACAGACAACCATGACATCCATCGGCTGCCTCCTGCACATCCCCTAATGGGGGATCCAGCCTAACTGTGCCCTCACCTAGAACATAACCAGGGACTTCATGGTGCATGGGAAAATGCTCAATCCTCTGAACCACACAGGCTGGGCCTATGTGTTTCTTTTAAAATAGGGGAAAAAACAACAACAACAACAACAACAAAACCATGTGGCCTGCAGCTCACTTTCTCTAATATTTTACAGGCTTGGGTTACATCCCATGCTCATCCTTAAACCAGACAGTGGTAAACTTGTTACTGTGATGAGCTTAGTACAATCATTTCTCTTTTTGGAGCTGGAGAGAAACCACCTTCTGTATGTATGAGGACAGTGAATGGCCAAATGCAGTTGTGGTTCTCCAGCAAAAATGAACACCAAGGTAGGGAGCCACCAATATTTGCTGCAGGGATGCATTGCAGTTCTCAGCAGAAGAGTAAGAAGATTATATTTGATTAGGGCCCTGTGGTTGTGGGATGAAGCAGGGATCAGCAAGCTTTTTATGTAAAGGGCCTGATTTTAGGCCATGTGGTCTGCCATATCTACTCAAGTCTGCCATTGTAGGGTGAGAGCAGTCCTAGAGAATCTTCAAGTGATTAGGTGAGGCTGTGTTCCACTGAGACTTTATTTACAAAACTAGATGGCAGCTTGTATTTGGCCTGTGAGCCCTCTGTTGCGGATCCCTCATGTAGAGCACAGATGGAAGGAAACCACATAAAGAGACTGGGAGACAAATGAAGATTTTCCCTCTTTGGACTAGCATCAGTCCATTATGAAGTTTTTACCCATTTATGTGGAAATGAGTCAGGAAGCTCAATTTATTCCATTTAAAATGTTAATGTTTTTCTAATTCTATGCCTTCTTCATTTGTTTTGCTTAAAAAATCTTATTAATTTACGAAGGAACAATAATAGTTAGTGGTACCATCCCCCTGTGAGAGCCACATGTAAAGAGCTCATGTTTGACTAGGGCAGTTGGCAGTAGCAAAAGAAAGCAGAGACAGAAGGAGACCTAGTTCATATGATTTCCTGATGACTGCATGTAAGAAGTGGTGAGGAGAAAGAAATCTCACTGCGCTGGCATTTAGATGGGACATGAAGAGTAGGACTTTATTAGATGAGCAGGAAAGAGCCACCGCTCAAGTGGTAAGAGCAGTATTTTTCCATACATGTTGAGTTTGGTAGAATATCCTGGATATCTCTACATTTTGGATGCAATTTCTTTGATTTTTTGACTTGTCCTGTGAAGAACTGCTTTTGATAGGTGAGCCATGATTTTAGTTTAATAAGAAATTTTAAAAACATTAGAAACAAATAAAAAGAACTTTGAAATAACTAGAACACTATTTTGGTATATATGATATTTTTTGTTTTTCTACAGTTATCCCAATGTTGATTGATTTATGACTATCGTAGAAAGGAATTAAACCCTGTTTAGTTGTATAAAATTGTCAGTGTGATGTCTTCCTTTCCTTTATAGGAACTTTGATACTATAGAACATGTAGTCAATCATTAGGATTCTATATTTCTTATTCTGAGTAAATATTAATGTTGCTTGTTTCACATTATTTTCTGACATCATTGTTTTCTTTATCCCATTCATGTCTTTATTCCAATAGTTATAGATCTGCGACACACTCAAAAACAAGCATGGACTGAAACAAAATCAAAGAGAGGTATTCTGTGAAATCAACTTCTGACTATCATCATGCAGAGCACACCAAATAATACCAATTTCATATAATGCAATTTTGTTAGAGGTTCCTAAACCCACACCTAGGTTTGCTGATTCAAAAAACAAACAAACAAACAAAAAAAGCATTTAAAGGACTCACCATATAGTTTTTCTCATAGAAAAGGATTTATTACAGGGAAAGGCCAAAGCGAAATCAGAAAAAGAAAAGGTGTGTGTGACAAAGGGTGGAGGACAACAGGCACAAGCTTCCAAGAGTCCTCTCCCTGTGGCGATACCAGGATGTGCTTAGTTACTCCAGTGTCAAATTCTGACAACAAACGTGAAATATGTCATCTCCCAGTCTTGTTAGACTCAGTGCCAAGGTTTTCATGGCACTATAGTCACATGGGCACCTTCCCCATAGCATGTACCTAAATTCTAGATTCCCAGAAGGAAAGCAAGTGTTCAGCATGACCTCATCGGTTGTACAAAGTGTTTAGGCACCAGGGCCACTATTCTCAGTTAGGGAAAAGTGAAAAACCTCCCCAGATTCAGGTTTTCAGACTCCAACTGAAGGGTAGCCATTTAAGCAGGACTTTCTAAGGATAGCAGTCTTAGGTCTGCTGTATGAAATGTTTCTGCACAGTAGTTATATCTCTGACTGAATTTTTGGCATTGAATCCATATTCTATTTTTAAAACAAGTAATATGATAATGTAATATGGTACTGGTTTCAGTAGCATCATCCATAATTGCTGGCAATGCTGGTTACTTCTGTGATGCTTGGTGAGGATTTAACAGGTATTTATACATAAATTACTAGTGTAATATTAGGCAATTTTAAGGTTTCCTTTTTATACAACCAATTTTTCAAGACAGTTTTTTTGTAAAATCATCATAATGATTTTTGATTTAAAATTAGAAAAAATGTGTCTTTTAATTATATGGATGATTTAATTTTAATTTATTTCATGCTAAATCCCCATTATAATAATAAAGCAAGATATTCAATCACATTTATCATTACTTTCCTGCCCTAGTACACAGTTGAATTCATTGCCTTTAGTTATGTTTTTCCATATGTTTCACTCAATTGTGGGAATGCTACGCATTTTCTTGTACTTGGTTTTTTCTTAATTTCCAAGGTTACTGTGTCTTGAAAATAGTACTAATATGGTCATGTGTATTAATAACACATTCAGCGGATACATTTTTTCACAGAAGTTCTTAAGCTTTATTTTTTCAACCAATATTAGGTTCACAGCAAAATTGAGCCAAAAGTACAGAAAGTTCCCTTAATCCCTACATCCCCTACACACACCTTGCTCATTATTGACATCCTGCACCTGAGAGTTATATTTATTACAATGGATGGATGTTCATTGATGCATCATTATCAACCAAAGTCCATAGTTGACATTATGGTTCACTCTTGGTGTACATTCTATGGGTTTTGACAAAGATATGATGACAAGTATCCACCATTAACAGTATCATAGAGAATCATTTAACTGCCCTAAAATCCTCTGTGCTCTCTTATTCATCCCTCCCTTCTCCCTAATCCCTGGAAGTCACTGATCCTTTTTACTGTCTCCATAGTTCTGCCTTTTCCTGAATGTTGTATAGTTGGAATCATACAGTGGGTATCTTTTTAAATGTTTAAAAATTACATCCAAGGTATTTGGATGTAGTTATCCAAGATGTTCTTTGTTCTTTGTGCTTTGTTGTTGTTGTGTATCAGCATAGGCTCTGCTGACATATACTGTCCAAGCTGAAAAAGCATGATTTCTCTAGGCATTTGCCACCTAATGGGGAGGGTTGAGAAAAATGACCTCACACACTCCTGCAAAGCACTAACTGATTGGACCATCGTGAGCTATGATGCGGGCCCAGGTAAACTCTAGCACTGGAAGGAGACAATCTCAAGTGGTTATATTTTACACAACTGGAATCACAAAACCATTCCTACTTATCTTGCAGAGAGTAATGCATCCAGAAAGTCTGTTTCCTATGTTTTGCCATGCTGCAAAGTGTAGTGCCTAGCGACCATGCTTCCTTGTGATAGGGTGTTTCATCCTAAACTGGCTAGTCATCACTGAAGAGGTGGAAAAGTTGTATTGTGTTAGGGCAAAATAAGGGTACTCTCTTCTAACTGATCTTAATGGAAAAAGTCCAGAAAACTCATGCTATGTACAATTTTCATTGTTAGTTTATGATTCGGCTTCTGCTAGTGAAACAGTTTTCTCATCAGTCTGGTCGGGGTTGGTTAGGAATATGTGCATTGTACATAGCAGTTCAAAGGTTAAGTATCAAATTTGATAGATCCAATTCTTTTTTTTCCTCTTGCATTTGGTATATTTTAAAAGAGAAAGTAAATGTTCTTAATGTGTTAATGGCCTACCAATAATATGATTAATATTCACTCTAGTATAGTCTTCAGGTGAGGTCCCAAAGGAATACTTTCTAACAAAGCATTAGTCCAGTACTTTTAAAGTCCAGTTATTTTTTATTGTTGTTTTAAAGTGTTTTTCTTTAATAGTTTATGTTTTTCTTTAATAGTGGATGAGATCTCTGAAAAAGACTCGTTAAGCAGGTAGGATTTTATGGATTTATAAAATTATATGTTAACTAAGGGAGTGCAGAGAAAAAAAAATAAACTAACATTTCTAAAGTGTTTTGCCATGAGCCAGTCACTATTTTATATAATTGACCTGTGTTTTATAGTCTTCACAATAGCTCTGCAAAGTAGCTGTGCTATTTAGCCTACTTTTTTAGTGAGGCCGCTGTGGTTCAGGGAGGTGGATGAATTGACCCATGATTCCATAGTTAGCAAGGGACTGACCCATGGTTTGATTGTTAACCAGGTTGGCTCCCAAATTATTCTCTTGTCTCTCAATATACACTGATAAGTTGCTGTGTAGCACTGGCATTGAGATATGGATGCAAATCAGATAACTCAGAAAGTCAAATCTGATTGTGTATTAACTCTAATTTAGAGATTTATTAAGCGGCCCAGTTAGTCGAAGCATTTATCTTACTGTACTTGAACATTGTAGTGGTAAATAGGACCTTGTTCTTCCCACCAAAGCTTTTAGGGCCCATCTCAGTTAGCTATGGCCACAGAACCAAAGGTTTTACCTCAGCAAGGTCAACTCAGGAAAGTGTTTTTACATAAAATTTTACCTATTCTTCTTGAGATGAATTATTTATCTGTAAGTGAATAATCTCTATGTATAGACCATGTTATGTTAATTAAATTCAGCATGTATTTAGAGGATATTCATAATTGATGCCTCTGTTTACTGACTTCCCAGTGTGGATTTTCATTGATGTAGTAACTGCCTAGTTGTATGAAGATTTTTTCTTTTTTCCTCTTCCATGACATTTATTTATTTGTTTATTTAACTTTCTTCTCTGCTTTTTTTTTTGGCATGTCTTTCATTGTGCTATTTTTTTTTTTCTACTTCTGCCAGCTCTAGTGTTCTTCATTTTTTTCATAGGCAGAAAGAAAGGCACGTAGAATTTCAGGAGTTTAAGGAAGGCTATCATTAATTAATCAAAACTCCCTGTAGTGCTTTAACTTGTTTAACATCCTGGCCCAGCGGTTGTTCACATGGAGTATTGGAAACTGGTTTAAATTGACTCATTGGGATGTAAAAAGTGGTGGAACTCATAAGTAAATTCAGGTTGCTAAGTGTAATACTCTTACCATTCTGTTGGTGAGTTTTAATAATGGACATATGGAGATTGGGTAGTGAACACAGTCAATAGAGGGTAAGAATGGAATTATCAGGACTTTCTAAGTTTCAAGAGGAACAACACTGGGTGAAGGTTGGAATAAGTTTTGGAAAAGAGATGAGCATATTGGGGTTTGTGACAAGTGAAATATCAGTATTAAGAAGGAAGGCCATAGGATGTTCTTCTTATGGGAGTTCTCTAGAAAGGTAGATTAAAATATGGGGCTCAAAGAAGTCCTGACAAGTTTGCTGCTCTTTTGTTCATTTGTTTACTTGGGGGAACTAGCAACAGTCAAGTTTTCTTTAGAAAGATATTTAAAAAATGTGAGCTACTGGAGAGATCTTTTGATTGCATAAAGGATTGTGATGCCATCTACCTGAACTCTTACTTGCAGAGTGGGGCTTAGGTCTCCTTGAGTCCTAGGGGATGGGGATTGCTGAACTACATAGATCTATGGCCCAAGGCAGGTGTCTTCTCACTGCTACCTGTTTTCCCAACTAGCTGATGTGCTTGTCATCTACATGGAGGGTTGGGCAGGGGTAGGACTAGATGTAAGATCAGTAATAGAGTTGGTAACATGCCTATGTTATGTGTGGATTACTGAGACTCCGTTTAGATTGTTTTCAAGGAGCAAGGGAAAAAGAGAGCTCCTATTCTTTGTTATTTGAGCCTGTCCTTGTTTCAGGAGTCTATGCCCTCAGAGGCTGAAGATTTAAATGTTGGAGACTGGCATGGAGCCTGCAGAAGGTGATCTGGGAGTGGGAAGGCAGGCCAACAACATATACATTTGTTCTTTGTCATTTGGACATTTAACTTTCAACCACTTCAGGAACTTCCTGTACAGTTTTAGGGTAAAAGGAAGGAATGGGTTCTCCTTAATAAGTGGTTTCCATGTTAAAGAAGCAAAACGGCCATTTTTGACTGACATTGATTAGTCTTTGAATCAGGGACAGATGTTGAGGAAGGATCAGTGTATCTTTTTACCTGGATGTAGGTCATCAGATGAGTTCCAGTTCAGGGAACAAAAGTTCTATCTGCCCTTAATTGGTGAAAACAAATTAAACTCAAGCAGAGTATACCTTCATTAAATATATCATAGGATGGGAGAGGTGGTGGCAGAAATAGGTAACTAAAAGCTTTTTTAAAACAGAGGTCCAGTGTTACTTATATCAAGAAACTATTTCACTTATAGGTAGCTGATCTTTCACTTAGATTTTTGTTGCTTTTTTTTCCCTTTTCTTTATTGTCTAAAATTTTACATGTGTCTCCTTTTTCTCATCTTGATCCCTCCCCCTTTATGCTGTTTTTTTAAAGTGACAAACTCACTCATTTTTGTTGTATATTTTACTATAAAGACTTTCCAGCAAATCTGGCATTGATGATGCATGGCCTACATCACACAATGAGAACTTCAAGGTAACGTGCTCCCTTGTGAAAGTAATTTGCCTGGTCTCAATATAATTTTCAGTAGCTCTAACTCTTAAAATTTTGTAGTGGCCTACCTGTCATTGTTTTATGTTTGTAATACAATAGGAGTCTTTTGTTGTTAAATCCTCAAGTGAGGATATATTTTTTTAAATTGATTTTAGAGAGAGAGGAATGGGGAGGGAGAGGGAACCATGGAGAGAGAGACATTGATGTGAGAAAGAAACTTTGATTGGCTGCCTTCTGCATGGGTCCCAACCAAGATTGAACTGGCAACCTGGGTATGTGCCCTGAATGGGAATTCAACCTGTGATCCTTTGGTGCATGTGATGATGCTCAAACCAACTGAGCCATGCAGGCCAGGGTGGAAAATAAGTTTATTTTATTATCTGATTCCTTTTATATGTAATTTCCACAATAAGTTAATCCATAGAGACAGAAGTCATACAAGTTACTGCCAGAGACTTCAGTAGGAGGAATAGGGAGTTCCTATTTCATGGGAATTAGGTTCCCTGCTGGAGTGATGAAAAGTTTTGGAACTAGATAGAGGTGGTCATTGCGCAACATGGTACACGTACCAAATGCTACTGAATTTCTCATTTTATGTTTGGTGAACATTCCTATCTAAAAAAACAAGAATACTATCATGATAATAATCAATCAAGTGATCGAATTAAGATCATATTATTCCTTTTACAACAATCCAATAAGAACATTTAAAACATGTCTTCTGATGAAGTTATATTGTTAATTTGAGATTTTTCTTGTTTCTAGAGGTAGGCCTGCATTGCTTTGAATTTCTCTCTTAGGACTGCTTTCACTATGTCCCATTGGGTTGTCATGTTCTCATCTCATTTGTCTCAAGGAATCTTTTGATTTCTCCTTTGGTATCATTGTTAATGCATTCACTGTTTAGTAACAGGTTATTTAGACTCCATGTGTTGGTGTGTTTTCAGGTGTTCTTTTGAGTGTGTGTGTAATTGATTTTTAGTTTGATACCATTGTGGTTGATTTTTTGGGGGAAGATCTATCTATTGATGTCAATGGGGTGTTAAACTCCCCAAATATGATTCTATCAATATTTGTTGTATATAATTAGGTTCTCCTGTGATAGGTGAATAATTGGGTGTTTCTTGCTACCTTGTTTTCTAAATCAAAAATTCTATTCTCACCCAGCAGGCATAGCTCAGTGGTTGAGTGTCTGGTTGGATTGATCCCATTATCATTATATAATGGCCTCCTTTGTTGCTTGTTAAAGTCTTAGTTTTAAATTCTATTTTTTTGAATAAATATTGCCATCCAGCTTATTTTTTTGCATTCGAATTATTTTTTAATAATCTTTATTGTTGAGATTACTACAGAGGTTCCTCTTCCCCCCACCCCCTGCCATAGCTACCCTCCACCTAGTTTCCACCCCACCCAGGCCCTCACCACCCTATTGTCTGTGTCCATAGGTAATTCATACATACATATAAGATCTTTGTCTAATCTCTTCCCAAACCCCCTTCCCTATGAGAATCATCGGTCTCTTCCATTTCCATGCCCCTGATGCTATTACATTCACTGGTTTATTCTGTTCATCAGATTTTTTATTCACTTGATTTTTAGATTCAATTGTTGATAGATATGTATTTGTTATCACTTTGCTGTTCATATTTTTTATCTTTACCTTCTTCTTCTTCTTAAAAAAATATTCTTTAGCATTTCATATAATACTTGTTTGGTGGTAATGAACCCCTTTAGCTTTTTCTTGTCTGTGAAGATCTTTTTCTGACCTCCAATTCTAAATGATAGCTTTGCTGGGTAGAGTAATCTTGGTTGTAGGTTTTTGCTATTCATCACTTTGAATATTTCTTGCCACTTCCTTCTGGCCTGCATAGTTTCTGTTGAGAAGCCAGCTGACAGTTATATGGGCACTCTCTTCTAGGTAACTAACTGTTTTGCTCTTGCACCTTTTAAGATTCTCTCTTAGTTATTTGCCCTTGGCATTTTAATTATGATGTGTCTTGGTGTGGTCCTCTTTTGATTCCTCTTGTTTGGGGTTGTCTGTGCTTCCTGAACTTGTAGGTGTATTTATTTCACAAGGTAGGGAAGTTTTCTAACATTATTTCTTCAAATACGTTTTCAATATCTTGCTCTTTCCCTTCTTCTGGTACTCCCATTATTTGGATGTTGGTATATTTGAATTTGTCCCATAGGCTCCTTATACTATCCTCATATTTTTGGATTCTTTTTTTCTTTTTGCTCTTCTGGTTGGGTGTTTTTGATTCCTCATATTTCAAATCATTGATTTGATTCTCAGGATCCTCTAGTCTACTGTTGAATCCCTGTATATTATTCTTTATTTCAGTCAGTGTATGCTTAATTTCTAACTGGTCCTTTTCTTTCTTTCTTCCTTTCTTTCTTTCTTTCTTTCTTTCTTTCTTTCTTTCTTTCTTTCTTTTTTTTTATTCTCACTAAGATCCTTGAAAGTCTCACTTTCATGTTCCTCAGAAGTTTCTAGAAGATTCTTGTGTAACCTTATAACCATGGTTTTTAACTCTATATCCAGCAGTTTAGGTTCTTCCATTTCTTTCACTTGTGACATGTATCTTTGTCTTCGCATTTTGGCTGCTTCCCTGTATTTGTTTCTATGTATTGGATAGCTGCTAAGTCTCCTTGAGTTGATAGAGTGACCTTGTGTAGTAGGTATCCTATAGGGCCTAGTGGCTCAGCCTCCCCAATCACCTTAGATGGACACTTTTAGTGTACCCCTTTGTGGACTGTGTGCACAGTTTTGTTGTAGTGAAGCTTCTATTGTTATTGGTATCACTGGGAGGAATTGACCTCCAAGCTAATTGGATGTAGGGATCAGATTCAACCTCAGTGGGATATCTGCTGTGCAGGAGACACCCTTATGGAGCAGGACTTGTTTCAGTGGGGATTTGGTGCTCACTGAGTCTGTCCCTTGAGTGTGTCACTTATGGATATGAAGAGTTATAATCTGGTATGGTCTCACACTGACCACTGTTACACTGGCGCTTGGGTCTCCAGAGAGGTGCAAAGTCAACCACTGCCTGGGGCCATCCAGCAGGAGCTACAGAGAAATCTGCAGATTCCTCCTCTTTGTATCGGGTTTGGAATTGCCCAGATGAGGCCCAACTGTGAAGCAAGGCAGGCTGGTGCTGGCGCTGGTTCTTTTTTTTTTTTTTTTAATGTATTTTATTGTTTTTTTACAGAGAGGAAGGGAAAGGGATAGAGAGTTAGAAACATCGATGAGAGAGAAACATCGATCAGCTGCCTTCTGCACACCCCCTACTGGGGATGTGCCTGCAACCAAGGTACATGCCCTTGACCGGAATCGAACCTGGGACCCTTCAGTCTGCAGGCTGACGCTCTATCCACTGAGCCAAACGAGCCAGGGCTGGTGCTGGTTCTTGGGACTTTTATTGATACGTTTGGGGCTCCCTGACCCAGCTGCTGCTTGTTTGACAGATTTTTTAGCTTCAGAAAGGATGGACCATTCATATACAAAAGCTGTTGAGCACAGCTTGGGGGTTGTAAATTGGATGGGACGGGTTCTCAGGGAATAACCAGGGAAGAGCAAACAGAAATAGCTACCAGTCAGCCCTACACCAGGGAGGTCTCAGCACAGGAACGATGACCACTTCAAGCACCTCCATCTGGAAGAAAGCTGCCCCCGAGGTCCTGCCCCAAAACCAGACAGTCCAGATCTCCTTGTATGTGTCTGGGTCTCCCAGAGCCTCGCCCGGCACTGGAGCTCAGAAGCAGTGGGAGCTTGTAAATTCATTTCATGGTGCCGGCCTTTTAAGAGAAGCAGCTGAGACTCCAGCAGCCTCTGTGTCACTCAGCCCCAATCCGCACTGGTTTTTACAGCCCATAGTTCTTACTGCCCATAGTGACTTCTTTCACCAGCTCTGGAACCCTGGGCTGGAGGTCTGGTTTGGGGCTGTGACCCCTCACTCCTCTGGGTGGCCTCTGCAGAGGCAATATCCCTCCTGATTAAAAAAGCGACACATCTGGGTGCTGAACCAGCCTGTTCTGAGCCTCCGCACTGCCTACCAGCATTAGTGTGCTTTCTTCTTTACTTCTCTAATTGTAGTACTTCCCCTCAGCCAGGTTTCCAGTGGTTTTCATGATATTTGTTGTGTATTTTAGGTGTAATTTTGATGTGGTTGTGGGAGGCAGCAAGTACAGGCATTTATCTATGCCACCACCTTGGTTCTCCTGAATAATTTTTTAATTTATTTTTTTACTTATTGAGACAAAAAAAAGATTGAGAGAGTGAGAGGCAGGCAGAGAGACAGACAGAGAGAGAAACATCGATTTGTGGTTTCACTTATTTATGCATTCGTTGGTTGCTTCTTGTATGTGCCCTGATAAGAGATTGAACCTACAAACTTGGGACAATGTTCTAACCAACTGAGCTACCAGGACAGGGCCTTTTTAGTTTGCATTTTCAGGAAATATCCTTTTCCATCACTTTACCTTCCGTCTGTGTGTATCTTTTGCTGATGTGGTTCTATTGTAGAAAGCACATGAAGGGGTCTTTTTTTCTTGTCCATTCACCTACTCTGTGTTTTTTATTGGAACATTTAAGCCATTTATATTTAAAGTGATTATTAATAGGTACACACTTATTGTCACTGGAGAAGATGTGTGAAATGATTTCAATCTTTTTAAATTTACTGAGGCTTGTTTTATAGCCTAACACATCTATCTTGGAAAATGTTCCATTTGCACTTGAGGAAAATGTATACCCTGCAGTTTTAAGGTGTAATGCTTTGAAAAAAATCAATGAAATTCATCTGCTAAAATGAGTCCTTTAATGGCGCTTTTACCTTCCGGATTTTTTTTTTTTTTTTTGGAAGATCTATCCATTGATGTCAATGGGGTATTTAACACCCTAACTATGACTGTATCCATATTTGCATTATATATTCAAATGCTCCTCTATAATAAAGAGGTAGTATGCAAATTGACCATCATACCCTTGCACAAGATGGCCACCCCCTTGTGGGCACAAGATGGCTGCCCCCATGTGGTAACACAATGGCCACCACAAGATGGCCAGCAGGGGAGGGCAGTTAGGGGTGACCAAACCTGTAGGGGAGGGCAGTTAGGGGCAACCAGGTCTGCAGGGGAGGGCAGTTGGGGTGACCAGGCTGGCAGGGAAGCAGTTAGGCATCAATCAGGTTGGCAGGGGAGTGGTTAGGGGGTGAACAGGCTGGCAGGCAGAATGGGTTAGGGACAACAGGCAGACAGGCAGGCAAGCGGTTGGGAGCCAGTACTCCCAGATTGTGAGAGGGTGCAGGCTGGGCTGAGGGACACCCCCCCACACACTCAAAAGGATGAATTTGGTGCACCGGGCCTCTAGTATGTTTATAAGGGTTATTTCTTCTTGTTGGATTGATCCCATATTATTATGTAATGGCATTCTTTGTCTCTTTCTGTAGCCTTAGATTTAACTTCTATTTTGTCTGACATAAGTATTGCTATCCAGGCTTTTCTTTGTGTTTGAAAAAAAATTAAAAAATATGTTTCAGTTTTTAAAAAATATATTTTGCCATGTGTCTTGAAGAGAATGGAACATGGGACCCTTCAGTTTGCAAGCTGACACTGTCCACTGAGCCAAACCAGCTAAGGATATTTTATTGATTTGAGAGAGAGAGGAAGGGGAAGGGAAAGAGAGATATAAACATCAATGAGAGAGAAACATCAATCCTCTGCCTCCTGCATGTTCCCTACTGGGGATTGGGCCCATAACCTGGGCATGTCCCCTGACCAGAAATCAAACCAGTGAACTCTTGTTTCCTGGGTGGACACTTGACCACTGAGCACACTGGCAAGGCAAAAATTTGTTTAATTAATTATTTAATTTATTGTTTTGAGAGAGAGAGGAAGGGAGAGACAGACAGACCAAGAGAGACAGAGAGAAACCTCAATTTGTTGTTCCATTTATTTATGCACTCATTGGTTGCTTCTTGTATATGCCCTGATGAGCCATTGAACCTGCAAACTTGGCGTATCGGGACAATACTCTAACGTATTGAGCCATTAGACCTGGGCCTTTTTTTGTTTGTTTGCATTTTCAAGGAATATCCTTTTCCATTTCTTTACTTTAGATATGTATCTTTTGCTGAGATGGGTCTTTTGTAGACAGCACATGTATGGATCTTCTTTCCCTATCCATCCATCTACTCTCTGTCTTCTGATTGAAGCATTTAAGCCATATACAATTTAAAGGATTATTGATAGTACTCACATGTTGCCATTTTATTCTTCATAATTATTGCTACCCATAATAATTATGTCCCTTCCTTTTTTCTTTTCCTTTATATAGAAGTCCCTTTAATATCTCCTCTAATACTGTCTTTTTTTTTAGATGAACTCCTTTAAGCTATGTGGAAAGCTCTTTTTCTCGTCTTCAATTTTACATGATAGCTTTGCTGGGTAGAATAGTTTTGGTTGTAGGTCCTTCTTTTTCATCACTTTGAATATTGTGTACCAATTCCAACCAGCCTGAAATGTTTCTGTTGAGAAAGCATCTGATAGTCTTATGGGGCCTTCCTTGTAGGTAACTATCTGTTTTTCTCTTTTAGCTTTTAAGATCCTCTCTTTGTCTTTAGCCTTTGCCATTTTAATTATGCAGTGTCTTGCTGTAAGCCTCTTGTATGGGACTCTCTTTGTGTCCTGCACTTGTTTCTCCTTTTTCTTCACCAGTCAGGGAAGTTTTCAGTCATTATTTCTTCAAATCGGTTCTCAAATTTTTGCTTTTTCTCTCTCTCCTTTCCTTTACCCCTATAATGTGGATGTTGCTATGCTTTGTGTTGTCCCAGAAGTCCCTTAAACTAGCCTTATTAAAAAAAAAATTCTTTCTGCTCCTATTGGGCATTTCCTGCTACTTTGTCTTCTAAATCAAAGATTCTATTCTCACCCAGCTGGCATATCTCAGTGGTTGAATGTTGACCTATAAAACCAGAGGTCACACTTTGATTCCATGTCAGGACATATGCTCAGGTTGTGGGCTTGATCCCCAGTGTGGGGCATGCAGGAGACAACTGATCAATGATTCTTTCTCATGAAAGATGTTTTTATCTCTCTTTCTCCTTATACCTACCTCTCTGAAATCAATAAAACTTATTTTTCTAAAAAAGATTCTATTCTCTGCTTCATCTAATCTGCTATTGATTCCTTTTTGTGTATTTTTCATTTCAGATATCATATTCTTTATTTCTGAGTGGTTATCTTACATGGTTTCTTTGTCTCTTTTTATACTTACTATCTATTTGTTGAAGTTCTCACTATGTTCCTTGAGCATATTTGTAACCATATGGTTGAACTCTGTATCTTGCCTTCATTTCATTTAGTTTTATTTTTTTTTTTTGTTTGTTTTTTCTGGAGATTTCTCCTGTTTTTCATTTGGGGCATGTTTGTCTCTCCATTTTGGCTGCCACGTGGTATTTGTTTTTGTGTATTGGGTAGATCTGCTTTGCCTCCCAGCCTTGGTATAATGGCTTTATGTATTAGGTGTCTAGTGAGGAATATTGGTACAATCTTTCTGATCACCTGACCTAGGTGCTCCAGGAATGTCACTTGTGTGTGTTTTTGTGTTATGTGAGCCCTCCTTTGGTAGAGTTTTCATTGCTGTTGGCCTGTTCATGGATGGGATTGATCCTCATGGGCTGACTACACACAGTATACAAGCTGCTGTTCAAAGGTTGGCCCCATGTCAAGTAATTCATGCCAGCTCGGTGTGGTGCCTGCCCAGATTTTCATTTGGGTGTTCTGCTTGTGGAGCTAATTGGGTCATGTTCTGAAACCTCCCACTGAGGGGCTCAATGTCAGTCCCTGCCTGTGATTTCCCCTGGGCTACCTGTGTGGAGCAACAAAGCGATCCAGTTTGTGACTGCCTCTGCTGGGCCTGGGTGTGCCTGAAGGGTCTGCGCTGCACAGCAATGCTTCCTTCCACCAGCACCAAGCCCATGGGGCAGCTGAGCAAAAAGCCCAAGTCACTCCAAGATCCAACTCTATCTACCAGCTTTCTGTTGGGGTCAGTCTCTGAAAGAGCTCCTGTTGGTATGTGAGTTGCATGAGGTAAGTGAGTCATCAGGTAGGTGCGAGTGGTGTTTACCAGATTGATACAGATTTAAACACAGCTTTATTTCTGGGTGTGAGGCCACTGAGCACAAGTCCCAGAGTATACAAATGCCAGTTATAACCCACTGGAGACCTGTGGACCTTGGTGGTAGGGTGGGGCCTCAGGGAGTCATGAGGGTAAGGCCAGCAGAATTCATCAGGCCCCAAGTATCAAGATTTGGCTGTGTGAAGAGAGGGCTCAGCACTGGAATGGTGGCCTCAGTTAGAGCAGCAAGGGAATAAAAGCCCCCAACCCAAAGTCACACAACTCAGTCTCTGACACCCCCTGAATCCATCCTGACCTTCTTAAGAGACCTCCATAAAAGTGTACACCCTGGGCCCAGGCAGCTGGCTCCTTTGCACTGTGTAGCTCCACAGGGTCAGGGACAAGAATTCAGAACGATGGGCTAGTACATTCCCCAGGCTGAGGCCATAAGGAAGGGAGGACTTGACCCAGGGGTGATGGCATCTGTGGACATTGTGGGAGAGGGACTCAGCAGAGGGAGGGCACCCAGAGGCCATCCCCTCAGCTCTCTCCCAGAGCCACACAAAGCAGTCTCTCCTCACATGACTCCCAGTTCACTCTGAGCCACCCTTTCTTCATAGGCCCAGGGTGAGTGGTGGGAATGATACTCATGTGTTGGCCCTTTAAGAGGACTCCTGGGTTTCTTGCAGACTCCCACCTCTTCCTGAAGGACAGCCTGATGTCATATAGACTCCTCTTCCCAGCTCTGGTTCTCAGGGCTGGGAGCCCAGCGTGGGGTTGAGACAACATGCTCCTCAGGGGGACCATTGCACTGAGACATGCCTCTGCATTCTAAAACACCACATGCTGGGGGGTGGGTGGGGGCAGCCTTTTGGAAGCTCTGTCCTTCCTGCCAGTGTAGCTGAGGCTTCTTCTGTAGACCCTTGGTTATAAGACTAATGTTCAGCGAGTGTTCAGGTTGGTAGTTATATAATTTAGTTGTCATTCCAGTTTGGCTCATTGAGGAGGTGAGTTAACTTTCACCTCTTCTGCCTCCATCTTGGAGCACCCCTAAAAACTGCTGAAATACATTGCAAGGGCTCAATATTTATGATATGGTGAGGTGAAATATTTTAAGTGAGGAAGGAAGCTTTGTAATGTTAAAACTCAGCTAGTAATTTATTTTCGTTAGATTTAACATCTAATGAATTGTTTGATTCCAACAGTGTCAAAATTAGGTTCATATTATTCTTTTTATTTAGGCCAAGGCAAGTTATTTTTTAACTTCTTAGTTTCAATTCTGTGATTTGGGAGTAGCTAATCATAGATTAACAATCCTAACAGTTAAATTTTAACTATATTCTAATTTTCCTTTGTTCACACTTGATTACTTAAGGAAAAAATTATTTCAAAAACATGTATCCTGACAGCAAAGATATCTGAAAATCAAAGCAAGCAAATTCATCTTCCACCTTTGCATCTAGAAAAAATGTCTCAAGAATCACAAATAAATAGGGCATGTGACAAAGAGGATATATCTGCATATTCAGGACACCCTTCTGTGCAAAAGGATGAGGAGATGTGCATCAAGCAAGGCTCATTAGAGCAGAGGAAGAACTTACAACTTTCCAAAGATGAGTCAAAGCAGAAGTCACATGAATTTTCTTTAAAATTAAAAATGACTGAGTGCCCTGAGGAAGAGCCACCACGTGATAAGTCTAAAGGAGGAGCAAGCTTAAGACAAATGCCTTCTAACTTGACAAGTAAAATGCTTGATTGTGAGGGGAAAGATGCATTCGGAATGTCTGTCTCTGCAGCATTACAAACATTTCCTGAACAAGAAGAAACTACTCTCAAAATTGTTTCTCCATCTCATGCAGACCCTGGGTCCCAGACAGACTCTCCCTCGTCGTCTTCTTCTGAGCTTCCTTTAAGAGAAGAGGAATTACACTCTGAAAATGATCACAAACCTGACGCTGAACATGTTTTAAACAAAAATGAGGAGAGTTTTTATAATGATACAGAAAATAAAAAAGTAAGACACCCAGCAGTTACATCTGAAGTGATAGAAGGCCAAGAGTTTGCTATGCAGATGAACCCAAATACTACGGATTGGAAATTAGGCATCGGACCTACACCCCAGTTTAGTGATCCGAAAAGCCATTTTGATTTGTGGCTTGTTGGCTGCAATGAAACAAAACCCTTGACTGAATTAAAAAGCCATGATATGCCTGCTGTTACAAATACTTATAAGGAAATAAAGCCAAATCAAGACTTGTTCCAGAAGCCCTTATGTGCAGATAATTGCAGTGCTAGTTATTTTAAAAGCGTGGACTCTAAATTGAAAGATGAGAGTTCCTCTGCACTGCACAATGAGAGAACACCTGGAGTATATGTAACTGAAGAAATACAGCAAGATTTACAAAGGCTTAAGAATGATGCAGACATGTTAAAAGTAGAGTACCTGGCTTGGAAAAAAGAGAAAATTCAGCTTCAAAAAGAGGTAGACCCTCATTTGCTGCTACTTTTTGTTTTTTCTCTTTATCAATTCTCTTATCCATTCTGAAAAAAGTTTGTGTGTAAAATTAAGTTGTCTAAATGGTAATTATAAATATAAATAGATTCAGTCAACTAAGTAATAGGATTTTAAGAAAACATTCTCAGGTTTGTTCTTAAGTCTTTCTGTCAGTCTTCCCTATGAAGTGGGAAACTAATTTAGCTATGAACCATGTCATCTTCTGAACCAGTAAAAGTATAAAGGAAAGTGTTTATAAAATGTAATAAGCACTAGGATTGTTTTATTTCTTAAGTTCATTGGCTTCATTATAATTTACATCCCATAGCCTGGCCAGTGTGGCTCAGTGATTGAGCATTGATCCATGAACCAAGAGGTTCCCGATTGAATTCAGGGTGAGGGCACATGCCTGGGTTGTGGCTGGATCTGCAGTAGAGGGTGTGCAGGAGACAGCCGATCGATGTTTCTCTGTCATCTATGTTTCTCTCTCTCTCTCTCTCTCTCTCTCTCTCTCTCTCTCTCTCTCTCTCTCTCTCCCTCTCTCTCTGAAATCAATTTTAAAATACCCATAAATAGCATCCCAGAAACAATAAAATTGAAGGAATCTATGACTGAGAGAAGGGAAATAAACAAATATCCCCAACTAAACTCTTCTATTTTTGTGCTATAGTGTAAATCTTCTATGGCTTACTGAAAACCTTGGAAGTTAGAATTCCAATATGATCACATCAAGATATCATTATTTTATTTTACTTTTTAGTTACAGTTTACATTCAATATTATTTTGTATTAGTTTCACATGTATAGCATGGTGATTAGATAATCATATACTTTACAACCTAGTCGTCCAATATTTCAAGTGCCCACCTGTATTGTACATCATCATTGGAATATTATATAGATATTTTAATAACAAACATTTGTTCTTTCATATATATTTTGTTATCATCACTCTCAGATGTGTTTGTTGAGTTGAACCTTTAAATTATATTGTTAAATAAAGTATGATGATGCCATAAAAAACCTGAAACCTTACCATTTATGACAGCATGGATGGACCCAGAGGGCATTATGCTAAGTGAAATAAGTCAGAGAAAGTTAAGTCTCATCTGATTGCACTTATATGTGGAATGTAAAGAGCAAAATAAATGAACTAAGAAATTTAAAAGTTATTCATAGATAACAGAGATCTGATTGATGGATGCCAGAGGGAATGGGGTCGGTAGAGTGGGTCAAAATAAAGAGATCAACAAGTACAAATTGGTAGTTACAGAATAGTCACAGGGATGTCAAGGACAGCATAGAAAATATAGTTAGCCATCTATATATATAAAAGGCTAAGTGACTGACCATACATTCGTCCAACCATCCGACCAACCGACCTGCCAGTACATATGACGCGCACTGGCAATTTAAAAAGAAACATTGACTCCTGCACGCGTGTTACATATAAAACTCTTGCTGGCGCCAATGAAACTTTAATTTCTAGACTCGATATAAAAAGTGAAGTTGCTAAAACCATTAAAAAGGCCCAACTTCTCATTATTGATGAGTGCACCATGGCATCCAGTCATGATATAAACGCCATAGACAGATTACTAAGAGAAATTATGAATTTGAATGTTGCATTTGGTGGGAAAGTTCTCCTTGGAGGGGATTTGCAACAATGTCTCAGTGTTGGGCCTCATGCTATGCCATCAGCCATAGTACAAACGAGTTTAAAGTACTGTAGAGTTTGGGGGATGTTTCAGACAGTTGTCCTTTAAAACAAATATGAGACCAGAGGATTCTGCTTATAGTGAATGGTTAGTAAAACTTGGAGATGGCAAACTTGATAGCAGTTTTCGTTTAGGAATGGATATTATTGAAATCTCCCGTGAAATGATTTTTTAACGGATCTATTATTGAAGCTACCTTTGGAAATAATATATCTATAGATACTATTAAAATATATCTAAACGTGCGATTCTTTGTCCTAAAAATGAGCACATTCATAAATTAAATGAAGAAATTTTGGATATACCCGATGGAGATTTTCACACCTATTTGAGGGATGATTCCATTGATTCAATGGATGATCCTGGAAAGCAAAATTTTCCCATTGAGTTTCCTAATAGCATTACTCCTTTTGGAATGCCATGTCATAAATTAGATTTGAAAGTAGGTGCAATCATCATGCTACTGAGAAATCTTAATAGTAAATGGGGTCTTTGTAATGGTACTAGATTTATTATCACAAGATTGCAACCTAACATAATCAAAGCTGAAATAGTAACAGGTTCTGCGAAAGGAGAGGTTGTTCTGATTCTAAGAATTGATTGTCCCTGTCTGACACTGGCCTCCCATTTAAATTAATTCAAAGAGAGTTTCCCGTGATGAAAGCATTTGTGATGACTATTAATAAATCACAAGGACAAACTCTAGACAGAATAGGAATATTCTTACCTGAACCTGATTTCGGACATGGTCAGTTATATGTTGCTTTCTCTCAAAATAGAAGAGCGTGTGATGTTAGAGTTGTAAATACTTCATCACAAGGGAAATTAGTCAAGCACTCTGAAAGTGCTTTTACTTTTAATGTGTTATACAGGGAGCTATTAGAATAAGTTTGATCAATTTATCAGTCATTGTTTTTATCCATTTTGTTTTTATAGCATGTTTTTTTGTTTTTATGTCATGTCTTTGCTTTATATCATGTTGTTATTGTTTATTTATTCATCAATTTATATATTATTTTCATATACATCTTTCTAATTTTCTTTCATCTCTGACATTTCTATTTTAGAGAAAGGGCAAATAGGGATATTAAAATATTTCTTTTAATTAATTTCCTTTCAATGTACACAAATCCGTGCATTGGGCCACTAGTATTATAATCAGTATGAATGGTGTCAGATGGGTATTGAAATATCACTTTGTAAAGTATCTGATTGTCTAACCACTATCCGGCACAACTGAAACTAATATAAATAATGCTGAATGTGTACTGTACTGAAAACATTAAAAAATGTAAAAAGAGATAGAACACCTTCCAAAAATAAAAGCATGGTAATTAACATTTTGACAAGTATGTATCATATAGATCATATAAATTATTTGCAATAAAATCAATATTTTTCTCTATAGGGGAATATTGAGTTTTGAGGTTCATTGACTTTTAAGATAAAAAAAAACTTGAGATATTATGCTTCTTTATAAGAAAACTAGAGGCACAGTAAAAGAAATTCATGTATGGGGGAGAAGGGGAAGGGTCCTGTCAGCCCACCCTGCACCCTTTCCAATCCGGGACCCCTTGGTGGATGTCTGACTGCCGGTTTAGGCCCGATCCTGGGCATCAGGCCTAAACTGGCAGTCAGACATCCTTCTGACAATCCTGGACCACTGGCTCCTAATTGCTCACCTGCCTGCCTGCCTGGTCACCCCTAACTGCCTCTACTTGCCAGCCTGATTGCTGCTAACTGCCCCCCCCTGCCTGCCTGGTCACCCCTAACTGCCATACCCCTCCCCTTGTTGGCGTGGTCACCCCTTACTGCCACTCCTGCCGGCCTGGTTGCCCCAAACTGCCATCCCCTGCTGGCCTGCTCACCCCTAACTGCCCCCCCCCTGCCAGCCTGGTCACCCCCAACTGCCCTCCTCTGCCAGACTGGTCACCCCTAACTGCCCCCCCCCCACTGCCAGCCTTGTTGCCCCCAACTGGCCTCTGCTGGCCTGGTCACCCCTTATGGCCCCCCAGCCGGCCTGGTTGCCCCATGCAGCCTGCTGTTCAGTCCTTTGGTCGTCCCTCACTAACCCCCCTGCCGCCCCACACAGCCTGCTTGTTCAGTCATTTGGCCATCCCTTACTAACCCCCCTGCTGGCCCGGTCATAGGCAGCCATCTTATGGAGGTTAATTTGCTTATTTCCTCATTATTATATAGGATAGGATGTGGATGAGCCTCTCATTACACTAAGGTATTAAATTACTTTTCAAAAGTCATACTTAATTTACCTGATTAATTTGATGAAATTTCTGTTTACTTATCTGATTGAGCATTATAGAATTACTAGAGGCCTGCTGCACGAAATTCATGCATGCGTGGGGTCCCTAGGCCTGGCCTCGATCTAGGCCTGGCCTCGATCAGGGCCAGGCCAATCAGGCCCGGTCAGAGAGGAGGTGATGGTTGCCAGGCCAGGCGCGGTAGGAACAGATGCTGGACTACGACACCGCCATCATTGGTGCCCTACCACCATTCAGTTCCCTGCCTGTCCCCTCGACCTTCCCTCGCCACCACACTGCCACCATGACTGGTGGGTGGCAGGCCAATCAGGGCCTGCTGGCTGTAGGGAGGGACAGGACATGGGAGGTTGGCCAATGGCCCCAAGGAAGGAGACGGCCCTCGTCCACCCTGGGAAAGGTGCCGTGTCTGCCACCACCCACCACAGTTCCCTGTCTCAGCCCAGGGCCCAGCCCCGATTAGGCAATTGGGGCCTGCCGGTGAGAGGGGAGGGGTCACAGGAGGTTGGCTGGCTGGAGGGGAGAGACCACAGGAGGTTGGCCAGCAGGCCCAGACCAGGCGATCATTGCCTGCCGGCCCCAGGGAGAGATCATGGGAGGTTGGCCGGCTGGGGAGGTTGGTTTTGGGAGCACAGTGACCACCAGGGAGCAGCTCCTGCATTGAGCATCTGCCCCCTGGTGGTTGGTGCACATCATAGTGACTGGTCATTCTGGTCACTTAGGCTTTTATATATAAAGATATCCTTTCTTTTCGTGCCATTAAGTGTTGGGATTGCATCCTTACCAAGTTTGGACAGGTCATTTAACCTTGGTTTTATTTTCATTATTAGTAACTATGGGGCTAAAGTAAGTAGATAACTACTTGTATATCCTCTAGCTATAAGATTTTATATGATTGTATTACTCATTTTCCAGAAGTGTACATTAACCAACAATTGGTTTCATTCTGCTCCAGTGTTGTGGTAAACTGTGGTTCATATATTTTATGAATGCCACCACTTTTTTGATACCCTCAAAGATCTTAAAGAAAAAATAATTGTAAAGGCAATGAGGAAAAAAGAAAAAAAAATGCAATGAGGGAAGGAATAGCTTCGTGCAGAAAGAGGAAAGCTTCCTATTTGTTACTGACACACATTTTCACATCCTCTAAATCTGGTGGGTAATGCAAGACCCAGGAGGGAAAGACAGAAGAGGACACATTTTGCATCTTTATCCTTTTATTTCTCTGTCTCTGCTAGATAAATGGGGAGGGGGTGGGTAACGGGAATGTTAGGTAACAAAGTGGATGTGATGTGAATAGGAGCACAAAATTAAGACAGCCCTATTAGAAATCTTGGAAAAGTCATCTTCTTTACTGAAACAGAAATGAAGAAGAATTGACAACAATTTAATGATAAACTTCAACACACAAAATATTTTTATTCGTTCAAGTCATAGCAATTTCATTAATTTCATAAAATTTATGAAAACACAGCCTTTTTAATGAATAATGTAATCACAATGTCCTTAATATCAACCTTTCATCAAAGGTTGAGGAAAAAAAGAAGCAGAAAAGCAGTAAAAGGGAAGCATCAGGAAGCATGTGTGATGGTGCTGGTGACAGTGACAGTGTTGGACTGAGTCAGCAGAGCAACAGTGAACACACTGATAAGCAGCAGCCAAGTGATGAAATTAATGAAAACACCGCCATTTTCGTGAATAAGGTAAAAACAAAGCCAAATGATAAAATGAATGAAAACGCAGTCTTTTCAATGAGTGAGATAACAACAATATCCCTAATATCAATCTGTCATCAAAGGTTGGAGAAAAAAAGGAGCAGAAAAGCAGTAAAAGGGAAATGTCAGGAAACATGGATGATGGTGCTGATGACAGTGACAGTGGTGGATGGAGTCAGCAGAGCAACAGTGAACAAACCGATAAGCAGCAGGTTTCTATTATGGAGGATGAAGATTCTGACAGGTAAGCCTACAGCAGCACTTAACAGTATGTGATTATTCTTTTCCTATAAAACAAATTCCAATTTGAGCGAACATTCCTGATTAACTAATTTTATATTTTTACTAGAGAGAGTGAACCTTGTTTGGTAATCAGAAAAATGCAAATCAACAAACAATGAGCTACCATTTTTGGAACTGATAATGATAATTATTTTATTAAAAAAATAACAACCAGAATTGGCCCATGGGAGGAAAAGGCATTCTTGTACACTATTGGGAGATGAAATTGGCACATCTTTTTGAAGGGTAATTAAGTCTGTTTTAAAAATTCAAGTATGTCATTCTTTTATCCCAATAGCTTCATTTCCAGAACTAGATCCTACAGGAAAACATGACTTGTATAAAAACACACATGCACATTCTAAGGACATTAATTATATAATACTAGAGGCCTGGTACACGAAATTCGTGCATGGGTAGGCTTCCTAGGCATGGCAGGTGATCAGGGCCAATCAGGGCCTTCCGGCTGCCGGCCCAGGGCTTCCCTTCCCCAGCTGCCAGCTGCTGGCCAGGGCCTTCCTTCTTTCTGAGCCACCCCTGGTGGTCAGCCCATGTCATAGCAAGGGATCAAACTCCCGGTCTCCCAGTCAAACTCTGAAGGTGACACTTTGCATACTGGCCTTTTATATATATAGATTATGTATATAAAACATACAGTAGGTCATTATATGTATCATATATATATATATATATATATATATATATATATATATATATATATATATGCTGTGCATGAATTTTGTGCACTGGGCCATTAGTATATATATAAAAGCCTAAGCAACTGAATGACTGAATGACCAAACAACTGAATGACCAAAGGACTGGTCGAATGGAGCAGTCCCTGGTGGTTAGTGTGCTCCCACAACAGGAGCACTGTTAAGCTGACCATTCTGTTCAGGCAGCCTTTCAGCCTGGCAGCAGCCACTCACTCCCTCAGTAGTCCTGCAGGTCCAGTCTCTGAAGAATGGGCCAGGCACCGATGGACCTGCACCACCAGCACAGTCCTGACAGCGCTATGGCCTCCTGGAAGTTGGCCTCAGGTACTGTGGCTGCTTCCCCTCCTTAGACGCTTGGCAAGGAAAAAAGATATACTAGTAAAAGTGCCGTCAGATGGCTCTCACCAACCAGTGTGAACATCAGCTAGCAGGATGGATCCGGATCCCGTGCTGGCAAGGGCGTCCCACTACCCACCGAAAGGGCTGATCGCATCCCAGGCCTTCCCCCGCAACCCAATCCTTCCAGTTGGGAGCCAGATACAGGGCTCATGGCTGTCGAGCACCTCTGCAGTGGTGCGAGCCTCTGCTGATCAAGCGTGAGCCCTCAGCAGGTGCAGTGAGGCTGGAATGAGCAAGAGCAGCAGGCAGCAGGGGCAGGCAGCATTGGACTGCTGGTTTCGGCCCTATCGCCGCAGGCCACACCAAGGGACCCCACGGTGCACAATGCTGTGCACTGGGCCTTTAGTATATATATAAAATATGATGTAGATGTTAAAGATATATAATATATACATATGCATTAAGGATACTTTTATAAATGTTACAAATATACATATGTATGTTAAAGATATTTGTTAAACATTGCATACCAAAAAGTTGGAGATAGTGTAAATACCTATCTCTAAGGAAATACTTTATTATACCCATAAAATAATGTAGTATGCAGCCACTGGAAAAAATGAGGGTAGCTCTTGTCTGCAATATATTGATTGTTAGACAACTGACATGTAGTTAAAGCATTGGGATTAATGTCATGTCTTAAACAAATTTTGTGAGGATACTTTTAATACCTGCTCAGTTATAACAGGGACTAGACTGTCACTCTACTTTGTTTCCATCTAAATTACGAGCTACTAGCTTTTTGTGCTTGTGCCTAATTCCTGAGTGTTCAAATATTGGACATTCAAATTAATCTGAAAGCCCAGGGATTTCACAAGGCAATTTGTTTCATATCTCATCTACAAATTTCAGAATATTGAGTAAAACATATTAAAGCACATCGAGGGATTAATCTGCTAGATGAGGGGTTGACAAAACTTTTCTGTAAATGGCCAGACTCTCAGTATTGTGGGCTTCATGAACCATCGGGTCTCTGAAATCTGTCATAGACACTAGATAAACCAAGGTGCTCCTAATGTAGTGAATCTTCTTTTTGAAAGGTACCATGAGTGCTTGCCTTTATCCTTCTTTTTTAAAAGAGAGTACATTTCAGTATGCACTTCACCGAATTTTTCAAAAGGGACTTCATATTACAAAATTTACAAAAATTCAGTTTACAAAGTAAGAATAAACTTGCATGTTTTCCCCTTTATTTCTGCTACACGATTTCAATACGACTAATTACAGTGTACTTTGTACATTTGAGTAGTATATTCTAGAGTTGGATGATTTTCATCTAGAAAGAAATCCTTCTGTCGTCTTTGTAAGCATGAGAAACATGATAATCGGGTTATAAAATATAATATATCTAGAAAAAAAATTCATGGCATCTTTTAGGTGTATCATTTTGTGAATTTACTATGTAACAACTAGTCTGGCATGTTTTCAACCATATAGTGCCACAGGTATGTAATTAAAAACTTTCAAGTCTTACAAAAATACTTCATAATCATTATGGAAGGATTGAAAGCTACAGCTAAACATGAAGCAGATGAGATCATCCAAGGCCGTGCCATTTAGCTACAAAGTCCTGAAAAGAACTGTCTATAGACTCACTGATTCTAATTTCCCTTCCATGCACTCTTGAGCTCACTCTAGTAATTTTCAGTCCCACCTCATCTCCAAAATTGTTTTTCTCAAGGTTAGTACTTGTTTTTCTCTAACAAATCTAAACATAATGTTTTAGACCTGGTTTTACATAGCCTATCATATTTGACCCAATGGGGAACTCTCTCTTTTTTCATTTGGCTCTTAGGACTTTGAGTTTTCAGTGAGGAGGGGGAACAGAATCACCTGGTTTCCTCCTTGCCTTTCCTAGTCTGTCCTTGGTCTGTTTGGTTTCTCCTCATCTCCCTCCTTTTACACATTCAAGTGTCCCGGGATTCATGGTTCTTGATCTTTTTTCTCATGATTTTTACTACCTTGTATATATACTAATGATCTTCAAATTTTTATCTCCAGACCAGATCTCTCTCCTTAATGCCAGACCTATATATCAAATTGCCTACTTGATATCCTTTTTTTAAAAATAGCTATTGGGTGTTCCAGACTTAAGATCTCCAAAATTGAACCATTGATAGTCTTTCTCACACCTGCCCTTCATGTGGTCATTCTTGTTTGAGTTAATGACAGCCCTTCCAATTGCTCTGCCAAAAACTTGGTGTCACCCTCAGCTCCTGTCTTTTTCTTTGTCTTAAACTTCACATCTAATCTGTCAGCAAATCTTGTCAGGTTATCTTCAAAATGCAGTGAAACTTAGATGTAAGGTTCTAATTCAGGCAAGGGGGTGTCCCTTCAAGTGAAAAGTCTCATATATAATAAAGTCAGTTTTCCGAATGTTTATGTGAAAACTGACAAATTATTTTACCTGCTTTTACTTATGTAGACACGTTTGTGTAATTAAAATTAAGTGTGTAGCTCTAGCTGGTTTGGCTCAGTGGATAGAGTGTCGGCCTGCGGACTGAAGGGTCCAAGGTTCGATTCCAGTCAAGGGCATGTACCTTGGTTGCGGGCACATCTCCAGTAGGGGGTGTGCAGGAGGCAGCTGATCGATGTTTCTCTCTCATCGATGTTTCTAACTTTCTATCCCTCTCCCTTCCTGTCTGTAAAAATCAATAAAATATATTTAAAAAATTAAGTGTGTATGAAAAGTTTAATTTCACAGACAAATTTTCTATAGATATTGCTTATGTACCACCGTAGTTTTGAGACTGTAATAAGTATGCAATCTAAATGAAATAAACATTTTTCCAAAAATACACTTTAGCCCTAGCCGGTTTGGCTCAGTGGATAGAGGGCCGGCCTGTGGACTCGGGGGTCCCGGGTTCGAGTCTGGTCGGGGGCATGTACCTTGGTTGCGGGCACATGCCCAGTGGGGAGTGTGTGGGAGGCAGCTGATCGGTGTTACTCTCTCATCGATGTTTCTGACTCTCTATCCCTCTCCATTCCTCGCTGTAAAAAATCAATAAAATATATTAAAAATACACTTTAATTATATTTAACTAAAAATTAAACAATATTCTTAAAAACAAAACAAAATTTAAATTTTATAAGAACAGAAAAATGTTTTCCTATTTAATCATCTTTGGATGATTATATATCCAGACACTCCTGTTGTGGTGTGACATTAATGTTCGATGTTGAGGCGCTTCCTGTAGGTAAATCCTGCCTTGAAAAACCTGTCAAGTTTCATTTGAATTTTTGAAGTCTGCTGTGTTTTATAATTAACTCCCTACAATTTCAAAAATGGGTGTAATAGAGCTGCATTTCATTATCTGATGAATTGTCAGTAGATGTTATTAGATTGTGGAGATGGGATCCAAGCACTGATAACTTCATGTTTGGGGTCTGTTGTTTCTTCTTCCTCCTTATCTTCACTCCCATCCTCATCTTCCCAGGTCATCACCTCATCAGCTCTTTCACTTTTACTCATAGTGTGGTACCCAGGGTCACCTTCATCTTCTTCCAACCACTGTAAAACATCTTCCTCAGCTACTTGTCCACCAATATTCTGTGTTGTCCCACAGTAATCAGTAACCTCCAGCCCTCCTAAGTGCAAGTCTCCCTTCATCATCAAGCAAATTCTTCCAACCAGTTTCCAATATTTGCACTTTCACATCTTTTCATGCTGAAGCAAAATTTAAAAATTGCTGATTTTACACAGTAACTCTTTAAAACGGTAAGTTTTGTAAGTGACACTGTCCTGTTGTATGTTCATCATTACCTTCATTCTGCAATACAACCACTACTTCCTCTAAAAATTTCTTGCGGTATATTCATTTGGTTGCCAGAATTATCCCCCAGGTCCATGGGCTGGATACATGATGTTGTGTTTTTTAGCAAAAACATACGTCTAAATTTGCCATCCCCTGAACATAAAATATTTTTGGATGGATGAGCAAGAGCATTGTCTAAATGCAATAAACATGTTGCATCTTCTGGTGGTATTCCAAGCTCTTCACCTTGAAACTTCCTGACTGCAGGTACAAATTCTTTCAAAAACCACTCTTGGAAAATGTCTGCATTGAGCCATTCCTTTTTAGAGTTGCAATACAAAACAGGCAGATGATTCATTATATTTTTTTAAACTCTAGGTTTATGAGTTTTGCCAGCGATTACAGGTGTCAGTTCACTAGTACGTGATCCATCAATGTTGGCACATAGCAGTGCCAAGATCCAGTCCTTACTGACTTTTTCTCCAGGTATCAGTTTTTTATATTTGCAGGCTTGTGTGTTTTCAGGCACAGAAGCCGGGACAAACCACTTTCGTCAGCATTGTAAATCTGAGGCTGTAGCAGCATTGCGTTATTTATGCGTTCTATTAATTTTTGCCTAAATGGTTTAGTCTCTTCTGTTGGAGCACTTAAATTTTCACTGTAAACTCATTGTCTCATAATTTCATGTCTTTTGTGAAAGCGCCCAAGCCACACCCATCACTTGCTTTGAATGGTGTGTTCATAGGATTTGCAAACTTAACTGCTGCAGATTTCAATTCAGCTGCCTGCACTGGGCCCACAAGAACGCTGTTGTGTGCACACTTCAACAATGCTTGCTCAACACAAGTGTCACCAACCTAGTTCATTTGCTTTCTGGTGCCAATTTCATCCATTTCACATGTTTTCTGTGATTGGTGTTTGCCCCTATACCACATATTAACACAATTTTTTTTTGGTCTTTGTTTTGTTGTTGTTAACCCTCACTCAAGGATATTTTTTCCATTGAGTTTTTAGAGAGAGTGGAAGTGAGGGAGGGAGAGACAGAAACCTCCATGTGAGAGAAACACATCAAGTGGACCAGGGCTGGGGATGGAACCTGAAACCCAGGTATGTGCCCTTGATCAGGAATCGAATTTGTGATCCTTTCAGTGCACGGGCTGATGCTCTCACCACTTAGCCACAATGGCCAGGGCTGTCTTTGTTTCTTTTTAATGTCCAATACAGTTTGCTTTTCTTTAGGCCATGTTGCTCACATATATGAGACACACATACTCTCGACTCTAAGTTTTGTATGATTTCTAATTAGTAATTTAGCATTATATTAACTCTTTTCCTTTTGTTTATATTTTAAGGTTAGGGTTACAATGATGTATTTTACCTTATATATATAATTTTAATTTATGCTGACTAGGTCTAGTAAATGCATGCATTTACCAGTCACCGAGAATAAGCAAATGGGCATGGCTGGGCACGGCTCAGAGCACATGGGAACATCACCAGCACATGTAAAAACTGCTGCAGAAAGTCACTCCACTGGCCAGCAGAACCAATTACCCACACACCATGTGGTGTGATCATGTCCTGATCATTTGTCCAACATTGTTTAGGAGCAGTGACGCTTGGATTTAAATATGTAGACTATAGTTGTAGATGAGTAATATGTATTTATGTTGCTAAAATTACTACAGTGGTTTTACAACATATGGACTATTTGCTAAAGTTTGTTAAAAATAACTGCGAATGAATCACAAAAAAATAACCTTTAATTATAAGCAAATCTTGGTTAAAAGCATTTTACAATTAATGGGGTGTTAATCTTCACTCATGACATACAGACCAGAAGTTTTATCTGTTAAATCCCAAGTCTTTTAATTCAATGCCTGCAAATTGAGGGTTTCTGTATGTTGAGAAACCAATCACATCTTCCAGGCCATGTCACTACCATCTGCTATCAAAATTAGCTTAATAGTCAACTAATTGGCTTTCTTCTTTCTTTTTTCCTTCCTCCCTCCCTCTCTCCTTCCTCCTTTCCTCCCTCCCTCCCCTTTCTTCTTATTTACTTTCTTTTCATCAATTCTAGTCTTTTATTCAATGGTAAACACAGCGGGCCTATTAAAAGCTAAGTCAGATTGTGTTGTTCTTCTCAATAACTTCTAATTGCCTGATGCACTCAGAGTACATGCCTCCCACAGGCACCCCTACTGGGAATTGAACCCAAAACCTGGGCAGGTGTCATGACTTGGAATCAAACTCGCATTTTGGTGAAAGGAACAATGCTCCAACCAACTGAGCCACCTGGCCAGGGCTAACTAAATGTGTTCAGTTGAAAAGTTGCCTTCCATCAGCTGTGTTCAAAATAAAAACTATTTCATATTCAATAATTATAGACTTATTTTTGAAGTTTGGGTCAAGAGGAATTGTATAATAATTGCTCTTGGCAAGATCCTCTCCTCCCTTTCTAATATGTTTTTATTAATTTTAGAAAGAGAGGAAGGGAGAGTGAGAGAGAGATAGGAACATCAATGATGAGAGAGAATCATCAATCAGCTGCCTCATGCATGCCCCCTACTAAGAATTGAGCCAACAACCCGGGCATGTGCCCTGACTGGGAATTGATCTGGTGACCTCTTGGTTCATGGTCTGATGCTCAACCACTGACATACACAGGCCAGGAACTCCCCCCGTTTTTCTTTAGATGTTTAGTGATAACCAGGAGAGTTATTTGTATAACTATATATATGTTATAATTTTATTTTAATCCTTACCTGGGGATATGTTCTTACTGATTTTAGAGAGAGGGGAGAGACACACACGCACATTGATGTGAGAGAGAAACATCCATCGGTTGCCTCCGGGTATGCTCCCTGTCCCGGAATTGAACCTGAAATCCAGGTATGTGCCTTGATGGGGAATGAAGCTGGCAACCTTTTTTGTGTACAGGAAGATGCTCCAATCAACTGAGCAACCTGATCAGGGCATTTTTTGTACATTTGTTAAGGTATATAATAATGATATTCATATGCATGCATTTATTCCATAAAAAAGTAATTACAGTTTTCTGTTGGTAAGTTTTGCTTTTTATATTAAGAACTAGTGGCCCAGTGCATGAAATTCATGCACATTAAAAGGGGGACCCAGAATCAAGTCCCCGCCCACCCACATGCACCTCAAAATCACTTGATACCTAGACCTGGCAGCCCCCTCCCCCCCATTGGGCTAGATCCAGACCTGGCCAGTCCCACATTGGTCAATCCCTGCCAGGCAGGGGGCATAGCCTCAGGTCCCCTGGACCGGTGCCAGGACAGGGGCGTGGCCTGAGTTCCCCCAGATGGGATGGGGGCGTGCTTTGAGGTCCCCTGTCAATCTCCACAAGGGGGACATGGCCTGAAATCCCCTGTCAAGCCCCGCTGGGTGGGGGGCATGGCCTGAGGTCCCCCGTCAAGCCCCACTGGCAGCGGGGCGCAGCCTCAGGCCCCCATGAAGCTCTGCTGGGCAGGGGAAACAGCCTGAGTTCCCACAACCCAGCACTGGGGGTGCACCTTGAGGTCGACTGTCAAGCCCCACCAGGCAGGGGGGTGCAGCCTTGGTACCCTGGCCCAGTGCTGGGGCGGGAGGTGCGGCCTGAGGTCCCCTGTCGAGTCCCACCTGGTGGGGGGTGCGGCCTGATGTCCCCGGCCTGATGCTGGGGTGGAGGGAGCAGCTGGAGGTCCCCTAGCCCAGCACCGGGACTGGAAGCGCACCTTGAGGTCCCCCGTAAAGCCCTGCCAGGTGGGGGTCGCAACCTGAGGTTCCCCGTTCTGGTGCCAAGGCAGGAGGTACGGCCTGACACCTGGGTCGGGGGCATGGCCTGAGGTCCCCTGTCAAGCCCCACAGGAGCAGGGGAGGACGTAGCCTCAGGTCCCTCTGATTGCTTGTTAAGGCTCCTTAAGGGAACTTGGCCTCAGCTGTGGGTGCAGCCATCTTTGTGATGGAGTGATGGTCAATTAGCATATTCCCTCTTTATTAGATAGGATAGAGGCCTGGTGCATGACATTCATGCAAGAATAGAGTCCCTAGGCCTGGCTGGCAATCAGGGCCGATCCGGGCTTTCCTGCCCCCAGCTGTTGGCTGCTAGCTGGGGCCTTCCTTTGTTCGATGCTGCCCCCTGCTACTTTGCTCTGCACTGGCCCCTGGTGGTCAGCACACATCATAGCAAGCGGTCGAACTACTGGTTGGTTGACCTTCCCAGGGGAAATTTGCATATTAGCCTTTTATTATATAGGTTTAGATACTAGCCTAAAAGTCTATGAAAGTTATCAAATAAGTTCATTTTCAAAGAAAATCATACCTAATTGGATAATTGCCATTTTCTAAATATATATATATATATATATATATATATATATATATATATATATATCCTATCTAATAAAAGAGTAATATGCAAATTGACTGTACCTCTGCTACACCCACAAGCCATGCCCACCAGCCAATAAGGAGCTGGTATGCAAATTAACGCAACCAAAAAAGCTGCGGCTACGGAGCGAGCAGTAGGCTTGGCTCCGCTCAAGGCTACAAAGTTTCAATTGTAGAAGATAAACCCCAGATACCAGGACCTCCACTTGGGTCACAGAGGGAGTGGCCAGCCTGCAAACCACCACAGGCCCCTCGCCCAGGCCGCCTCACACCCCAAGGGAAACCTCCCCCAATCCGGGACACCCTTCAGGGCAAACCAGCTGGCCCCCACCCGTGCAGCAGGTCTCTATCCCATCTAATAAAAGAGTAATATGCAGATTGACCATCACTACAACACACAAGATGGCTGCCCCCATGTGGACAAAAGATGGCTGCCACAAGATTCCCAGTAGGGGAGGGCAGTAGGGAGGGACCAGGCCTGAAAGGGGAGGGCAGTTGTGGGGTACCAGGCCAGCAGGGGAGGGAAGTTAGGAGTGACCAGGCCTGTAGGGGAGGGCAGTTAGGGGCAAACAGGCTGTCAGGGGAGAAGTTGGGCATCAATCAGGCTGGTAGGGGAGTGGTTAGAGGGTGATCAGGCTGGCAGGCAGAAGCGGTTGTGGCAATCAGGAAGGCAGGCAGGCGAGCAGTTGGGAGCCAGCAGTCCTGGATTGTGAGAGGGATGTCCAACTGCCCGTTTAGGCCCAATCTCACCAGGATCGGGCTTAAACAGGCAGTTGGACATCCCTCGAGGGGTCCCAGATTGGAGAGGGTGCAGGCTGGGCTGAGGGACACCCCCCTCCCCCGTGCACGAATTTCGTGCACCGGGCCTCTAATTATAGATAGATAGATAGATAGATAGATAGATAGATAGATAGATAGATAGCCATGCAGGTATTTTATTTTTTTCTAATTTTTCCAGGATTATTGTGCATAATTGACATGTAACATTGTATATTTTGAAGGGATACAGTGTGTTTATTCAATATACTTTTGAGTTCTTAAATGATTACCACAGAATTCTTTGTTCACATTTCCATTACATCACATGATTAACAATTCTTTCTTTGTGGTGAGAACATTTAGATCTATTCCATTAGCAACTTTCAAGTATATAATAAAGTATTGTTAACTATAATCACCATGCTCTACATAAGACAGGGTTGAATCATATATGACTTTTATTCTAATGATGCTGGCAATATGAAAGAGCAGCATGTCATACAAGAATATCTGCTCTGTACCCCCCACACCATAAGCCAGCTCCTTATATGAGACGAAAAACAAAGATTACATGTCATAGGCAAAAGAAATCAGAATGAGTATGATGCAAATGTGATAAAAACGGGTAATACAGGCATGGGAAGTAGGCAAAGGAATGAAAATGGGTATAATGGTTACCGATTACAGGCAAGGCAGACTGGGACTCCATTGTTTCACCAACAAGTTGTTAATCTTTCCACTATAATAGGCAGTTAAAGAGGACTGACCACATTTCCAGGTTAACTTCCAAGTCCACGAGGGCTGGGGGGAACTCCCAGCCAGATGAGAATATGTTATCTCTAGTTTTTTTCTTTTTATTGATTAAGGTATTACATATGTGTCCCTATCCCCCATCGCCGAATCCACCCCCCTCATGCCCTCAACCCCCTGGTGTCTATGTCCATTAGTTAGGCATATATGCATGCATACAAGTCCTTTGGTTGATCTCTTCCCCTTACCCCCACCCTCTCCAACCTTCACTCTGGGATTTGACGGTCTGATTGATGCTTGAATGTCCCTGGGGCTGTTTTTGTTCATCAGTTTATGTTGTCCATTGTATTTCATAAATTAGTGAGATCATGTGCTATTTATCTTTCTCTGACTGGCTTATATCACTTAGCATAATGCTCTCCAGTTCCATTCATGCTGTAACGAATGGTAAAAATTCCTTCTTTTTTAAAGCAGTGTACTATTTCATTGTGTAGATGTAGCACAGCTTTTTAATCCAATAATCTGCTGATGGGCCTAGGCTGTTTCCAAATCTTAGCTATGGTAAATTGTGCTGCTATGAACATAAGGGTGCATATGTCCTTTCTAATTGGTGTATCTAGTTTCTTGGTATATATTCCTAGAAGTGGGTTCAGTGGGTCAAATGAGGGTTCCATTTTTAATTTTTTTAAGGAAACTCCATACTGTTCTCCACAGTGGCTACACCAGTCTGTATTCCCATCAGTAGTGCACGAGGGTTCCTTTTTCTCCATATCCTCACCAGCATTTGTTGATTGTTGCTTTGTTGATGATAGCCATTCTGACAGGTGTGCGATGGTACTGCATTGTTGTTTTGATTTGCATCTCTCGGAAGATAGTGACTTTGAGCATGTTTTCATATGTCTATTAGCCTTCTCTATGTCTTCTTTCGAAAAGTATCCATTTAGGTCCATTGCCCATTTTTTAATTGGGTTGTTTATCTTCCTTGTGTTAAGTTGTATGAGTTCCCTCTAAATGTTGGAGATTAAATCCTTATCTATGATAACATTGGCAAATATGTTCTCCCATGCAGTGGGATTTCTTATTGTTTTGTTGATGGTTTCTTTTGCTCTGCAAAACCTTTTTATTTTGATGTAGTCTGATTTGTTCATTTTCTCTTTCATTTCCATTGTCGTAGGAGCTGTATTGGTGAAGAAATTGCTTTGGCATATATCTGAGATTTTGCTGCCTGTGGATTCCTCTAGTATTTTTATGATTTCCCATCTTATGTTTAAGTCCTTTAACCATTTTGAGTTTATTTTTGTGTATGGGGTAAATTGGTGATCTAGTTTCAGATTTTTGCATGTATCTGTCCAATTTTCCCAGCACCATGTATTGAAGAGACTGTCTTGACTGCATTGTATGTTCATGCCTCCTTTGTCAAATATTAATTGAGCATAGTGACTTGGGTCAATTTCTGGGTTCTCTGTTCTGTTTCACCGGTCTATATGACCGTTCTTGTGCCAGTAGCAAGCAGATTTGGCAACAGTGGCTTTGTAATACAGCTTGAGATCCCACCTACTTTGTTCCTTTTTCTCAGGTTTGCTGCTCCTATCGGGGACATTTTTTAGTCCAGATGAAATTTGGAACGTTCATTCTAGGTCTGTGAAATATGTCATTGGTATTTTAATGGGGAATGCACTGAATCTATAGATGGCTTTGAGTAGTATAAACATTTTAATGACGTTGATTCTACCAATTCATTAACATGGTATGTTCTTCCATGTTTGTCTTCCTCTATCTCTTTCTTCAGTATCCTGTAGTTTTCTGAGTACAGTTCTTTTACCTCCTTAGTTAAGTTTATTTTTAGGTATCTTAATATTTTTTTTGTGCGATGGTAAATGGGATTGCTTTCTTAGTCACCCTTTCTGTAAGTTCACTATTAGTGAATAGAAATGCCATAGTTTTCTTGGCATTAATTTTGTTTCCTGCTACATTGCCAAATTCATTTATTAAGTCTAATAATTTTTTGATGCAGTCTTTGGGGTTTTCTATGTACAGTATCATGTCATCTGCAAATAATGGCAGTTTTACATCTTTTCCAATTTGGATACCATTTATTTCTTCTTCTTGTCTAATTGCTATGCTAGCACTTCCAGAGCTATGTTGAATAGGAGTGGTGAAAGTGGGCATCCTTGTCTCATTCCTGTCCTTAGTTGAAATGGTTTTAGTTTTTGCCCATGGAGTATGATGTTGGCTGTGGGTTTTTCATATAAGGCTTTTATTATGTTGAGGTACGATCCTTGTATTTTCATTTTGCTGAGGGTTTTTATCAAGAAAAGGTGTTGGATTTTCTCAAATGTTTTTTCTGCATCAATTGATATGACTGTGTGATTTTTATCTCTCAATTTGTTTATGTGATGAATGACATTTATTGATTTGAAGATATTGTAACATCCTTACATTCCTGGGATAAATCCTACTTGGTCATGATGTATAATCTTTCTGATGTAATGGTGGATGTGATTTGCTAGAATTTTGTTGAGGATTTTGGCATCTATGTTCATGAGGGATATTGGCCTGTAATTCTCTTTCATTGTGTTGTCTTTATCTGTTTTTGGTATTAGGGTGATGCTGGCTTCATAGAAGGAGCTTGGAAGTGTTCCTTCCTCTTGAATTTATTGGAATAGTCTGAGGAGGATAGGTTTTAGTTCTTCCTTGAATGTTTGGTAAAACTCCCCTGTGAAGCCGTCTGGCCCCGAGCTTTTGTTTGCTGGAAGCTTTTTGATGACTGCTTCAATTTCTTCCATAGTTATCAGCCTATTGAGATTTTTAGATTCTTCCTGATTGAGTTTTGGAAGGTTGTATTTTTCTAAGAATATGTCCATTTCCTCCAGGTTGTCCAGTTTGTTGGAGTAGAGTTGTTCATAATATTTTTTTAACAATCCATTGAATTTCTGTGGGGTCAGTTGTTATTTTGCCTCTTTCATTTCTGATTTTGTTTATTTGGGTCCTCTCTCTTTGCTTCTTGGTAAGCCTGGTTTACCCCAAGTTTTCTCCTGGAATTGAATTTCTCTTGCTGAGCAATGGTCTTTTCAGCTGTTTCTCCAGGAGAAGTTTGGTGCTGACCTCTGCTAGACTCTCCTTAGTCCTGGGAAAACTGTAAACAACAAATGCTTAGTATTTTATTTTTCCTTAAGTGACTTATAATTTTTTAAAGTAGCCATCAATCTTGTTTAAGCTTTCAAAGAACCAGCTCTTGGTTTCATTGATCTTTTGTATTGTTTATTTATTTATTTATTTATTCTTCTCTATGCCATTCATTTCTGCTCTGATCTTTATTATCTCCTTCCTTCTGCTCATTCTGGGCTTTTCTTGTTGCTCTCTTTCTAATCTTTTGAGTTGTAGAGTTAAATGATTTACTACCATTTTTCTTGTTTTTTGAGATAGGCCTGTAGAGCTATAAACGTCCCTCTCAGGACTGCTTTCATTGTGTCCCATAGATTTTGGATTGTTGTGTTTTTATTGTCATTAGTTTCCAGGATGTTTTTAATTTCTTCTTTGATCTCATTGGTAACCAATCATCGTTTAATAGCATGTTATTGAACTTCCAAGTGTTTGAGTTTTTTGGGTTGTTTTTATTGTAGTTTATTTCTAATATTATGCCATTGTGTTCTGAGAAGATGCTTGGTATGATTTCAGTCTTCTTGAATTTGGGGAGACTTTGCTTGTGACCCAATATGTGGTCTATTTTTCAAAATGTGCCATGTGCACTTGAGAAGAACGTGCATTCCGCGGCTTTGGGGTGAAATGTTCTGAAGATGTCAATTAAGTCCATCTGATCTAGTGAGTCATTTAGGATTGCTGTTTCTTTGCTGATTTTTTGTATAGAGGATTTATTCGGTGATGTCAGTGGTGTATTAAAGTCCCCTACTATCATTGAATTTTTGTCAATCTCTCCCTTGATATCTTCCAGAAGTTTTTTTATGTATTTGGGTGCTCCTGCGTTGGGTGCATATATGTTTATCAGGGTTATATCCTGTTGTTGTATCAATCCCTTTAGTACTATGAAGTGGCCTTCCTCTTGTTATGCCCTTCACTTTGAGGTCTATTTTATCAGGTGTAAGTATTGCTACCCCAGATTTTTTTTTCATTTCCATTTCCCTGAAAGATATTTTTCCATCCCTTCACTTTCAGTCTGTGTCAGTCCCTTGTTCTGAGGTGGGTCTCTTATAGACAGCATATATATGGGTTGCGTTTTTTTTTTTTTTTTTCCATTCAGTCACTCGATGTCTTTTGATTGAAGCATTTAGTCCATTTACGTTTAAAGTTATTATTGAAAGATACTTGTTTGTAGTCCTATCTATTTTTGTGGCTATATTCTTTCTTACCTATTTATTTCTTCTTTTTACAGCATTCCCTTTAGCATTTCTTGCATTGCTGGTTTGGTAGTAATAAACTCCCTTAGCCTTTCCTTTTGTCTGCAAAGCTCCTGATTTCCCCTTCAATTTTAATTGATATTCTTGCTGGATAGAGTATTCTTGGATTCAGTTCTTTGCTTTGCAACACTTTGTATACCTCCTTTCATTCCCTTCTAGTTTGATGTGTTTCTGTTGAGAAACCATTTAATAATGTGATGGGAGATCCTTTGAAGGTAACTCTTTGTCTCTCTCTTGCAGCATTTAAGATTTTCTTTGTCGTGAACATTTGCCATTGTAATTATGATGTGTCTTGGTGTGGGTCTTTTGGGATTCATCTTGCTTGGGATTTGCTTTACTTGTGTAATTTTTTTCTTCCCCATATCTGGGAAGTTTTCTGTCATTATTTCTTCAAATACATTTTCTAGTCCTTGCTGCTCTTCTTGTGCTTCTGGCAGCCCTATTATACGTATGTTATTTCCTTTTGCATTGTCCCAAAGCTCCCTTAGGCTCTCCTCCTGCTTTTTAATTTTTTTCTCCAGTTGCTCTTCAGATTGAGCTTATTTCTCTACCATATCTTTTAACTCACTAATTCGGTCCTCTTCTTCTTCTAGTCTACTATTGAAACTTTCCATTGTGTTTTTGATTGTAGCTATATCATTTCTTCCTGATTTTTGCATAGGTTGTTGATTTTCTCATCCATCTGGTGAATGAATTGTACAATCATTACTCTGAATTCTTTTTCTGTCATGTTGCATGCTTCAATTTCACTAATTTCCTTTCTTGGTGACTCCTCATTTTCTTTTCTCTGGGGATTGTGTTGTCTCCCCATTATGACTATCACCAGAAAATGCAAACATCAAGTTCCATGGGCCGGGGCTGTATGCAGTGGGAGCTTGGCACCACCCAAGTGTCACTGAATAGTTCTGACACTAAGATTTGTGGCTGCTGTGGGTTGTTACGAATGAGACTCACCCAGAGTCAGCATTACCAGCACTCAGTGTGGCCACGTGTGTGCACCTAGAATCAGAGACCCCACCTTGACTGTGCTGAAACAGAGACCCTGCTGGTGTGTGCTGAAATCAGATCCTCCTAGCACATGCCAGGAGTCAGAGTTGCCCTGTGCCTGCACCAAGGGAGTATCTGAATCTCTGTTACTTCGTGTGGCCTTGCACTGATAATCAGGGTCCCTATGTGCGAATGAACCAAGAATTGGAGTCACTGGCTCTTAGTGTGCCTGGTAATCAGGGATCCCAGGTGCACGTGGTAAGAAACAGAGTCAAGTCACTGGTGCTTAGTGTTGCCTCCCGCCAGGATAATCAGTGTCCCAGTCAGCTTGGGGACTGGGTTGCACAGTAGCACTGTATCAGCAGGAGGTCTTCTCCTGAGCTGTGGAAAACAGACTTCTGTGTGTGCTTGCTGCCCTATGTGGGCTTTGGGTTTGGTTGCCTGATTGCGTTTCGGGAAACAGATTCCCAGTGTCCACACACACCCAGGCTCAAATTCCTGTAGCAGTGCTGTGGCCCGTGTGAGGGGCAGGTAGGTCTATCTGTTACTATTGTGCTGCCCGCAAGCCTGCAGGGAGGGAGATAGCCTCTGTGACTCACAGAAATCTACGGCCAAGATGTCTGGATTCTTGGCGTCTGTGGGTCTGAAGCTGCGGTTGTAGGTCTCTGTACCCAGTGGCTGCAGGGTCCTGGTTTGTGTCTGAGACCAGACTAGGTGGTGCTGAGGGCAGGATCCTAGTCTCAAGTAGCTCTGTTTCTCAAGATGGCATGGTTTCTATGCCTATGCTGGGCACCCCAGAGTGTCCGTGTTGGGAGCTGGGTTCCGCTGTCTAAGACTGCCCAGTTTGGCAGCCCCTTGGAAGACCTGCAGAATCTAACTGTCCCTAACTCATACACACACACAAACCACATGTCCACACACTCCTCTATCACTCCCTCACACTCTCACAATCTATCCCTCCCTACCTTCCTGCTGGTCGCCATCTTCCTTCTCCCCCTGTCTCTCTCTTGCAGCCTTTAATATTCTCTCTTTGTCCTGAACAATTGCCATTGTAATTATGATGTGTCTTGGTGTGGGTCTTTTTGGGTTCATCTTGTTAGGGACTCTCTGTGACTGTGTGACTTTTTTCTTCCCCACATCAGGGAAGTTTTCTGACATTAGTTCTTCAAATAAGTTTTCTAACACTTGTTTCTCTTCCTGTTGTTCTGGCACCCTTATTATTCATATTTTGTTTTGTTTCATGTCCCAAAGCTCCCTTAGGCTCTCCTCCTGTCTTTAAATTTCTTTCTCCAATTGCAGTTCAGGTTGGGTGTATTTTGTCTCCCTGTCTTCTAATTCACTAATTCAGTCCCCCGGTTCTCCCAGTCTACTGTTGAAACTTTCCATGGTGTTTTTTATTGCAGACATATCACTCTTTATTTTTCTTGATTATTACTAAGTTGTTGATTTTTTTATCCTTCTGGTTTATGAACTGTATGACCCTTATTCTGAAATCTTTTTCTGAAAAATCACATGCCTCTGTTTCACTTAGCTGCGGGGATGGTCTGCTCACTCAGAAGCTGCTCCTTGTATGGGGGAAGGCTGCTTGCGTGACTGCTGCTCTTTGGATGGGGGTAGGCTGTTTGCAAACACTATGTTTTCTTTAATCAGAACAAAACAATCATGGTTAACACTGCATGATTAATATTTCTTATAACCATCGCTAGTCTCTACAATTCTATTTCTGCCCCTAGCAGTAGGATTTCCTTCTTTCTCAGACTTGAGAAAATGCCACTGTATGTGTGTATGTGTGTGTACACACATATACTATATATATATATATATATATATATATATATATACACACACACACATACACATATGTATATTTATATATACATGCACATTCACATACATAATACACACATATATATGAACTTATATACAAACATATATATATACACATACCACATCCTCTTTATTTGTTTATCCATTGGTGAGCACTTAGTTTATATATCTTTCTATTGTGAATAAGGTTGCAGTGAATATGGGAGTGCAGTTATCTCTTTGAGGTGGTGATAAAAAATGTATGACTGTTCTATAAATGTTTGTTATGTCCATTTGGTCTAATGTTTGGTTCAAGTTTAATATTTCCTAATTGATTTTGTGTCTAGATCATATATTCATTGCTGAAAGTGTAGTATTGATGGCCCCTGCTCTTATTGTCTTGTTGTCTACTTTATCTATAGTTCTGTTAGTATTTGTTTAATATTTTTAAGGGAACCAATGTCGGGTGCATACTTATTTACAATAGTTATATGTTCTTTATGAAGTGATCCCCTTATAAAGACCTTCCTTGTTTTTTGTTACAGTTTTTGGCTTAAATTCTGTTTTGTCTGATATAGTATTGTTACAGCTGTTCTCTTTTGCATTCCACTTACAAAGAATACTTTTTCCATCTATTCACATTGAGCCTTTAAGTGTCTTTAAGAATGAATTGTGCCCTGGCCTGTATGGCTCAGTTGGTTGGAGTGCATCAAATAGACCTTCAAACCTCAGAGGGAAGGCGAGGGGGGTGGGGAGAGGGCGGGTAAGAGATCAACCAAATGACTTGTATCCGTGCATATGAGCATGACCAATGGACACAGACAATAGGGGGTGGGGGCATGTGCTGGGGGGCAGAGCCGACAGGTGAGCAGTGGTCAATGGGGAAAAAAGGAGACATAAATAATCTTTCAACAATAAAGAATTTTTTTTTAAGAAAGAATGAATTGAGTCCTGGCCTGTGTGGTTCAGTTGGTTGGAGCGCCATACCTTATGCAAGAAGTTAATGGGTGTGATTCCCAGTTAAGGAATATACCTAGGTTGATGGTTTGATCTCCTGTCAGGGTATATATGGGAGGCAAGCAATCAGTGTTCTCTCTCACATTGATGTTTCTCTGTCTGTCTGTCTTTCTCTCTTTCTATTCCCCTCTTTCTAAAACCAAGGAGCATATGCTCAGGTGAGCATTAAAAATTTTAAAGAAAATGAATGAATTGAGTTTCTTGTAGGCAGCATATAGTTGTTTCTTATTATAATCCATAAAGACATTCTATGCCTTTTTTTTTATTGGATTTACTGAGGTGACTCTGGTTAACAAAATTATACAGGTTTCAGGTGCACAATTCTACAACACAGCTTCTGTACACTGCATTGTATGTTCACTACCCCAAGTCATTCTATGCCTTTTGATTGGTGAATTCAATCCATTTATAAAGTAACTAGAGGCCTGGTGAATGAAATTCATTCATTGCAGGGAGGGGAGGATCCCTCAAGTTCGGCCTGTACCCTCTCCAATCTGGGACCCATTAGGGGATGTCCAACTGCCGATTTAAGCCCAATCCCACAGGAATTGGACCTAAATCAGCAGGTGGACAACCCTCTAGCTATCTGGGACCACTGGCTCCTAACTACTCACCGGCCTGCCTGCCTGATCGCCCCTAACCACTCTGCCTGCCTGCCTGATGCCCCTAACTGATCCCCTGCCTGCCTGATCACCCCTACCTGCCCTCCCCTGTCAGCCTGGTCGCCCCTAAGTGCCTCTGCCTCAGCCCCTGCCACCATGGCTTTGTCTGGAAGGACCTCCAGAAGGCTCTCCAGAAGATGTCTTATCTAATTAGCATATTACCCTTTTATTAGTATAGATTATTGACAGGTAAGAATTCACTAATGCTATCATGTTTTCCAGCTGTTTTGTAGTTCCATTATTCCATTCTTCCTCTCTTGCTACCTTCCTTTGGAATTGAAGATTTTCCATAGTGTGCTTTGATTCCTGCTCTTATCTTTTGTGAATCTGCTGGAGGTTTGCCTTTGTGGTTACCATATGGTTTACATAAGACATCATATAAATATAACAGGCTATCTTATGTCCATCACAGCTTTGGTTATATTTAACTGCAGATTTACCTTAGAAGAAGAAAAAAAGAAGAGACAAAAAGTTGATCGGTTATATGAAAAAAATAGGGTGCAGTTAAGAAAAAAAGAAGAGCACTCTATTAAAGAAGTTGAAATGAACGCATATCTTGAAACCACCATTAGAACACGAGACATTGTATCAGAGATTGTAAGAGAGAATGAGGTAAATTTATCCTTGGTAAGAATTTCTCATTTCTTACATTATTTTATCAATATTTATATCCCTTTGATTTTAATGTATATTATTATATTTAAAACAAATCAAACGATGTTTTCTCATTCAAAATGTGAATTATGACACTTGTGACTAAAATTATTAATTTATAACTATCCTTGGCATCTAACGGATACTCTGTATTTGCTTTCTAAATGAAGAAATGGAAAGTAAATTGAGCTTAAACATTAACATAAATGTTAATTTTGTCTCTTAAAAATGTTAACATACAGTTTAAATTGCCTTGACGCTGTGATGTAACTACTCAAATGTTCATAAAGAAATTTTATTTCAGAATACTGTATTTTTGCTATATGACATATGTGGCTATCTCTTAAAATTTGACTTTTTCATGGAGAGGAAAGATCCTTGTGCTTAAACAAGCCACTTCCTTTTCATAGTTTTTTAAGGGACTGCTCTTAAGCTTTGGTTATATTTTTTAATGGTATGAGATCAAAATCCAAATGAAATGTGTTCCTAGGTTGTAGAAGAGCAAAATTACCCTCAGAGCCAACTTTCTCAAGAGCAGAACGCCACAATATTACAAGATGGAATTCTGACCAAACATCATTGCAAACCAAAGGAGATAGAAATAAGTCACAAGAAAATGAATTCTGAGGTAGTTTATTTAAACATTTTCAAGTGTGTGTCAGTATGTGTGAGTGTGTACATATTTAAGAAACCAATACTGTACATATGGAAACTATAGAGGATTTAAAAAGGACGTGTGCGCACGTGTGTGTGTGCGTGCGTGTGTGTGTGTGTGTGTGTGTGTGTGTGTGTGTGTGTGTGTGTGTGTGTTAGGGGTGACATTTTGGGTCCATTGGATAAAACTAGTGGCCCGGTGCATGAAATTCATACACGTTAAAGGGGAATTAATTAGCCCTAACCAGTTTGGCTCAGTGGATAGAGCGTCAGCCTGTGGACTAAAGGGTCCCAGGTTTCATTCCGGCCAAGGGCATGTACCTTGGTTGCTGGCACATTCCCAGTGGTGGGTGTGCAGGAGGCAGCTGATCGATGTCTCTCTCTCATCGATGTTTCAAGCTCTCTATCCCTCTCCCTTCCTCTCTGTAAAAAAAAAATCATCAATAAAATATATTTTTTATAAAAGGGGAATTAATTAGAGGAAATATTTTAATACTAGAGGCCCGGTGCATGAAATATCTTCATGCATGGAGAGGGGGTCCCCTCAGCGCAGCCTGCACTCTCTCCAATCCGGGACCCCTTGGTGGGTGAGCGACTGCTGGTTGAGATCAGCAGTCAGAGATCCTCTCACAATCCTGGACTGCTGGCTCCTAATCGCTCCCCTGCCTGGTCGCCCCTAACTGCCCCACCTTGCCAGCCTGGTCACTCCTAGCTGACCCCACTGCAAGCCAGCTCACTCCCAACTTCCCCCTTGCTGCTGGCCTGGTCACTCTTAACTGCCCCACCCCCACCCTGCTGGCCTCATCACCCTTGACTGCCCCCCTGCCGGCCTGCCCCCCCCCAACTGTTCCTCTCTGCAAGCCTAGTCACCTACAACTGGCCCCACCTGCTGGCCTGGTTGCCCCCAACTGCACCCCCTGCTGGCCTGGTCAACTCTTACTGCCCCCCCCTACTGACCTGGTCACCCCGTGCAGCATGCTTGTTCAGTCATTTGGTCGTCCCTCACTAACCCCCCTGCAAGCCTGGTCGCCCCATGCAAGCTGATTGTTCAGTCATTTGGTCGTCTTTTGGGCTGGCCTTGGGTGGCTGGGTGGCTAGCATCCCAGGATTGCCTGTGCCTCAGGCTGGCCCTGGGTGGCTAGGGGGCTGAGGAGACTGGGGGACTCTAGAGGCAGGCCTGCGGAGTGACTGGATACTCCTGGGGGATGAGGGGACTGGGCACTGCCATCTTGTGGCTGTGGGCGCTGTCATCTTTGAGGGGCGGGGCAGTCAATTACCATATTCCCTCCTAATTGGCTGTGGGTGCTGCCATCTTTTGTGAGGGTGTGGAGTTCAATTAGCATATTCCCTCTTTATTAGATAAGATTGCTATTTGCCCTTTCTCTATAATAGAAGTGTCCGGCCGACCCCACCACCATTGGGCGAAACCATCACCCAGCTGGCCCCACCCCGGGCAAGCCCTGCCAGGGAAGGGGACACAGCCTCACGTCCTGCTGCCGGCCCAAGGGTTGCAGCCTCAGGTCCCCTGGTCCTGTCCCACACCACACAGCCTCACCCAGACCCATCGCACCGTGAGAACCCAGAACCACCTCACCGCGGGCCCCATCAATGCACCTCCTAGTGCCCAGTCGTTTGTTTTTTACAGATGAAAATATAGTCATGCATTTAAGCATGCACATTAATTTTCAATGCCTGATTTGTCTACATTCTCTAAATTGCATTATAAATATGATCTTCAACCAGATAGCATCATAATGCCAAGTTCCTTATATAATGACACATACCATTCTCTTCACTCAGTATGCTCCATTTGAATGGATTAAATGTATGTGACTCACATGAAAGGCACTGCTGCTTGCTCTTAATAGAGGAAGCATTAGCTCATTACCTAATGCCATAAAGTGGTTTAAATGGCATATACTGACCTGAAGAACAGAATGACAAATACCAAAAAAAACCCCACAAAGTTCAGTGCTGTGGATGGCAGAATCCTCTCCCTTTCCCTTTGTGTTTTTCCGCTTTTCCCACGAACCTATTTGCACTCTGCCTCAAAATCAACACAGAAGACAATATCAGATGCTGTAATCTGCATTTTATAGTGCCATTTGAGTACAAAGTGGTGTTTTTCAATCTTTACTTTTTTTTTTTAATCAATGCAGCACAAACTTGCTCCCAACATTCCAGGAGCCAGCCAACATGGCTGTTTGGACATACCTTTGCTAGGTGCTATCAGGCTTCAGGGCTGCAGCAGGGAACACGCGAGATGTTGCTGGAAACCATCAGCTCTCCTCTCTACATAGCAGGAGTCTTTTCATTATAAAATGGAAAGCAGCAGCCATTTTCCATTACCCCCATCCCCAGCCCTCCTTGCCCGGGGGTGTAGGAAGGCGCTGGGAGGATATTTACTCTCAGCTCTTTGATTTCTCTTATTTAACTGAGCCCAGTGACAGCTGCTTCTCTGAGGACAATGCCAGCTGCTCAGAGCTAGCCGCACCTGGAAGGCAAGAGGCAGAGCTGACCAGGGGCTTTGACCAAGCCTGAGCTTGCAGGTCATAGCAACCTTGGCAGGCCAGCTGCTCCTGAAGATTCTAGGCCCCTGCCAGCTCCTCACCCCAGCTCCCTGCTCTCCCCCTTTCACCCCCAGGCGCCACCGGCTTGGTGTGCCCCAAGGCTTGGTGTGCAGATGCCAGGGTTGCAGGTTCAAGATGCTCTACCTCTTCCTGGCACTTTGAGCCATAAGCGCCCGCAGGGACCTTTCCACTCGGTCTTGGTCTTTGGTCACTGCTGAGATTTTCTGGACTCTCTAGGCCAGGGACAGCCAGGACCTTTGCCTCTGACTAACACCGTGCCTGCAGCCTGCCTGGGGTACACCCAGCCCCAGGAAAGTGTGGGGGCGTGGATGGCCTGGGGAAGGGGCCATGGGGGGATGAGGGGTTGGCTAGCTGCCCACCCTCAATTGGGGTGGGAGAGGCTGATCAGGGATGGGGCTGGGGGAGGACCTGGGCAGGGCAGCCATCTTGTGATGCTGTTATGACCCAAGGGTCAATTTGCATATTACCTCTTTATTACATAGGATGATATTGTTAATTCAAATCCAATTGTCTCTCACAGATAAGTAGTGACATTCACAATAGCCTAATTCAAAGGGGAAGCTTTTAATATTTTCTGTTGTTCATGATCTCAAAGGTATTGTTACTAACAACAGATGTTCCAAATTTTGGCAGTGATTTTATTTCCTTGATATATCAATAGAGAGGTTAGTTTTCAATTCCATTGATGGAATGAAAGAGGGTATAACTGGTTCAGAGATGGCATTTTAGATGTTATTCTTCTACTTTTGAGAAAAGTAACAATTTGTTCCTAATAGTATCCCATTTTAATACAAGGGTCTTCTGAAGAGAGTGACAGGCCATAATATATACTTAAGTGACAACTTATTGGTAGGTATTTTATTCCTAGTAAAGTAGTTCAGTGTATTTCCCCCCATTTCACAATTATTACTACTTTAAACATCATGAACAAGAAATAAAAGTTATTGCATTTCTGCAGCAACAAAAAATCTCATGATTTTCTAAGAAAGCTCTGTAACTTTTATCTTATTCACCATTAATTTTTTTTTAAACATGGGCTTCTTTTGTGTTTCTATATCCACACTGGAGAAGAACTATGGATTGGAGCAAGAGCACAAATTGTGGATTCTGGAAACCTGGGGAAAACTCTAAACTCACTTATCTTTTTAACCCTTCCATTCCAGATTGTGATAACTGAATGAGTTCATTGATGGATGTAGAAGTGCTTAGGAAAATGCTTTGTTATCAGTTATTAGTAGAGGTAGTTTTTCTAACTAACCATGAAAGTATTAGAAAAGTAGAATATCTATGGGTTAATATTGGGGGGAAATTTTAGGAAATTTAGTTTATCCTAATATAAGCATGGTTAATACTCTTACTGTGGAGTAGCTAAATGTTCAATCTGTAATCTCAATTTGTAAGTGTAATTAGAGTTATTAATCTTTTACTTAAATACATTCTTGGCTTGCGATGATTTAGAAAAACCATTTCTAATTATAAAACTTAAAATTCTCTTGTGATTTTTTTCACTTCAAAAATTCATCATATTATGTTAAACTAGAGGCCTGGTGCATGAAATTTGTGCATGGGGGAGTGTGCGTCTCACAGCCCAGCTTGTCCTTTCTAATCTGGGACCCCTTGAGGGATGTTCGACTGCCCACTGGGATCGGGCCTAAACGGGCAGTTGGACATCCCTCTAACAATACAGGACTGCTGGCTCTCAACCGCTCACATGCCTGCCTGCTAGATTGCCCCTAACCGCTTCTGCCTGCCAGCCTGATCACCCCCTAACCACTCCCCTGCCATCCTGATTGGCACCTAACTGCTCCCCTGCAGACCTGTTTGCCCCTAACTGTCCTCCCCTATAGGCCTGGTCACCCCTAACTTCCCTCCCCTGCAGGCCTGGTGACCCCTAACTGCCCTTCCCTGCAGACCTGGCCACCCCCAACTGCCCTCCACTGCTGGCCTGGTACCCACAACTTCCCTCCCTTTCAGACCTGGTCCCTCCCAACTGCCCTCTCCTGCCGGCCATCTTGGGGTGGCCATCTTGTGTCCACATGGGGGTGGCCATCTTGTGTATTGGAGTGATGGTCAATTTGCATATTACATGTTTATTATATAGGATTTTCAAACTTTGGAGAATTTATGCTTGTATAAAGTTAGAGGTTTGGATTCAACTGTATTTTTTCCAGTGGGATATCCACTTATTGCAACTTTTTATTGTAAACATAGGTTATTCTTTAGTTTCAGAGGCTATTGTGATATGTCATTTCAATGTTTTAGCTAAAAGTCTCCTTTGTGTTACTTAGGTTTCTGAGAGTTCTGACAAAGAACAAAGTCTATTGTGTGAAAATCGCGTGTTGTTGGATGAAATTGCCAAGCTAAGACTGGAAATAGATGCAGTAAAAATTCAGACCCAGGAAATGGGAAAAAAATATTTTGAAGACATTGCAATTGTCAAAGAAAAGAATGACCTTCTTCATAAGACAATAAGAGAAACAGCATTTCAACACAATGCGCAGCTTGACATTCTGAGAGCTGAGAATACAATGCTAAACAGTAAACTGGAGAATGAACAACAAAACAGAGGAAGACTGGAAGCAGAAGTTGAGTCATACCGGTCTAGACTGGCTACCGCTGTACAGGATCACGAGCATTGTCAGACATCAAAAAGAGATCTACAACTTGCTTTCCAGAAAGCAAGAGATGAATGGTTTTGTTTTCGGGACAAAATAAATTTTGATATGTCTAACCTAAAACATAACAATGAGATTCTTTCTCAACAACTTTCTAAAATGGAAAGTAAAAGCAATAACTTAGAAATTGAGCTTCATCGCACAAGAGAAGCTCTCAAAGAAAGGACATTGGTTTTAGAAAGAGACCTCAGTCAAAAACAGTGTCAAAAGGAGGAAACTGAACACATGTATCAAGAGGAACAAGGCAAAGTGGATAAAGACATTGGGAAGCAGGAGTCCTTACAGGAGAAGCTATCTCGCCTACAGGGTGAAAATATGCTGCTTCACCAGCAACTGGATCAGGCTCACAGCAAAGCTGACAGGGAAGAAAACACAGCAATTACCATCCAAGATCAGATTCAGGATAAAATAAGTATATTTAAAGCTGAAAGTGTAAAGGAAATTCTTAAGCTGAAGGAAAGTAATAATGAGTTAATCAACGAATGGCATCATTTTAAAGAAAGAATATACCAGTATGAAAATGATAATGCAGAAAGAGATGTAAGTATCCAGACAAATAAATATTTTTCATGTTTCCTAAGAGAAAATTCAAAGTAACATTTGATGATGGCTAAATGTTGAATCTAGTTGAATATTAAAAACGTATAGATTATAAATATGTTTGCTCTCTATCAGCTTAAAAGCAGACATTTTATCCAGCAAATGGACATTGGACTTAAGAGGTTTTTGGTGTCTTTTTTTTTTTTTTTTTCGGAGTACTTATTACCCTTATTTTTTAAAATATATTTTATTGATATTTTTTACAGAGAAGAAGGGAGAGGGATAGAGAGTTAGAAACATCGATAAACTGCCTCCTGCACACCTCCCACTGGGGATGTGCCCGTAACCAAGGTACATGCCCTTGACCGGAATCGAACCTGGGACCTTTCAGTCTGCAGGCCGGTGCTCTATCCACTGAGCCAAACCAGTCAGGGCATCACCCTTATTTTTAATATAATTTATTTAATTATAAGTTTATAGTATTCATTTTTAATAATGGCTGCAAATTTTCTGAAAATGTAACCACAAGGTCTGACTGAGCAGGCTCTGGCCCTCATGCTTCATTGCTACCATATCCCCAGTGTTTACTAGTCAAAAGGTGTGCAATGCATTTGTGTGGGAACAAAGTATAACCCTGTGGTGACTTCACTGCTAAGAATCTGCTATTCCAGAGGCAATCTAGACTCTCCTGTAAAAAGATTTTCTTACAGATGGAAATTTTGAAAGCTACAGAAAATACGACCATCTATCCTAGAACACATTATCTTTAAAAGGGTGTGGGTTTTTCATTCTTAGTATAAGCTCAAATGTAAGAAACTCTCTGATAAATCCTCCTTGACGTATTTCTTCCACAAACACTCTTGGGCCCTGGGAAGTTAATTTGAAATCCGTCAACAGTCTGATTTGCTTTAGCACCCTGTGTGGCATTATTCCCAGGGTGTTCCTTAGTTCTGGCTCCGGCTCTGGAAAAACAGAGCCCAACCAGTACCTCCAGGCCCCAGAGGGCACTGAGCTGGTACTGAGAACCGCTGGGAGCTCTCACTCCCTGGGTTTATTCAGGCTCCGTTTGGGTCCTCTTTCTTTCTTTTTCTTTTTTGTTTATTATTCCTTATCAGAGGATATTTTTTCCCATTGCTTTTTAGAGAGAGTAGAAGGCAGGGAGGATGGGGGGAGAGAGAGAGAGAAAGAGAGAAACATTGATGTGAGAGAGACACATTGGTTGCTTCCCACATGTGCAGCAACTGGGGCCAGGAATTGAACCTGCAACCCAGGTATGTGCCCTTGACTGGGAATCAAACTCGTGACCCTTCGGTGGGTGGGCAGACACTAACCACTGAGACCGGCCAGGGAAGGGTCCTCTTCCTTAATTCTATTTCTATTTTTTTTTTTTTTTACATTGCTATTGCTACCCTCCCTTAAGCTTCTTCCTCTGGACTTGAGTCCTCCTTGGTTCCCTATAGATTCCTTTTCCTAAAGCTGGTTTTGGTCCTTGGCTTCCCACCATCCACCCCACCTAATCACTAAAGATCCCTACCTAGAACTATGCCAGACTACCTGAATGCTCATCTCTACTTACTTTCTTCATGACTAAGCATAAAGTAACCAGCACCTGCAGTGTCCTTCCGACCACGCTGCATCTCTATGCCTTTGACAAGCACAAGCATGTCCCAGTGGCTCCTTGAAGAATGCAGATGTTTATCTTCGCAGACTCTCCTTATCTCTCTATCTGATCAGTGTTCTCCAAAGGTCTCTGGCATCAAGTTCCTTCCTCTCTATTTCCATCACCAGCATCTTGTCCCAGTTTCTGGTCATGTCACACCTGAACACCACCAGTTGCTCAGGTTAGACAAACCATGAGCTGTGGGCCAAATCCAACCATCCCCCCAGAGCCCTACAGCTCAGGCTGCCACAACGCCTGCTTCCTGCTAACCCCGGTGAGCCTCTGATGTGGGTACAGGGCTCCTTGGGGTGATGTGTAAAGTAGGAATTTCCAGTGTGCCACTAAGGCTTCCAACAGTGAGTCTGGTGAGGTAGTTAGGGACGTGGGAGGGGGAGGCTCATAGATAAGTGATGCATGCAGCTGCCATCAGCTCACCCTCCGCCTCATGCTGCTGTGTTCACCTGGCACCTGAGTGCCCTGGCCGGCCCTGACCACAGCCCAGCAGCCCCGCAGCATTCAGCAGAGGCCACTGCACGGAGCGGGCAGCCCTGGCAGCAGGCAGGCTGTGCCTGAGAGGTGTTTTGTTTTGAGTAAAGACAGTGAATTGCCCATGAAACTTTAAGAGGTTAAGTTATAGATTGTTAATAGATACAGATTGATATTAATAAGTTAGTTTTATACTGACATAAAAATAATTTTAATTTTCTATCACCACATTTTAATACCGTTAGAAAGCAAGGAAGTGGAACTGCTCTACCTAAACTGAGTATTTTGAAATTTAGATTCAATTAAGTTCAGATTTCCCAGATGAACTGAAGTGTAGATGCTGTATCTCATAGTTTCTTCCCTCAGTAGCATCTGATACATTTCAGTTGGTATAAGGTTATTTTTATTCATGCCAATTTGAATTAAATTTCAAAATATTTCAGACGCAAGTAATATATTCATATGACCTCTCAACCCTTTTAAAGGCACCTACTTAGGTTTAAATCATAATTTGAGACAAATGTGATGAGTTTTAGCAACTCTACTTGATTGAATCTTTCCACTACTAGTTCCAATTTTCTTTGAATATTTTACAAATAATTTGCTCATATTTCTCATTTCAAGACGTAATTACTATCATTTGGAGATAACTTTGTCCAAGACAGAGCGAATTGTAGCTCTCTGTGACTTACTCATTTGGCATTGGATCTCCATTTCAGACTAGAGAGGAGTGGCAGGGTTTATGTGTAGCAGGGAGGCAGGTGAAGCCCTGATTAGCTAGGGCCTTGAAGGCCATTGGAATGACTTCAGTTTCCTTCTATGATAGGAACCTATTGGGAGGATTTGAGCAGGGGGTTGAATTTGTAATGTTAATTAAAGCCTCTAGTTGAAAATAAATAAAAAGAGAAAATGTTCCACAATATTGAATTTACTACCACTTGACCCACCTACGTGCTCTATTCTCTTTGAGACATCAGTAGATGTAAAGCTTTGAGATTAATTCTTCAGGGGGTGGGGGCAGAGAGTGGGGCTGAGTCAGCTGTCTAAATAACCTAATACTTATTAGGCAGAAGGATTACATTTTCTGTGTCTTTAACCTGATAAAGCAAAAGCAAACAGGAGTATGTCCATATGAGGAAAAGAAGGTGAATCAATGTAAATGGTGATATTTTTCCAGTTATCATACCTAACAGACAAACATGTAAGTTGACCATACCTCTGCTACACCCACAGCCAATCAGAGTGAGTATGCAAATTAAACCAACAAAGCCGGAGGTTAATTTGCATACATAGGCACCCAGCAGCCTGGGTCCCGGGAACTTTCTCAGCACCCAGGTCACTGCGAGGTAGGCGCCCCCCCTCCCTGCCATGGGTCTTGAGCAACCTGGGAAGGGCCTGAGCCAGGGGGCTCCTGGGCAGTGGCAGTGATCGCAGGGAGCTGGGGGTCTCCTGCCCAAGGCCCCAAGCCCCGGACAGAGGCTTGGGGCTTGGGCAGGGGCGGAGCCAGGCAATGGGAGGCCATCGGTGTGAACTACAGAGGAAACTCCTTTTCTGACCGCTCATTGGCTAAGCTCCCTGTATGCCACTGGTAATATTCTTAGTAACTTGGGTATAAGAATCCAAAAAGGCGATCTAGGGTTTTTTCTACCTCACTCCAGAAGAAAAAAATGAAGGTCTGCCCATGGAGGGCTAAGAAATGTCATATCCTGCACTAGCCAGTTTGGCTCAGTGGATACTGCCTAGGTTTGCCAACCGCAGGGTCCAGGTTCGATTCTGATCAAGGGCATGTACCTAGGTTTCAGGCTTCTCCCTGACTGGGGCCCAGGTCAGGGCTCATGTAGAAGGCAACCAATCAAAGTGTTCCTCTCACTTTGATGTTTCTCTCTGTCTTTCCCTTTCTCTTCCACATTCTCTAAAAATCAATGGAAACATATCCTCAGGTGAGGATAAAAAAAACAACAACAAAGAATGTCATATCCTATGAAAGACACATCTTGAAAATGCCTAAAGAAAGCTGTCATTTTTTCATGGTGAAGGGACTGGAGTCCGTGTTGATGAAATCACCTTGGTGCTGCGGTGACTGGCAGTGGGTGCAGCAGCGGGGTGATGGGGCTGGTGCCTTCCCCTGATCAGCCCGATCGCCTCAGTAGGACATCCCCTGAGGGCTCCCAGTATGTGAGAGGGGGAAGGCTGGGCTGAGGGACCCCCCCCCCCCCCGCTCAGTGCATGAATTTCAGGCACCGGGCCCCTAGTATATTATAACTAGAGGCCCGATGCATGAAATTTGTGCAAGAATAGGCCTTTCTTCCCCGGCTGCCAGCACCCGCTTCCCTCTGGCACCTGGGACCTGGGCTTCCCTGGCAGCCCTGGCTTCATCCTGAAGGACATCTGGTCTAATTAGCATATTACACTTTTACTATTGTAGATAATAATATATGACTCTAACAAAGTACATCCAGGGTGGGGCAAAAAGTAGGTTTATAGTTGTTTGTATGGAGAATAACACAATAATTAGTCAATAACAATACAAGAATAAACTCTGTGTTTTTCATACAACTGTAAACCTTTTGCCCAATTCTTTATGTAAAATTATACAGTGTATTATTAACATAATTTAATAATAATGTGATTTATAAAATCAGTAACAGAAATGTCTCCCTAGGCCACTGCGAGACAACTTCAAGAAGAACTGGCGGTTGTGAGACAACTTCAACAAAAAATATCTGTGATAGAGGCTTCACTGGAGGTTGAATCACGTCATCCTGTGCTTTTACAAGATAAGACACATGACTTAAAGAAGGAACTAGATCAAAGCACAAGTCAAGTATGTATGAAATTTAACCTGTCATCAGTTAATCTATAGCTGGTTAAATAATATTGAATGTTTTAGGATACTACTTTTCTTTTGTATTTTCATTGTGATTCATTTACTATAATAATATTATCTTTATAGTTAACTTATTTCTTAAACCCTAGCTATTATTCTGTCGTTTGTATTTTATGTTTTTTTCTTATCATATGTACCGTTTGGAAAATTGACAATTATGCATCATTCTTCATAAAAGTCAGGAGGGTTTTTTTTTTTTTCCTACTAAACAATAGTTTTAGTGACATCTCGAGATCATTATCATGATGAGGCAAAATAATGAGGATAATTATTACTTAATCCAGACAAAATCAGAGGATAATGCTTAATGGAAAGTTCTTTTCTTCACTTTGGTGAATGGATATTCAATAGATTTCAGAATAATTTGTATGGGAAGATCATCCTACAAACCAGTTGAAATAGGCATATCCTTCATTTTCTCTCACTTAGAAATATTATGAAAGTATGGAAATGTTCAGATCATTGTACTATGTACATCCACAACCAACAATTAAGAAAATTAAATCTAGATCTACTAATGGATAAATTTTTTTAAAACTGTATTGATATAATTCACACATTGTATAATTTGCCTATTTAAATTATACAATTCAATATTTTTAAACATATTCAGAGAGTTGTGCATCTATCACCTCAGTCAATTACAGAATATTTTTATTACTCCAAAAACAACCTCCACACTACTTAGCAGTCACTACCAGCTCCTCATTGTGCCCTGCACCAGGCAAAAACCAGTCTCATTTCTGTCTCTATTGATTAGCCTATTCTGGATATTTCATATGCATGCTACCACACAAATTAAAGTCATTTGTGACTGGCTTCCTTCACTTAATGTCATATATTAAAGGTTCGTCCACATTATGGCACATAACAATATTTTATTTATTTATTTTTATTGCCGAACAATACTTCATCGTGTGGCCCTTCCACTTATCTATTCATCAATTGATGGAACTTTGTATTGTTTTCACTTTTTGGCTGTTAGTAATTCAACTATGAACACTATTGTACAAATCATTTTGTGAATATATGTTTTTCTTTTCCTACCATTGGATTTTTATCCTCTGAGATAACTGGGCTGATTTCAGCATCTCTCAGCCTTTACTCAAGCTGTGCATTCTGTCTTTTCAGTTTCTGTCCCTCCTGCCTAATCCTATATCTATTCGGACCTGGCTCCCAATCTCCCCTCCATGAAGCATTCTCTGTTCTGACTCTCATTGACCTCATTCATTTCAGCACTTGTCATCTCTTCTCTGCAGAATACTTTTAGCCCTTAATTTCCCATTGTCTTAATTTTCTTCACAAGAGATAATCTTGTATTTTGATGTATTAATTTGTCTGTTGGGCATATTATTTGATGCTAGAGGCCCGATGCACAAAATTCGTGCAAGAGTAGTCCTTGCTTCCCCCGGCCGCTGACACCAGCTTCCCTCCATCACCTGGGACCTGGGCTGGCTTCCCTCCAGCCACCCACAGGCACCCGGGACCTGGACTTTCCTCCAGCCCAGGATTTATCCAGAAGGACGTCCAAGAATGATGTCTGCCAGGACATTCAGTCTAATTAGCATATTACCCTTTTATTATTATAGATAAGGGTACCTCTCTTTGTATAAATTGAACATATTTGAGCTTAACTATTGTTAGGATACAATTAAAAACTTCATATCACTGACAGTCTTGGAATTCAAACCCAGATATTTGATCAACACAATGTTGAGGTAAAGGGTCTGAATTGGCAAGAAGAAGATAGCTCTAGATTTCCCAACCCTTCAAAAAATATAGTTGAGTATACATGTGAAAAGAACTTCAGACGATTTTTATAGGTCAGGTCTCTATGAAATAAGAAATTATTATTATTTTTAAAAGCAAATAATTGATAATCTGACACTTGCAAAAAACATTTGCATTATAAGAGAAAAATAAGACAAAGAATGCTGGTCAACATCCTAAGGGTGAAGGGGCCCCCAAACTCAGAACATAGCAGTAGTACACACAAAGTAACACCAATAAGAATCAACATAAAATGGACAGGATTCACTATCTACAAGGGTGATCCATGTCACTCATGGTTTATGAGTGTGTGGTTGAGGATATTGTTTATGAAGAGCAAGAAGGGAGAAAGAAAAGTACAGATGACCTCAGTAAAGGGGTCAAGGCTAGAAATGTTGACTAGGAAATCTTGTTTGAAGTGTTGAGATTTAAGGATCTCTGAGAAAATTTTAAGAAAGGAATAGACTGCTTTCTGGAAGTCTGTTTCTATTTTGCTTGGTAGTTCCATTTGTTCATTAAATTCCACATATGAGTGAAATCATATGGTACTTGTCTGCTTGTGCTGGTGGTGGGTGGGGGGGTGTGTAGGGATAGAACAAAAAAGAGAAAAAATTAGAGAGGACTCATGGACACGGACAACAGTGGTGATTTCCAGGTGTGTGAGGGGGTTGGGTGGAGATGGAAGAGGCCATAGAGGGGATACGTCGTGATGGAAAGAAAATAAAAAAGAAGTGAGGTAGAAAAGAAATGAAAAATAAAAAAAATAAAATTGTGAACCTGGGCAATGATCCTATGGAGGGCCAATATAATATTCTATCTTCTTTTGTTTGTTAGAAATTTTCTACACTAAAAGGTGAAAAAACAAAAAAACAAAAAACACCCTATTGTCTTAGGTGACCACTGTCTCTATCCGCTGCTGGACTGGAGCTCCCCTAATTTATTCTTCAGAGTATTCCTCTTCTGCTTATGTCTGGGACTTGATCCTATCAGCTTTCTGTCTTTTAAGGATTCTTAGTTGGAGGCTGTTATCTTTCTGTCTTTTTGAAATTCCTCATAATTTCTGTTGTATTGATTATACACTTAATTGCTTATGCTAAGTACATAATCTCTAGCCCTTATCTTTAGCTTAAATATTCAAAACAAAGGTCATCAAATTATAAAACCAGGTATTGAGTTTCTTAAACTTGTTACATCTCCCTTCAACCTCAATGTAGTGCTAGTCCATGGCATTCAACAGGGTGAAGAAAAATAAACATGCTACCACTTCCTTCCCTAAAAACCAAGCAAAAATAAAAATAAATAAATAAAAAAGAAATAGACAGAGTGGAAGACTGTACATCATGGTTACTGTTTAGAAATGAACTGTGGTTGGAGGACAGGAGGGGGAGTGTGTATGTGGTCATTGTTATTAGTTGCTGGGGAAGTAACGCATTAAAGGACTAAAAGAAGATGACCGTCAAAAAAAAAAGTTAGTGCAATTATAGGATTGAAATTCAGATTCTTATGTATAAGAAAAGAATGAGTGGTGAAAACATGAATATGTGGCTGAGACCTTGCATTAAAAAAATGTTAGATATTAATGGATGGGGACAACAGGATGATAGAAAAAGCTACAAAAATCAAGTAAAAGTTATGTTTTCATGTAATATAGAGAAGACACTTCATTTAAAGAGAAAAACGTTTAACAGAAAAGGAGAAAATGAAACCTATGGGAGAAAGCTTACAGAGAATAAGAGTCTTTATCTCATCCTAAAGTTAGATTACCATCATAAGGTAATGGGGACTGCATGGGAAGTTTTCAAAGGTTACCTTAGTAAGATGTGATTTAATAGAACCTGGAATATCTTGAACTATTGGTGAAAATGTTTCTAGGGCATCTTAGAAACTAAAATGTCAACATGGCCACTGTCTTAAATATTTTTTACCACTTCGTATTTAGTATTTTATATATTAAAACCTCTATTTTAACAAGCTTTGGCAATTTAAGTTCCAGAAAGAAAGTGGTGAAAAGTAAAATCAATTTAAGCTGCTGTAGGAAGTCATTATTTTTGAAATCTGTCCTTATTGGCATCAAGTTTATAAACTAGACTTTATAAACCTGTCTACTACCCTTTATAAACTTGTCTACACATGTTAATCATGAACTCATGAGAAATCATATTTTTAAGAAAGAAAAGTGAGTCTCTAGATTTTTTAAAATGATTTTCTTTAAATTTTTTTTTCAAAGTCTCAGCACGAAAAGGAAGCGTCAAAGAAATATATTGACTTAAAGGTCTTTCTGCAACAGAGGTTGCAACAAGTAGTGAATAAAAAGGATGACTTAGAAAAAGAGGTGACCAGGTAAGATTTTAATATTTCAGATCATTTCTGCCACGAATTAAGATTTAACTGTCATTTTACTTTATTAAAACTGAAATACAAATTTATTTCCTCTCTGTAATTTTGATAATTAAAATATCCTATTTAAAAACTTACTGCAGAAACACAGCACAATCTGCAAATGTTTTGAGGGCCACGATATTGTACTTACTCTTTAATGATTCCTCAAACCATAATGAGGTTGCCTTTTGCATATCCCGTCACCTGCACTTTTCATGACTACCTTGAATTTTTATTTCTACCACATAAAGTCTCTCCCTGATGATCTTCCCTTCTTTTCATAGTGTGCTCCCTTCTGCATTCAAAGAGTTTAATAACTAAAACTTATCTGTGTCATTGTTTAACAACACCAAAACTTATCTTGATTTGGCTTATGTTTTTTTCTCTTTTTTTAGTTATAAAAGATATCACACATACAAAATGTCCGTATGATTTAACGAATAAATTGGATAATCCTGTTTTTACCACTCATTGAAACACAATGGCATCTTTCCCTTGTCTGGGGAGCCGCCACATGGCTTCCTTTCTGTTTGTTGGCTGAGTTCTTAAGTTTGTTCTCTGATTCTCATCAGTGTGTTTCCTGTCACTTAACTGTCTTTCTCTACATTGTTTCATATCCTTTTCATTTTGTTAACATTGTACTAGGAAAGATCTCTTGTTGAAAGTCTTGAAGAGACTGTTACACCTTATCTCCCTGATTTCCCTTCTTCTAAACCCCTGCCCCTTTCAGATTTCCCCTTCCACTCAGACTTCAAAGATTCTTCTTTCCTGCTTCTCCTATTTTGAATGATCTCCTTGATGTTGGTACTTTTCTTTCCTTCTTATAGACTATCCTCAGTAGGTACCATAAGGTATTTTTGTGTCTTTTCAAAACATTCACGTATAATTATGCTTTTCTTCTTCACCTTGGATACCTATCTCTGGTTTCTAGTTGATATTTAATACTAGATTAATGATTTATAGTAACATAGTAAAATGAACATTAATAATAACTTATTTATAAGAACTCCATATAGTTACAATATTAACTATATATCCATATCACATATGTCATGACTTGTTTTCATTTTATTTACATCAGATTATAATGTAGCTAGTATGCTTTCAAACAATATTAGATTAGAACAAATGAGAGCATCATAATTTATAGATTTGCTTATTTGATATGATTTTATAAACATAATATCTGTTTAAATAATAACTAAATATTTATTCATAAAGAATCTGATATACTTGTTTTGTACATTTCTTCAGACTTAAAGAACTCCTAAAAGTTATGAAAAAGAAATTAAATGAATGTGATAATGAAGAGCTTAGTTTCCCTGGAGATTTAAAACCAAGTGCAGCTAACATGGAAATTCAATGTAAAGAGCCAAAACAGAAGGTGATTTTAAATCAATTTTGGGACCCAAAACTCACCTAATTTGGGGAAATAGATATCATTGAATGCTTTGAGTAGTGAAATATAGATTTTTATGTTAATTTTATAGACTTGGTATCAGTGAAAAAGAGCTTTTACCTTAATCACTTTTCTATCAAAAGGGCCTACTGTTAACTCTGTATGTCTTGAACCCTGGCACCAGCACCAAATCAAAAAAAATTTTGGCAGCAGCTTTATTGAGACATAATGAACATACCATGCAGTTCACTCATTTAACGTGTACATACAGTTCAGTGCCTTTTTCTATGTTCAAAGAGTTGCACAGTCATCCTCACAGTCAGTGTGGGGACATTTTCATCCCCCTAAAAAGTAGCCCTGTGCCCTTTAGCAACCACCCTGGGCCAGCTTCCACTTCCCCACTCTTCCTGGCCCTCGGGAACCACTACTGTCCTCTCAGTCTCTCTAGATTTGTCTATTCTGCACATGTCATATCAGTGGAATCACACAGTAGGTGCTCCTTTGTGACTGCCTTTTTTATTCAGCATAATGTTTTCAAGGTACGTCTCTTTTGGAACATGTATTACCAGTACTTCATTGCTGATTATTGCTGAATAACATTTCATTGCATGAAGCCACCACATTTTTAAAAATCTATTCATCATTTGATGAACCCTTGGGTTACTTCCAGTTTTGGTGTTGTTACTAATACTGCTATGAACATTCATGTCTAACTTCTTATGTGAACATATGTTTTCATTCTCTTGGCAATATAATTATAATTCTCTTGGATAAGTTCTTTAGCCTTTTGAGAAACTGTCAGACTGTTTTCCACAGTGGCTGCACCATTTTGCATTTTCATTGACAGTGTATGAGGGTTCCAGTTTCTCCACATTCTTGCCAACACTTGTCATTCCCTGTGTTTTTTATTGTAGCCATCCTAGTGGGTGGGAAGTGGCCTCTCATTACTGGTTTTGATTTGCAGTTTTCTAATGACTAGTGATGTTGACCATCTTTTCACATGCTTATTAACCATTTGCATATATACTTTGAAAAACTATGTATTCAATTCCTTTGCCCATTTTTAATTGAATTGTTTTTGTATTATTGAATTGTGAGAGTTCTTTAAATATCCTACATACAAATCCCTTATTAGATAAAGGATTTTCAAATATTTCTTTCATTCAGTAGCTCCCCTATTCATTTTCCTGATGGTGCCTTTCAAAGCACAGAAGGTTTTGATTTTGATGAACCCAGTTCATCTCATTTTGTCTTTTGGTTTCACATCTAAACTTGAAGTAAGGCAGAGGAGACGTTGTATTTAAATGGTGCCAAATTCAATCATGAAGATATACACCTATGTTTTCTTCTAAGAGTTTTATAGTTTTAGCTTTTACATTTTAAGTTAACTTTCATATATGGTCTGAGGTAGAGGTCTAATTTTATTCATTTGCATGTGGATATCCAGCTGTCCCAGGATGATTTGTTAAGAAGACTATACATAACTGATTTAATTGTTTGGCACCCTTGTCAAAAAGCAGTGGGTCATAAATGGGGTTAAGGTTTGGATTCTCCCTTCTACTTCACTGATGAATAAGTCTGTCCTTATGCCAGTACCAAATCATGAGTATCTTTCTCAGTCATCTTCTATATTACCAGTTGTTTTATGTAATAATAATAAAAAAAAAAGTCAGTGTAGTTGAATGTTTTTACCTCTACTCTTATGGAGATTTCCTGTTTCTTGATAAAGCCTATGGCCAGCTTATGTTTGCTGACTCTGTGACTTGATGGGAAAGTAGGCTTACAAAGATAACACCCAATCCTTTTTTTCTCCATTCAAACCTTCAGCCTCTAACCCAGTGCTTCCCACTTCACTACCATTTCCATGAAATCCTGGTAACAGGATCTGCTGACTTAGCCATTTCCTTCATTGTGTTTAACTCTTAATTCATAGACTTGCCAATAGGGAGGAGAAGATTAAAATCTGGACTGTCACCTTTCCCCTTTAGAAATGCCTGACTGTGAAATCTCAAATTTTATTTTATTTTAAATATATATATATATACGTATATACATTATGTTTTATTACAGAGAGGAAAAGGGAGGAAGAGAGAGAGATGAGAGAGAGAGAGAGAGAGAGAGAGGGAGAGAGAGAGAGAGAGAAACATCAATGATGAGAGAGAATCATTGATAGGCTGTCTCCTGCACACCCCCTACTGGGGATTGAGCCCACAACCCAGGAATGTGCCCTTGACCTGAATCAAACGCTGGACCCTTCAGTCTGCAGGCTGACGCTCTATCCACTGACCCAAACCAGCTAGGGCTGAACTCTCAAAATTTTAAGCCAATTAGTTTCCTATGGAGAAACACTGGTATAACATAAGCAAGCTTGAAGTAAGCTAGAGGAGAAATTGTACTTAAATGGTGCCAAAAGGCATTGCCGTTGTTTTGCCACTGAGATTTAAAATGATTTCATAAGTCTTGGCTTCATCCTTAGATCATGTCTTCCTGGACACCCTGGATTTGATGTTAGCCCAGAGCCATTTTTTTATTTAACATTATTTGATAATTGGACATGTGGGAGAAGGTGTAAACGGGAAATGGATATTTGAAACCCATAAATCCGGGTTCTTTTTTATTTAACTGTCTTTCTTCAGCTTATTTTTCCCCTTGATTTCACTTTCAGCTGCTTCCTAGCGAGAATCCCTGTCACCCTCGTTTCGGTGTCATTGTGTTCACTTTCCCAGAAGCCCTTGCTGTCAGCCTCCTTAGGGGCCATCAGGCCTCCACTCACCGTTTCTTGGAGGCCCTTTTGGTTTTCATTCTCACGCTTCTCTACATTATGTCGGGTTCCCCCTGCCTCCTGTTCAACGGCGCTCCCGTGTGTGTGTTTCTTTTTAGTGTCAGCACTCTATTCTCAATGTCAGTAACTGTGCCAGTTACTTATTGCTGCTTAATAACCACCTCCAAACCTCGTGTCTTAAAGCAGCATTTACTTGTTCACAAATCTGCAGTGAGGCTGGCTCATTCCTTTCTCACTTGCCACCAGCTGGGATGACCTGAAGCTGGGAAGTGGAATCTTCTAAACTCTTGTTCGTTCACGGGTTTGTCAGGTGCAGCGGGCTTTTGGCTGGGACGTTCGCTGGGGCAGTGTCAGCTGGACCCCTGTATGAGGAATGACCACGTGGCCTGGGCTGCTTCCTTCTTCACAACACGGTGGCTGGGTTCCCAGGGTGAGCTTCCCTGGGGAGAGAGTCAGATGGCACCAGACAGAGCAGTCACACAGCAGTCACCATTTCCTATTCACCAGAACCCAGTTAGCACTGAGGCCAGCACCTATTTCCTGGACAAGTGCCAAACAATCTGGAGACGTGTTTCAAAAACTCGGCATCCCTCACCTTGTCTTATCAAATAACCATTGTATCTGAAGGAAAGTAGTTCTTCCCAAGTCATGATCACTGACATTCCAGCAAGTTTGTTGTTGATGATTATGTTGTTTTTGTTTAGTATGTTCTCTTATTTTATGGGAAGTAACAAAGAATTTCAAGATAGCACCATTGGATTAAGCCGCCATACCCATTTTTTTTTTTTTTAATTCTAAAAAATGTAGGGTTCATCTGGCTAAACTTTTAGTGAGAGATGTAATTTCTCAGTAACGCAGGGAATCATTTCTTCTTGGAATGCAATTCAAATTAGCATCAAACCTTTGTAGTTCAGTAAAAGATGCATGCTATTAAAGTCTATATTTATAAGATTCATTAATTAGTCTCATTTTGAAAGTCTTACTTTGGGAGGCATTTGTTGACTCAGTCCTGAATACCTCAATATGATATCCCTACAACTGTTTTTTAAAGGTTATGAAGTGTTAAGATGGGGGACGAGATAAGAGACTTTCTATTCAGGAACAATCTATAGTCATTTTGTGGAGAAAAGACATGAAAAAGTCATAGAAAAAAAGAGTATAAAATCAAGTGCAGAAGAGATATTGTGTGGCAAAGACGACAACAGTAAATATATTTTTGTGACTCCTGGTTGTTTTTACTCTGGTCTTGATTCTGAGTAATTCAAGGTTCCACATTCTAAGACCCTACCAGAGTATACGTAACATTTCATTTCAACAGTTCATACTGGTGTCCACACCTTCATAACCAAACTATATTTTTTTATTCATGCAGAATGATGAGCTTATAGCAAAACTGCAACCTTCTTCTTCTAAATGTGTATGTCTGGATGAAGAAAAGCCACCTCAACAGGAGTTATCAGTGGAAGCACTTCTAAAGAGACGTGAAGAACTAAAGGATAGAGTAAAGAAGGCGAAAGAAGAAGCAGTGAACTTCAGAACATATATGGAAACGGATATGGTAGAATACTGTGAATTAGGAGAGTATAAAAAGAAGACTGAAGAAAGAGCAAGACGGGATGTAGCAGACACAATAGAACAAGTCAATTCATTTTTACAGGTTAATTTATTGATTTAATGTGCTTTAATCCATTTCACTGCAAATTACCTTTTGGATAAATACAGTATTTTTGCCTTTCCTTTACTTCCTTTAATAGCAATTTATTTTGTAGATTTCTGGAAGGAAGGTGGTGTTTGTTTGCCTTTTCAGTATTTTAGTTTCCAACATTATTATCACTAAGTTGATCTTTCCAAATGATTCGTAGTAGAGGATCATTTTAGTTTTAAGACTAGTTGATGTAAAATAAGACTATTAGGAAGAAAATGTAAAAAAAAAACATGATTTTAAAATTGTACCATATACTTGAATTAAGTTATATTTTTTAACTTTTAATATCTTATACTGATTCTATTATTCTTTGAATTATCAGATTATAGGAGTACTAATAGAAGAATGATTAGCTTTATAATTCAGAATTGATTCAGTGGACATTGATGATAAATATATTAAATTTCAGGTTTTTGACACTTAAAGCTGATCTCTGAGTTGATGACTCAAAACCAAAGAAAACAAATATAAGTGTTCAGGTTATACCTACTTTAAGAATTTATCCTTTTTATTTGCTGTAGATACAAAGAGCATCTCAAGAAAGGTCGGAGCAGATGATAAATAATCATACTTCAACAATGAGTTCTTTGGAACTCAGAAATAAAGAGCTGGAATCAGAAACCTCTAAAGTGCAAACTTCTCAAGATGATATCAAAAGAGAATTGGAAAAATATGTGCGACTCTACCGAGAACAATTGGAAGGCACAAAGTTATTGGAAAATAAGCTAACTGAGTAAGTCGAATGCAGAATCAAAGAAAATAAATTTAACTCATTAATTAGCCTCTAAACTTTAAGCATAGTTACTATTGGGCCAGGTTCATAGATTAGTAGGGCGTGAAAGCCAACTAAATCTTAAAACTTTGGAAAGTGATGTTAGTAAACTTACCTTTCAAATGTTCCTCCAAGAAAGTTTCATCTCTCCATTTTTTGCTTTTACATGCCTTTATCCCCCCCCCCTTAATATTTTCATGTAGTTAACTGGGTCTACTACTAGTCTTTAAGCTGAGTGTCTTGAAGCTCTAAAATTTAGACAGCGATATTATTATAAAATTGCTTTTCAGAAGTCCCCTAAATAGAAATACTTAAGATAACAACTTAAGCTCAAAGGGTTAAGTTACTCCAACACATTCTGGTACTTGGTATATTGACTTTCGGGATTGTGATCTTTATTATTATCAATAGACTAGAAGCCCAGTGCATGAAATGCGTGCACAGATAGGGTCCCTAGGGCTGGCTGGTGATCAGGGCCAATCTGAGCCTTCTGGCTACTGGGCAGGGCTCCCTTCATTCCGAGCTACCCCGTGGTGGTCAGCGCACATCAAAGTGAGTGATCAAACTCCAGGTCTCTCAGTCGAACTTTTGAGGGGACACTTTGCATATTAGTATTCTATAAATACTATATATACAAAATCGCACGAGACCCAGACCTACCGCACCTGTGGGACCCAGACCCACTGTGCGTGAGTAGCTCGCAGCTTCCACTATGCACGAGTCGCAGGCCCCACCTCCTTGCGGAGAGGTTCACAAGCCAGGGGAGGGGGCGCGGGGAGGGAGGGACTGAGAGGTGCTCCATGTACCTCCTGGTGACCGGTTGTTTGGTTGTTCTCACATTCCAGTGTTATGGCCATGGGCCTTTTAAAATATAGATAGATGGCCTCTGGAGCTGTTTTAGTCATTTGATCACCAGCCAGGTTATCTTGTTCTCCCTTAGAGGTAGTTGCTCTAAATTATGCCTTGGTGTCAAATGATTAATATCTCCAAGGTAATGAGTGTATTGTACAGGGTGGTGAAGGCAAGTGCTTGGCAATGTCTTTGAGGGATTTCTTTTTTTAAATCCCTAAAGTGGCTACTAAATATGTCCAAGGGCATCTTCAAGGATCTTGTAAGTACAGCCCTTCCAGAGGCAGCAAGTATTACCTGATAAGCCGTCTGCATCACTGATAGCCTCCCTACTTTGGATTAAGTATTTAGCTGGGACCCCCTCTCCCCACTGCCTGGAAACATAAGTACTTTTTTAGAAAAATTAAGAACCTATACTTGAATAGAGTAAGTCTGCTCTGACACATTTTCATTGCTTAAATGCTATTTAATGGGAAATTCCATTTACTATCCTGGCTACTTTAAAAAATTATGTCACTTAAGGAAAAATAAAATACTAAGCATTTGTTGTTTACAGTTTTCCTAGGACTAAAGAGAGGCTAGCAGAGGTCAGCACCAAACTTCTCCTGGAGAAACAGCTGAAAAGACCATTGCTCAGCAAGAGAAATTCAATTCCAGGAGAAAACTTGGGGATTCCTACCTCAAGGCCATGCACTTCAACTTACTGCAGGGTTAGTTCTATTATCTTTTTTCACCTTGGGTTGCAGATTTCTGATATAATTCTTGTGTTTCATTTGGTGAAATTCTGAGTTGCTTAATTGACTAGTACACACTAATAGAAAGTCTTAATTATTGTGCTAATATAGAAAGGAGACAGAAGTTTTATAATCATCTTTAAGTCCCTGGATCTCTCATTTTTAAGAGATACGTATCATTAACTTTATTTAATTCATATGACTAAAGTGACACACTTTAAACTTCTTCAAAAGCTGCACTTCAGTTTGATTTTAGAAATTATATATTATTGTCTAGTAAGCAGTGGTATACTTGGAGATGCTTTGGCTTACTTTCTAATGGATTTTATATTGGTGATGGTTCCTAACAGTTTTTAAGTTTTGCTGAACCCCGACTTTTACACCCCTAAGCATAAGTGAATGATTGACATCTAAATATTTAACCATTTATAGATGTTTGCTACTGAAATGAAATGGACATAAATCATTTTTATGAATTAAATAAACGTAGCACTAAAAGGATTAATTTCTGTCTTTAAGTGAAAATGTTTGTCATCTTCTTTGGTCAGAGAACAGTGTTAATTGCTATTTACTTCAACATTTTTATTCCAATTGTTATAAAATGTCTTGCTGAGCAGCTGTACACTTCATAAAATAATTAAATTTAGCAAATATTTAAATGTTTATTTTTAAGTTTATGTATTAATATTTGAATTTTTAAATAAATAAAGTGTGTTTATGTCTGTTTATCTTGATAGCACTTGAATGACTGATGACTAAGATGGCAATGAGAGGGAGTCTTGAAATAGCAACTAGCTTTCATTGTGTATCAGAGCTATTAAAATATTCCTTCTTCATCTTATTATTGAGTTATTCAGCAACAGAATTTCTGTTTGGTTCTTTTTTGTACTTCTCATCAGTTTAGTAAAGTACTCGTTCTGTTCATTATTTTTATTCCTGAGCTCATTGAACTGACTTTTGAGTTTAATTGTATCTCGCTGAGTTTCTTCATGACTATTTGGCTATTTTGATTTCTCTGTTCATTTAGATCACAATCGTGCATTATTTTGAGTTTTCTTCTGGAGAATTGTCATTTTCTTTCTGTGTTAGTGTTACTATGGTGGTCCAGCCTGCTTGATGCGTTGGTCTTCTGCTGGCACATTTGAAGTGGTGAACACTTTTCTTAGGAATGTGGTGATTTTCACAATTCAGCAGATTGATAGTTTCAGGTCTTTCTTTTGTATTCCAGTAGATGGTGGTATAGCGCAGTTTTTCTTTTCTCTTACCTGTACTACTGAAACTTGGGGAGGGTGTGCAGTGAGTCAAGGTGTGTGAGGCTTGGCTTTGGACATGGGAGTGGCAGCCTGGGTAACGAGTGTGGTGGGTGCCAACACTGTATCCAGGTCGTCTGGACCTCAGGGCACCCTATGGTGGTAGGTGTGGGTGTGGCCAGTTGAGGGGAGCCAGTTTGTGAGCCCACTGAGCTGCTACCTCATTCCCTTTGGCCACTGGCAGCAGTGTGTACTGTGGCCTGGAGGCTGGAGACTTGGCTCTGCTGCTGCTGCTGGTCTGTGGTGGTGTGAGCACAGCTGTAATTGGGGAGGGACCTGGATTTGGGGAGGGGAAGGGAATGCTGCTGGGCAGTGGTGTGCGCACTGCACCCTGCCTTCCCCACCGCTACAGTGTGTGCTAGGGCTGTACCTTCAGCCTTGTCCTTGGAGAACTGCAGTAGGGGCCTGTCCTGCTTTTCTCTCCATCCTGCCTCTCCTGCACATCCCTAGATGCCCACTTTCCAGGTTGAGCAGAGGAGCCTTTGTTGGGGTCTAGATGTCCACTTGTTGTAGATTTAAGAGGAGATACATTTTGCCATGATGCTGAGGTCACACGCTGAAATACCCATTTCAATCAATGCACGATGGCTTATGGTTTTAATGATCTTTTTACGGTCTTTTTCATGCAGAGAAAGGTAGCACAGGCCTGTGCTAAATGACACGTCAACCTATTTTTTTTCAGTTTGCTTCATCATAACACAACATAGAAGAGCAACGCTAAGAATTGCTAGATAGCCTTTTGGCCAAATAAGGTCTCAGTTATCACAAATTTGTGAAACTGGGCTACTGGTACAAAAAATCAAATACTTTTTTGAATTGTTAGGCAAAACTATGATGCAGACTTGCAATGTTCTCACCAGAAAAATCAGAAAATGTCTCATTTTCCAAAATGAAGAAGAAAGAGTATGTAAATGCAGAAGCAATGCAAGGGAAGATACTTGTGGAAATTTTTTTGTTTACTAATTTGGGAGGAATGAGGTGCTTACTTTTAGTATTTCTATATACATTGAAAAAAAATAGTTGGTTTTAAACTTAACATAGTAGTTTCACAGTATACATAAGTTCATTATCGGGCATTGGTTCACCAAATCATGCTAGACTCAATAAAAGAGAATATGAAACACCAATCTATCAAGATATAGAGATAGATCGCCAAAATTTTTTTAAAAATATATATTTTATTGATTTTTAAAGAGAGGAAGGGAGAGGGATAGAAAGTTAGAAACATCAATGAGAGGGAAACATCAATCAGCTGCCTCCTGCACACTCCCTACTGGGTATGTGCCCGCCACCAAGGTACAGGTCCTTGGCTGGAATCAAACCTGGGACCCTTGAGTCCGCAGGCCAACACTCTATTCACTGAGCCAAACTGATTAGGGCACAAAATTTCTATAGCAGTTGTTGTTTACAAAATTCTTAGACTTATGGAAAGAAGGTGCCTTGTAGAGTCACTGGGGATGTAGTTATTGCCATTAGGAAAACAACTAATTCTATGAGAGATAATAACGTTGTCTAAAATAATAGAAAGGGGTGGGTTTTGAGATGGGGCAATACAAAACAACAGACTTCTAAAGATTTTTAAATTATGATTCTAAAGAATAAATGTTACAAATACATCAATATTGAATTTGTTTATCAATCCCCTTTATTTGTAAGGTTTAAACATTTTGGACTATTCTTACTGTAGTGTTCTGTCTTATTCGGCATTGTTTTTCTAACTTTAAGGACAACCCTTCCTATCTAATAAAGATGTAATATTCAAATTGACTGTCACTCCAACACACAAGATGGCCGCCCCCATGTAGTCAAAGATAGCCGCCCCCATGTGGACACAAGATGGCCAGCAGGGGAGGGCAGTTGTGGGCCATCAGGCCAGCAGGGGAGGGCAGTTGAGAGGGACCAGGCCTGCAGGGGAGGACAGTTAGGGGCAACCAGGCCTGCAGAGGAGGGCAGTTGGGAGGCAACTAGGCCGGCAGAGGAGGACATTTAGGGGAGACCAGGTTGGGAGGGGAGGGCAGTTGGGGGTGACCAGGCCTGTGGGAGAGGACAGTTAGGGGTGACCAGGCCAGCAAGGAGGGCAGTTAGGGGTGACCAGGTTGGCAGGGGAGGTCAGTTTCACACAATTGGGCCAGCAGGGAATTAGTTAGGCATCGATGAGGCTGGCAGGGGAGTGGTTAGCGGGTGATCAGGCTGGCAGGCAAAGTGGTTAGGGTCAATCAGGCAGGCAGGCAGGTGAGCAGTTGGGAGCCAGCAGTCCTAGATTGTGAGAGGGATGTCCTTCGGGATCAGGCCTAAACGGGCAGTCAGACATCCCTCAAGGGGTCCCAAATTGGAGAGGGTGCAGGATGGGCTGAGGGACACACACCACCTTCCCATGCACGAATTTAGTGCAATGGGCCTCTAGTGATTTGCATAATAAAGTATCACTCTAATCTGTGATTTCAGTTCTCATCACATTGATGATATTTAGGTTTGTTTCCTTTGTCATCATTACATGGAGGTGAGCCTTGCCCAATTGATTTCATTGTACTGGTATAGATTGCTACATACCAGTTTTGCTAATTCTTACTGTTAGTTTTCTTCACATTCTAGTTTAATTCTGGATGTTTGTCCAATATATCAGAAGTGATTTCACGGTTTTATTTAATGATACTATGATAAATTACAAAAGTTAAAATTAGCTTGAACAGAAATATCACTAGATTTTCTTGCACATAGAATTGTTTTCTTAGAACTGAAAACTTAAAAATTTATTCCCAACAATTTTATAACAGATAGAATTTATCTGATTTCAAAATTTTTTATATTCAACTGTTTTTCAGTATTTGTGTTCCTAACACAATGCATGTCACATAGTTCCTCATTGTCCTTTCAATTTGTGTTAAATAGGTAGATTCAATTTTACATTGATTGATTTGGGGACTTTTGGTTCATTTCTAAGACTTTCATAAAATATTAGAACTTTAATAATTTATTTAAGTAATTTTTTCTATTTCTCAAATGTGTATTCAGTTAGCAACTCTTGGTATACAAATACATGAAAGCTAAAACAGTTACTATTCCTAAGACTTTAGCTTTGTACATAGCAGACAGAACATTGCGTCTCAACACAATGTTGAGTCTCAGTGCTTCATGTTTACAACAACAAGGCGGTGTCTTTCTACTCTGAATTTTACCTCTATTCACTCTCTCACAGCGGGTATGCTATTTTCTCAGAAGGCAGAAACAGAGCTTAATAAACTTGTTTATCACACCAATTATATGCTCTAGATAATTCCTCATGTCTTTACTTTGTCCACTTAGACAATTGCCCTGTAGTCATTTCTGTAAGTGTAGAGTAGTCATCTTTCTTGTTGGAGCTGTGCTGGGGTAGGTGGCAAATGACAGCCCTGTTTCTCTTTTGAGATTAGATCAGAGGAGTCAGGCAGATGGAGATGGACTTCCTAGCTTGTTACCCACACATAGTAAGGCATTGGAAAATGTGGTTTAGATGTGGGGTCACAGGGCTTCTGAACACTCATCCCAAAGCAGGCAGTTTCACTCCCAGCTGTGAGTGGAGGAAAGAAATACCTGACACCTGTCCCTGGGCAGGTTGCTCGCTGCAGAGATGAGAGAGGACCCAAATTCATGTGACTGTGGGCAGACATGTCTTTTCAAACAAGTGTTTTGGAGCTAAGCAAGCATCCTCAGTTCCTTTTCTCAAGTGCACACATCAGGTACACCTCGCATCCTCTGGTGAGGAAGGTAGAGGGAGTCTAAGGCCTCACTCATGTGGACTGGAGAGCAGAGAAGTGAAGGTGCTCCTATACTTTCTGACGGGGTTAAATCATAATGGAAATTAAGTTCATGTCTTATGTACAGACCAACTAAGGATGAAAGAGGTTGAGCAGAAGTATGCTAGACGGTAAAGAGAAATCTGTTTTGTGTTTTACTGGTAAATTTTGCTGTAGATAACTCCCAACACAGATAATTCATTTGTTGATTGATTTTGGTAAACCAAGTTTTATTTAGAGGGAATGGATAGTTCCTTTAGGGAAGAATTTCCTTAATTTAACTAAAGATTTTCTCCTTCAAGTTTCTTGTAGTGAGGCTAAATAATCTGTGCTTTATAAATTGAGTGCAAAGACTGCTACTAATAGGATTTATGATATTAACTAGTGGCCTGATGCATGCAATGAAATTGGTTCACGGCTGGCAGGGGGGGGGGGGTGTCCTTCAGGCAGGCCTGCACCCTCTCCAATCTGGGACCCCTCAAAGTATGTCCTACTGCCGGTTTACAGGGATCGGGCCTAAACCAACAGTGGGACATCCCTCTCTAAATCCGGGACTGCTGGCTCCTAACGGCTAACCTGCCTGCCTGCCTGCCCGATTGCCCCTAACCACTCTGCCTGCCAGCCTGCTTGCCCCCAACTGCCCCCCACTGCTGGCCTGCTTGCCCCCAAATGCCCCCCCCCGCCAGCCTGATCACCCCCAACTGCCCCCCCATTCCAGTGTGCTTGCCCCAAACTGCCCGCCTTGCTGGCCTGCTCACCCCCACCTTCCCTCCCCACTGGCCTTCTAGCCCCCAACTGCACCCCTGCTGGCCTGCTCACTCCAAACTGCCCCCCCACGCTGTTCTGATCACCTCCAACTGACCTCCACTGATGGCCTGCTACTGGCCCCCCTGCTGGTCTGCTTACCCCCAACGGTCCTGACCCTCATCAGCCTGATCACCCACAACTGCCTTCCCATCCTGGCCTGATCACCCACAACTGCCTTCCCATCCTGGCCTGATCACCCACAACTGCCTTCCCATCCTGGCCTGATCACCCACAACTGCCTTCCCATCCTGGCCTGATCATCCACAACTGACATCCCCTCTTGGCCTCTAACAGCCTGTACATCAGCCGCGCCATGCTGGCTTTGGCCAGAAGAACATATGGAAGGTCTCCTGGAAGGTCTCCAAGTCTAAGTAGCATATTACCCTTCTATTAGTATAGATAGAGGCCTGGTGCATGGGTGGGTGCTGGTTGGTTTGCCCAGAAGTGTGTCCTGGGTCAGGGGGGGTTCCCTTGGGGTGTGGGGCAGCCTGGGAAAGGGGCCTGTGGTCATTTGCAGGCCGGCTATGCCCCCATGTGGTGAGGGTCCCCGCTGGGGGAGTGTGGCCAGTCTGGCTGAGGGGCTGAGGGCTGTTTTCAAGCTGGCCACACACCCTTTGGGGTGTGTGAGGGTCCCTGCTGGGGTGCCTGGCCAGCCTGGGTGAGGGGCTGATGGCTGTTTGAGGGTAGGCCAAGCCCCCCAGCGGGGACCCTCACCTCATGGGGTATGGCCAGCCTGGGTAAGGGGTTTTTTATTTCTTTTTTTTTTTTTTTTTTCTTCAGTGCCTCCTTGAGTGGAGGCTAGGGTCAGCTAGAAGCAGGTATCTGGGATTTATTTATCTTTTATAATTTAAACTTTGTAGCCTTTAGTGGTGGCCAGGGCAGGCTATGGCGGGCGGGAATCTTGGCTTCCTCCATCGCTGGGGGCAACCCAAGCTTCCTGCTCACTCCAGCTCCGTGGCTGCCGCCATCTTTGTTGGGTTAATTTGTACACTTGCTCCTGATTGGCTGTTGGGCATAGTGGAGCTATGGTCAATTTGCATATTTGTCTTTTATTAGTGTAGATTTCTATTACTATATTTTTACTCATTGCTTTAAAATTTATAATTGAGTTAGAATGCTATTATTTTGTGTCTCATGTCAAAACATTATTGAGCTACATGACAGTTTTACATATTCATTTTCTCTGAGTTATAGTTAAAAATTTGTGTATTTTCCCTGAATATGAGGAAGGAGCTGGCACAGAACCTTATGCTCAGGGAGAAGCCTTAGAGCCCACTTTGGGCCTACAGCTAATTGGTTTTGTGACCTCAGGCAACCTGTAATCTCTCTGAGCCTTTGTTGCCTCTTAGGTCAAATTAGGAAGTTGGGCTAAGTCAGTGATTTTCATTGGTTATGCTTATATGCCTGCAGACAAGTCCTCCACTGTCCAAAAGAGAGGCAGGAACCAGAAAGTAAATGACACTCTGAGTAACCAAAAGAGCTGCCACAAAATAAGAACATTAAATATTGTGCAATTTATTCAGGGAACATTAAAGCCTTCAAGCAGAATTGTGTATTCGGAGCCAAAGTTTCAAAGTTTGCTTATCTGGTTTCTCAATTACTAACATATTAGAAATGGCAGTTAAGGGGAGGAAGAAAGACTGGCTGCTAATGACAGACAAACTGACATTAGCAAGAAATACAAGAAAGAAACAGAGCATGCAGGAAGATATACCAATTCCAAATCCTAGCAGTTTGTTCATCTTTACCTTCACTATGTTTTGTGTAAGAAAGCAGAAATCCATGGAACTTTCCATTAAATATGACATATATATGCTTGATAAAAAATTTAAAAGATAAATCAGTGATTTTCATACTTTAAATATTTTTTTCAGATTAGAACTTTTATTATAAATTTTGCAGGAAAATGTTTTATATAATAAGACGAATCAAGCTGCCTCACTGAAGGGGGTGGAGACTCTGAAGCTCTCAGTCCTGCAGGTGTCCCCAGGGGAAACAGATCCCTATGGGACAGAGTTTGGGAACTACCAGTTCTGAGAAAAATCCTTCTAATGGCAAATCCTTTGACTTGAAAGTTGCTGGTACATTGTTTTCACGTGTGTACTTTTCTCACCTTTCTATATTGTTGAAAATGACACAATATAAAACAAATGACAGATATGTTCTCCTTATTATCATTGGAACTTCAAGCTCCTCCCATCATCTGGACACAGTCCTCACCTAGAAATAAGCATAAACATCACAGACGTAAATATTTAGGAAAGGAGCTTTTGGGGGAAAAGATAATAATGTTCCATCGGTAGTTTCTTAATTCAAGTTGTGTAAAAATGTGATTCACATAATACCTATTTTATTAATGGTAACATAAAATTGATTCAGTAAAGGCCTTGGTCTTTATCTGATATCGAGCTATTTATTTTACAAAGTCTGTCTAGTAATGTTGCCACATTATCCATTTAATAAGTCCTGTCTATCATGCTATTGTCATAAAAGTGTTAATAGAATCAGCCTCCAAAAATACTGGGGAATGTGTTAGTCATCAAATTTGTCCTCACGCCTGAAATTTGTAAAGGCATTGGGTATCACATTATAATGATCACCACAGTGTTTAATGTTCAGTATACTATTTTAAACCCCATTTCAGGCATTGAGTGAAAGGATACCTTTTTAAAGATAAGTTTTATTAAGAACACTCTAGATCAGGACACTTATAATTTGAAGTACTCCCACACATTTCATCATTAAGTAGACTATAATAATTGTTTGTTTCCAAACTTAGCTCTAATTTCTAGTAAGAGAACAAGGTTATTACAATTACAGAATTATATGTGGATTTTTGTTATTGTTATTAGTCCTCACCTGAGGATATTTTTTTACATTGCTTTGCAGAGAGAGTGGAAGGGATGGAGGAGGGGGAGAGAGAGAGGGAAACATCTATGTGAGAGAGAAATATCGACTGGTTACCTCCCACATGCAACCCAACTGGGGGCAGGGAGCAAACCCGCAACTCAGGTACGTGCCCCAGAGCAGGAATCAAACCTGCAACCCTTAGGTCCACAGGCTGACGCTCTAACCACTGAGAAAAACCGGCTAGGGCTATATGTAGAGTTTTTTATTCCCCCAATCAAAGATCTTCTGAAACCTTTGTGGTCCATATGAATAAAGAAATGTCTCAGTCGTAATACAGACAGTAACATAGTTTCACTTATTTTTTGCCAGTAGAATTTTCACATGACCTTATGACAGTACCACTTTTGTCATTTTAGATTGAAAAATTAATAGCATAGAACATGTCTTAAACTTTTAATTTTCTAAAAGTATAAGAATAGAAAGCTCATTTTGTTATTTATTATTTTTTTGTCTTTTTGAAGCACCTCAAGTTTATTAATTTATTAGTAATGTATACCTGATTCTTAGGCAGAATGTGAAGAGGAAGGGTTGCTCTCTCATACTGGAAAATGAACTACATAATACGTTACAGTATGTGCAAATGTGTACATTGACGAATTTTGCAAAAGTTTAATCAACACCCGCTTTCAGTTTATTAAAGAATTTCTCAAGTGTACCCTTGGGGGAGGTACAGAAACCTCACGACCAAGTCCCAGATCTCTTCAGAATTAATTCTTATAAAGGCAGTTTTGATTACGTTGATCCAAGTTATGCAGTGGTGGCAGGATGGGTAAAGGCAAAGTTTTATTTTTAGTTTCCCGATGTGCTGTCTCACTTGATTTAGGAGGGCTTGGGAGTCCCCAAGAATGATCTTCCAGAGAATTCCCGCCATGTGAGTAATTTTCCTGACAGTTTGTGCAGTCATGAGGAATGGGTCTGTCATTATCTGTCCATGATGGGAGAATTGCTTTCTCTGATAAAACCTTCCCATCTCCCGGTAAAGGGGAAGATGTGGGATGACAAAGGGTTTTGGCATTTGGAGAGAGAGGGGGGTGTCTTTTGTATGTTGCAGGGAAATTCGTCAAGTGCAGTTTTGTGCTGTCTTTGCCAAGGTCGTAGGGGAATCTTACAGGGGCATAGGCTTTCTTGATTGCAGTTGGGGTTTTCAGTTCAACTTGTACTTGAGTCACCAGATGCAAATTAGACATTTCTCTCTTCAGCTCCCAGTATCCATTTTGCATTTCATCACTTGAACTGCTTCCTCTTTGGAGAGCTCTGCTCTGCAGATTGTCTTCCTGAGATGGATGTGTTTGTTTGGCTTTTTGTAGTTCTATTCTGAGAGTGTTACATTCTTTCTTCATTGGTTCTAGCCATGGATTTTCAGGTCACAACCCAACTTTTCCACCTCCCCTTTTGATTAAGTGGATTTACATCCCTCATCACCTGTTGTGTCTCCACCTCTGTTCTTAGCAAAGGAGTTTGACTGCTGCTGTTTACTCAATACTTTCAAAGATTCAGGTTGTCTTTGTTCATTTTATCCAATTTGCTCTTTAAATTATCCCTATCAATGCAAACCTCTTGATGTGCATGATAGGCCTTATTTACTTGTTCTCTGCCCACAGAACTTTTTTCTTCATCTAAGAGAGCGCCTGTAAGTTTTTCTTCCAAAAATCTTACTCATTTCTTTAGGAAAGAGTTTTTCTCTGAATCCTTAAGTCGTTTTTTGATGTCTTCATCAAAAAACAGTGACAAGGGCAAAATGTGAAGCAACAGACTCGTCCTATATAATAAAGAGCTAATATACAAATGGTCATCACATCCTCACGCCCTCATGCTGTCATGCAGTAAAGGCTCAGACACTCAACACTGGGGAGAGCGGAGAGGAGACCAGCCAGCATTTAGCCCCGGAGAGGGACAAGCCGCCTGCGCCATGGTCCCAAGCACCTGCGGCTGTGGCCCGGGCAAAGCCGCCCGCCCAGGGTCCCCTGTGGGTGCGGCCAGCCTGGGCAAAGCTGGCCTGGGTCCTGCGTGCCCGCAGCTGGACAGAGGGAGGGAATTCTGTGTCCCAGGTGCCAGTGACCAGCCGCAGGAGGGAATCCTGTGTCCCAGGTGCGGGGCGAGGCAGAGGCGGTTAGGGGCAATCAGGCAGGCAGGCAGGTGAGTGGTTAGGAGCCAGGGGTCCTGGATTGTGAGAGGCATTCGGACATCCCTTAAGGGATCTCAGATTGGAGAGGGTGCCGGCCGGGCTGAGGGATCCCCCTCTCTCCCCCACTATGCACGAATTCCCTGCACTGGGCCTCTAGTCTGAATATATTGAGACCAGATCACTTATCTCTTTTTTGGGCTTTTTCATGATTTAGAATGCAGACCCCATCTTCTACCAGTATATCCATGACAGCTGGAGTCAGGCTGCATTTGGATCCCCAGCATTGCGAACAGGGTCATCAGGGGTCACCACGGGCTCCGGTTTCCTCGAAGATACCCCATCTTTCCCTGCGAAGGCCGCTGCTCCAGGTACACCTAAGAAGGGTTCCCATTTCTTTGGCCTGGGCTGTGCCAGGACAGACCAGTGGGCTGGGTCCTGGGGATCAGGAAGGAGTGGCAAGAGGGGCAGAAGAATCTGAAGCGCCACCAGGAGCAGACCACTTACCCAGCCACACGCCCGCGAGGCGCAGAACCCAGTGTGGCCCCTCAGCGCCTCCGTGGACTGCTCCCCCCTCCACAGCAGGGAAACACAGCTTAGGGGGCTAGAGGCTAGCAGCAGTTGGCCTGAAGGGGGCTGGAAAGCTCATTTTAAAGAAAACCCAACTTAAGTAAAAAAAAAAAAAAAAAACTAAATTTTTATAAATAGCAGTTTTTCTTGGAATCACAAAGTAATACATTCAGTGTGAAATATGACTTGACTTGTTTAAACTTCTTTAAACCAATGGTATCAAATATTACTTTTCTGAAGTTATGGTTATTCAATGGAACTATAATAATTGCATTTTTATTTGATTAATCTAAATAGCATTATATATGCCTGTTCTCTATTATCTAAAATTAAAATGAGTCTGAATTAATTTTATTTATGTAATTACTTTTCTATTTGTGCAATCCCCAAAGCTCCAGTCTCTAAAAGTAGTATTTAAAGGACACATTTCATAAGCTATACTGTATATCATTCCTGTAATAATGTCTCACTTAACTTAATTACTAAAAATAATATTTGATCTATTCAGATGTGGCAGGATTATGGAGAAACCCTAACTAGAGAAATGAAAGAAGGTATGTTGCCAAAATTTATTAATAATTTTAGATATCATTGATTTTTTCAACAAACTGAGAATAGGAAATGGTATCTGTTTCCATGTTTGGATAAAAATATACTGCATTAAATATTTTCTTATCCATGTGAATGAAAAATGTGAAATATTAACAGTCATAAGGAAGAATATACTTATTCCACATGTAATCATCATGTTCTACAGCTCTTTAAAGATCTCAGAAGTCCATGCATCTCTCTTCATTTCTGACTATTCTCTTCCTTCCCTCTGCCATGGACTGTCGACATGCACACTGAAACTACGGTCAAAAACTGGCTTCATCCACTTCTCATGTTTCTGTTAGTGATATAAGGCCAAATAACCAGACTCGTCTAGGAATACTGAGTCAGGCAGTTACAGTTCATATAACTGTCAACTGAGGGGCAATATTCAAAACCCCAGTCATTGACTTTGGCATTCTTTTACCTTGCACCCTCATGAAAAACTCCAAATTCATTTGCATGGAGTAAAAACACTGAAATCCACTTAGTTCTTGCCAAATAATGCAGCCTTATATTTGCTACTCTGTCCCTTTGCTCTAGCAGCTAGCTAAACTAGACTATTTCTAGTTCCACAGATGCTCTCCCTCATTTCTAGTCCTGACATCTGCTTCATTTCTCTTTCTGGCATACTTTTCTCTCTTCCATCGGGTATGAACTTACATATCACCTCCACCAAAAAGCCAACAACATTGACACAAAACTTGGATGTCTCCTCTGTGTGCTCCAATAGTGCCTTGTGTTACATTGGTTGGTGATATCTATCACTCTGAGTGGAAATTGCCTGTTTGTTTGTTGTATTTTTTCAGTTTATCGTAAACTAGAGGCCCGATGCATGAAATTCGTGCAAAGGTAGGGTCCCTAGGCCTGGCTGGCAATTAGGGCCAATCAGGGCCTTCCAAGACCTGGATGGGCCTTCCTTCATTCCATGCTGCCCCCTGGTGGTCAGCGCATGTCATAGCGAGTGATCTAAATCCCTGTCTCCTGGTCAAAAGCCTGCATATTAGCCATTTATATATATAAATGATTGTTCAGGGGCGGGCTGTGTCATCTTCATCTTGTAACTCCAGTGCTTGTCATACTACCTTAGTGCATGGTGTTGAATGAATGAATGAAGGACAGGAAACCCAGAAGCTCTGATACTTAGCCATGATACCAATTAATACAGTGTGCAACCACTGAATTACTAATTATGCTTCATGGTATTCTTGCGCTGTGTATTGTATCCAGATATAGATGCCTTTATTCTTCTTAACACTCATACTGAGTTGTAGTTTAAAGAATATAATTCTTTTTCTTTCCAGGTGCTGCTAAATTTGAAGCTGAATCCTATAGAGTTTGTCCTGTAGGATCTGTAGGATCAATCAGTCAGTCAAGTTCATGTCAAGATCTACTTTTGAAAACACAAGAATATAAAGAGATTTTGCTGAAAATCACATGATCTGAAATGCTGGAAGCCAATTCCAGCACGTCAGCAGAGCTGAATCATCTGGGATGGCTGAAAGGCATTTCCCCAAACCTGAAAAGGATGATTGCTTGCTTCCAGACAGCTCAAGACATCTTAATCTACATGTTATTGCTCCTCCTGGCCAAACACCTGAACAGCCAGAGGTAACTCCACCAATCTGACAATGGATTTGTGCACAAAGCCTGGCCTCTGATGTGTATATCTCCACCTTGCCTTAGGACAAATTGTGGTCATAAAAAGCCAGGGGTCCTGAGACAAGGAGAACTTAGTTCCTTTAGCTAAGTCTTCTCTGACTCTGTATAATGCCTTTCAAAATTATGTTTCATCTCTGGTCTCTTATTTAATTTACACTCAGCCCCTTCTCCAGATTGCTGACCCCTTCTAGATGCCGGATCAAGACGATCAGCATTACTGAAACATAAGTAGTAAAAAATTATTTACTGGACTGTTTACATATCACTTTGTTTTCCATAAGACACATGACATGAACGTTTGATTAAAGATAAAATTTTGATCATATGTTTGATGAAAATTTATATAGTATTTTAAACTGGGGTATTTTGGGGGAATCTAACTAAGTTTTAAGCACATTTTGTAAGTGAAAGCCAGCACTATTGAATTATACAACCTCAAATTGCCCAAATACCAACTGTTTAAACAACATACAAACAAACAACTTGTCATTCACATTTTAACTAGAGGCCCGGTGAATGAAAATTCATACACTGGAGGGGGGAGTCCCTCAGCCCGGCCTGCCCCCTCTTCACAGTCCGGGAGCCCTCAGTGGCAGGAGGCGACCCTGCGATCAGGGAAAGGCGATGCTCCATCACACCTCTGCTACTGCCACTGCCAGCAGCGCAAGCCTCGGCTGGCCCTGGTTACCTGAGCCTTGGGTGGCCTTGGGTGGCTGGTCAGCCGCCATCTAAGACCACCATATTTTAATGGTGCTAGTTGATAGATTTTTTTTTACATATTCCAATTTTATTCCCATATTTGGTCCTAAAGATTTAGACAGACATAATTTTGATAGTTGCTGCTATGGCTCCTAGTTAGCTGTATTAAAAATGTTATAGTGCCATTGGACTTATGTAATTTTAAACACTGATTTAAAAATCTTTCCTCGTGGGGGAAATAAAGTTTGCCTAAGGCTTTTCTACTTTTCCATTTATTGATTGATTTTTTTAGAAAGAGTCTTAAAATTACAAAAAAGTTCCAAGTTTCAGGACAAAGAACTCTTTTTCCCTGAACCATTTGAGAGTAAATAGTTGACACCATGCCACCATGCCTTATTCCTTTAGAACATTCCACTTGTCTACCATACCACCATCACAATCAGAAAATTCATAGTAATACATTCCATAATTTCATCCTCACATTCTTTTCAAATTTTGCCACTTGTCTGTCGCATCTGTTATAGCGTAAAGACCCTGTTCAGATCCATGTGTTACACTGAGCTGTAGAGTATATTCTTCTCCTTCAGTCTGGAACAGGTCTTTAGTCTTTCCTTGATTTTTATGACCTGGAATCTTTTGAAGAGGAAGTTCCACTAATGTATGTAGAATGTCCTTCAATTTCAGATCATGATTTTCCTGATGTTTCCTTATGATAATATTCAGATCAGACATTTTTAGCAAGAGCATCACAGAAGTAGTCCTATAGCCATGGTCGGCAAACTGCGGCTCGCGAGCCACATGTGGCTCTTTGGCCCCTTGAGTGTGGCTTTTCCACAAAATACCACGTCCTGGGTGAGTCTATTTTGAAGAAGTGGCATTAGAAGGAGTTTAAGTTTAAAAAATTTGGCTCTCAAAAGAAATTTCAATCATTGTACTGTTGATATTTGGCTCTGTTGACTAATGAGTTTGCCAACCACTGTCCTATACTCTTCTCATTGCATCCTGTAATGTGACCTATAATTTTGATTTGCCATTTTTAGTGAGGTTAATGTTGATCAGTGAAGGTACTATCTGCTGGGTTTCTCCTCTGTAATGTTTCCTTTTTCACTTCACAAGTATTGCTTTATAGGGAAGTTTTTAGAGTCAGTGTAAATATCTCTTCTTCATTAAACTTTTGATTTATTCACTTATCAATATGAACTCACAGTTTATTTCATTTAATGGGTTATAATTTGTTAAAATTATTTTTAGAATTTTTCTTTTAGAAATATTCTGCATTTGGAAGTTTCAGTCTTATAGAAAAGTTATAAGAATAGTACAAAGAATTCCTAAAACCATTCCTCAAAGGTTAACATTTTATTACATTTACTTTATTCTTTCTCCCTTCTTGTCTATTACCTAAATAAATGTAAATGTAGGTTTGTTAGATATAATATATGAATCATTTGTAAGTTGCAGACATGATGCCTCTTTATTCCTAAATACTTTAGTGTGCATTTCCTAAGAAAAAGGAATGATCTTACATAATCCTATATAATCCTATATAATAAAGAGGTAATACGCAAATTGACCATCACGCCAGTACACAAGATGTCCACCCTCATGTGGTCAAAGATGGTTGCCACAAGATGGCCACCACAAGATGGCCGGCAGGGAGGGCAGTTGTGGGTAATCCCGCTAGCAGGAGAGGGCAGTTGGGAGCGATCAGGCCTGCGGGGGAGGGCAGTTATAGGCAATCAGGCCTGCAGGGGAGGGTAGTTAGGGGTGACCAGCCCGGCAGGGGAGGGTGGTTAGGGGTAACCAGGCTGGACAGGGAGTGGTTAGGGGGTGATCAGGCTAGCAGGCAGAAGTGGTTAGAGGCAATCAGGTAGGCTGACAGGTGAGCGGTTGGGAGTCAGCAGTCCTGGATTGTGAGAGGGATGTCCGACTGCCCATTTAGGCCCAATCCCTCCAGGGGTCCCAGATTGGATAGGGTGCAGGATGGCTGAGGGACACACACCCCCACGAATGAATTTTGTGCACCAGGCCTCTAGTTTTAGTATAATTGTCAAAGTCAGGGAATGAAAATTGGGTCAGTATTAATATTTAATCTCGGATATTATTCAGATATTTGCTATTGTCTCAATAATATCCTTTACAGTTCAAGTAAATCCAAGATGATGTGCTATGTCCAATGCCTTGGGGTACCGATCCGAGAGGGTGCCCTGGGGTACTGGACCCCCCTGCCGGCCGCCCCGCTAGAAGTGCATTGGGTAGCTGCCGCTGAGTTTGGGCACTGGGGCCCAGGCACAGCGGCTCTGAGTGGCCCAGCGAGAATGCAGCTGTGTTTTGCAGACCTTGGCCCGCACCTCACCCTTCCCAGTCTGGGGGAGGGTCCCGCTGAGCTGAGTCCATCGCAGGACCGCTGTGCGTGTGTGGGTGCCCACAGGGATTCTCCCATAGTGTGCCCAAGGGGGTGGGGGGACTTGGAGGGCTTTCCTGCCCCGGGTGCCAGCTCTCAACCCTCCAGCGACTCTCCTTCCGAGATGGCAGCCAGCGGGCATGCTGTGCGGGGACAGTTGGCCCTCTTTTCCTGGGGGGCATTCCGCTCCAGGGCTGATGGATGGATGGATGGAGGGAGGGAGGGAGGCAGGGAGCTGCTTCCCTGCAGGTGAGGGTCGCGCAGCAGGAGGAGGCCCAGGTGTGAGCGTGGAAGGATGGGCTGGCCTCCAGGGAGTCAAGGAGCAGCCCTGCGTATCTGTGGTGGTGGGATCCCCGCTTTGTTTACCTGGTGGCCCATCCACGTCCCGTGCCTTACCTCCATGTCCACCCTCCGTTGTCGCGCGGGGTCCCTTCCTTCATGGGTCCACACCCACTCGCTTGCTTGCGACAACACTCCCAGGGGTCACCTCCGATGCACCCCCAGAACCTGCCGCCTGCTGCGAGGGTGTCACCCCTCTGCCCCCCACCTCCGGACGGGGCGTGGTGTTGGGGGAGAGGGGTTGTAGGCTTGTGCCCCCGGGAGAAAAAGAGGATCTAGGTCCTCTCGCCATGGTCCGGTGGGTGGGGGATGTGGGCATCGCGAGGTGGTTGAAGGTGGTTTTCCACGGAAGCCAGTTGGCGTTTCCTGGGTTCCGAGGACCTTCCCTGGGCTGGAGGGCCTCTGGCGGTGAGACCGCGTGTGCCCCATGCAAGGACAACTCGAGTCCCGGTCTTATTTTTTCCTTCCCACGAGGCCTCAGCGCCCCGGCCCCCACTCCGCCGCCTTCTCTCCGCCCTCGCTGCCCGCTGCCTGGGGGTGGTCGCCTCATCTCCTCGGTGTCCCTCATTCCCCTCGCCTCTGGCCTCTGGCGGGAAGAGGGCTGCCTGGGTTGGTGTCCTCCGGCTTCTTCTAAGGCTTTTCATCTGACTAAATCAGGCTCACCAGAATAATCCTCCTTTTAATTCAAAATTAACTGAATTAATGACATTTGCAAAATTCCTTTACAGTTGCATATTCTAATGGCTAGGTAAATCACAGATCCGGCCCACACTCAAGGGAAAAGAATTATAAAGGCTGAGACACCAAAAGGCAGACATTATGAGGTCATCCTATTCCGAGGTCTGTCTGCTACCATTATGTAATGTTCCTGAGTCTTCCCAGGAATGAATGTTGAAGCTTACTGGATGCTTATTTTCATCTATTAATTTTTTTCTAACATGTTAATGTGGGCGTGGCCAGGTAGCTCAGTTGGTTAGGGTATCATCCCTACACACCAAGGTTGTGGGTTTGATCCTTGGTCAGGGCACGTGTAAGAATCAACCAATGGATGCATAAGAAAGTGGAACAGTAATTAATGTTTCATTCCTTTCTCTCCCATCCTCTCTCTCTAAAATAAACCTTTCAAAATGTGTTCAGGTGAATTACATTATCGGCTCTTGTTAAACCAACCTTGCGTTTCTCAGATAAACTGAACTTGTTTATGATATTTTTGTTGTTGGTTTGTTTCACTCATTGCTACTTTTTCCTCTCTGTTCATGGGAAATGATAATACAAGGAATTTTAAATACTTTAACTCCATTTATACTTCTCGAGACTTGTGTCGTGTTGCATTGTATTTGAATTCTGTCTTTACTTTTTAATACATTTTTATTGATTTCAGGGAGGAAGAGGGAGAGAGGTTAGAAACATCAGTGATGAGAGAGAATCATTGATTGGCTGCCTCCTGCATGCCCCCTACTGGGATTGAGCCTTCAACCCTAGCATGTGCCCTTGACTGGACTTGATCCCAGGACCCTTTAGTCCTCAGGCTGATGGCTCTATCCACTGAGTCAAACCAGCTAGGGCTTATTTTTTATTGTACTTATTTAGATATACTTTAGTCCTCGTCTAATGTTATGTGGCACCCATGTCCAGGGAGGCCTCCTGGATTTGAGCTTCAACCCAGCATTCTGCTCTGGACTACCTTGATCCACTGGTAGAAGACAGACAAGTGGGCATTTGCCTCCAATTCCTAAGGGGAGGGAAAGAGCTGAGGTCATGGGCTTAGCGACAAACCGAGCCTCACCCCCAAACACAGTGACCTTAGCACTGCCCCTTCCCACCTGAGGTGCATGAGAGGGCCCCTTCCTGGGCACAGGGAACCACTCACCCAAGATATACTTACTGATTTTAGAGAGAGGGGAAGAGAGAGAGGTAGATGATGATAGTTAGGTAGGTATATAGAAAAATGCTCCAACCAACCTCAGTTACAGCCAGGGCTAATTTTGTCTTGTATTTTTTAAAAACACTAGACATGTGAGCTGGCAGGTGGCCAACACTACAGGGGCTGGTGCTTCTGGGCCCCTGCTGCTCCTGGCAGCACTGCACCTCTGGCTGCGGCTGCAGCCCCGCAGCCCTCGCGCCTCTGCCCTGCACCCCGCAGATCCATGGGCCCCCTTTCCTCAGGGGAACCTAGTCACTGTGATGTGGTCCTGGTGTGTTGTCAGCCCGCAATAGCCATGAACTTGGGAATGCGATGGGAAGTGCCTGGGGGAGACATTCAGTGCTGCAGCTGCACTGATGGTGGGGGGAGCCATGAAGTTCAAAGTCAGCTCCTGGCTGCCAGGTGCTCCTGGAGGACCAGGAACCTACCCTGCAGCTGCTCCACATCTCAAACCCAGTTTGAATCAGGACAGTGAGGCGTCCAATGTCCCGCGGACCCTCCAGCAGGCTTCTTGAGGACCGAGTCATCAGCAGGAGCTGTGGAGTCTCTACCCCATCGTGAGTCTCAGGCCAGGGGTGGAAGGTGCCAGCCATGTGGGCGTCCCAAGAGCATCCCCGCCCAGCCGTTCCCCGCAGGACAGGGGGAGGACTCTTCATTGCTGCTTTAGTCCTGAGCTTGCTGTGCAGGTGAACAGGCCCTCACCGGAGAGCTCTGAAGGCACCTCCTGTGGGAGAGCCAAGACCTGCTAGCCTCGCGGGCAGAGACCCACAGTGCAGGGCAGGGACAGGGACAGGGAGGGTCCTCAGAGTCACGAGGCGGGGGAGGGTGTTGCCACGGGAATTCCCCAGAGGTGTGCAGGGCATGGCAGGCGGTTTCCTGGATAGATTCCGGAAGGGGGTGCTCTCACAGAACTGTGCTCCCCTGGAAGACGTGCTGATCACCTGAGGGATCCCCATGGGAAGGTGCTTCCTGAGGAGGAGAGCCACCTCCATCAGGACACTGTTTCTGCGGGTGTCGCCCACACTTATGGGAAGGTCCCTGCAGAGCTGTTGAGCATCTGTAAACGGGTGTGGAGACCACCAGCTTTGATTTGTGGCTGAAGTAGATGAGGGGTGTTCCGCAGACCTAGAAGCCGTGGGTCATAGAATCGGCACAGGACTCTGGAGGGCCCGAATGTTTGGTGGGGAAACTTCAGGCTGAGTTGGGTGGACCCGAGGGGGAAGTGGCAGGAGCTGGGGGACCCCAGCCCTGCTACTTGCCGTTGCATGTGGGTCAGGGTAGGTGGTCTCCAGGGACTTCGTTCACTGGCTGGCCAGCAAGGCGGGGGGCTAAAGACCTACGGGGGCGGGGAGGGAGGGAAAGAGTCAGCTGGACATAAGGATGGTGGCCATCGGACCTAAAAGCTTCCAGGACAGCCTGTGGCTGAGAGAGACGTGTGAAACAAGGATGCTGTCCTCCCCTCAGTGTTCACAGGGCCTCACGGACCTGTGGGGACTCAGGGAATGGCAGGGACCATTGTCAGTGTGAGGCCAGATGAGGGTGACTCTAAGGGAGGGCCGAGTGTGGGAGTGAAGCCGAGGAGAGTGGGAGGGCTTGATGACCTGCTCCCTCAGCAGCTCCAGGCCGGCTCTCCTGGGCCCACTGTGTGTCGCTTCATGTTCGCACAAAGTTTCCTTTTTAAAAATCAACCCTGATGCTGCAGCATAACAAAAGTTTTATTTATAAATTGAAATATTTGAAAAATACCAAACAGTTCATAAAAGAAAAAATATTTCTAAATCCCGACACATCGTTTCTAATTAGAATTCATTACCTATCATTCTTGGCTACAAGTTGGCTTGTTCAGAAATCTTGAGTGGCTGAGAGTTGGGCTTTCAGCCTGGATTGCAGAATAGCTTCCAGTCACACGGTTGGGACAAGTATATGGGCCGGAAAACAACTCAGAGTAATGCTGTGTGGTCCTGTATTCGCTTCTGAGCAGTAGTCACTTATCCCAAAGCTTGGGGTTTCTGGAAGTCAGATCACTTTCTGTGGCTGTCTGAGTAAAGTGGGCAACTTAGACTTGGGAAAGAATACATTTAATTCTCAGTTATGGACCTTGCTTTTAAAGTTCATTTACTATGAATGGACTAATGCATGTTTTCTTTTGCCATTTCACATAAATCCTGGAAGTCACAGTTTACTACTCCTACTGAAAATGCTAAATTTTTGTGAATATAAGTAAAATCAAATACTCTCAGGGTTTTAGCGCCAGAGGGAAGGATAGTCTCAATAGTTGACACTTGGAAAGAATTTGCTTTCTTGCCTAACGTTTACCTAATATGAGTGAGTTTCTATCAGAGCTGGGAATCTTTGGTACAAGAATATGGCCTCAGTTTAGGTGTAACTATAGGGGAAAGCATGTCATTAACTTTTGACAGTACTCTGAAAACTGTAATTGAGGAGAGCGACAGCATGTCTGTTGTACACAGTGGAGGGTGTGCCCCTATGTTTAAGGGATATTCCCCAAAACCACCAACTAAATCACTTTAGTAACGTTTTAAGCCAGTAGTACCAAGAGGGAATTCCATTAAAACTGGTCTTATGACAGACATTAACTGTGCTCAGGTTTTATTAGACTAGCTAGGTCCTACTTAATATTGAAATCTTCACGTAATGAAATGCAGTCATAGACTATAAATATGAAATAAAATCAGAAAAGCATTAGTAAGTACAAAGCCTTTATTGTTGCTATTCCATACAAGCCTAGAAACGGTCTCTTTCTTAAAGAAAAGTACAACTTCTCTTTTCTTGAGAGTAGAATTGCTCCAATAAATCATCTCTTTGCAGTGACCCTGTCACAATAACAGTCTATCTCTGAGTTGTATTAGTTGGCTGTCACCATCGCACTAACAGACAATCTCCATTTTCCACAGAATAAAACTGTAATGACTGTTGGTCATTTCTAGTTCAATCTGTGTGCCTGGCCTCTAAAATTAGAACAAAGGGTTGGGGTGATTAAGACAGATCTGACAAAGCATATTGCATGCACCTGCCCCTAAAACAGCTGTCTGGTCTCATTTGAGAATCAGCCAAGGAGACTCAGTTTAATGGCCTGCCATTGCTATGGGGCTTTCATAGGCCAGCAGCAGGTCTGACACAGGGATCTTGAGAAGATGGGATAGCAGTCCTTTCACCTTCTGATTTGTCATGGAGTCTGTCAAAGAAAAGAAATCATCAATGCTCTCAAATGACAGTCATCTGTCACACGCACTCACAGTATAAGACAGCGGGTGCAGTGACAGCTGAAACTCATTTCAGTGTTGATCCACCCAAGTGACCTAGAAGGCTAAGCCCCAGGGAGCACCTGGCCTGGTCTCAGCACTCACGGAGCCAGGGCTTGGCCCCAGTGCCTTTGTCAGTGAGTTTTCACACCATTCAGTGGTGTCTGACACTCCCTCCTCCATCCCAATCACCAGAAGTCATATTATCTGCAGAGGAAAAAATGTGAGGAGAATCATGAACTTTTCTTTGTAAATCTTTGTGGTTGCGATGACCTAAGTAAAGGGCCTCTGTGAAGTGAGGGTGATTACATGATTTGCTAAGATCTTCCCTGAAGGCAGCCGGTAGTTATCACAGCGGGTCATTGTGCTCCAAACACGTACTGGTGACCATCAGGCAAGGGATGCAACATAGTGAGTAAATGCTTTGGTTTGTTCAGAAAATACTATGTATGAGCTTTTCTCCAAAGATAGTTGTGATAGATACTGAATATTTGATTATGAGAAATATAGTTTCTTTGAAGCTTTAGCTGGAGATACAAAATAGTGTGGCGATCCTACAAATATCACATGGGTTCAAATATTTTTCTATCAAAAACCATTTTTGTAAAGGCTGTGTTTTTTATGTAACTTGTGATAATACATTTTCTTTATTTTAGAAAAAATAAAATAAAATAAGAAATAAAAACACTAGACATGTTTATAACTCTTCATGATGAGTCAGTGTTTATTCAAATTTACCTACATATTTAACTCTTTCCCTCCTCTGTTTTCTTCTTACATCTCAAAACTTCATATGGGCCAATTTTTCTTCTGTTGGTAGTGTCCAACCTTTAGAATTTTCATCAGTGAGAACTGCCATGGAATGAATCTCTGTTTAAAATGTTTATGTTTCTTCTACTATTGGCCCTAGGTTCACTGCTTAGAGAATTCTCGGTTGGTAGCTATTGTCTTCGATCTTATGGAAGATGTCATGCTGCTGCCTTTTGGCTCCCATAATTGCTGTTGAGAACCTGGCTTTCCAAGTGTTCCTTCTTTGAATGTAACCTATTCCCACCCTTCCCCTGCCCCTTGGAATCTTTGGTTATTTGTAAGAATTTACCATTTGTTTTTTGTTCATTTTTCAGGCAAAATACAATATTCAGAGTCTAGGGCTTCTGTAGGGCCAGGCCTTATAAGTGTGCAGTGTGTTGTTTTCTGCCATGTGATTGTAGCAACTTTGATTTCTTTCTATGCTCTCAGGATTTCAGGCAAGCACTTTACATCTTAAGCAATGTGAGATTTTGACATTAGTGAAGCACTGTAGTTATGACCACTTTGATCACAAAGAAGTTTTGTGTGTGTGTGTGTGTGTGTGTGTGTGTGTGTGTGATTTTTGTGTAGCAAAGATGGAAATTTATTGAAGAACATGTGCAGACTCCCACGTGGGGAAGGGGAAAGAATCTCACAGCACAAAGTTCCATGTCGGGAGGGGGAAAGAGTCCCACCGAGTTCCTGTTTCCAAGGTTTATAAAGGCTGCAGTTCCTGTGACAAGTGTTTGTTTTTATGCAGCCAGTGTGAGAGAGGCTGGTCATAAGCTAATGGTGGGCAGTCCTGGTGCCTAGCAGTGGCTGCCTTCAGAATTTAGATTTACTGTAGTTTTATTTTAAACTATGCTGGTGTTTTGTTTGTTTTGGTTTACCCTCACCTGAGGATATTTTTCCATTGATTTTTAGAGCAAGGGGAAAGGAGGGGGAGAGACAGAGAAAGAGAAACATCTATTGTATTGTAAATCATGGAATGAGATACAAGACTCCTTAATGAGCCAATTAATTAGGAGTCTTTATTGCACGTGACCCTGGGGGAGGTGTCTTTTTCCAAATCTCTGAGCCCTGACATAGAGGAAGTGTCTCCTATTTATACTTTTTGAGCCACTTTGTTAGCAGATATTACAAAGGGCTCTGTGTGAGTTATTGTTACAGACAGTTGTAACCTTGAATACATAATGAGTTTGTACTTGGCATAATTTTTATCAGTATTAGTCTATTTTAGTCTATTACATTGGATAGCTAGCTTGCAAGGTCAGACAGTTAAGTTTATCTTTTTCTATTACTTGAACTAAAAACAAAGTCATTTTACAGAAAAACAGATTGTCTTAAAGTGACAGAGTTTACAATGACAGAGTTTACAGGACTAGGGACTATCTAACAATAGAGGAGAATTCAAACAGCAATTTTTTATATAAGATGGAGGTTACTATGCTTCACATCTATGTGAGATTGTTGCCTTCGGCATGTGCCCTAAGGCCGGGATCCAGCCTGCAACCAAGGTATGTACCCTAGACCAGGAATTGAACCTGTGACCCTTAAGTCCACAGGCTGACACTCTATCCACTGAGTCCAACCAGCTAGGGCTAAACTATACTGGCTTTTAATCAGCTTCACAGGGGCTCGGCAGACAGTGCGCAGTAACAACTGCAGCTGGGGCGAGGATTCGCTTATAAGGGCAATAAATCTTGGTTGGGAGTAATTATTTGCTCCTTTTATAATTTGAATTTCAACTAGGTCTGCAGGCCAGGAACTTAGCGCAAGTAAATTGCATGTGTGAGCTAAGAACTAGTGTGTAAGTTACAATGCATGTACTGGTGCAGATTGGCTGCCTACTTTCACACTGTTTCTTTGGAGAGGTCAACCCATGGATTCACATGGTTTATAGAGACTTTTTAAAAGTCATTGCCCACTTTGTGGTGTCAGTTTGTCTAAGGATTTGTTAATTTAGGTAAACTGTAATCTTTCTTTCAGATGTCTGAGACCTAAACTGTGACTTTGCCCATAGAAAGCGGTAGAACTTTATTAACAAACTCACAAAAAGATGTGAGCCTTATAAAGAAAACATGGCACATTCTTGGGTTGCAGTGGAAAAACACATCAATAAGCCATTTCAAAGGTCCCTAAAATCAACTTAGAAATTCCATCACTGGAGGCTACATTCTCAAGGAATCAGCTTTGCAAGGAGAAAGCAGAGTGGTTTGAAAAGTGTGCTTCAACTTTGCTGTAAGAATAAATGCAATAGAATAATAAGAAGAATGCAATAAAAAATAAGGCTGATTTAGCTAGAGCAGTGGTCGAAAAACTCATTAGTCAACAGAGCCAAATATCAACAGTACAACGATGACTGAAATTTCTTTTGAGAGCCAAATTTTTTTAACTTAAACTTCTTCTAATGCCACTTCTTCAAAATAGACTCTCCCAGGCCGTGGTATTTTGTGGAAGAGCCATACTCAAGGGGCCAAAGAGCCGCATGTGGCTCGTGAGCCGCAGTTTGCCGACCACTGAGCTAGAGGAAGCAACAGATTCCTTCATGAGGAAGGCTAAGAGTTTGAGGATCAGACTCAACAAAGTGAAGGGGCATTGAGCTGTGTAAGGTCAGGATAGACACATGGGGATGATGCGCCTGCTCTTAAACAGGGTTTTGGGAAATGAGTTGTGTTTTCATTGTTACTAGATCAGAAAGAGTGCCTGGGCCCCATCAAATTTAGTGAGGAAGAGAAGCAGGATCCCAGCTGCCTGGAGTGATCCCTACAGGGTGTGTCTGAAAGTTGCAGAAAGACTCCCTAGTGAGAGCAAGGAGGGCCCTCCAATCACATAGTGGGACAAAGATATGAATTGGCTACAGACTATCAGGACATGTTTGAGAGGGGAAATTGCTGGAAGCCAATTCCAGCTTGTCAGCAGGGCTGAATCATCTGGGAATGGCTAAAAGGCATTTCCCCAAACCTGAAAAGGATGCATAAAATGATTGCTTGCTGCCATTCAGCTCAGGGCATCTTAATCTACAAGTTATTGCTTCTTACTGGCCCAAACACCTGAATAGCTGTAGGCTATTCCCCAATCTGACAATGGACTCTGTAGACTAACCCTGGCCTTTGATGTGTATATCTCCACCTTGCCTTAGAACAAATTGTGTTAATAAATAGCAAGGGGTCCTGAGACAAAGAGAACTTGGTTTCTTTAGCTAATCTCCTCTGGCCCCCATAAGGCCTTCCAAAATTATGTTTAGTCTCTGGACTCTTATTTAATTTATGCACAGGGCCTTCTCCAGATTTCTGAACCCTTCTAGATACCGGATCAAGAACCCAGGCATTAGGAAATCAGGATAGTTCAGTGTGAACATTCAGAAGTTAGTGACTTTTAAGGAGACCATTCATTGTACGATGTAACTTGGGGAAAATGCTCAAGAAATTATGGTGAAGATTGGAGGGAAGGTGCAGAAAAGATGAGCTAAAAGGAAGGAAGGGAAAAGGAAAGACTATCATATTGATTGAGTTATTGGTTTTGTTACTGATGTTGGTCTGAAGGAATGATCTCTTCTGAGAGGGATTATCTAATCAGGGAAATTTGATTGTGGACAAAATTTGTTTAAATAGCTGATGCTTTTGGTACACCAGAATTTGCTGTTTTCACATATCTCACTGTGGAAAACTGCATAAAATAAAATCCAAAGCAATATATTAGAAAAAGTTTCTAAAGCAACTATCAACAAGGAAGAAAAAGAACGAACTCAGATCTGGTGAAGATCATGGACCTACATGGTTGAGAATAAAGAAACCTCTGAGGTGGGTTAATCTGCTAAGTCTTACTGAAACTGCTAGTGGAGGAAACTGAAGAGGACAGGCATAAGGCATGAAGGAAGCAGCAGATAGTAAACATCTCTGGAGCAGTGACGCAGAAGGCTCTGGGGTGCACTTCTCCAAAAGCAACTTCATTTCAGAATGGCTGTGGTTCTGCTGAAACAGTTCTGGGGACCAAGCAGGTGGGAGAACATTCCCTGGGAAACAGGTTTCCCATAGAAATTCCACAGTAAGTGGCAGCAACCATTGTGACTCAGGACCAAAAACACTGGTTTATGGGAGAACGTGGAGACTATGTCACAAGATAGAGCCCATACACGATGCAGCACTAAAATGCCAGGAAGCAGGCACTCAATGGTGGAGTCAAAACTGAGAGACTAAAACGGCTGAATGGGAAAGACTTCTCAGTTAGGACCTGATACCTGGGACTACCTCCACTGCAAACTTTAAAGAACAAAAGGCAGGACTATCTTAAATGATAATTCTGGGGGTGGGGATGGCGCGGAATGAGTGAATTACATTCCCTATTACATCTTGGTTGCACATATAGAATAAACCTCACAGTGTCAAATGTAACCTTCTTTCAGCAGCTGTGTGTCGCTGCAGGTTGCCCAGGACCAAACCAGAGAGGGTCAGACCTGCATTACCACCATTTGTCCACCATCCAGAACTGAAATATCATTGCTGACATGTACACATAAGGAACTGTTTGACATTGAAATTGGGACTCAAAAGAACTGTTGGCCCAGAAAGAAACTCACTACAGACTGATTCATTTGCCTCTCAGCACAACCATTATTGCTTGCCTTATTTTTGGTTCTTATAAGTGTATTTCTAGTATCACATGATCTCACTCATCTGGGGGAAATAATGAACAACCTAAACTGATGAACTAAAACGGACCCGGAGACAGGGAAGCATCGATCAGACTGTTGGGCAACGGAGGGAAGGTAGGGGAGGGTGGGGGTAAGGGGGAGAGGTCAACCAAAGGATTTGTATGCATGCATATAAGCCTAACCAGTGGTCATGGACAACAGGGGGGTGGGGAGGGGTTTGGGATGGGAATGGGGGGATGAGGACAAATATGTGATACCTTAATCAATAAAGAAATTAAAAAAAAATTATTAATTAATTTCAAATTCAAATTAACACTATATAAAGGTCAAATTTGTACTGGATTTTTAAATTAAATAAAACCTTTAAAATATTTTCATAATAAAAAAAAAAAAAAGAAATTTCTCTACCATTCACAACAGCATGGATGGACATGAAGAGAATTATGCTAAGCAAAATAAGCCAGTCGGAGAAAGACAAATATCATATGATCTCATTCATTTGTGGAATATAATAGACAACATAAATCAATGAAAAAAAATAGATCCAGAGATAGAGAAGCATGGAACAGACCATCAAACTTCAGAGGGAAGGAGGGGGGCTGCGGGTGGTAAAGAGATCAACCAAAGGACTTGGATACATGCATATAAGCTTAACCAATGGACACAGACACTAGGGGGATGAGGGCATGTGCTGGGAGGTAGGGGAGGCCGGGGAGAGGTCAATGGGCGGAAAAGGAGACATATGTAATACTTTAAACAATAAAAAATTTAAAAAATAAATTTCTCAACACATTAGGACATTAAAAAAAGTGGGTTATAACATGCACTGTTTGAAAGTGTACAAATGTGATTCTTAGTACATTAACTATGTTGTAAAACCATCACCACTCGCTAATTCCAGAATATTCCCATCACACCCAAAAGAAACCCTGTTCTTTTTTAAAAAAATATATTTTTATTGATTTCAGAGAGGAAGGGAGGAGAGAGAGAAATATCAATGATGAGAGAGAATCATCAATTGGCTGCCTCTTGCATGTAGCTTACTCGAGTTCAAGCCTGCAACCTAGGCATGTGCCCTTGACTGGAATCGAACCGGACCCTTTATTCCTGAGGCTGATGCTCTATCCACTGAGCCAAAGCAGCTAGGGCAGAAACCCTGTTCTTATAAGCCAGTGGTCGGCAAACTCATTAGTCAACAGAGCCAAATTCAACAGTACAACGACTGAAATTTATTTTGAGAGCCAAATTTTTTAAACTTAAACTATATAGGTAGGTACATTGTTATTAACTTAATTAGGGTACTCCTAAGCTTGCCTTTGCTAAAAACTCAAGGGGCCAAAGAGCCACATGTGGCTCGTGAGCCGAGGTTTGCCGTCCATTGTTATAAGCAGTCAGTCCCACCTCTCCCCTCCTCAATCCCCTGGCCACAACAAATTCACTTTTTATGTATGGATTTGCCTGTTTTCTACATTTCCTATAAATAGAATCAATCAATCACTGTGTAGACTTTTGTGACTGGCATCCTTAACTTATGTTGTTGCCAAGGTACACCCATATCATCATGTATTGCATTCCTCATTTCTTCTTCTTTTTTTTTTTTAACTTTTGAGAGTATTATAGATATCCCTCTTACCCTTCCCCCACTACCCACCTCCACCTGGTTTCTGCCCCATCCCAGGCCTTTACCACCCTTACCACCCTATTGTCTGTATCCATCGGTAATGTATGGATACATGTAATTTCTTTGGTTAATCTCTTCCTGGCCCCTTTTTCCCATTCCCTCTGAGATGTGTCAGTCTGTTCCATGTTTCCATGCCTCTGGTTCTATTTTATTCATCAGTTTATTTTGTTCATTAGATTCCTTGTTCATTTATTTTTATTTTTAGATTCAATTGTTGATAGATATGTATTTATTGCCATTTTATTGTTCCTATTTTGTTATCTTTTAATTCTCCTCCTCCCCCTCCTCCTGTTTATCCTTCAAGAAGACCCTTTAACATTTCTTGTAATACTGGTTTGGTATTGATGAACTCCTGTAGCAGCTTTTCTTTGTATGGGAAACTCTTTATCTAACTTTCAAATGATAGCTTTTCCAGGTAGAGTAATCTTGGGTGTAGATCCTTGCTTTTCATCACTTTGAATATTTCTTGCCACTCCCTTCTGGCCTGCAAAGTTTCTGTTGAGAAATGAGCTGACAATCTTATGAGAGCTCTCTTGTAGGGAACTAGCTGCTTTTCTCTTGCCACTTTTAAAATTCTCTCCTTGTCCTTAACCTTTGGCATTTTAATTATGATGTGTCTTGGTGTGTGCCTCTCAGGATTCATGTTGTTTGAGACTCTCTGTGTTTCCTGGACTTATTTCTTTCACTAGGTAAGGAAGTTTTGTGTCATTATTTTTTCAAATAGGTTTTGTTATTTCTTGATCACTCTCTTCTCCTTCTGGTATGTCCATGATGTGAATGTCTGTATACTTGAAGTTGCCCCAGAAGCTCCTTACGTTGTTTTCATTTGGGGGGATTCGTTTTCCTTTTTTGCTGTTCTGATTGGGTGTTTTTTTGCTTCCTTATATTCCAGATTTTTTATTCAATTCTCAGCATCCTCTATTCTACTATTTATTTCCTGTAAATTATTATTTATTTCAGTTAGTGTGCACTTCATTTCTGACTGATCCTTTTTTATGTTGTTGATATTCTCACTAAGTTCCTTGAAATTCTTACCAAGTTCCTTGAAGTTCTCATTAAATTCCTTGAGCATCCTCTAACCATTGTTTTTAATTCTGTACCTGGTAGTTATCTTGCTTCAATTTCATTTAGTTCTTCTTCTGGAGATTTCTCATGTTCTTTCATTTGTGACATGTTTTGCTGTTCCTGCATTTTGGCTGCTTCCCTGTGTTTGTATTAGGTAGATCTTCTGTCTCCCAGACCTGGTAGAGTGGCCTTGTATAATAGGTGTCCTGAGGAGCTCAGTGCTTAGCCTCTTAGTCACAATGAGCTGGGCACACCAGGTGTGCCCCTGTGTGAGCTGTGTCCTATTGTAGTTGAGCCTTGACCTCTAGGCCTACCACTTGGCAGGATTGACTCCAACTACAATAGGAGAGCTGCTGTGCAGGAGACAACCATATGAAGCAGGACGTGCATCCATGAGGCTTTGTTGCTCCCTGAGATGGTGCTTTAAGTGTGTTGCTCATAGATGAGTAGAGTTGTAATCTGTTATGGTCTGAATCTGTCCACCAGGTGCATTGGCTCTGGGGCCTCCCAGGAAATTCAAAGTCAGCTGCTGCCTGGGGCTACCTCACAAGAGTTACAGAGTGATCTGCAGATGGCTGCTATTTGTATTGGACTTGGAAGTTCCCAGTAGAGCCAAGCTGTGAAGGAAAGAAGGCTGGTGCTAGTGCCTTTAGAGCTATGTGGCATGCTGACTCCAGCTATGCTTGTTTGAGAGATTTTAGAAAAGCTTGAAGCCTTAGCCAGGGCAGGCTGTTCATATGGAAAAGACACTGCAAACTGTGTGGGTGGGTCAGGAAATTGCATTGGGTGGGGCCTCAGGGAATCACCAGGGTGATCCAGGCTGATGGAAACTCAGTATGGCTGCCAGTCAACTCTGGGAGGGGGAGATCTCAGCATAGGAAGAATGACACCTGTGAGCACCCTATCTGGGAGAAAGAACGCCCAAATTCTTGCTGTTATGCCAGACAATCCAGTTCCTCCCTGTATGTCCCTGAATCCCACCCTCAAGCCATTGCCATAGTGCTGGAGTTCAGAGGGAGTGGGTCTGAGTAAGTTTGTGTGCTGACCCTTTAAGGGGAACTACCTGAATCTCCAGTAGCCTCCATGTCCCTCAGCCACAATCCTGGCTGGTTTTTATAGCCCAAAGTTATAGGAACTTCTCTTCCCAGCTCTGGAATACTGGGCGGGTGTCTGGTGTGGGGGAAGAACACCTTGATCCTCATAGGAGACCTCTGCAGCTGAGATATCCCTTCTGAGTAAAAACATGTCACACGTGGTAGTCGGACCAACCCGTTCATTGCCTCTGCCCTTCCTACCAGTCTTAATGTGTTCTTGTTTGCATTCAGTCTAATAATTCTGATTCATTTATATGGTTGTATGTATCAAGAATTCATTGCTGCTTTTTTACTGAGCAGTATTCCACCCTTGTATGGATACACCACAGTTGATGGGCATTTAAGTTAGTTCCATTTTTGGCTATTACAATAAAGCTGCTATAAACACAGGTATACATACATTCTTTCATTTCTCTTGAGTAAATGCTTAGGAATAGAATGGTTGGATCATATAGTAAGTGTATGTTTGACTTTATTTTCTTAATGCGGTTTTGGAAGATTGGTGTTATTATTGCTTACAGTATTATTATAATAATATCATTATAACTTCATATATTTTATATTGTATATAATTATGTAAATAGAATTCACCTATGCAAGGTAGATTTTGATGTAGTTTTCTACTTTGGTTGACATTATTGAAAAAATATATTGCCTAGCTAACACTATTCATGGGCACTTTATTTTTTATTTTTTTTATTTTTTTTTAAAATATATTTTATTGATATTTCACAGAGAGGAAGGGAGAGGGATAGAGAGCCAGAAATATCGATGAGAGAGAAACATCGATCAGCTGCCTCCTGCACACCTCCCACTGGGGATGTGCCCGCAACCAAGGTACATGCCCTTGAGCGGAATCGAACCCGAGACCCCTCAGTCCGCAGGCCGACGCTCCATCCACTGAGCCAAACCGGTTTCGGCTATTCATGGACACTTTAAAGTTTTGTTTACTTTAAAAAGTATCCTGTCTCTTTAAATTTTGTTTGTGTGTGCTATAATTTGGTTTATTACTTCAGACTCTATAAGGCTTATTTTTGTTCTTCAGCAGATGTTGACTCTGCCATTTGGTTTGTGATCTCATACACACTGTCTTGCTTTGCATCTACAAGTCATATATCTGTTAGCTCTCCAGTGACTTTCTGATGATGCTTGTTAAAAAAAAAAAACTTAACATGATTGAAGGAATAATGATTTTAATTTAATGAAATGTTGACAATCGTGGTTATATGTTGTATTTAAGTTAGAGTTTTTACTATTATTATGGCCAGACATTTCAGGTGATACGGTAGAAAGGCTTCCATACTTAATACTTTAAGGATGTTAGTTTTATAACTCAGAAAGTAAGACTTGGACAGAGTCCAAGATTAACATTTATAAAGCACCATGTAGGGATTAGGCTCAGTCTTTAGAAGGAAAAGCACTATGTATACATACCCTTCCCAGTTTGTTTTAAAATAGCCAGGATGAAAGGCCTAATGGAAATGGTAGGTGCTTTAGGAGAGCATGCAGAGAAATTTAACCATCAGTTCATATGCTGTCTTAAAATATATTCTCACTCATTATTAATGTTCTCTTTCTCTTCCTCCCCTCCCCCTCCCCCTCCCCCTCTCTCTCCAAAAAAAAAAAAAAAAAAAAAATCAATGAACATGTCCTTGGGTGAAGATTTTTAAAAAAAGGAGAAGAAGAAGAAGCAAATGGATAGGGAATATTCAAGGAGTTTCCAGATATGATTAAATAGCCATGTTTAGCTGGAGCAAACAGTAAGGAAATAGTGGGTGGCAGAGATGAAAAAGCATCTATACATATAAAAAGCCTAAGAGATCATCTGACCGGTAGCTATGACGTGCAATGACCACCATGGGGCAGATGCTCAATGCAGGAGCTGCAGAGCTGCAGCGACTTGGTAGCAGAGGTTCTTGGGTCATGCACCCCAGAACTAGAGAGAAGGGAGCCCAATTCCGGGGTACATCGTCTGAGAAGCACCCTATTGCAATCTAGGACCCCACTGGGGGGTATCAGAGAGCCGGTTTCGGCCTGATACCCGCAGGCCCGGCCAAGGGACTCCACCTGCAGGAGGGACCCTGCTCACTCCACTGAGGCTCTTCAAGCCCTGGCGAGGGACCCTGGGAGGTTGGCTCCAGGGTGTTTCTGGCCAGTCTCATCCATTCCAGCCCTGTGGCCACCTTCTATTGAATTTCCTTCCCATGTGCACAAATCCATGCACCGCAGCACTAGTTAATAGATAAGGACCAAATAATGGAGGTCCATAAATGCTAAGCTGAAGAAGTTTTTTTATTTGACTTGTCTATTGAGAAACTATTAAACATTTTTAAATAGGGAAGTGATGGGTCACATTCATTTAAGAAAATTAATCTGTCAATCAACTGCAAGATGAATTAGATGAGAAATTAGAGAATGCTTCAGAAGATGGTGGTTGTGCCATGGCGGGTGTGGCTCAGGTGGTTGGGTGTTGTCCAGTGCACTGAGGGGTTGCCAGTTCCATTTCAGGTGAGAGCACAGTCCTGGGTTGCAGACTCAATCTCAAGTAGGCGACATGCATGGGGCAGCCTGTCAATGCCTTCTCCCATCAATGTTTCTCTCTCCATCTCTAAAAATTAAAAAATATACTATCTAATAGAAGAGTAATATGCAAATTAATTACACACGAGATGGCCACCCCCATGTGGTCAAAGATGGTTACCCCCATGTGGACACAAGATGGCTGCCACAAGATGGCCAGCAGGGGAGGGCAGTTGTGGGCGATCAGGCCAGCAGGGAATGGCAGTTGGGAGGGACCAGGCCTGCAAAGGAGGGAAGTTGGGGGCAATCAGGCCTGCAGGGGAGGGCAATTATGGGCGGTCAGGCGTGCAGGACTGGGCAGTTGGTGGGGACCAGGCTGGCAGGGGAGGGCAGTTGGGGGGACCAGGCTGGCAGGGGAGGGCAGTCAGGGGAGACCAGGCCAGCAGTGGAGGGCAGTGGGGGGGGACCAGGCTGGCAAGGGAGGGCAGTTAGGGGTGACAGGGCCAGTAGGAGAGGGCAGTAGGGGCAACTAGGCCTGCAGGGGAGGTCAGTTAGGGGCAATTGGGCTGGCAGGGGAGCAGTTAGGTGTCGATCAGTCTGGCAGGGGAGTGGTTAGTGGGTGATCAGGCTGACAGGCAGAAGTGGTTAGGGGCAATTAGGCAGGCAGGCAGGTGAGTGGTGGAAGACAGTCCTGGACTGTGAGAGGGATGTCCAACTGCCCATTTAGGCCCAATCCTGCTGGGATCTGGCCTAAACGGGCAGTCGGACATCCCTTGAGGGGTCCCAGATTGGAGAGGGTGCAGGCTGGGTTGAGGGACATACACTCCCATGCACGAATTTCATGCACCAGGCCTCTAGTTTTAAAAATAAAGATAGTGGTGGCTGTTTGGATGAAAATATTTGTTGGCCTGAAGTAAGCTGAGGGAATAGGAATAGAATATTACAAATTAAGAACACTATTTATTTGGCAACTGATTGAATATGGAACTGAGAAATGAGTCTCACATTATCACCTTTGCAGTAATGAGAATGTGAAACATGAATAGTCCATTTTAGCTCTTTTGAGTTGGACTTTTTGTTCTGCCATTTAGATTATCAGCTCCTTGATGACAGAGATTTTCATAGTAGGATGTTTTTGTTTTTTAACTGAGCTTTAATTTTTTCTTTATTTTTATTGTTGACACTGTTACAGATAATCCCATTTTTCCCCCTTTGTCCACCTCCACCAGCATCCCCCTTCCCTCTGGCCATCATCCTACTGCTGTCTGTGTCCATGGGTTATACATGTATGATCTTTGGCTATTATCTTCACTTTCTTTCATCCACTCCACCCCTCCCACTGCCCCTCTGACAGCTGTCAGACTGTTGCATGTATCCATGCCTCTGTTTCTATTTTGCCGGTCATTTTATTTTGTGCATTTCATTCCACATATAAATGAGATCATATGGCATTTGTCTTCCTCTGACTGGCTTATTTCATTTAGCATAATAATCTCTAGGTCCATCCATGCTGTCTCAAATGGTAAGAATTCCTTCCTTTTTTTACAGCTGCATAGTATTCAATTGTGTAAAATTACCACAGCTTTTTTATCCACTCACCTACTGATAGGCTACTTCCAGATCTTGGCTATTGTAAATAATGTTGCTAGGAACATAGGGCACATATATTCTTTTGAATTGGTGTTTCAGGATTCTTAGGATATATTTTTCCAGATGTGGAGTCACTGGGTCAAAAGGCAGTCCATTTTAAATTTTTTGAGGAAATTCCAAACTTATTCCGTAGTGGCTGCACCAGTCTGCATTCCACCAACAATGCATGAAGGTTCCATTGCCTCCACATCCTCACCAACACTTGTTTGGTGATTTGTTGTTTGTTGATTTGACAGATATGAGGTGATCTCTCATTGTGGTTTTAATTTGCATCTCTCTAATGATTAGTGACACTGAACCTTTTTTCATATGTCTATTGGCCATCTCTATGTCCTTTTTGGAGAAGTGTCTATTGAGGACCTCTGCCTATTTTTAAAATATGCTTTCATTGATTTAAGAGAGAGAGAAAGGGAGAAGGAGGGAGAGAATCATCAATAGAGAGCAACATTGATATTGAGAGAGAAACATCAATCGGTTGCCTCCCGCACATACTCTGAATGGGGATCCTGCAACGTGATTATGTGTCCTGATCATGAATCGAACTAACAACTTTTCGGTGCATGGGACGATGCTCAGACAACTGAGTCACACAGGCCAGGGCCCTTTGCCTATATTTTAATTGTGTTGTTTTTCTTCCTGGTGTTGAGTTTATAGTTCTATAATTTTTAAATATATTTGGGAAATTACCAGATATATTTTACCCAATATGTTCTCCCATACTGTGGGTTCCCTTTTCATTTTAGTGATCATTTCTTTTGCTGTGTAGAAGCTATTTAATTTGATGTGGTCCCACTTATTTATTTTTTTCTTTATTTCCCTTGCCTTAGGAGACATATATGCAAATATATTGCTACAAGAGATGTCTGATATTTTACTTCCTATGTTTGGCTTTGTGACTTTCATTTACATCTTTTATCCATTTTGAGCTCATGTGTAAGTTGGTGGTCTAGTTTATTTTTTTATATTTTAAATTTTATTGATTAAGGTATTACAAATAGTAGTACATATATCCCTCTTCCCACCCCCCCACTGACCTCCCCACGGCTTTTCATACCCCCCAAACTTGCCCTCATCTCCCCCACCCCCAGTGTCTTGAGTCTATTGGTTGTGCTTATATGCATGCATATAATACCTTTGGTTGATCTCTTACTCCTGCCAATCCTCCCCTACCTTACCGCTATAGTTTGACAGTCTGTTTGATGCTTCTTTGCTTCTGACTATTTTTGTTCAACTGATTATAATGTTCCTTATTATCCATAAACTAGAGGCCCGGTGCATGAAATTCATGCACGGGGGTGTGTGTCACTCAGCCCAGCCTGCACCCTCTCCAATCTGGGACCCTTCGAGGGATGTCCGACTGCCCGTTTAGGCCCGATCCTACCTAAACGGGCAGTTGGACATCCTTCTCACAATCCAGGACTGCTGGCTCCCAACTGCTCGCCTGCCTACCTTCCTGATTACCCCTAACCACTTCCAGCCTGATTGCCCCTAACTGCCCTCCCCAGAAGGCCTGGTCACCCCTAAATACCCTCCCCTGCAGTCCTGATCCCCCCTAACTGCCTTCCCCTGCAGGCCTGGTCACCCCCAACTGCCCTCCCCTGCAGGCCTGGTCCCCCCCAACTGCTCTACCCTGCAGGACTGGGTTCCCCAACTGACCTCCCCTGCAGGCCTGGTCCCCCCCAACTGCTCTCCCCTGCAGGCCTGGGTCCCCCAACTGCCCTCCCCTGCCGGCTTGATCACCCCCAACTGCTCTCCCTTGCAGGCCTGATCCCTCCCAACTGCCATCTTGTGGCAGCCATCTGTGTCCACATGGGGGCAGCCATCTTTGACCACGTGGGGGCAGCCATCTTGTGTGTTGGAGTGATGGTCAATTTGCATATTACTCTTTTATTAGATAGGATGAGTGAGATCTTGTGGTATTTATCTTTTACTGACTGGCTTATTTCACTTAGCATAATGCTCTCCAGATCCATGCATGTTGTTGCAAATAGGTAAGATTTCCTCTTTTTTACAGCAGCATAGTATTCCATTGTGTAGATGTACCACAGTTTTCCAATCCATTCATCTGCTGATGGTCATTTAGGCTGTTTCCAAATCTTAGCTATTGTAAATTGTGCTGCTATGAACATAGGGGTGCATATATCTTTTCTGACTGGTGTTTCTGTTTTCTTGGGATATATTCCTAGAAGTGGTATTACTGGCTCAAATGGCAATTCCGTTTTTAATTTTTTGAGGAAATGCCATACTCCTTTGCACAGCGATTGCACCCAGGCTGCATTCCCACCAGCAGTGAAGAAGGGTTCCTTTTTCTCCTCATCCTCTCTGGCACGTGTTGTTTGTTGATTTGTTGATTATAGCTGCTCTGACAGGTGCTCATTGTTTTTTTTTTGTTTTTTTTTTTTTTTTTTTTTTTTTTTTTTTTTTTTCCCATTGTTATTATAGCTGCTCTGACAGGTGCTCTGATAGCTGCTCATTGTTGTTTTGATTTGCATCTCTCGAATGATTAGTGACTTTGTGCATGTTTTCATATGTATCTTGGCTTTCTGAATGTCCTCTTTCAAAAAGTTACTCTTTAGGGTCTTTGCCCATTTTTTTATTGTATTGTTTATCTTTCTTTTGTTAAGTTGTATGAGTTCCTTGTAAATGTTGGAGATTAAACCCTTATCAGAGATAACATTGGCAAATATGTTCTCCCATGCAGTGGGCTTTCTTGTTGTTTTGTTGATGGTTTATTTTTGTGGGCAGAAGCTTTTTATTTTGATGTAGTCCCATTTGTTTATTTTCTCTTTAGTTTCCATTGCCCTAGGAGCTGTATCGGTAAAGATATTGGTACGACAAATGTCTTCTATTTTGTTGCCTATGGTTTCTTCTAAGATTTTTATGTTTTCCCATCTTACGTTTAAGTCCTTTATCCATTTTGAGTTTATTTTTGTGTATGGTGTAAGTTGGTGGTCTAGTTTCATTTTTTTTTTTTGCAAGTATCTGTCCAGTTTTCCCAGCACCATTTATTGAAGAGACTGTCTTGTCCCCATTGTATTATCTTGCCTCCTTCGTCAGATATTAACTGAGTATACTGGCTTGTGTCGATCTCTAGGTTCTCTGTTCTGTTCTAGTCCACTGGTCTATATGTCTGTTATTGTGCCAGTACCAGGAACATATGTTAACAGTGGCTTTGTAATATAGCTTGATATCTGGTATTGTGACCCCTCCAACATTGTTCTTCTTTCCCAAGATTGCTGCAGCTATTTGGGGTCTTTTTTTATTCCAGATGAATTTTTGGAGAATTTGTTCTAGGCCTTTGAAGTATGCCATTGGTATTTTAATGGGAATTGGATTGCATTTATAGATTGCTTTGGGTGGTATGGACATTTTGATAATGTTGATTCTACCAATCCATGCACATGGTATATTCTTCCATTTGTTCATGTCTTTCTCTAACTTTTTTTTTTTTTTTTAGCATCCTGAAATTTTCTGAGCATAGGTCCTTTGTCTTCTTGTTTAAGTTTATTCCTAGGTATCTTATTTTTTGATGTAATGGTAAATGAGATTGTTTTTAAATTTAAATTTCTCTTTCTGTGAGTTCATTATTGGTGTATAGCAGTGGTCGGCAAACTCATTAGTCAACAGAGCCAAATATCAACAGTACAACGATTGAAATTTCTTTTGAGAGCCATATTTTTTAGACTTAAACTACATAGGTAGGTACATTGTTATTAACTTAATTAGGGTACTCCTAAGCTGGCCTTTGCTAAAAACTCAAGGGGCCCAAGAGCCGCATGTGGCTCGCGAGCCGCGGTTTCCCGACACTGGTGTATAGAAAAGCCATAGGCTTCTGGGTGTTAATTTTGTATCCTTCCACATTGCCAGATTCCTTTATAAGTCTAATAGTTTTTTGAGGGAGTCCTTGGGGTTTTCTATGTACAATATCATGTCATCCGAGAATAAGGACAGTTTTACTTCTTCTTTTCCAATTTGGATGTTTTTGACTTCTTCTTTTTGTCTGATCGCAATGGCTAGTACTTCCAGTACTAGGTCAAACAGGAGTGGTAAGAGTGGGCATCCCTGTTTTGTTCCTGTTCTTAGGGGAAATGGCAGTTTTTGCCCATTGAGTATGATGTTGGCTGTGGGTTTGTCATATATGGTTTTTATTATGTTGAGATATGATCTTTTTATTCCTACCTTGCTGAGAGTTTTTATCAAGAAAGGGTGTTGGATTTTATCAAATGCTTTTTCTGTATCAATGGATATGATTATATGGTTTTTATCTCTCAGTTTGTTTATGTGGTGTATTACATTTGTTTATTTGCAGATGTTGTACCATCCTTGCATCCCTGGGATAAATCCCACTGGGTCATGGTGTATGATCTTTTAATGTAATGCTGGATTCAATTTGCTAGAATCTTGTTGAGGATTTTGGTGCCTATGTTCATGAGGGATATTGGCCTTTGATTCTCTTTATTTGTATTGCCTTTATCTGGTTTTGGGATTTGGGTAATGATGGCTTCGTAGAAAGAGTTTGGAAGTGCTCCTTCCTCATGAATTTTTTGGAATAGTCTGAGGAAGATAGGTTTTATTTCTTCTTTGAATGTTTGATAAAACTCCCCTGTGAAGCCATCTTGTCCAGGGCTTCTGTGTGTTGGAAGTTTTTTTATTGTTTGTTTTGTTTTGTTTTTTATTAGTGCTTCCATTTTCTCCATAGTTATCGCCCTATTCAGATTTTTTTATTCCTCCTGGTTGAGTTTTGGATGGTCATGTTTCTTTTGCAATTTTCCATTTCTTCTAGGTTGACCAGTTTGTTGGAGTAGAGTTGCTCATAGTATTTTTTAACGATTCTTCGTATTTCTATGGGGTCTTTTGTTATTTTATTTCTTTTGTTTATGATTTTGTTTGAGTCCTCTCTCTTTGCTTCTTTGTGAGCCTGGCTAGAGGTTCATCAATCTTGTTTATCCTTTCCAAGAACCAGCTCTTGGTTTCATTGATCCTCTGTATTGTTTGTTTGTTTGTTTGTTTGGTCTCTCTGTCATTTATTTTAGCTCTGATCTTTATTATTTCCTTCCTTCTGCTCACTCTGGGCTTTTCTTGTTGGTCTCTTTCTAATTCTTCAAGTTGCAGAGTTAGATGGTTTATTACTAGTTTTTCCTGTTTTTTTTGAGGTAGGCCTGTAATGCTATGAACTTCCCTCTCAGGACTGCTTTCACTGTGTCCCAAAATTTTTGGATTGTTGTGTTTTCACTGTCGTTTGTTTCCAGGATGTGATTTATTTCTTCTTTGATCTCTTTGGTAACCCACTCATTGTTTAATAGTGTGCTATTCAGCCTCCAAGTGTTTGAATTTTTGTGATTGTTTTTTACTATGATTGATTTCTAATTTTATTCCATTGTGATCTGAGAAGATGCTTGATATGATTTCAATCCTCTTGAATTTGGAGAGACTTTGCCTGTGTTGCAGTATGTGGTCTATCTTTGAAAAGGTCCTATGTGCGCTTGAGAAGAATGTATATTCTGTATTTTGGGGGTGTAAATTTCTAAAGATGTCAATGAAGTCCATCTGATCTAGTGAGTTGTTCAAGATAGTTGTTTCTTTGCTAATTTTTTGACTAGTGGATTTATCCAGTGATGTTAATGGGATATTAATGTCTCCTTCTATGATTGTGTTACTGTGAATCTCTCCCCTGATATATTCCAAAAATTGTTTTATGTATTTGGGTGCTCCTGCATTGGGTGCATAAATGATTACCAGAGTTATATCTTCTTGTTGTATCGATCCCTTTAGAACTATGAAGTGGCCTTGATTGTCTCTTGTTATGGTCTTCACTTTGAGGTCTATTTTGTCAGATATAAGTATTGCTACCCCAGCTTTTTTTAATTTCCATTCGCCTGATAGATATTTTTCCATCCCTTCACTTTCAGTCTGTGTAAGTCCCTTGTTTTGAGTGGGTCTTCTCTAGATAGCATATAAATATGGGTCATGTTTTTTTTATTAATTCACTCACTTGATGTCTTTTGATTGGAGCATTTGGTCCATTTACATTTAATGTTATTATTGATAGGTTCTTATTTTTAGCCATTTCTGTACTTTATGCCTGTGTTCCTTCCTCCCTTTCTATTTCTTCTTTTTACACCATCCTCTTCAGCATTTCTTGCATTGCTGGCTTGGTAGTGATAAATTCACTTACCCTTTTTTGTCTGCAAAACTCCTGATTTCCCCTTCAATTTTGATTAATAGTCTTGCTGGATAGAATATTCTTGGATTCAGTCCTTTGCTTTGCATCACTTTGTATACCTCTTTCCATTCCCTTCTAGCTTGATGTGTTTCTGTTGGGAAATCATTTGATAATCTGATGGGGGATCCTTGGTAGGTAACTCTCTGTCTCTCTCTCTCTCTCTTTTTTAAATTAACTTCTTTATTGATGAAGGTATCACATATTTGTCCTCATCCTCCCATTCCCATCCCAAACCCCTCCCCACGCATGCCCCCACCTCCCTGTTGTCCATGACCACTGGTTAGGCTTATATGCATGCATACAAGTCCTTTGGTTGATCTCTCCCCCTTTCCCCCACCTTCCCCTACCTTCCTTCTGAGGTTTGATCAATGCTTCCCTGTCTCCAGGTCTGTTTTTGTTCATCAGTTTATGTTATTATTGAGAGGTTCTTATTTTTAGCCATTTCTGTACTTTATGCCTGTGTTCCTTCCTCCCTTTCTATTTCTTCTTTTTACACCATTCTCTTCAGCATTTCTTGCATTGCTGGCTTGGTAGTGATAAACACACTTACCCTTTTTTGTCTGAAAAGCTCCTGATTTCCCCTATAGGAACAACAGTTCATTATTTCCCCTAGATGAGTGAGATCATGTGATACTAGAAATATACTTATAAGAACCAAATATGAGACAAGCAATAATGGTTATGCTAAGAGGCAAATGAATCAATCTGTAGTGAGTTTCTTTCTGGGCCAAAGGTTCTGGTAAGCTATCTGTCTGTCTCTTGAAGCCTTTAAAATTCTCTCTTTGTTGTTAACATTTGCCATTGTAATTATAACATATCTTGGTGTGGGTCTTTTGGGATTCACCTTGCTTGGAACTCTCGGTATTGTGTACCTCTTTTCTTCCCCATATCAGAGAAGTTTTCTGTCATTATTTCTTCAAGTAGATTTTCTAATCCTTGCTACTCCTCTTGTCCTTCTGGCAGCCCTATTTTACGTATGTTACTTCATTTTGTGTTGTCCCAAAGCTCCCTTAGGCTCTCCTCCTGCTTTTTAATTTTTTTTTTATTCAGTTGCAGTTCAGATTGAGCTTGTTTCTCTGCCTTATCTTCTAACTTACTAATTTGGTCCTCTGCTTCTTCTAGTTTACTGTTGAAACCTTCCATGGTGTTTTAGATGGTAGCTATATCCATCCATGCTGTTTCAGATGGTAAGAGTTCTTTTTTTTTTTATTGTTGAGTAGTATGCTATTATGTAAATGTACCAGTTTTCTTATCCACTTCTCTTCTGATGGGCACTTTGGCTGTTTCCAAATCTTAGCTATTATAATTGCACTACTATGAATATAACAGTGCTTATAGTCTTTCTGGTGATTGTTTTGGGATTCGTAGGGTATATTCCTAGAAGTGAGAACATTGGGTCAAATGGCAGTTCCATTTTTAATTTTTTTGAGGAAACTCGATATTGTTTTCCATAATAGCTACACCAGTCTGCATTCCCACCAGCAGTGTACTAGGGTTCCCTTTTCTCCACCCCCTTGACAACACTTGTCTTAGGTGATTTGTTGATGACAGTCATTCTGACAGGTGTGAGGTGCTATCTCAATGTCATTTTGAGTTAGATCTCTTGGATGATTAGTATTTGAGAATTTTTTCATGTCTCTTATATGTATGCCCACTTTGGAGAATTTTCTATTTCGGTCCTTTGCCCATTTTTTAATTGGATTGTTTGTCTTCCTTGTTAAGTTGAATGAGTTCCCTATATATTTTAGAGATTAACCCTTTCTTGTATATATCGTTGGCAAATATATTCTCCCATGGAGTGGTCTCTCTTACTATTTTGTTGATGGTTTCATTTGCAGTGCAGAAGTTTTTTTTGTTGTTTTTTTTTGTTTGTTTGTTTGTTTTTTTAATGTAGTCCCATGTGTTCATTTTCTCCTTAGTTTCCATTGTCCTAGGACAGTGGTCGGCAAACGGCGGCTCGCGAGCCACATGTGGCTCTTTGGCCCCTTGAGTTTTTAGCAAAGGCCAGCTTAGGAGTACCCTAATTAAGTTAACAACAATGTTCCTACCTATGTAGTTTAAGTTTAAAAAATTTGGCTCTCAAAAGGAATTTCAATCGTTGTACTGTTGATATTTGTCTCTGATGACTAATGAGTTTGCTGACCACTGTCCTAGGAGATGTATTGGTAAACATATTACTATGAGATGTCTGAGATTTTGGTGCTTATGGTATCTTCTAGGACTTTTATAGTTTCATGTATTACATTTAAGTTTTTATCCATTTCAAGTTTATTCTTATGTATGGTGTAAATTGGTGGTCTAGTTTTATTTTGTGCATGTACCTGTTCAATTTTCCCAACATCATTTATTGAAGAAACAGTCTCTGCTCCACTTAGGCTCTTGCCTCCTTTGTCAAATATTAATTGAGCATAGTGGCTTGGGTTGATTTCTGGGTTCTCTGTGCTCTTACATTGATCTATATGCCTGTTCTTGTGCCAGTACAGGCTGTTCTGAGTACAGTGGCTTTGTAGTATAAATTGATATGTGGCATTGTGTTCTTCTAGTGTTCAATTTTGTTCTTCTTTGTCAAGATTGCTGCAGCTATTTGGGGACTTTCTTGGCTCCATATAAATTTTTGGAGTGTTTGTTCTAGATCTGTGAAACATGCCATTGGTATTTTAATAGGGATTGCATTGAATCCTTAGATTGCCTTTGGTAGTATGGACATTTTAATAATGTTGTTTCTACCAAATCCATGAACATGGTATATTCTTCCACTTGTTAATATCTTCCTCTCTTTTTTCAATATCCTGTGGTTTTCTGGGTATTGAAATCATATCAAGTACTATATCAGACCACAATGGCATGAAATTAGAAACCAGTTACAAGAAAAACACTCAAAAACAAACACATGAAAGCTAAATAGCATGATATTAAACAATGAATGGTTACTAAAGAGACCAAACAAGAAATTAAAAACATCCTGAAACAAATGACAATGAAAACATAACAATCCAAAATCTATCATACACAGTGAAAGCAGTCCTGAAAGGGAAGTTCATAGCACTTTAGGCCTACCTCAAAAAAACAAGAAAAACTGGTAATAAGCTATCTAACAATACAACTTAAGGAATTAGAAAGAGAACAATAAGAATAGACCAGAGCAGGGGTCCTCAAACTTTTTAAACAGGGGGCCAGTTCAATGTCCCTCAGACCATTGGAGGGCCAGACTATAGTTTTAAAAAAACACAAAAAAACAACAACAACAACAACAACAAAAAACTATGAACAAATTCCTGTGCACACTGCACATATCTTATTTTGAAGTAAAAAAACACAACGGTAACAAATACAATATTTAAAATGAAGAACAAGTAAAGTTAAATCAACGAACTTACCAGCATTTCAATGGGAACTATGGGCCTGCTTTTGGCTAATGAGATGGTCAATGTCGGTTCCATATTTGTCACTGCTAGTCATAACAAGTGATGCAAGTATGCATCAGTTAGTCTAGATCTGGTTGGAGATTTCAGATGTTTCATTCTGGAAAAAGTCTGTTCACAGACTAAGTGCTGCCAAAGATGGTTGCCATTTTGAGTGCATGGTTCCTGCGATTAGGATATGTCTCAGAGGGGAGAGATGCATAGAAATTAGGAAGGCTGCTTGACTTGAATGCATCTTTCAGAGAGTCACAATTCTGCAATTCAGCCAGTTCCATTTGGTAAATTGTATCCACATTTTCAATGTCAATAAAAAATGGGTTACGGAAAAGCTGTATGTCCTGTTCATGGAGATGAAGCTCTTTATATCTAAATTGGAACTCCTTTTGCAACTTTTCCAGTAAATCCACACATGTTTTGTTTGGGAATGCAACCAATGGCTTTTCCGCTAACAGATTTTGAGTTGCGGGGAGATGGCAGAAATTTTCCTCCTTCACTTGTTTGATGAGGAGGCCTAATTTTACTTCAAAAGCTTTCACATGTGATTGCATATCACAGATGAGCTTCCCCTTTCCTTGAAGTTGCACATTAAACTGTTGAGTAGCTCTGTTACATCTGTCAGAAAGGCAAGGTGCCATTTCCATTCTGCATCATTGAGCTCTGGTACTTCTTTGATTTTTGAAAGCAGAAAAGCTGTAATCTGTGGAAGTAAGTCATAGAAATGTTTCAAAACTCTCCCTCGACTCAGCCAATGGACTTCTGTGTGGTACGGAACATCTTCATAGGCAACATTTAGCTCAGACAGAAATTCCTGAAACTGTCTGTGGTTTAGTGCATTAGCTCTAATGAAGTTAACACAAGATACCACAATTTTCATAACAGAGTCCCACTTCAGTGATTTACTACACAGCGCTTGTTGGTGGATGAGGCAGTGTATGGCTATTGGATGAGAATGGTTATGTTTGTCCATCTCTTGGTTAATGCGAGCAATTACTCCTTTCTTAGACCCCACCATGCTAGGAGCACCATCAGTTGTCACACTGGCTAGTTTAGCCCAGTCCAGCTCCAAACCATTCACAGTTTGGCAAAACTTCTCATAGATATCCTCTCCTGTAGTTGTTCCTTTGATGCTTTGCAGTGCAGCAAGCTCTTCTGTGACTTCGAAATAGTCATTCGTCCCACGAATAAAAATTAGAAGTTGTGCAGAATCACAAACATCATTACTTTTGTCGAGTGCCAAGGAAAAACAGGAAAGATTTTGCGGAGTTTTGCAAATGCTGATGCAAATTGTCTCCCATTTCTTCAATCCTTCATGTAATTGTAGGTACTGGAAGACTCACTGTACTAAATAAATCGGCCTTCTCTGGACACATCTCTTTGGCAACAGAAAGAAGGCATTCTTTAACAAATTCTCCCTCCACGAATGGTCTACCAGTGCACGCTTTTAGCTTGGCAACTTGAAAACTTGCTCGCAGTGATGAAATATTTAGCTGCTTCTGCTTCACAAAGTATTTTGTTGAGTTGTCATTGTATTTTTCAGTTTTAATATTTTATCTTTTCTTACTTCTCCGACCAAACAATCATATTTATCTTTACGTTGAGTTTGATAGTGCCGACGCAAATTGTATTCTTTGAACACAGACACTATATTCTGGCATATCAAACCACAGCTCTTTCCTTGTACTGCATGAAAAAGTAATCATAAGTCCACTGTTCTTTGAATATTCTACACTCCGAGTCAATTTTTCTCCTTCTTGATATCATTGTTTCCTAGGGATTCCAAATTGCTATTAGTAAAATACCAAATATATATATATATATATATATATATATATATATATATATATATCGCTACAAAAACAATATACCAGAAATAACTTTGCCCACACAGAGACATATAGACTGCACTGCCCATCAATGCAGTCTGATCAGTGCCCATCAATGCAGCCCTGCCAGTCCACATCATTTCAGCCTCACCAGTGCCCATATTGGTGGAACTCCACTTTTACCTCAGACTCACACTGGTGCAGTGCGGGAACCGGCACGATTACAGAGCCAGATCCTCCACCACCTTTCCAGTTCACACTACCCTATGTGAACCGCACTGCAATCTGTGAACTCACACAGGAATCAGATTCCACTGCAGGAAAAAAGAAGGCACGTATGCCTTTTTCCTTCTGAATCTAATGCGAGTTCAGCCATACAAGCATATGGCTGAACTCGCACTGCTCAGATATCGCAACAGTGTGAACTGGGGCTTACACAGCACACAACATACAACATCATACACAACTGAATAGCAATCAAAACATAAATGCACTGGCCCAGAGTATATAGAAGGAAGGAAATACTAAAGTATATAGAAGGAAGGAAATACTAAAGTTCAGAAAAGAAATAAAGGACATAGAGACAAAAAAAAAAATTACAAGAGATCAATAAAATCAGGAGCTAGTTCTTTGAAAGGATAAACAAGATTGATGAACCTATAGCCAGACTCATCAAGAAACAAAGATCAGAAACAAAAGAGGTGAAATAAACAAAAGCAGAAACAAAAGAGGTGAAATAAAAACTGATCCCACAGGAATACAAAGCATAAAAAATACTATGAATGAATGACTTTATTCTAACAATTGGGACAATCTGACCAAAATGGACATATTCCTAGAAAAATAGAATCTTCCAAAACTCAATCGGGAAGAATCAGAAAATCTAAAAGTCTGATAACTACTGGCTACTGGTGAAACTGAAGCAATAGTAAAACAAACAAACAAACAAACAAACAAACAAAACAAACAAACAAAAAAACCTTCCAGAAAAGAAAATCCTTGGTCCAGAGGGGTTTCACAGGGGAGTTTTAAAAAATAACAGACTGTCAAACTTCAGAGGAAAGGGGGGGTGGGTAAGAGATCAACCAAAGGACTTGTATGCATGAATATAAGCATAACCAATGAACACAGACACTAGGGAGGTGAGGGCTTGTGCGGGGGCGGGAGGGGGGGTTCAAGGGGCAGGGAAGGGTCAATGGGGGGAAAAGAAGATATTTGTAATACTATATGTAATACTTTAAACAATAAAGAATTAAAAATATCCAAAGAAGAACTAACACCTCTTCTCCTCAAAGTATTAAAAAAATTCAAGAGTAAGGAACACTTCCAAGCTCTTTATATAAGGCTAGCATTAACCCTAATTCTAAAACCAGATAAAGACACTACAAAGAGAACTACAGGCCAATATCCCTGATGAACATAGACACTAAAATCCTCAACCAAATTATAGCAAATCAGATCCAGCAATACATTGAAAACATCATACATCATGACCAAGTGGGATTTATTTCGGGGTTGAAAAGCTGGTAAAATATTCACAAATCAATAAATGTGATACAGCACAGAAACAGATTGCAAGACAAAAATCACATGGTTATATCAATTGATGCAGAAAAAGCACTTGACAAAATCCAACACCCACATAATGCCAGGGTCTTTCCCACCTTCTGGAAGGTTTCAGGAATCTGGAGAAGGGGTTGCGGCATAAATTAAAGAGACTAGAAATATAATACAAATTTGTAATCCATGGGGGAGCCAGAGGAGTTTAGCTATAGGAACCAAGTTCTGTCGGTCACAGGGCCCCTTGCTCTTTATTAACACAAATTGTCCTAAGGCAGAGCAGATATACATAACAAAGGTTAAGGTTTTGTATACAGAGGCATTGTCAGATTGGGGGAACTGCCTTTGGCTGTCCAGGTGTTTGGCCAGCAGGATGCAATGTAGATTAAAATGCCCTTAGCTGTCTGGTAACAGGCAATAATAAATGTAAATCTTTAGGTGTGAGGAAATGCCCTTCAGCCATTCCAGTAGGTAATAACATATGATTCAGCCCTGCTGAATAAGCTCCAAATTCCATCAACCTTTTGATGAAACTTCTTGCATTTATGACATGCTGGAATTACCTTCTAGCATACATTTTTGATAAAAATTATCAGCAAAGTGGGAATAGAGGGACCATATCTCATCATAATAAAAGCCATATATGACAAACCTACTGCCAACATCATACTCAATGGGCAAAAATGAAAACCATTTCCCCTAAGAACAGGAACAATACAGTGATGTCCTCTGTCACCACTGTTGTTCAACACAGTACTGAAGTCCTAGCCACTGTGATAAAAAAAAAAAAGAATAAAAAAGAGATCCAAATTGGAAAGGAGGAAGTAAATATCTCCTTATTTGCAGATGACATGATACTGTACTAGAAAATCCTAAAGACTCTATAAAAAAATTACTGGATTTAATAAATAAGTTTGGAAATGTAGCAGGATACAAAATTAACACTGAAAACTGGATGGCTTTTTAATACACCAATAATAAACTAATAGAGGAACTAAACAAAAAATTCCATTTACCATTGCAACAAAAAATAATTAACATTCTTAGGAATAAAATTAACTTAGGAGATAAAAAAAAGAGCTTTTGTTAGCAAATTGACTTCCAAGAAGACAGGAGGCTAGTGCCAAATCTGTCCCACTGGTCAAGTGGCAAGATATAAGGGGCTTCAGCACCAAGTCATCCTGGACAATAGACGCTTTGCTTTAGAAAGGGTTGTGAGGTTCAGGTTCTAGTCATATGGGTACTTTGGATCCATGGGGGGTGGAGAGCAGTTACTGGTGCACAAGTGTTACTCATGAGTGGTGTTTATCTGTAAGTGGTGTATCCAAGTAACTAGATTCATTTTTAATGTAGTTAGAAACAGGATAGGTCCAGTTTAAGCTGGTTCTGTGGTCACAATTTCTACAAATGAGAATAATAATAGCATCTTCTCAAATAGTTAACATAGCCTGACTACCTTAGACTTATCCTGTATAATAAAGAGGTAATATGCAAAGTGACCATCACTCCAACACACAAGATGGCTGCCCCCATGTGGTCAAAGATGGCAGCCACAAGATGGCCAGCAGGGTAGGGCAGTTGGGGGTGATCAGGCCAGCAGGGGGCAGTTGGGGGGAACCAGGATTGTAGGGCAGGGCAATTGGGGGCAACCAGGCCGGCAGGGGAGGGCAGTTAGGGGCAATCTGGCCAGCAGGGGAGCAGTTAGGTGTCAATCATGTTGGCAGGCAGAAGCGGTTAGGGGCAATCAGGCAGGCAGGCAGGTGAGGGGTTGGGAGCCAGCAGTCCTGAATTGTGAAAGGAATGTCCGCTAAACAGGCAGTCGGACATCCCAGGAGGGGTCCCAGATTGGAGAGGGTGCAGGCTGGGCTGAGGGACAGACACAAACACCCCCACACCCCAGGGAATGAATTTTATGCACCGGGCCTCTAGTAAATAATAAGCAAATAGTTACTGCCAATTGATGCATCCTATCCACATCCAAAAGTGAATTTCTGTTGTCTCTCCCCCAACAGCCCCATGTTGATGACAATTCCATCATTCCAGGTGTTTTTGCCAAAAGCTTTGACTCCTCATTCTCTCACACCTCACATCCACTCTGTCAGGAGATCCTGTTGGTTCTACCTTCAAAATATATGCTGATTCCCAAAGCTTCCTAATGGGTTCCTTGCTCTCATCCTTGCTCCTGCCAGTTTATGCTCAAGCAGTGGAGGTGAGTCTTTTAAATGTCAGGCAGATCAGGTTTACTCCTCTTCTCAGAATCCCACAATGCTCCCTCAATTTCACTCTGAGTAAAAGCTCAAGATTTTTAAATGGCCTACAAGACCCTATAAGATCTGCCACCTCTTCACCTTCCTATTACCTCTCCAGCTACATCTCCTGTTACTCTCTTCCTGTTCACTTATCTTCAGCCTCATGGGCCTTCGGATTCCTCAAATATACCAGGCATACCCCTGCATTACAGCCTTGGCACTGGCTGTTTCCTCTGCTTAGAAGAGTTACCTCATGGAGCCTCTTAACTCCTTCAGACCTTTGGTCAAATCATATCTTCTCCATGTGACCAAGCCTGACCAACTTCTATAATATCATAACTGTACATCGCTCAACTTTGTGTTTTTTATAGCCCTTTAACCTACTAATATCTATATTATTTACTTATATGTTATGGCTATTAAGTATTGTCTGTGCCTCCTCACTAGAATATAAACTCCACAAATGCAGAGCTCTTTGTATCTTCTGTTTACACCATGTCCCATGCACCTAGAACAGTACTTGGCAAATAGCTTTGGAATGATCAAATTGTATTTAAAATAGAAATCTAGGTACTATGGAAAAAGTAGCAGTTCCTAAATTTCATATTTTTATTACACTTAAAAGTAACAGTTATTCAGTGATGAATCTGTGTCATATCAATATCTTTACTGATACAACTCTGAGGGCAATGGAAACTAAGGAGAAAATAAACAAATGGGACTACATCAAATAAAAAAGCTTCGGCACAGCAAAAGAAACCATCAACAAAAGAACTAGAAAGCCCACTGCATGGGAGCGCATATTTGCCAATTTTATCTCCGATAAGAGTTTAATCTCCAAAATTTATAGGGAACTCATACAACTTAACAAAAGGAAGATAAACAATCCAATCAAAAAATGGGCAAAGGACCTAAATAGACACTTTTCAAAAGAGGACATAAAGAAGGCCAAGAGACATATGAAAACACTAGTGCCCAGAGCATGCATTCGTGCACATTGAAGGGAAATTAATTAGAAGAAATATTTTAATATCGCTATTCGCCCTTTCTCTATAATAGAATTGTCAGAGATGAAAGAAAATTAGTAAAATCATCAGACATAGGCCCATCAGACATATATATGATAGTGTGTGAGAGGGCACTGTGCAAAGCTGCTGTGAGTGTGAGAGGGCACTCTGCAAAGTTGCTATCGTACAGGGTGTGAAACACAAATGCAAGTGTACAGTAAACCATATTTGGGGCCGACGGGGCCCCAGCAACAATATAACCCATGGCCAAAGGTGGAATTGCATGGCCCCACGAGGAATCGGGCTCCCTTCTCTCTGGTTCCTGGGTGCATCACTGGAGAACTGCTGCTGCCAAGTCACAGCAGCTCTGCAGCTCTTGTGTTGAGCATCTGCCCTCTGGTGGTCAGTGCACATAATATGTACTGGCTGGTCAATTAGCCTTTTATATATATAGATGCTCAAAGTCACTAATCATCCGAGAGATGCAAATCAAAATGAGGTACCATCTCACACTTGTCAGAATGGCTATCATTAACAAATCAACAAATAACAAGTGCTGGAGAGGATGCAGAGAAAAAGGAACCCTCTTGCACTGCTGGTGGGAATGCAGACTGGTGCAGCCACTGTGGAATTCAGTACGGCATTTCCTCAAAAAATTAAAAATGGAACTACCATTTGACCCAGTAATCCCACTTTCAGAATATATCTCAAGAAAAGAGAAACACCAATCAGAAAGGATATATGCACCTCTATGTTCATAGCAGCACAATTTACAATAGCTAAGATATGGAAACAGCCTAAGTGCCCATCAGCAGATGAGTGGATTAGAAAACTGTGGTACAACCACACAATGGAATAGTATGCTGCGATAAAAAGAAGGAATTCTTACCATTTACAACAGCATGGATGGAAGTTAGCACTATGCTAAGCAAAATAAGCCAGTCAGAGAACGATAAATATCACATGATCTCACTCATTTGTGGAATATAATGAGCAACATAAACTGGTGAACAAAAATAGAACTAGAGTCATAGAAGCTCTGAACAGACTGTCCAACCTATGAGGGAAGGCAGGGGGTGAGGGGGTAAGAGATCAACCAAAGGACTTGTATGCAAGCATATGAGCATAACCAATGAACACAGACAGTAGGGGGGTGAGGGCATGTGCTGGTTGTGGGGGCGGCCCTGGAGAGGTCAATGGGGGAAAAGGGAGACTTATGTAATACTTTAAACAATAAAGAATTCAAAAAAATAGAATAAAGGGGAAACATTTAGGATTAGATTAAAGTATTACCAAGTAACATGAACAGAGAATTATGATGCTTATATCAGATACATTTAATGATGTGACCTGTGGCTTTTCATAGTCTCGCACTTTATTTAGTGATCATTTTTATGCATAAATTGCCTGGTTAGACCATTTTATACAAGGCCACAGTTGCAAGTTTAAACTGCACAGGCTCGTAAACTTTGCAGCACAAAGCATATCCATTAGGAATCCATAGTGATTGATCTTTGGTGAGCAAAGGCATGAAAATTTAGAATCCATAAATTACAACACTCTGAAATAGTTGCTATAATAACTCTAGGGAGCAGCTAATGACCTCATTGGGGTCTCTACTGAAAGAGCCAACATGATCTATCTAATAACTAATATTAAAATAATTCACATATTGTACTCTAATATTTGTAAAATAATTTAGTGTACTCTATAAAAACTGATAAAATAGTGTGAAACTCTTTTTAAACTTTAACTTATAAGATACATCTTTACAATCCTCCCCTACCCCCAACTTTATAGCTTTGAGCTCCTTTTGTATTTTTCTTGTTCCAGTGCCATACTGGAGACATTGCTGCTAATACCTACATTGCAATCCAGTTATGCCCCAAACAGAAACACCCTTGCTAATCCTGCCCACATCATTCATTCAAAAAACAGATCAGGTTTACCAATTGGCAAGGAATAGAAGTACATACATGAGTTAAGGCAGCTCCTACTCTCAAGAAACTAATAATCAACTGGAGAATATAAAATAGCCTCAAAATAATCCCAGCTCTTTCCTTTAATTCCTTTCAATGCAACATAGGCCTAATTACTTTGATTTTGCATGCCAACTGCATATTAATTAGGAAATGTCAAACATTTCCAAAGACAAAAAATTACCCATTCATTCTCATATTACATATATGTAATTTATATACTTACTACCTCAATCTTCTGTTTATAAAGATATTTAACATCTCAACTTTGTTTCTTTAAAAACAAGTGCCTGTAAACTGGGCCTTTGGTCCTATTTAAGTCATAGTAAAGATTTCTGGCACCTCTGGTTACTTCTTTTTTAAAAATTTATCTTAATTGTTGAAAGTATTACAGATGTCTCCCTCTCTACACCCCCCCGATAAGCCCCTCCACCCTATATCTGTCCATTGCAGGTCTTCACCACACTATTGTCTGTGTCCTGGGATATGCATATATACATATGAGTTCCCCTGGTTGATGTCTCCCCACCCATATCCTACCCCTACCTTCCCTCTGAGATTCCTCAGACTGTTCCATGCTTCTATGTCTCGGATCTATTTTGTACATCAGTTTATTTTGTTCATTAGATTCCCTGGTTCCTTCTTATCTTTGTTTTGTTTTTCAATTTAATTTACTTTTATTGTGGTAAAATATACCTAACAAAATTTATTATTTTAACCATTTTTAAATGTATAATTCAGTGGCATTAGGTACAGTCACAATATTGTGTAACCATCACCCACTGTCATTTCCAGAACATTTTTACCATCACTAACAGATATTCTATACAAATTAAACACTAACTTCCCATTTCTCCCTACGCCCAGTGCCTTGTAACCTCTATCCTACTTTCCATCTCTTTGAATTTGTCTACTGTACATATCCCATGTAAATGGAATCATATATTTGTTCTTCCCCCCACCGCTGGCTCACTTCATACTTAGCATGTTTTCAAGGTTCACCTATTACAGCATGAATCAGAATTTCATTACTTTTATAAGAAGAATAATATTCTGTTGTATGTATACAGTATACAACTGTTGCTTGTCTATTCATCTGTTGATGGACATTTGGGTTATTTCCTCCTTTACGTTATTGTGAATAATGCTTCTATGTACATATCCATTTGAGTTCCAGATTCCAAATCCTTTTAGTGCATACCTTAAAGTGGAATTGTTGGCTCCTGGCCAGTGGGGCTCAGTTGATTGGGCTTCATCCACTGCACTGAAAGGTTGCCCATTTGATTCCTGGTTAGGGCACATACCCAGGTTATGGGCTCCATCCCTGGTAAAGGCACATACAGAAGGCAACAGATTGATGTTTCTCTTCTCTCTCACATTAATGTTCTCTCTCTCTCTCTCTCTCTCTGTCTCTCTCTTTATCCCCTCTCCACGCCCCCATTCTCTCTCTAAGCTGTCCTTGGGTGAGGATTAAAAACAAAAAGCTGTGGTACATATACACATGGAATACTACTCGACCATTAAAAAGAATGAAATCTTACCTTTCGTGATAGCATGAATCGACCTAGAGGGTATTATGCTAAGTGGAATAAGTTAGGTAAAGAAAGACAAATAGTCCTGACTGGTTTGGTTCAGTGGATGGAGCGTCAGCCTGCAGACTCAGGGTTCCCGGGTTCAATTCTGGCCAGGGGCATGTACCTTGGTTGTGAGCTCATCACCAGTGGGGGTGTGCAGGAGGCAGCTGATTGATGTTTTTCTCTCATCGATGTTTCTAGCTCTCTATCCCTCTCCCTTCCTCTCTGTAAAAAATCAATAAAATATATTTAAAAAAAAAAGACAAATACTGTTTGATTTCACTTATATATGAAATCTCAAGAAAAAAATAAACAAAAAATAGAAAGAGGTTCACAGATATAGAGAAGAGTGTGTCAATTGACAGAGGGGATGAAGGTTGTGGGCACTGGGTGGAAAATGTGAAGGGATTAAGAAGTACAAATTGGTAGTTACAGAATAGTCACAGGGATGTACATTATAGCACAGGGACTAACCAATAATATTGTAATAACTATGTATAGGGCCATGTAGGTACTTTAAATATTGTGGGAACCGGTCTGTAAAATACGTAATTTTCTAACCCCATGCTGTACATATGAAAGTAATCTATATATATAAAAAGCCAGTGACCGGACTACCATAATGACCAGAATGACCTGTCACTATGACACCCACTGCAGCCAATGAACCGGCTGATGGGGGGCGGGAGGTTGCCAGCCAAACTCCTGCAGCCCTTCCTCTGGGCCAGCCCTAGCCCAGATGGGCCCAGCCTGTGCCTGACTGCCCCTCCACCCCAATAGGAGGGTGGGGCTAGCAGGTCAACTTCCTGTAGCCCCTCCTCCTAGCCCCGTGGTCGTCAAACTGCAGCTCGCGAGCCACATGCAGCTATTTGGCCCCTTGAGTGTGGCTCTTCCACAAAATACCACGGCCTGGGTGAGTCTATTTTGAAGAAGTGGCGTTAGAAGAAGTTTAAAACATTTGGCTCTCAAAAGAAATTTCAATCATTGTACTGTTGATATTTGGCTCTGTTGACTAATGAGTTTGCCGTCCACTGCCCTAGCCAGTCCTGTCCCTGATCACCACCCCCTACCCCAATAGGGGGTGGGGCCAACCAGCCAACCTCCTACAGCCCTTCCCCATGGCCAGCCCCCAAGTAGGCCCCCTAGCCCAATTGGGGCGGGGCCCGCTGGCCAATCACTTGCCGCTCCTTCTCCCTGCTGGCCTAGCCCTGATAGGGTCCTGATCAGGGCAATCTGGCTGGCCAACATCCAGCTGTCTCCTCCTTCCGACATCTCCTCTTCCCAATAGGCCCAGCCCCAATCCGCCCTGATTGGGAACGGGCTGGCCAGATCCCACCCATGCACAAATTCCTGCACTGGGCTTCTAGTAGAGAATAATATTAAATGTGAACTTTAATTGAAAATAAAAGAAGTATTTCTTAAAAATAGGCAAGGTGTTGAAAACACAATTGTCTTTAATCTCAAAGAACTTATAAAGGGGCTGTGAGAGGTAAACTAATGCAACACATTAGGACGTATGCAACTAAAGAAGAAGTAGAGTGTGCTCTACAAACATACAGTAGAGCAGGCTTTAAAGAATACAGAAAAGGCAACCCAGAAGCAGTGACATCTAACTTGACAACTGAAGTTATTTGGGCAAATTTCCTGCTAAAAATTTAGAGGGAGTAGAGAGGTAAGTGGACTGGAGAGTATTCCAACCAGAAGGAACTATATAAATGAAGGTAAAAACAAAAATGTTTGATGTGTTGGTAAAACTGAGAATGCAGTATGACTACAGTACCAGAGGAGAGAGAGGTTGGAGAAAGAAGGCTAAGAAATTAACAGAAACCAAAATCCTGAAGCATTTTGAATTGAATCTGAACATTGATGTCAGTGTGGTGACACAGTCAAATTTCACTTTGTAAAGGAGGCTTCCTCTGATTACACTGGGAAGAAAGGATAAACATAAGCAAGATTGGAGGCAGGAAGACCACCTAAGAAGCTGCTGTAGGAACCTACACCGGATGTGAAGATAGCCTGGAGAACAGCAATGGCAAACGGGGAGGAGACAAGGGAGATATTTAGAAGAGAAGCGGATTAGTGTGAAGAAGATAGAGAAATTGGTGATACTTCAGGTTTCTGACTTGGACAAGGAGTGCATAATTGTGGCAGACTGTTGAAGAAGCCAAGAGAAAGTCAGACCAGCCCGAAATGTCAAGTGGTGGTGACTTGGCAAGAGATAAAGCTGGAGGGCCAGATCAAATTTGGCTATAGGTCAAATTAAGACTTTGTGATGTTATTCTAAGTGAAATGGGAAGCCATGGGGAGACTTATTGTTTACACAACTTATTCTCAGGGAAAGAAATGAAAATGAAGACTGAATAATTCCCACGTCCACCATGGATGGCTGAGCAGATTGTGTGCTACACAAATCCAGGTGATGCCACTCACATAGATCATGATATAAATGGTACACCCAAAGTCATGCAAAGCACAGCAGTCATCCTTGACATGGCATCTTATGTGGTTCTCTAGTTTGTTTATATGAATAAAATGCTTATTTCCATAGGAAAGCAATAAACATCTCCAGAGCAGAGCTCGTTTTACACTTGTTTTCTGTTTCTCAAATTACCTAGCACAGTCCTGAATACACAGCCAGCTCTTATTGGAAACCGTGTGGTCTTGGCTCTAGAAACCACCACTCACTTTGACTTTACTACTGTAAGCACTACCAGTTCTATCACAGAGTAACTCCAACTACACTTACCAGCTTTAGCAGATTTAAAATTTTATTTACATAGTAAGATGCTACATTTACATGAAGCAAGTGTCATGACACTGAAGCAAGTGCTGAATTTTACAGTTTGTTCTCAGTTTCTTTTATTGTCCACTTTTTATTTGAAAATATTTAAGTATTCCTCCCTTGCAATTTTTTAGAGTAAAAATTTTAAGGACCTGATTTGGTTTCTCCCATCCTCTATGATTATATACCTCTGGCCACTATACCTACATTTGATTAAGAAATTATAAATTTTGGTGTCACATGTCTATTTGTTTTGTTTTCTGTGAAATACTTTTTCACTGTCATAACTATCAAGTCACATGTTTTGAAAATTTTTTTAAAACATCAACTTTTTTAAAAAAATATATTTTTATTGATTTCAGAGAAGAAAGGAGAGGAAGAGAGAGATAGAAACATCAATGATGAGAGAGAATCATCCATCAGCTCCTGCACACCTCCCACTGGGGATTGAGCCTGTAATCCAGGCATGTTCCCTGACTGGGAATCAAAACATGACCTCCTAGTTCATAGGTTGACACTCAACCACTGAGCCGCACCAGCTGGGCAAGTCAATCATGATTTTACATGTTACATTCCTTACAACACAAAGTCTTACAATTTATTTAAAGGATCAGAATGAATCACAAATCATATGTATAATCTTTGTACATTATGATCAAAAGTAGTCCATTTTCTCCTTTTTAAACTATTCTCATTGTAGTTAATACTACAGTTAGCATCTTCTGAATTTGTTGTGTGACTCATTGTTCACTCAGTTGTTTATGACTGACTAGATGACTGGTGCACGATATTCGTGCACTGGGGTGGTCCCTCATCCCACCCTGCCCCCTCTCTCAGTCCAGGAACCTTCAGGGGATGTCCTACTGATGGCTTAGGTCCACTCCCTGTGGGCCTAAGTCATCGGTAGGCCTCTCTCTGCAGAGGGCAACCTGGCTGATCAGGGGAAGGCGCTGCCCCCATCACCCCGCTGCTGCTGCTGCTGCCGCTGCCGCAGCCGCAAAGGTATTTTCATCACCACGGAAGCCAGTCCCTTCACAACGAAAAAAATGACAACTTTCTTTAGGCATTTTCAAGATGTCTCTTCCATAGGATATGAACTTTCTTTCTTTCTTTTTTTGATCCTCACCTGAGGATATTTTTCCATTGATTTTTAGAGAGAGTGGAAGAGAAAGGGAAAGACAGAGAGAAACATCAATGTGAGAGGGACATTTCGATTGGTTGCCTCCTGTATGAGCCCTGACCTGGGCCCCAGCCAGGGAGGACCCTGCAACCTAGGTACATGCCCTTGACCAGAATCAAACCCGGACCCTGCATATCCGGCTAGGGCAGGATATGATATTAGACCAGCCGTTGGCAAACTACGGCCCGCGGGCCAGATCTGGCCCGTTCGGCTGTTCTATCCGGCCCGCGGAGCCGAAAGAGCGGAGGGTTCTCTTGCTCTCCCCTCTGCTCCTTTACTTTTAATTTATATTAGTTCACACAAACACTCCATCCATGCTTTTGTTCCGGCCCTCCGGTCCAGTTTAAGAACCCATTGTGGCCCTCGAGTCAAAAAGTTTGCCCACCCCTGTATTAGACCCTCTAGCAGTGGACCTTCATTTTTTCCTCCAAGAGTGAGGTGGAAAACCCCTAGATCACCTTCTTGGTTTCTTATTAGGCAAGTTACCAAGGACATTGCGAGTAGTTTATAGGGAACTTAGCCAATGAGTGGTCACAAAAGGTGTTTCCTCTGCAGCTCCTGCACATAGGCGGGACTGCTGGTGAGGGCCTACCCTCGGGCACAAGGGGGCCCTCTCCCTATTCCTCTCCTTCTCCTTCTCTTTCTCCTTCCAGTCCACTCTCTCTCTAAAAAGCAGTGAAAAAATATCCTCTGGTGAGTACTAAAAAACAAAACACAGAATAACAGGCCTCCTCCATGGAGATGCTGAATATGTAGGCCTGAAAGAGAGAATTCTTGGCTCTGTGAAGATCCCTACATGAATTTTATTAACGACAGAGGACCGGTGCATGAAATTCGTGCATGGGGGCTGTGGGGGAGTTCCTCAGCCCAGCCTGCTCCCTCTCCAATCTGGGACCCCTCGAAGGATGTCCTACTGCCGATTTACAGGGAGCAGGCCTAAACCGGCAGTCAGACATCCCTCTCACAATCTGGGACTGCTGGCTCCAGAGGCTCACCTGCCTGCCTGCCTGCCTGATTGCCCCCAAATGCCCCCCGGCCAGCCTGATCACCCCAAACTGACCCCCCTGCTGGCCTGCTTGCCCCCAACTGCCTCCCCCTGCTGGCCTGCTTGCCCCCACATTTCCTCTTCACTGGCCTGCTCACCCCCAACTGCCCACATGCTGGCCTTCTCACTCCAAATGGCACCCCCCCCCAATGTCCTGATCACCTCCAACTGACCCCCACTGATGGCCTGCTCACACCCAACTGGCCCCCCTGCTGGTCTGCTTACCCCCAACGGCCCCTGCCATCCCATCCTGGCCTGATCACCCCCCAACGACCGAAGCTCCTAGCCCCTCCTTTTTTTCTTTTTCTTTTTTTTTTTTTTCAGCGCCTCCTTGAGTGGAGGCCAGTGCTGGCTGGAAGCAAGTATCTAGAATTTATTTATCTTCTATAATTGAAACTTTGTAGCCATGAGCGGAGTCCTGGACCAGGCAGTTCAGGTGGGAAGCTTGGCTTCCTTCATCACCGGGGGCAAACCAAGCCTCCTATTCTCTCCAGCTCTGTGGCTGCCGCCATTTTTGTTGGGATTTATTTATCTTCTATAATTGAAACTTTGTAGCTTTGAGCAGAGGCCAGGGTCAGCCAGGGCAGGTGGGAAGCTTGGCTTCCTCCATTGCCGGGACAACCCAAGCCTCCTGCTTGCTCCACCTCTGCGACCTGCCTCCATCTGGTTGGGTTAATTTGCATACACACTCCTGATCGGCTGGTAGGCATGGTTTGGCATAGTAGATTGATGGTTAATTTGCATGTTTCTCTTTTATTAGTGTAGATATTTGGAAACTTAGCTTAAGCCACACCAGTGAATCAAGTTTGTGTTTTTCTGTGTTCCAGGGAAGAATCAAATGATCTTTTGTTTTATTGTGTCAAAACAAAATTTTGCATGTGTTATATACATAATTCTTATTCAAATACATAATAGCAGATGCAAAAGTTCTGTTTAACTCAGTGAAGGGACTGGCAGGATGATAATACTTTTCAAAGGAGATTGCCAAAGATGAAAGCCTGAAGTAAAACGGCCAAATTAGATACAATCTGGCTAATGTCCTATAGGACAATAAGACCATCACTTTTTGAATTGGTTTGTCTTCTAGACAGAAATTAGTTACATCTTTAAAAGCCTAAAAATACTTTTCATCTTCTCACTTTGCTGATCATTGTATGTAACTTTCCAGCGTTGTAAAATGTCAAAATATATGGAACTTATTTAATTGTAAAGAGTGTGTCAGAGTCATGTGTTTCATAGAAAAGGAAATAATCATTCGTTGGCCTCTAAATGCCCCAATTATACTTAAAGAACTTGCTGTCAATGTTTTACTCCAGGCCTGTGCTCGGCCATGGAGGCTATGGGCCCGGCTCGCCCTTTCATCTCATGGCCTGTCATTGGTCGTGGAGGCTGCGGGCCAGACCCCCTGTAACTGTCCGTGTCAGCTCCGGCTCCGGGGGCTGGCCCTCCTTTCCCAGTCCATGTTTGCTCCAGCTCCAGGGGGCCAGCCCCCTGTCCATTTCTGTGTCTTCTCTGGCTCCAGGGGGCTGGCCCAAGTCACTGTGCGGTGGCTTGGACCAGCCGCCCTGTCTCTATCTCCATCTCCGCTCTGGGCCTCACCTGTGCACACAACCTCCTCCTGTCTAGTCATGACCCAATTACACTGAAAGAATGGTGTCCCGGACTAATTTGCATATTACCTCTTTATATATATAGAGAGAGATGGGCTACCATACCTGATATGCTATTTTAGAGTGGGGAGAGGTGAGAGGAAGATGAGACCAAGACCACTGACTCACTGTACAAGCTATCAACACTTCTAAGAGGGCAAGGAAGTGCAGCATGCATTTATTTACTTATTAGAGGCCCAGTGCACGAAACTTATACACAGAGTTGCGATGGGGCGGGTGTCCCTCAGTCTGGCCTACGAAGACTCAGCATCCCTCACCCTGGTCTCTAGCCAGAGGTTCCTCCCCTTTTTCCACACAGCCTCCAGGAAGATGCTTGTTCTGGGGCCTCCTCAGGGTCCCGGCCCACGATGCCCTGCAGCTTGGGTACTCGGGCGCTTGGGCTCTCAGGTCCGGCTTTCCCGCCCACTGTGGTGTGCATCAGCTGCCATGGGAGCCGTGCCTCAGGAGTCGCCCCTTAGACCATACTACTTGAGAGTGTGGGGGGCCACGGCCTCAGCGGCAGTAATTTTATGTCTGTAGCGTGCCTGCCGGACACCCGCCTCGCCCCCCCCCCCCCCCGTGCCACGGTGCCACACTGGTTGCCTCTGGACTGTGGGCAGGAGGTTTCCAGTCTGCAACTGGGGCTGCTGGGCTGTGACTGGGGGCTGCAGGCAGAGGACCCTGGCACCCATAGGGCTCCGTCAGCATCAGGAACTGGAAAGATCCATTTTTCTGGGTCCTCCCCTCCCTTTGTGCAGCCGGGGCACGGACGCTGGGCTCATGTCCCCACAGGCCCCTACCTTCCCTCCATGCAGCCGGGGCGCGGATGCTGGGCTCACGTCCCCACAGGCCCCTTCCCTCCCTCCGCGCAGCTGGGTCACGGACGCTGAGCTCGCATTGCTGCTTGTGACATGAGCTCAGTGTCCTGCGCCCAGTCCTCTGGCCAGAGTCCCCTTCCATCCCTCCAGGGCCAAGGAGCAGACGCTGGGCTCGCGTTTCCGGGGCGATGCCGCCAGCCTCAGCTATGGGCGCCAACATTTTGTCGCAGAATGATGGTTAATTTACATATTACTCTTTTATTAGATAGGATTTAACATATATAGCATTTACCATTTACCAATGAAACTGGCCTATTGCCAGGTTTAGAATGCATACCAAAAAGGCATAATCTCTGAATTGATATTATTCTGTCATTAACATTACTGTTGCTGTCTTCCACAATTACTGTATTAAACTGATACAACTGTCTGACTAGACTAGGTCACAGTCTTCACAATTAACTGAGTGAACATATAGAGCATACAAGTTATGATAGGGGCAACTTACATATACTTTAGATAAAATGACTAGAACTTACATGTTTATCGGATATATTAAACGCCTAATATACTAAGTGTCCAGTCATCTGGTCAGCCGTTCAACCAATCAAAGTGTAATATGCTAATGATATGTTAAGGCTGCTCAACCGCTCGCTCTCACGTGCACTGTCCACCAGGGAGCATAGAGTCGATCGGTCATCCAGTCACAATGATGTGCACTGACCAGCAGGGGACAGACACTCTGACCGGTAGGTTAGCTTCCTGCTGCAGTCTGGCTGATCAGGACTGGGCCAACTGGGCCAGACATGCCCTGTGACCCTCCCCTACCACCTCCCCAGCAGGCCAACTTCCCGCATCCTTCCCTGGCCCCAATCATGCACCAGTGGAGTTCCTCGGCCTAGGTTGTACTCTTTCACAATCTGAGACCCCTTGGGGGATGTTGGAGACCAGGTTTCGGCCTGACAGTGGAACGACTGGTCGCTATGACATGCACTGACTACCAGGGGGCAGATGCTCAATGCAGGAACTGCCTGCTGGTGGTCAGTGTGCTCCCACAGGAGCAGCACCACTCAGCCAGAAGCTCTGAGCCAGGGTCACGGCTGGTGAGCGCAGCAGTGGGAGCCTCTCCCACCTCTGTGGCAGCACTATAGATGTCCGACTGATGGCTTGGGCCCACTCCCCATAGGTCAGACATCCCCTGAGGGCTCCTGGACTGTGAGAGGGTGAAGGACTGGCTGTGGGACAACCCTCCACACCCTCCCCGACTCCACAAATTTTGTGCACTAGACCTCCAGTCATTACATAAAGAAATATATAAATGAGCTTTGACCAAAGTTTTCTAGTAAGCAAGTAAGTTCCACAAACCTAAACCTTTATTCCCTGATAAGATATCTCTCCTAGGCTCCATAGCCCTACATATCCAAATTGCTAACCATGGTCACTGGCACATAGATATCCCAGACACACTACAACTTCAACACTGTTTGAGTGAAATCATTTCCTTCGCCTTCTGTATCCTCTTTCTCCATCAATGAATGGCACTAACCTAAGCAGCCAGAAGACTGGGAGTCATATTGAACTCATCTCTCCCCTTACCTGCCACCTGCTCCCTTCAGCTAAGTCACAAGTCTTTCGTATCTCTTATCCAGCTAGACTGGTAGTGCAAAAATGGATACCTGGTCTGATCCTGTTTTAATCCCCTCCAATCTGTTCTCCACACAACTGTGAAAATCATCTTTCTAAAACACAAAAGGGATCCCAATGTTCCTCTAATTAAATCTCTTGAATGGTTTTCTATCAGTTTCAGGATAAATCCAACCTTCAGATGAGGTCTTTCATTATTAGGCCTGTTTTCTCTCTAGCGCTGATGTTTCTCTCCCTAAGAAGCTCCAGTCATACCTGAACATTTGCCTTTTCTATCAAGTATACAACACATGATTTCTGGCCTCTATCTTTACACATAATTTCCCTCCAGCTGAATGAAGTTGCCCCCTCCCCTTTTTGGTCCTAGGAAATCATCCTAAAAGTCTCCTATAGACAGCACCCTTTACTCCCAAACCTTGAGTTAAGTATCCACCATATGTGCTCTATTTCTACACACTTATGAAATGATTATCCTATCTAATAAAGAGAGAATATGCTAATTGACCCTCACGCCATCACAAAGATGGTGGTGCCCACAGCCAATAAGAAGGGAATATGCTAATTGACTTCCCTGCCCTCAAAGATGGAAGCGCCCACAGCCAATAAGAAGGGAAAATGCTAATTGACTGCCCCACCCTCAAAGATGGTGGCATCCACAGTCAATAAAGAGGGAATATGCTAATAGATGGCCACACCTTCAAAGATGGCGGTAGCGACAGCCACAAGATGGCGGCGCACAGTTCCCTCAGCTCTGCTGGGGCAGCAGGTGTGCGGCAAGGCAGGCCAACCCCGCACACCTTTCTCCAGAGTCCCCCACTCTCTTTCGTCCCCCAGCCACCCAGGGCTAGCCTGAGACACAGGCAAGCCTCGGATGGTGGCTGCTCAGCCACCCTGGGCTGCCCAAAGCTCAGATAACCAGGGCCAGCTGAGGCTTGCACTGCTGACAGTGGCAGCAGCAGAGGTGTGATGGGGGAATTCCCTTCCCCTGATCACCAGGTCGCCTCCCGCCCCTGAGGGCTCCCAGACTGTGAGCGGGGGTAGGCCAGGCTGAGGGACGCCCCTTCCAGTGCATGATTTTTCATGCACCAGGCCTCTAGTTTTATTTATATTTATACTAGAGGACCGGTGCATGAAATTTGTGCATGGGGGGGTCCCTCAGTCCGGCCTGCACCCTCTCCAATCTGGGACCCCTCAGAACATGTCTGACTGCCGGTCTAGGCCTGATGCCACAGTCAGATATTCCTCTTGCAATCCAGGACCACTCACCACTCACCTGCCTGCCTGCTTCATGCCCCTAACTTCTACCATGCCTGCCTAATTGCCCGTTACCACCTCTGCCTGCCTGCCTGGTCATCCCTTATGGACCTCCCCTTCCAGCTTGGTCACCCCCAATGTGCATATGGATGGGGTCCCTCAGCCTGGCCTGTGCCCTCTTGCAGTCCAGGAACGCTCGGTGGATGTCCTCGGGGGAGCAGGCCTAAGCCAGCAGTCAGACATCCTTAGCTCTGCTGCGGAGGGAGGAGAGGCTCCCACCACTGCTCCTGCACTTGTCAGGCATGAGCCCAGCTCAGGAATTCTGGCTGATCAGCATTCCCCCTATGGGAGTGCACTGACCACCAGGGGGCAGCTCCTTCATTGAGCATCTGCTCCCTGGAGATCAGTGTGAGTCACAGCAACTGGTTGTTCCACCATTTTGTCAATTTACATATTAGGCTTTTATTATATAAGACTAGAGGCCCAGAGTACGAAATTTGTGCATTGGGGGGAGAGGTGTGTCCCTCAGCCCAGCATACACACTCTCCAATCTGGGTCCCCTCTAGGAATGTCTGACTGCCCATCAGGATATGCCCTAAAAGGGCCGTCGGACCTCCCTCTCACAATCTAGGACTGCTGGCTTTGAACCACTCGCTTTCCTGCCTGCCTGATTGCCGCTCACTGCTTCTGCCTGCCAGTCTGATCACCCCCTAACCACTCCCTTGCCAGCCTGATTAATGCCTAACTGCTCCCCTGCCGACCAGATTACCCCTAACTGCCCTCCCCTCTTGGCCTGGTCATCCCTAGCTGTCCTCCCCTGCCGACCTGGTCACCCCCAACTGCCCTACCTTGCTGTCCCAGTCACCCCTATCTGCCACTCCCTTGCCAGCCTGATTAATGCCTAACTGCTCCCCTGCTGGCCCAATTGCCCCTAACTGCCTCCCCTGTCGGCCTGGTCACCCCTAGCTGTCCTTTCCTGCCGACCTGGTTGCCGCCAACTGCACTCCTCTGCTGGCCCAGTCACCCCTAACTGCCCTCCCTTGCCAGCCTGATAACCCCTAACTACGTTTCCCTGCCGGCCTGGTCACCCACAACTGCCCTCCCCTGATGTCCCGGTCATCCCTATTGCCCTGCCCTGCTGTCCATCTTGTGGCAGCCATCTTATGTCCACATGAGGTCGTCCATCTTTGACCATATGGGGGCGGCCATCTTGTGCATTGGAGTGATGGTAAATTTGCATATTACCTCTTTATTACATAGGATGGGAGGGACTGACTGAGGTCAGAGGGGAGGAGGATGAACATAGATAAAAGTGTGTTGATGGCCAGAGGTGGGGGGGGTGCTGAGTGGAGGGGGGTAAAGAGGGGGAAATGGGAGACATCAATAATAGTGTCAACAACAGAATAAAAACAACAATGATATACCACTACACTACACACCTATTAGGAAAAAAAAAAAAAACACATTATGAACTATGCATTTACTATGTTGATAAAATTTTAAAAAATTAAAAAGAATGAATTTTTCCAGAAAGGAGTGTTGTTGAAATTTTTTTTTAAAATATATATTTTATGGATATTTTACAGAGAGGAAGGGAGAGGGATAGAGAGCTAGAAACATCGATGAGAGAGAAACACCGATCAGCCGCCTCTTGCACACCTCCCACTGGAGATGTGCCTGCAACCAAGGTACATGCCCTTGACCGGAATCGAACCCGGGACCCCTCAGTCCGCAGACCAACGCTCTATCCACTGAGCCAAACCGGTTTCGGCGTGTTGTTGAAATTTTTTTAATTTTTATTTTATTTTTATGGTAAAGCTAAGGAAGCTTCAGAGAAGGGCCCTTGTGAGGGCTGGATTTGTTCTGGGGAGAGAGCAAGGAAGTTGCAACCAGCAGCATTTTGCCTGAAGTGATTTAAAAGAGAAAGGGACAGATTCCCCAAGCCTACAGTTATTTGTAATTTATTTACTTACTCTCAATAAAGTCATTTTTGAACCTTATTACCACCCCCCCTCCCCCGCACCTAAAATTAGTCCTTCAGGTTCAGTAAACTTTAGGGCTCACAAAACCTGTGTTAGTCCCTGAGGGTTGGGGTCTCCAAAGGAGTTCGGATTCATTCATTATATTTCTTTGTTCCTTTTAATTCTTGTTCTAGAGGGAGAGTGAGGACAGTTTTTTACTCAGTAATTTTTATAATAAGTATTGTATTGGAACCTGCTCCTTCTTTGGCTCTTTACGGATTTACCTTACTGGGAACTCACAGAGACTTTAAGCCCTTTGAAGATAGGGACAGAGCTGTGTTGTGTCTGTATAATACAGGCACAAAGTTATACAACTTTTATAAATATTTGTTGAAGAAACTGATAAATTTCAGTGCCATGAGGCATTACTTTTCCTTCTGCTCCATCTCTTTATTGAGACTTTTGTGAAAAGGATAAGGCTGAGGGGATGAGCAAGTAGAGCGGAGTAAAGTTGCTTTTTCCAAGCTCTAGATCCCATACTTTGATTTTATATAGTAGATGCATTTCTGAATGACATTTTGAATTGGGTATATTAGATTTTGCTAATATCAACTCCCTTTACTCATAGAGATTATTTTTAATAATGTTTAAATGTTTCATACTAAGAGGTGCAAGATATTTTGCTTATTTCTAGAACCTCTGTGCATTATTGCTGTAGTAAAGTGAATTATCAACATAGTAAATCTATTTGGGGGGTCTGCTTAAAATGGGGCACACCAGTACTAAATTCGGTTCTAACAATAACTAATTCGCACACCACGTGTGGTGTTAGATGGCTGTGGGACATACCATTTTTTTGATCCCTTTGCTCCCACAGCACTTGTTTCAAGCAGAGGGGGTATCTTGACCCTCCGTGACCTCTTGTCATGGCGACCATGAGTCTACTGCCTGAGGCCATGGCAGTCAGCCAGGCATTGACCTTCCCAAGATGGTGGCAACCCTGACAAACGTGTGCCAGGGGCGGGGTCCCCTGGGCAGAGGCGAAGCAGGGAGGCACATGGGGAAAGCTTTCAGGTAGGCCAGCTGAACCCGACAGAGTTGCCCCAACATCTTCCCTCCTCCTCTCCTCTCGTGCTGGTGGGCTGATGGCTGAAGGCAGCAGCATCCACTGGTGAGGCCAGGTGCAGGCTCGCGAGGGTGGGGAGCCTGAGGCACTAGTCCTGGATGTGCAGGCGGGCATTTCTTCCCAGGTTTTCAGAGGGTGTTGGGGGTGGAGACGTGCCCCAGCCTCTGTGCTGGGACAGGGCATGGAAAGCAGGGAGGCTGCCCCCTCCACCCTGATGGGTGGAAAGTTGCAGAGGAAAGGCTGTGGATCCCCAGTCCAGACCCACACTCCCAGGGGCAGGTCGCGGGTTCTGACACCACTGAGGCCGGACCCTTGGGGGTGGGAAGGAGCATCTGGGCCCACCCCACATCAAGTCCCTGGCTCAGGTGTCTGAGCGGTGGGCGGGCAGTAGGTGGCAAGAGTAGACGGAGAACTGGCCCTGGGCCAGATATGTGAGGCGTGCAAAACTTCTGCCTGGGAAGGGCCGGGCCATGAAGTTGTTGCGGATAACAAAGTGCTGGCATCCAAGGCCTTGATGCTGGCACGGGGGTCTGAGAACCTGGCGGGGTGCGGGATGCACTTCTCCTGCCTCTGCCTCGCTCGGGCTCCACTGAGCCGCTGGTAGGGGTTGACACAGCGCAAGCTGCTCACTGCTTGCTGCCTGCTGCAGCTCGCCAGTCCCCTGTGGGCTGGAGGGATGCAACCAGTGGAGCCCACAGCATGTGGCAGCAGATGTGAAGGTTGCCATGGCAACCCAGCGCTCACTGCAGGACTGACTTCTACCGTAGTTGGTCGAGCCTTTGGTCGTTACTGGTCGTTACGACCCAGGGTTTTTATATATTTAGACAGCTCTCCATTAGCAAATAAGATCCTTGTGGGCTTTCTGTTTCTACATGATCAGCATCTAAACATCCATCTGGCACAATCACTAAATGTTTATTGAATGATGAATGAACAAACTGAAAATGAACATATAGAGAATAAATAGAACAGTTCTAAAAGGACTGTCTGCTCCAGGAGGTTTCATGAGTAATAATTGAAGAGGAAAATTTTGGAAGGTAGTCAGTTAAAAAATATATCTTTGGGTAGAACTAATCTTTAATTTATTCATACTCTACATACTCTAAATTCTTTTTAGATAGTTCACTCTAAAATACATGTATACAAAGATAAATATTAAGAGCCATGTAGTGGAGACTGGGATGGACAGTTCTATTCGAAACATAGGTTAGGGATAGTTGCTGCAATTGAGCTCTAAACACAGTACTGAGTTTAATGGTAGCAAAAGTAAAAAGGTGACATACTATGTGAAATAAAAGAAAGTAGGAACAATTTCTCTCCCCCACCTGAAATTTCATACCAAGAACTAGCTTCACATATACTAGTAATACTATCTAATAAGAGGGTAATATGCAAATTAACTGTCACTCTGTCACAAAGATGGTGGTACCCATAGCCACAGGATGGCAGCACCCAGTCCTCTCAGCCCCGCTGCAGTCCCCCAGTCCCAGGGGGTGGCCTCTGAGAGCAGACAGCATGAGCAGCTTGGTGGAATGCTTGCTTCGTCACTGTGCCCGGTTCCGCCTGGCCCCCCGGAGCCGGAGTGGACACGAACAGGGACAGGAGGACCAGCCCACAGCCTCCGCAGCCAAGCGCAGCCCCAGAGAAGAAATGGCGGGCCCATCTCCTGCAGAAGCAGTATGGATCCCTCCCACTGCCCACAGAATTGGCATGGTTTCCTCCAGGTTCCTGCGGAAGCAGCGCGGCTCCCTCCCACCTCCCTGGGAATCAGCATGGGTCCCTCCCGGCTCCTGCGGAATTGGCGTGGCTCCCTCCCAGATCCTGTGGGTGCTGGCAGCTCACTTCCACCTCCCGTGGAAGCTGCACAGCTCCCATGGAAGCAGAGCAGCTCCTGGCAGCGCACTGTGGTTCCCCCTGGCTCCCGCGGGAGCAGCGGGTGACCTACTGCGCACGATATTGCATGGTGGGTACTAGTAGTTAATAAAAACTGGTTGAGCCCTGGCTGGGTAGCACAGGTGGTTAAAATGCCAACCCAATATGCCAAGGTTACAGGCTTAATCCCTGGTCAGGTAACATATAAGAATCAACCAATGAATGCATAAACAAGTGGAACAGCAAAATCATTATTTCTCTCTCTTACACTCTCTCTCTCAAATAATTTAAAAAACTTTTAAAAGATTAGTTGAATGAAAGAATAAGTATCTGTGTTTTAAAACTTTTAATAACAAAATGGATAATATCTTCAATGATAGATTTTAAAAAGCTATCAGAAAAATGTCTATTTTATTTTTATTTTAATCCTCACTCCTCACCAGGATATTTTTTCCATTTTTTTTTTTAAGAGAAGAGTGGAAGGCAGAGGGAGAGACAGAGAAACATGGATGTGAGAGAGAGACATCGATTGGTTGCCTCCCACATGCACCATGACCAGGGCCAGTGATTGAGCTGCAACCAAGGTACATGCCCTTGACCAAATTGAACCCGGACCCTTCATTCCACAGGGCAACACTCTATCAACTGTGCTGAACTGGCTAGGGCAAAACAATCTATTTAAAAATAAGCCCTCAATATAAAAATTAAAGAGAAGGAATATTAGACTAATTCTACAAAGACATTCTATGAAAAACTAAGATAATCTGGTAAATGTTCTTAACTTATTAGTGATCCTACCTTGACAGAGAAAAGTGGATAGAGGTTATTCCCTTTAGATATACATACATACATACATACATACATACACACACATGAACAAAAATGTTGTGTGTTCTCACCTAGGCTTTTAACTGAAATTGAGTAAACAATAAATTTTAAATTGAGCTAACTTTAAAATAGAAAACATGGAGAATAAGGCAAAACCAAGCCATTATTTTACTTAGCAAATGAGGAAAGTCTGACTTGTGTTCAGATGTGCCATCCCACCCACCACAAGGCAAGGCCAAATGTTTATCAAGGTGTGGCCCTGGAATTCTCTTAAGGTCAGTATATCTACTTAATAGAAATCCCGAAGTTCTGCCCACAAAGAACATGGAATGAAAGTCCTTTACATAAAGTACGATTAAATAAAAAACAAAGGGAAATGTTAACTATATGTTTACATCTGTCAAGTGCCTGCCCCTTCACTCTGCACTACCTCACGTGTCCTCAAACAGCCCTGGAGAGAAAGCAGTCAGGGTTTGAGGGGCATAAAGAGACTTCATAACAAACATTAAACTTTTTATTGTTTTCTTATAAGCCCCTTTGATTTAGAAGGAATAAAATCACAATGAGAAAAATAACTCTAGGTTATAGACACATTGTACATAGTTCTTTATAGAAGCAAGTTTGAAATAAAATTATTTTTGTAAAAGTACTGTGAAGAATATATCTGGCAACAGATTGTTTGCTTTAGTAATTTCTTTGGACATATTTCATAAGGCAAATTCTCTCATTTGCACATCAAAAACACAATGAAAAAGAGCAGAGATTAAAATGAAATAAAACTCCATTGATGATTTTCACCTTTAAAGTTCCTTTCACAGTGAGTTGCCGAAACCGGTTTGGCTCAGTGGATAGAGCGTCGGCTTGAGGACTGAAGGGTCCCAGGTTCGATTCCGGTCAAGGGCACGTACCTTGGTTGAGGGCACATCCCCAGTGAGGGGTGTGCAGGAGGCAGCTGATCAATGTTTCTCTCTCATCGATGTTTCTAACTCTCTGTCCCTCTCCCTTCCTCTCTGTATAAAATTAATAAAATATATTAAAAAAAAAAGTTCCTTTCACAGTGAGTGAATAAAAAAATTCTTCACAAGGGAACTACTGATTTATCATGACACATATATGGAAATGGTTTTCACATTATCTTGAATACATGATATGCATTTATTTAAATAAAAGTAAGAAAATAATACCCTCCCATGGAATGCAGAAATTATGACAAATTGAGGAATAAAATGTACTGATCTCTTAGGCTACCCAAATGAAGTCACATACTGAAAAAAAAAAAGTTGATCAGAATGCATAATTGATGCATACATATACCGGCTCACTCAAAAGCATTTTTAAATCCAGGTGATTTTTTTTAAAAAAGAATGAACCATTTGGCCATGGCTGGTGTGTTCAGTGGTTGGAGCTTTGGCCCATACACCGAAGGGTTGAAGGTTCAATCCCCAGCCCTGCAGGAGGCAACCAATCAATGTCTTTCATATCAAAGTTTCTCTCTTTCTCTTACTCTTTCTCTCTCTCCCCCTCTCTCACTACTTTCCACTGTCTCTAAAAATCAATGGAAAAAATATCCTCAGATGAGGATTAACAACAAAAGAATAAACCATTTTAATGTTTAATTTAATTGAAAAGTTAAGAAAAGTTTTCATAATAAAGCTTACAGGGCAGAGGAGGTTGGGGGTGGGGGGCTGTAAGAGATCAACCGAAGGACTTGTACGCATGCATATAAGCATAACCAATGGATAAAAAACACTGGGGGGGGGGCAGGTAAAGGCATGTACTGGGAGGAAGGGGAGGCCGGGGGAAGGTCAATGGGGAAAAAAAAAAAAAGGAGACATATGTACTACTATTGGTAATACTTCAAACAACTTAAAAAATTATAAAAAAAAGAAAAAAATAATAATTAAAAGAATAAATATGTCGCAATATTCATTATCTGCCTCAATTCAAAAATAACTAAATAAGTGCTTAAATTTAATGTAATAACATGAAATATGTTAAAATAAATTTCTAAGGAAAAGAAAAATCTTAGTGTTCCATCAAGATATTATTAAATTGCACATAACTTTAGGATATAGTTATATTCTTTTTGTATTCCATTCCTTTGTGAGTGGAAATAGGTGGCTGTATAAAATATCATATTAGCCCTGGCTTAAGTAGCTCAGTTGGTTAGACCATTGTCCCCATAGCCAACCTTTTAGGTTCCATCCCTGGTCAAAGCACATACAATGATCAACCTATGAATGCATAAATAAGTGGAACTACAAATCGACATTCCTCTCTCTCTCTCCCTTCCTCTCTGAATTTAATAAATAAAAATAAAATGTCATATCTAAGTCACTTACACTTTAGAGATCACTTTGCCTATTTGGGTTGATTACATTCCAAAAAATATTCTACATTGTCCGCGTATGGGAAGAGAAAACCTGCCATTATTATACTAAAACATGATATTCTGTATTTTAAGTGCTTTCTATACTTTTATATTTATGTATCAAATTTTTGATGTAATGTCAATCAGATTCCCCTTTTTGAAATTTCTTAATTTAGCAGTACATTGTCGAAAAAAAATTAAATATTTATAAATTGCAAGTGTCCATTCACAAAGGGCATGAAGAAGACTGAGAGAAAAAGTCACACATAAAAATGAGTGCATTTTAAAAATGTCATATGCTCTAATAAACTTTAACTACTCAGTATACATGGCTTCCATACTTAATCAGAAGGAAGTCATTCTCCTAAAAACACCAGAACCAATACTACATCCCAAACCTAATCAGTTCATTGAACTGTCAATTGTGAATTTGATATCAGCAGAGATGTAAGTTTGTAAAACTATAAATATAGTGACCTTAGGTAAATGTATTTAATCAGTAACTTAACTGAGATAATACATTCTAAATCATGTGAAAAGTATTTTGTGGTACTTTTTCTACCAAATAACTAATTTGTTCTTTACTTCTTGAGATGACATTCTAATAATGTACTTAACTGAAAACTGGATTTTTGCCCTGTGTAAAACATAGGCTATTACACGGTAATCAATGTCTTAAGCAGCATTATATTAAAACACTAGAGGCCAGGTGCACAGATTTGTGCACGAGTAGGGGTCCCTCCACCTGGCCTGTGGGATCAGGCCAAAACCAGCTCTCTAACATGCCCTGAGGGGTCCCAGATTGCGAGAGGGTGCAGGCCAGGTTGAGGGACCCCACCAGTGCACAATCCAGACTGGAGAGGGACACAGGAGGTTGGCCAGCTGGGGAGGGACTGTGGGAGGGCTCCAAGGCAAGTCCGGCCTGTCTCGCTCAGCCCCAATTGGTTGGACCCCAGCAGCAAGCTAACCTACAGGTTGGAGTGTCTGCCCCCTGGTGGTCATTGCATGTCATAGCGAGCAGTTGAGTGGCCTTAACATATCCTTAGCATATTACATTTTGGTTGGTTGAATGGACAACCGGACACTTAGCATATTAGGCTTTTGTTATATAATTACAGAAAATGGCGGTGGAGTAAGCGCATTCTACACAGACAGCAATGCTCCCAGGAACAAACTGGAATTACAACTCAAATGCAAAATAAAACTCCATCTTGAATAATCAACTGAAGACTAGCTGAGAGAACTCTGATAACCAAAGACAGAAAGTGTAGACCACACTGAAACTGGTAGAAAGGGCAGAGGTGTGAAGGGATTGGCTGTGCTCTCAGACAGCAACTGAAGATCCGGAGAGCTATCTCAGCTCTGGCAGGTTGCCACTGAGAATTCTGGTGTCTAAACCCCAAGATGGACCCCCAGGTGAGAGCACCAGAACCGAGAAAGGTGACCAGATAACATCTCTGCCAAGTAGAGACAGCAAGAAATGCAGGCACCCTCTTAAAGGGACAACACACCAAATTTCTTGTGCAGCCACTCAACTTGGGCTTCAGCAGAGGAGGGGCAGAGTGGATTGGAGCTGTGTGAGCAGAAGATAGGGTTGGGGGCTCTGGGGTTAGAGCTCAGAAGGCAGACACATTGGTTTCCTGTGTGGAGTCATCCCATCACACTCCTAAGGACATCTTTCCCAGGTAGACCTTTGCTATCCAAGCAGAGTTTGCCTGAGGGGAAGGCAGTTGCCTCACTCTATTCGAAAGCCCCTTCCTCCACACTGTGGAGTTTCTCAGGCCCATTAAGAGACTGAGAACAATAGCCTCCATACAGAAGCAATCACGCCAGTCTGTTGAAAAACCTTTCACCCCCAGCTGTGGGTGAGAGCTTGAGGCTGCTCACAACTGAATACAATCAGTCTGAGGACAGAAGTGGGTCTCTTGAAGGCCTTGAGTCTTTGCCTGATATGAGTAGTCTGAAATAGCTTTTGACACTGTCCTACACTAGAGATTGAAAGGGGTAGTGAATCTACCTAATATATAGTCACAAACACAACAGGCAGCCAAAATGAAGACAGAAACAACAGTTCCCAAATGAAAGAACAAGATAATTCTCCAGAAGAAGAGGTAAATGAAATGGAGAAAAGAAATTTATGAGCTGTAGAGTTCAGAACAATGATGGCAAGCATTAGAAAAGATATAGTAACTATAAAGAATGATATAGCACTAATAAAGAACACAGGGGAATGAATGCACAGTAAATTATGGGAAGCTGAGGATCAGATCAATGAAATAGAAGACAGGGTAAAAAAATCACTCAATCAGAGAACCAAAATGAAAAAAAAAAAAAACAATTAAAAACAGGAGGTCAGTTCAAGGGGGACTGTGGGACAACATGAAATGTAACACTATTCATATAATAGGTGTCCCAGAAGGAGAAGAAAGTGAACAAGATATATATATATATATATATATATATATATATATATATATATATATATATATAATGTGTTTGAAGAAATGATGGCAGAAAACTTCGCTAACCCGGTAAAGGGAAAAGTCAAAGAAGTCCAGGAGGCACAGACTCCCATGCAAGGCCCACACTCAGACACATCATAATTAAAATGCCAAAAATTAAAGTCAAGGAGAAAATATTAAAGGAAGCAAGAATAAAGCAATTTGTTACCTTCAATGGAGCTCCCATAGGCTGTCAGCTGATTTTTCATCAGAAATTCTATAGGCTTGAAGGGAATGCCATAAAGTATACAAGGCAATGAAAAGCAAGGATATGAAACCAATAGTACTATATTCAGCAAAGTTATCATTCAAAATTCGATGGTTAAATAAAGGGTTTCCCAGCCAAAAAGATAAAAGGAGTTTGTCACCACCAAACCAGCACTGCAAAGAAATGCTAAAGGGACTGCTAAAATGAGAAGAAATAAAGAAACAGGCATACAGAATTAAAGTGGCAATAAATAAGTACCTATTAATAACTAGAGGCTCAGTGCACGAAATTCGTGCACGGAGGAGGGGGTGTGTCCCTCAGCCCAGCTTGCACCCTCTCCAATCTGGGACCCCTTGAGGGATGTTTGACTGCCCGTGTAGGCCCGATCCCAGTAGGGATCGTCTGCCTGCATTCCTGATTGCCTCTAACCGCTTCTGCCTGCCAGCCTGATGACCCCCTAACCATTCCCCTGCCAGCCAGTTTGCCCCTAACTGTCCTCCCCTGCAGGCATGGTCACCCCTAACTGCCTTCCCCTGCAGGCCTGGTCCCCCCCAACTGCTCTCCCCTGCAGGCCTGGGTCCCCCCCAACTGCCCTTCCCTGCAGGCCCAGTCGCCCCCAACTTCCCTCCTCTACTGGCCTGGTCACCCCTAACTGCCCTCCCCTGCAGGCTTGATCACCCCGAACTGCCCTCCCTTGCAGGCCTGGTCCCTCCCAACTGCCCTCCCCTGCTGGCCATCTTGTAGCGGCAATCTTGTGTCCACACGGAGGGAGCCATCTTCGACCACATAAGGGCAGCCATCTTGTGTGTTGGAGTGATGGTCAATTTGCATATTACTCTTTTATTAGATAGGATAGAGGTCTGGTGCACAGGTGGGGGCCAGCTGGTTTGCCCTGAAGGGTGTCCTGGATCAGGGTTGGGGTTTCCTTGGGGCGTGGGGCGGCCTGGGCGAGGGGCCTGTGGTGGTTTGCAGACCGGCCATGCCCCCCGGTGACCCAAGCAGAGGACCTGGTATCTGGGATTTATTTATCTTCTATAATTGAAACTTTGTAGCCTTGAACAGAGCCAAGACTCCTGCTTGCTCCATGGCCACAGCCATTTTTGTTGGGATTATGTATCTTCTATAATTGAAACTTTGTAGCCTTGAGTGAAGGCCTTGGCCAGCCAGGGTGTGCGGAATGCTTGGCTTCCTCCATCGCCAGGGAAAACCAAGCCTCCTGTTTGCAGCTATCTTGGTTGGGTTAATTTGCATACTTACTCATGATTGGCTGGTGGGCATGGCTTGTGAGTGTAGCAGAGTGATGGTTAACTTACATATTACTCTTTTATTAGATAGGATAACCTTAAATGTAACTGCATTAAATGTTCCAATCAAGAGACATATGGTAGCTGAATAGATACAAAAATATGACCCAATTATATGCTGACTATAAGAGACTCACCTCAGAGCAAAAAAATCACATAGGGTGACAGTGAATGAATGGGAAAAAATAGTCTATGCAAATGGAATCGAAAAAAAAAAAAGCTGGTTTGGCAATACTCATATCTGACTAAATAGACTTCAAAATGAAGGCCATCACAAGAGACCACAAAGGTCACTACATAATACTAAAGGGATCAATCCAATAAGAGGGTATAACCATGGAAAATATATATGCACCCAATATTGGAGCACCTAAATATATTTTTTTTAAAAAGCCTCTGGACGACTTTAATTGGAGACGTTGATAACAACATAGTCATAGTAGGGAAATTTAACACTCCACTGACTTCACTGGATAGATCTCCCAGACAAATATTAACAAGGAAAGAGTGACAGTAAGTGACACACTGCTTCAGATGGATATAACTGAAATTTATAGAACATTTTACCCAAAGCTACAGAATATACATTCCTCTCAAGTGCACACAGAACATTCTCAAAGACAGACCACATGTTAGGACAAAAAAAAAAAGTCTCTAGTTCAAGAAGATTGAAGTCATATCAAGCATCTTCTCAGATGCCAATAGAATGAAATTAGAAATCAACTACAATAAAAACACCCCAAAACATTCAAACACATGCAGACCAAATAGCATGTTATTAAACAATGATTGGCTTACCAATGAGATCAAGAAAGAAATAAAAATCTTCCTAGAAAGAAATGCAAATGAACCCCAAATATTTGGGACACGGCAAAAGCAGTCCTGGAAGGGAAGTTCATAGCACTACAGCCCTGTCTCAAAAAACAACAAAAATTAATAATAAACTCTTTAACTTTACTACTTAGAGAATTAGAAAGAGAAAAAGAAAAGCTCAGAGTAAGTAGAATGAAGGGAATAATAAAGATTTGAGCAGAAAGATGACACAGAGACTAAAAAACAGTACAAAAAAATCAATGACACCAAGAGCTGGTTCTTTGAAAAATAAACAAGATTGATGACCTGTTAGCCAGACACATCAGGAAACAAAGAGAGGACCCAAATAAATAAAACCAGAAGAAAAAGAGGCGATATAACAACAGACACCACAGAAATACAAAGGATTGTAAGATAATACTGTGGAAAACTACTAGGTATATGCCAACAAGCTGGGCAATGTGGATGAAATGGACAAATTCCTAGAAAAACATAATCTCCCAAAGCTGAATTAGGAAGAATAAGAAAACCTGAGTAGGCCAATGACAGCTGATGAAATAGAAGCAGTAGCCAAAAACTCCCAGCAAACAAAAGCCCAGGTCCAGAAGGCTTCACAGGGGAGTTCTACCAAACATCCAAAGAAGAACCAACACGTATACTTTTCAAACGATTTCAAAGTATCCAAGAGGAAGGAACACTTCCATGCTCTTTTCATTATCCTAATTCCAAAACCAGACAAAGACACTACAAAGAAAGAGAATTACAGACCAATATCCCTAATGAACACAGTTGCTAAAATCCTTAACAAAATATTAGCAAGTTGGATCCAGCAATATATTAAAAAGATCATACACCATGACCAAGTGGGATTTATTTCAGGGATGTCCACTTTTAGCACTCTTATTCAACATAGTATGGTAAGTCCTATCCATAGCTGTCAGAGAAGAAGTAATAAATGGAAACCAAATTGGAAAGGATGAAGTAAAAATCTCATTATTTGTAGATGACATGATATTGTACATAGAAAACTCTAAATATCCCACCAAAAAACTACTAGATTTAATAAATGAATTGGGCAATGTAGCAGGATACACAATTAACATCCAAAATTGATGGTTACTTTATATGCCAATAATGAATTCTCAGGAAGAGAAACTAAACAATCCCATTTACCACTGCAACAAAAAATTAAGATACCTAGGAATAAACTTAAACAAGGAGATAAAAGACATTTACTCAGACAACTACAGGAGGAAAAGAGATAGAGGAAGATATTAACAAGTGAAAGAATATACCGTGTTCATGGATTGGTACAATTAACATCATTAAAATGTCCGTACTACCGAAAGCAATCTACAGATTCAACGCAATCCATATTAAAATACCAACAGCATATTTCACAGATCTAGAACAAAAACTCCAGAAATTTATATGGAACCAAAGAATAGCTGCAGCAATCTTGAGAAAGAAGAACAAAGTTGGAGGAATTAAAATACCAAATACCAATTTACTACAAAGCCACTGTAATCAAAACAGCCTGGTACTAGTACAAGCACGGGTATATAGATCAATGGAACAGAACAGAGACTCCAGAAATTGACCCACACCATTATACTCAATTAATATTTGACAGGGGACATAAGAGCACACAATAGAGTCAAGATAGTCTCTTGAATAAATGTGTTGGGAAAATTGGAGAGATACATGAAAAATAATGAGACTACATAATACTATACCAACTTATGCCAGAATAAACTCAAAATGGATAAAAGACTTAAATATAAGTCATGAAACCACAAAAATCCTAGAAGAAACCATAGGCAGCAAAATCTAAGACATCTCATGTAGCAATGTTTGCGGATACATCGACCTAGGGCAAAGGAAAGTAAGGAGAAAATAAACAAATGGGACTACATCAAAATAAAAAGCTTCTGGCCTGGGCGGTTTGGCTGAGTGCTTGAGCTTCGACCTATGAACCCAAAGGTCACTGTTCGATGCCCAGTCAGAGCACATGCTTGGCTTGTGGTATTGATCACCAGTGTGAGGCCTGCCAGAGGCAGACAATCAATGATTCTCTCTCATCATTGAAGTTTCTATCTTTTTCTCCCTCTCTCTTTCTCTCTGAAATCAATAAGAAAGATATAAAAAAATAAATGCAAAGCTCCTGCACAGCAAAAAATAAAAGAAAACCTGAACAAAATGAAAATGGAACCCTCTGTATGGAAGAACCTAATTGGCAATGATACATCTAATAAAAGGTTAACATCCAAAATATATAAGGAACTCATACAACTTAACAGAAGAAAAACAATTCAATTAAAAAATTGGCAGAGGACTTAAATAGACACTTGTCCAAAGAGGACATACAGATGGCCAAAAGACATGAAAAAATGCTCAAAGTCCCTGATCCTCAGAGAGATGCAAATTAAAATAATCCTCACACCTATCAGAATGGCTACCATCAACAAATGACAAGTGCTGGTGAGTATGTGAAGAAAAGGGAACCCTAGTACACTGCTGGTAGGAATGCGGACTAGTGTTGCCATTATGGAAAAAAGTATAGAGTTTCCTCAAAAACTTAAATATGGAAAAGCAATTTGACCGAGTAATCCCACTTCTAGGAATATATCCTAAGAAAACTGAAACACCAATCAGAAAAAAAAAAATATATGCATCCCTATTTTCAGAGAATTGCAATTTACAGTAGCTAAGATCTGGAAACAGCCCAGGTCAGTAGATGAGTGGATAAAAAGCTGTGGTACATTTATCCCATGGAATACGATGCAGCATTAAAAAAGGAAAAATATTTTATCCTTTAATACAGCATGAAGGGACCTAGAGAGTATTATGCTATCCAAAATAAACCAGTCAGAGAAAGCCAAGTATCACATGACCTCACTCATACATGGAATCTAATGAAAAAAATAAAAATAAACAGATGAACAAAATAGATCTAGAGACATAGAGCATAGAACAGATTGCAGAATCTCAGACAGAAGATGGGGGAGGTTGGTGGTTGTGAAAAGACATCAACCAAAGCATTTGTATGTATATATGCATAACCCGTGGACACAGTCATTATGGTGGTGAAAGCCTGGGGTAGTGGCAGGAACAGGATAGTAGGGGCCAATGGCGGGGGGGGGGGGGGGAAAGGGAGACATATGTAATACTTTCAATAATAAAGATTTAATTAAAACACAAAAGTGAAAACAGAGAAGAGTTCATCAAGCAAAAACAAAACAAAACAAAACAAAAAGGCAGAGTACATCTGTACCTGCAATGCAAATCTACAAGGGGTAGTGGAAAGAGATTAAAAAGCAAAAAGCATAAACCACAATGAAGATAGCTTTGGTTAGCTTAAGTGAAAAAGTAGAAAAGAGAAAAGGAAACCAACATTCACTTAAAAAGTTAAAGCTGTTGGGTGTTTGCCAGGTTAAATTATCTTAGGGAAAATGAGTATTTAAAGGAGAAAACTAAAAACTTTCTCTGTGACAGCTGAATAGTAAAGGTTATTGGAAAACACAGTACAGGATAGATATCAGAACTACCTTCTTTTTTCACTTTGGTGACAACTTTCTGAGTTTCTGACCATGGTTCCACAATCTCCTTGCATATGTTAAGAAGGGGATCTTCTTCCTGGTTGGGAAAGTAGACCAATTAATTCATTTCCTAGGGAGCCCTCAACCTGAACAAAGCCTATGCAGAGGGCACAGCTGGTGATGAGAAGAAACCAGGAAGAGGGTTTGGGGGCCACACACAGAGAGCATGTTTCCCTTTTGAGGTTCTGGACACAGAAGTAATCCTGTGTGTGAGTCCCAGAATCCACACCTACTAGGTCAAAAGCGCCCACTCCATCCTGACAAGATCCGGAGGAAAGGATTCCCACTAACTCAGAGCAGTCTTCCTCACTCTTTTGGAGCAACAACCTGTTGCCTACATCAAAACCCTTGTCCTCTGTGAACTCTTCTTTGGCCAATATACTCAACTCAGCATGTTCTCCAAGGTTTATCACTTTCATGTCAAGAGGCTGTTAATAGTCTAAGGGAAATTCATGCCTGTCTTGATCAGTGGACATACAGCTCCAAATAATGAAACCATGAAAAAACCAGGTCAAAGAGTTGGTACCAGCCGAAACCGGTTTGGCTCAGTGGATAGAGCCTCGGCCTGCGGACTGAAAGGTCTCAGGTTCGATTCCGGTCAAGGGCACGTACCTTGGTTGCGGGCACATCCCCAGTAGGAGGTGTGCAGGAGGCAGCTGATCGATGTTTCTCTCTCATCGATGTTTCTAACTCTCTATTCCTCTCCCTTCCTCTCTGTAAAATATCAATAAAAAATATATTAAAAAAAAAAAAAAGAGTTGGTACCAGTGGGTACCCAAGTTACTTCAATTTGTTTTTCATAGAGTATGTAGAAACTTCCCAGCTGGAAATAAAAGCTAACTGAAACTGCTTATGTCCTACTCTTTCCCTCTTCAACCTATACTGTCAGGGTACAAAAAAAAAAAAAAAAAAAGAATTGATTCTACTCTGTTGTATTTCCACTGAGCTTATGAGCTACATCACAAGCTGTGTTAAGGCTTTCCCCAAAATAAGCCAGTCTCACCTGGACATGCTCTGGGGGCCCTTGCCAGGAGGCCTTGGGACAGTGGCATTAGTGTTATATTGCAACCACGTACCTGATCAATAAGCTACCCTTTCACCAAGTAAGTGTTAGTGGAGATGAAGGCAGCAGAAATGATGAGGAAAAGCCGACAATTTGTCGACCTACTACTTAAACACAGCTTAAAGTACACATTTCTGAATTCTTGAATCTGCCTCTAGGAGGCTAAGTGCCAAGTTTATCTTTCTTTTTTAAAACTCTGATCTCTTATTCCTACTCCTCCCCCCCCCCCACCCCCGGCCACACACACACACAGCAATGACCACTGCATTTGTAAATACTCTCTATATGTATAAAAAGCCAGGGGCCCTAACAACCAAAACAACTGATGGACAACCGCACAGCAGGTGCCTGGGGTGACCAGGCTGGCGGGAGGGTTAGTGAGGGGTGACCAAATGATTGAACAGCAGGCTGCGTGTGGTGACCAGGCCAGGCTGGGAGCGAGGGGTAGTGAGGGGCAACCAGGATGGAAGAAGGGGGCAGTGAGGAGCAACCAGGCTGGTGTGGAGGGGCAGTTGCGAGTGACCAGGCCAGTAGGCAGAGGCAGTTAGGGATGATAAGGTTGGCGGGGGGGGGTCAGTTAGGGGTGATCAGACAGGCAGGCAGGTGAGCAGTTAGGTCCTAGCAGCTAGAAGGTGTGCTAGGTTTTAAAATATATACTGTCTCTTATCCTCATACTAACCCAATTTTAAGGATAGATTCTAGGTCACGATCCACAGGTTAAGAACCGCTGCTGTAGAGCCTAAGACCATCAGAAAACACAGATATTTACATTATGATTCATTAACAGTAGCAAAATTACAGTTATGAAGTAGCAACAAAAATAATTTTATGGTTGGGTGTCACCACAACATGAGGAACTGTATTAAAGGCTCACAGCATTAGAAAGGTTGAGAACCACTGAGTTAGGAGCTAGCAGCCCCAGATTGTGAGAGGGATGTCTGACTGCCAGTTTAGGCCCAATCCCCGGGCCTAAACCGGCAGTGAGCCATCCCCTGAGGGGTCCAGGATTGGAGAGGGTGCAGGCTGGGCTGAGGGTACCAACCCTTCCCCCATGCATGAATTTCATGCACCGGGTCTTTAGTCTATAATAATCTATAATAATAAAAGCATAATATGCTAATTAGACCGGACATCTAGTAAAGGATACAGCACACACAATATGCACTTCAGTTCTGCCTAGGCATGAAAAGACCTCTACCAAGCTTACCTTTTTGGACTCCTACCTCCAAAATAGCAACCGAGAGGCTATTGTCCTGGGAAGCCCTGGCTCCGCCTCTTCTAGGACAGAGATACCCCAGAGCACTTTATCCTCCTCTGCCACTGTCTGTCAGTGGATGGGGATGGGAACGAGATTGGGCATTAGAGGTTTGTGGTAAACTCCGACATAGACTTTTCAATGCCTTCCAAAGAATACCCACCACGAGCATTGAGAGCCTTATCCCCAGGAGTACGGAAAGCCAATCCTCTCTGTGCACCAACAACCTTCCTGCTTCCCCAAACCCTGAGAGGGAGGAAGCCCCTTCCCTGCGGCACAGAACTCAGGAAGAGTACTCCTCTCCCAGGAAAGGCCGCTGATCCTCTGGGACACTGGGTAGGGGATGGGGTAAAGACATGACAGGGCCTGGCCAGAGGCTCAAGAAATGAGTCCTGCCCGGCTTCTCACCAGGAAATCCGAGGCAATGCCCAGCAGAGTGTCCAGATTCTCTTCCTCTTCCTCCTCCTCCTGCAGAAGGATGTAGGCGCCTCCAACCATCCATCCAGCCAGCAGACACAGCTGCTACCCTCACCACACCATCGCCTTCTCCAAGGCAGGGGCATCCACTACACTGGGTGCTGTCATCTTGTGGTCAGGGTCCTGCCAGCCCCCAGGGCGCCTACCGCAGTGCCTGATGGGCCTGGCCATGGCGCCCTGCGCATGCTCACAGAGGAAACCCAGGCTCCCATGGGTGGAGCTTAGACCCAGCAGTTCCTTAGTGACTCACCTTGGAGTTGTGTAGCTTCTACCCAGAGAGCATCTCTGTCTATACAGGATCAAGTGGTCTTAGAACCCTGACAGTCAGGTATTCTTAACAGACTTTTTTACATTTGGAAGTGTCCAGAGAGCTTCAGTCACTTGGCCAAAGTCACGTGGCTAATAACTAAACAGGACTGAAACTCAACTTGGATTCCAGCGCTTCTCCCCCCCCCCCCACCCCCATCCAGCTGTACACACTCCTACACAGCTTTCAAGAGGAGCCTGCTGACTGTGTCCAGAATACCGCCTTTCCAAACTGCACCCTTAACAATACTCAGCTTTCAGGAAACCTTCCCTAATTCCCTGCCACCTGTGTGAAGAGCACGCCAGTGTGTTGCGATTGCTTCTCTGCAGAACCCAACATTTAGTAGGTGCTCAATCAATGAACAGGCAACCTCAAGTCATTTCTTTCCGTCATTCTACAGTTTATCCTTTGCCAGAAACTGCGCTAAGAGCTTTTGGTGCATTATCTCTTGTAATCCTTCCAAAAGCATCCTGAGGAGTTGCTTTTATTGACCAGAATTGAAGACAAGGAAACTGAGACACAGAGTCAGACAACAGGGAATTTCACTAGAGGCAAGAGCTTGAGGACAGCAGCCAGAGCCCTCCTGACTCTGCAAAACCCCTGGCTCTGAGCTGACATGAATTACCCAAGAACCTGGGCTGCCATTCCCTGAACTGCACAGGAGGCAGGCAGATCACTGGCCTGATTCCTTCATTCCCTAAATATTATTGACTAGAGGCCTGATGCATGAAATATGTGCAAGAGTAGGCCTTCTTTCCCCCAGCTGCTGGCACTGGCTTCCCTTTGGCACCTGGGACTAGGCCTTCCTTCCGGCCACTGGCAGGCACGCCGGACCCAGGCTTCCCTCGCAGCCCTGGCTTTGTCCAAAAGAACATCTGGGCTAATTAGCACTTTACACTTTTATTATTATACACTATAGGCCTAGTGTACAAAAATTTGTGCACTCAGAGGGGTCCCTCAGCCCGGCCTGCACCCTCTCACAATCCAGGACCCCTTGGGTAGGGTCCCTAGGCCTGGCCTGAGATCAGGGCCTCTCAGGGCTTTTCTTCCCTGGGTTGCAAGCAGCTGCCCACCCTCCACCCCCCACCTCCCCCGCACCACCAGTGGCCTCCCTCTGTAGGAAACAGGCTGGGGTGCAATGGCTTGGCTGACCTGGGCCTCCCTCTTTCTTTGCTGGAGGGCAGGGCCAGTCCTGCAAGGGGCCGTCTGCATACCTGATCGCCCCTTACTGCTCACCTACCTACCTGATCACTCCTAACTGCTGGACTGCCTACCTGATCACTCCTAACCACTCTGCCTGCCTGATTGCCCCTATCCACTTGCTTGAGGGTGGGGCCAGCCCAGCAAGGGGCCATCTGCCTACTTGATCACTCCTAACCGCTGATCTGCCTACCTGATCACCACTAACCCCTCTGCCTGCCTGCCTGATTGCCCCTTACCACTTGCTTGGGGGCGGGGCCAGCACTGACTTCCAGTTGGTCAGCCTCTGGGCATTACTGGTCATTACTACCCAGGGTTGTTTATTTTTTATTATTTTTTATTTTTTTTGCGAGTTTAAAGTTTTTTATTATACATATATATTGTTTCTAGAAGTTATTTTTTAGTAAATCTTTAATGTTCAGATTATTACAGTTGTTCCTCTTTTTCCCCCCATAGCTCCCCTCCACCTGGTTCCCACCCATCCTCTGCCCTTACCCCCCACCACTGTCCTCATCCATAGGTGTACAAATTTCGTACAGTCTCTTCCCGCACCCCCCACATGCCCTTCACCCTAAGAATTGTCAGTCCACTCCCTTCCTATGCCCCTGAATCCATTATATTCACCAGTTTATTCTGTCCATCAGATTTTTTATTCACTTGATTTTTAGGTTCACTTGTTGATATATCTGTATTTGTTGTCACTTTGTTGTTCATAATTTTTATCTCTACCTTTTTCTCTTTCTTCCTCTTCTTAAAGAATACCCTTCAGCATTTCATATAATACTCTTTTGGTGGTGATGAACTCCTTTAGCTTTTTCTTTTTATCTGTGAAGCTCATTATCTGACCTTTAATTCTAAATAATAGCTTTGCTGAGCAAAGTAATCTTGGTTATAGGTTCTTGCTGTTCATCACTTTGAATATTTCTTGCCACTTCCTTCTGGCCTGCATTGTTTCTGTTGAGAAATCAGCTGACAGTCATATGGGTACTCCCTTGTAGGTAACTAACTGTTTTTCTCTTGCTGCTTTTAATATTCTCTCTTTGTCTTTTGCCCTTGGCATTTTAATTATGATGTGTCTTGGTGTGGTCCCCTTTGGCTTCCTTTTGTTTGGGGTTCTCTGCACTTCCTGGACTTGTAAGTCTATCTCTTTCACCAGGTAGGGGAAGTTTTCTGTCATTATTTCTTCAAATAGGTTTTCAATATCTTGCTCTCTCTCTTCTTTGGGCACCCCCATAATTCAGATGTTGGTATGCTTGAGGTTGTCCCAGCGGCTCCTTACACTATCCTCATATTTTTGGATTCTTTTTTCTTTTTGCTTTTCCAGTTGAGTGTTTTTTGCTTCTTTGTTTTTCAAATCTTTGACTTGATTCTTGGGATCCTCTAGTCTGCTGTTGGATCTCTGTATATTATTCTTTATTTCAGTCAGTGTATGCTTAATTTCTAGTTGGTCCTTTTTCATGTCCTGGAGGGTCTCACTAAATTTCTCAGAGGTTTCTAGAAGATTCTTGAGTAACCTTATAACCGTGGTTCTGAACTCTATATCCAGTAGTTTGCTTTCCTGTATTTCTTTCATTTGTGACCTGTTTCTTTGTCTCCACGTTTTGGCTGCTTTCCTGTGTGAATAGAGTGGCTTTGTGTGCTAGGTGTCCTATAGGGCCTAGTGGCTCAGCCTCCCTAATTACCTGAGGTGGATACTCTTGGTACACCCCTTTGACATTAAATTTCTTCAAACTTTCACACAGGAAATATCATCTGGAAAATATGACAGATTTCTTAGTGGAACCTCAGTTAATTTTGCCAGCCAGCATTCCTGTGCCATTCCAGTATTTCAGTGAGGCCAGAGGAAAATTGCCACTGGGGGCTCATGCAAGGGGACAAAGGCTTTCTTTCTGAAATTTCCATTCAAAGGCCTAGACTTTAAAGTTAGCAGTAGCCTAGCACCCTTGACTTGTTTAAGCCACGTTATACCACCAGGAACAATACCCTGGGGAGTAATAAACTCATGTGCCCTTTCCCTCTATGTTACTTACTTTCCTCTGCTACTCCATTTCTCTTTCTGTAATGGTCACATTACATGTTCTTTTTGAACTCCTTTGCTGTGAATGTCTAGGAAACAGCACAGTTAGCCTTTCACATGGTATGAATAATAAGAAACCCCTCCCCAGAGGAAAATGAGAGGTACACTGAGCAAAGTTTTCAGTGGGGCCCTTGCGCTGAGGCCCTCCAGGATATAAGGCATCTTACTAATTCCCTTCATGCTATAAAACCACACTCTGGACATTAATTTCCAAGCCACATTACAAACCTCCGCGTGGTGTCCATATTTTCCCTCTGTCTTAGTTTACAACAAAAAAGGACAATAATTCAGAAGAAAAGTTATTTTTAAAAAGAAGAAACAGTTGTCTGAAAGTTTTCAAGGAAGTGTCTCAAATTCTACAGGACTTGCATTTAATCTACAGTGCCCAGAAATGCCCCAGGAATCCCTTCCAGTTGGCGGGGCTTCTGGACCTGGTGGGCAGACAGCGGTTCATACCGGTTCCTCCTGGGAATTTGTAGCAGTTTTCTGGGCAGGAAATCAGTCAATGCTGATTAAACCGGGCGCAGGGAAGTTCAGCCTAAGCCCCAAACTCCCATGGAGCTGGGTTAAGTGCAGACATCAGTGGTGGGACCTTGGGGAGCAGGTCTAAGAGGAGGTGGTGGCGTGTGTTCCTCTGAGGCCTGGGACCCCAGGGGCTTGACACATGTTGAGGGGACAGCCCCAAGGTGTTGGCTGCAGTTCCCATTGCTCCCAGGCCTGCCTGCAGTGCTTACATCCAAGGCTGTAGGGGGACCTGGTGGGGGTGCTGGTCGGCCTAGGGGCTCCTGCTGGGTAGTCAAAGAGGTGGACTAGGCTGCCTCGCAGAGGAAGTGGATTCAGAACTGCTTCTCATCCTGGTACAAGGGGTAAGCCTGGTTGCAGACACACCAGGAGAAATGCAGATGGAGAACCACTGGGAAAAATCAGGGCTGATATGCCCTCCTCATTGGATTAGTACCTCATTTCCTCTTACTTGCTCCCTCTACACCACAACCTTGATAACCTTGAAGAAAAGAGGTGTTTTATTCTTGTTTGTTTGTTTGTTGTTTTAAAATTCTGGTAAAAGTTGTGCTTCCTGGCTCATCCCTCCCTTACTTGCACCAAGTGCCCCTTCTCTCAGGAGTGACCCCTGGTGAATTGACCCTTCTTTGTCATCTGAATATATTAGTGGAAAATGGCAAATGGATTTGGGGCCAGAGATGGTTTGACCACAGCCAGAGGACCAGATTTCTTTCTAAACTATCTAAGTGTTTACTTCAGCCCTTTCTCTGCTTCCTTGGTCTGGTCAGCTGTGCAAATGCCCCTGCCTGGCTGTGCTCATACCACCTGGGGCAGGCAGCATCAGAGTGGGGAGGGGAGCAGCCCATGCATTCCAGCTGTGCAGGGGGTGGGGACTCACCTGCTGTTCCTCTGCCCTCTGTTTGGAGTTCAGCTTGCCTTTGTGGGAACCCATGGGAACCCGGAGTGGCTGGAGGAATTAGAGTAGGGGTGGGGACAGGTGCACTCAGCAGAGGCCATTACTTAAGGATCAGATTGACAACCTTCTCACCCCCAAAGCTTAACCACACTCAGATGGCAGGTGAGGCTGTAGCCTCTCACACATTTGGTAGAAATCTAAAATAGTAATGGCATGAGCACTGCAGGTGGGGGTGGGTGTGGTGTTAGGCAATTGCTACTTAATTTACATAAGGAATTACCCTCTGACCCCAAGATTACACTTCTAAGAATGTATTACAAAGAATCAGTGATGAAAGGAGGTAATGCATATGCACAGGGCCTTTCTGGGCCTTCCTATTTTGAACAGCCAAGGACTGAGTGGAAATAACCCCAGTGGCCTTGGGGAACGGAGTCTCCTGAGAGAATGTGGGGAGATCTGAAAATACAGCAGTGAAAATCCATTATGAATGGTAAATAGGGTTGCAATAATCTCCTCTTCCCCTATACAGCTCTCTTTACATATTTCCATGTGGAGAGGTGGTGGAGACATAAAGATATAAATTAGACATATAAGTTAGGCAATTTCATAGTTCAGTCATTTACTTAATGAAAAATTATTAGGCACTGACTCTTCTTTAAACAATGAAAATAAATAGTGAAGAAAATAATTAATTTTCTAATGGATGGCACATTCTAGTTGGGAGAGAGTAGACAATAAACAAATATTTAACAGGTCAAGTGTGAACAAAAAAGTGACCACATACTAAACCTGACAAGCTCAGGGGAGGTGCCTGGCAGCATTTACAAACTCAGAGACCTTAAGTAACCACACAGTGTTATCAGTGAAGTGGGTATCCCTTTCCCCACTGGGTGCTTGGAGTTGGGCCCTTACAACATCTGGAGAAAAATAAATTTCTGAGACTCACACAGAGGGAGGAGTGATTTACATCCCTGGGTTTGCAAAGTCCCATTTCCCTCCATCCAGGCCTGGAAAATGTGCAGCTGGGGACTCAGTAGAGCTTGAAGCAGAACCAGTGTCCAGAGTTTGCTTTCCATGGTGGAGCTGGGTCCTGCATAACATCAGGCTACTTGCAGTCCATTAGTCCATTGTGTGTGAGGTCCACGTGGCCTTGGGCTATGCGGGTAAATGCAGGAGCATGAGATTCCCACAGGCCAGGAGCGTGGGCCTAGCAAGAGAGAGAACTCCTTTGTTTGGGAGGACAGTGTCTCAAATCTTCTCACATTTGCAGTGGCCACACCTATTGTAACCAATGACCTGTTCCCAGGTGTTCCTGACAGTCAAGCACCTTCCCTATTTCAGGGAGACTTGACTGGGCATGCACCTACTCCTCCCCTGTGCAGTCTCCCCCTGCCATCTGTAGGGAATAGCCCTGGGAGTGTTAAATTGCAGTTTCCTGGGACAGCTGCATAAAAGACATGCCGAAGAAATTTGGCCTTTTCTTTACTCCTCAGATGCAAAAAGAAGCAGACCATTTGATGGATGAGAACAGAAAATCCCAAAACCAAAAACATAACTTGCGAATTTAATGCTCAGTAAAGTGACATTTTAAACGAGGCCAGAAAAGGTGGTTTGTGACAGGTGAGTAGCCTTTTTAAAGAAAAAGTTCTTACACGTTAACACCGTGCTCCAAAATAAATCTTGGATTGATTGAACATTTATTTGGGGGAAATAAAATGTAAGTGTAAGAGGTGAACCAAAGGGGAGATGAAGAGGAATGCAGAGAGGGGGTTTCATTTCATCAGGAGAACAGGCAGTGGTTTCTGGTAAATTTGCCCTTGCAGACACATATTGCCACAATCCCTGAAGCCATGAAAACATCTGTTTGTTCTTGCATCAGGAACATTCCCTGGAGTTTGGCTAGGGCACAGTGGGATGAGGAAGAGAAATAAACTGTGTCACAAAGAGATTTAGAGATGTTTTTAAGGGGAGTTTTCTGGGGGACTAGACCTTGAGCGTCCTGAAGTTCCAAACCACCCTAGCCCTGGTCTTAGGCAAAGACTGCCTTTTCACTGGGCTGAGTAACATTTGTAAGCATCTGGAAACACTTAGCCAACTCCCAGGGATGTTTGAACAGAACCCACACCTGCCCATGGGCTGTTCCTGAGATTTGAGAGGCTTGGGCCTTGGGCATGGGCTCTGGCTGCCCTTGACCACAAGGCTCTGTGCACATGGGCAGTTATGTCAGAGGCTGTTGCTTGGTAACTATGATTCTGAGCTGGGAGATGCTAAACTTCCAAACTGCCAAACTGCCAAACTGCTGAACTGCCCTGCTTGAATGCTGTGGCGTGAGGTGGTTGGCTAGAGAGCTAGTTTTGGGCTCAGAAGGCGTGAAAAGTGGAGGGAGAGTGAGGTTTCTCTGAAGCCTAGACTCTTCGCCATGAGGAAGGTGTTTTCTTTTCTGAAGAATTCCAGTGTGGAGGCCATGGGTGCCCCTCCCAGCAGGGCCAAGGTCTCCCTTACCAGTGGGACCATGGTCTCCCCTACCAGCGAGGCCACGGTTGCCCCTACCAGCGAGGCCATGGTCTCCCCTACCAGCGAGGCCACGGTCTCCCCTATCAGCGGGACCCTGGTCTCCCATACCAGCGGGGCCATGGTCTCCTCTACCAGTGGGGCCATGGTCTCCTCTACCAGTGGGGCCATGGTCTCCTCTACCAGTGGGGCCATGGTCTCCTCTACCAGCGGGGCCATGGTCTCCTCTACCAGCGGGGCCACGGTTGCCCCTACCAGCGGGGCCATGGTCTCCTCTACCAGTGGGGCCATGGTCTCCCCTACCAGTGCGGCCATGGTCTCCCCTACCAGCCAGGGGAGCAGTGGCATGGAAGCCAGAAGACCCAACTTTCAAGACAAAGATATGAATGCGATCCACAAAGCTGCCAGAGACGGCAACAGGTGGAGAATGAAGCAAATCCTCTTTTTCAGGATAAATGACCTCAATGCAAGAGATGAGATGAACAGGTAATAGGGACTGCAAGGCTGGGGGCCCAGGGTACAATGGGAGGAGGCGGGTGGGTCTGGGAGAGGCACGCCATTGCCTGGGCTCAGCAGCTGGAGAGCAGCCCTCCTGTCAGCCAGGGGACAGACTTGACTTCCCTCCTGGGGCCCCGCAGCACCTCCCTGGTGGACACCTTACCTGGGGTTTAGCACTCAGACCAACTTTATGAGCAACAAAATCAAAAACATAAAGACCCACTCATTATTCTCTTACAGAAAACTTTACTGATGTATTTTAAGTGATTCAACTACATATCAATAACTGAAATGAAATTAAGTATATACAGCATCTTATATTTGATGTAAACATTTTTATACCATAATGTTGCATACTATAGAAAAGTGAATAATGAGAGATAATTACCATAAAAGATCAACTTCTAGGCTAAAAGGTCTTTGGACAAAATCCAATAACCACTTTATATCAGTGTATACTGATGTTATTAAAAATATTTTTATTGATTTCAGAGAGGAAGGGAAAGAAATAGAAACATCACTGTTGAGAGAGAATCATTCATAGGCTGCCTCCTGCATGCCCCACACTGGGGATTGAGCCCACAACCCAGACCTGTGCCCTGTCCTGAATCAAACTGCAACCTCCTGGTTCCTAGGTCGACGCTCACCTGCGAGCTACATCAGGGCTCACCTATGTTCTTTATTGAGGGACCTCAGAAGGAATTTGAAGTGGAAAGATGGCTGTGGTCCTGATTAGGAAGATTCAATTTCTGAAAATGTGTGCTCTTCCTATGTTTATCAATTTTACAACCAAATAGATATGGTTTAAAATTTTTAAAGTTACCTATTATCGTTTATCGTTGTGATGAGATTAAGAACATTTCTGTATAGTAGACACAGGTTTATCATTTTAGATATCAACATGTGCTATAGATTTCCACAAAGTAGTTGTTTACTAATAGCTGAAAAGACAGATAAATGATTGGAACACAATGGAAAATGCCCAAACACCCAAATATATGCAAGACTTTAGAACTTGATGATGGTGATATTTCATGTTTGTAGGAAAAGGTCAGAAGCAAAAGGTGGAGAAATATATGTTGAGTATTTGGAGAAAACTAGCTACATTTTGATCTCCTCCAAATAAATTCCAGATTAAAAATTTTAAATATACAAAATGAGAAAAGTACCAGAAGAAAACACAAATGCTTATATATATATTTTTTTCTTTTAAAAAATATATTTTATTGATTTCAGAGAGGAAGAGAGAGGGTGAGAGATAGAAACATCAATGATGAGAGAGAATCATTGACTGGCTGCATCCTGTACGCACCCCCCACCCCGCACCCACTGGGAATTGAGCCTGCAACCTGGGCATGTGCCCTTGACCAGAATCGAACCTGGGACCCTTCAGTGCCCAGGCTGATGCCCTGTCCACTGAGCCAAACCATCCAGAGCTATTTATACTTTTTAAAATGATTACAAACACTTCAAAAGCAAGATTTCTGGATGTTGATTGAGCGATATAAAAAATTCAAACCCTCTGTCTGTCAGAAAATAATATTAGCAGGGTGAAAGAAGAAGTACTAGCAAAATATTTGCAATGTATGTGTATCAGAGAAAAAAATGTCTTCATGTTACAGAAACGTTTTTGAAATAAACAAGAAAAAACTAATTTGAAAGTGGTGGACAAAGTGCTTTTTGCATATGTACAAGTGACCAATGGACAAAGGAAAAAATATTTAGTGTCCTTGGTAGGAAAAGGAATTTAAGTTAAAAGAGGAAAACAATATTTTCCATCCACAAGGTTTGTGAAGATGACCAGTGATTATCCTTATACTGCTGCTTAAAGTTTTAGTTGCTTTTGACTTTTGCCATAGACAATTTGGTGCTGAGTACCACATTTAAAAATATATTTATATTCCCTATACCCATCTCTTCTATTTATACTAAAACATCTTTATGAAATAATTAGATATACTACATAGTTTGTTTTATTCAGCACTGCTTAAAATAGCACTATAATAAGGTCCGTTTGGCTATACATACACACAAACAAACTATGATCTTGTGTTAGCCAAAAATAGGTGCAAAATGTGACAAAATTCATTTCTGAGCATTTGTATTAAAAATGAGCATTTCTCTAAAAAATCTGATTTCTGAAATGAACCTGTGCAAAATTTCTAGTAAATATTATAATGAATGAAATAATCTTGGGGAAGAGCAATGATAGGAATCCTGCACAGATAAAAGTGGTTGCTCACTTCCTGTTTTATGGACTCATTTTTGAAATTTTTTTGAGGATTGGTATCTTCAGAAGGAAAGGGAATCTTTTTTAAGTTTATTTTTATTGTTGACACTGTTACAGATGTCCCCCATTCCCCTCCCTCCTCTTAGTGCTTTTCCACCCAGCCTTCACTTCATAGTTGTGCATGTCCATGGGCTATGCAAATATGCATATGTGTTCTTTGGCTAATCTTTTTGAGTCCCCCAATTCCCTCCCTCTGAGATCTGTCAGTCTGTTCCATGTATCCATGCCTCTGGTCCTTTTTGCTTGTTAATTTATTTTATTCCACATGTAAATGAGATCATGTGGTATTTGGATTTCTCTGATTGGCTTATTTTACTCAGCATAATAATCTCTGGTCCATCTATGTTGTCGCAAAGCATATAAGAGTTCCTTCTTTTTTACAGCAGCGTAGTATTCCATTGTGCAAATGTACTACATCTTTATCTACTCATCTGCTGAGGGGCACTTGAGCTGCTTTTTATCTGTGCCTATAGAGTGTATGCATATATCTAATTGTACACATGTGTGTTTTACTTTGTATAGATTTACTACATAATGTATGCAAACGATTATAGATTAATCATTTCAGTTGTGTGCTTATGAAAATAAAACATCGAAAATAGCGCCCAGTATAGCTCAGTTGGTTGGAGTGTTGTCTGGTACCCCTCCTGTGGGAACTAATCTATGCTTTTCCCTCACATTGATGTTTTTCTCTCTCTCACTCTCCCCCTCTTCCTCCCTCTTTCTCTAGAATTAATTAAAAATATTTTCTAAGTTAAAATTTTTCTTTTTGTCTGTTTTTGACAGTATAACAGATGTCTCCTATTTTTTTCCATTTTTATCCCCTCTCAACCCAGCCTCCACCCCACCACAGGCCTTTCCCATACTATTGTCTGTGTCCATGGGTTTTGCATACATGTATATATTTTTTTTGGTTAATCTCTTCCTGTTGCCCAATCCCTACCCTGAGATCTGTTATTCTATTCCATGCATCCATACCTCTGGACATATTTTGTTCATCAGTTTATTTTGTTCATTAGATTCCACATGTAAGTGAGATAATGTGATATTTGTCTTTCTCTAACTGGCTTATTTCTTTAAAAATATAAAATATAAGTCATTATTCCTATTCCACAAGTATCATTTTAACTTATAAAAGTTTTCTTTAAAAATATTAAGGTCTCCCACTATGTTATTTCATTCTTTCAATCCATCTGTACATGAAACATAACCTGAATATCTAATATGTGGCAGAAACAGTCTACTCAGGACCCTTCCAGTCTATCTCCCAGACCCTTTTTTCATTCTCATGTTGGCCAATATGAGCAAAATGAGAAATATAAAATGGAAGTATTAGGACTTAATCGTAGTTGAAGCTTTTTTCTCAATGCTTTCAAACAAAAGTATTTCTGAAGATAGGAAATTGTAAAAGATAACCTTTACCTGCCTTTTGAAAAGTATAATAGTACTAGAGGCCCGGTGCATAAAATTCATGCACTCGAAGCGGGGGATCCCTCAGCCTGGACTGCACCCTCTCACGGTCCAGGAGCCATTAGTTGGACATCATTCATGTTGCCAGGGGTGGGAGAGGCTCCCACCACCGCTGCTGTGCTAGCCAGCCATGAGCCCGGCTTCTGGCTGAGTGTCACTCCCCCTGTAGGAGCACACTGACCACCAGGGGACAACTCCTGCATTGAGCCTCTGCCCCCTGGTGGTCAGTGTGTGTCATAGTGACCGGTCGTTTTGCTGTTTGGTTGATTTGCATATTAGCCTTATATTATGCTAGTGGCCCAGTGCACGAAATTCATGCACGGGGGCGGGGGGGGGGGGGCGTCCCTCAACCCAGCCTGCAACCTTTCCAATCTGGGATCCCTCTTGAAATCCGGGACTGCTGGCTCATAACCACTCACTTGCCTGCCTACCTGATTGCCCCTAACCACTCTGCCTGCTGGCCTGCTTGCCCCAAAATGCCCCCCCTGCCAACCTGATCACCCCAAACTTCCCCCCCTGCTGGCCTGCTCGCCTCCAACTGCTTCCTCTGCCGGCCTGCTCACCTCCATCTGCCCTCCCCGATGGCCTGCTTGTCACCACTGCCCCCCACCGGCCTGATTGCTCCCAAATGACCCCTACTGATGGCCTGCTTACCCTCAACTGGCCCCCCCTGATGGCCTGCTCACCCTGAACTGACCCCCCAGCCAGCCTGATCACCCCCAATGCCCCCCCACTGGCCTGATCACCCACAACTATCCTCCCCTCTTGGCCCTTAACCCCCTCTACCTTGGCCCCACCGCCATGGCTTTGTCCAGAAGAATGTCTGGAATGTCTCCTGGAAAGTTGCCCAGTGTAATTAGCATATTACCCTTTTATTAGTATAGATAGAGGCCTGGTGCACGGTTGGGGGCCGGTCTGGTTTGCCCTGAAGGGTGTCCCGGATGAGGGTGTGGGTTCTCTTGGGAGATGGGGTGGCCTGGGCAAGGGGCTTGTAGTGGTTTGCAGGCCGGCCATGCCTACAAAGGGGTGGGTATCCCCACTGGGGATGGTGCCAGCCTGGGCGAGGGGCTGGGGCAGTTTTCAGGTCAGTCACTCCCCCATGGAGTGAGGGTCCCCTCTGCGGGGCATGGCCAGCCTTGGTGAGGGGTTAAGGGTTGATTTCAGGCTGATCACAGCCCCATCAGGGTGGGGGTTCCCTGCTGGGGTGCCTGGCCAGCCTGGGTGAGGGGCTGAAGGCTGTTTACAGGCTCCCCCCCCCCACCCCAGCAGGGACCCTCACCACATGGAGGTGTGGCCAGCCTGGGTAAGGGGCTGAGGGCTGTTTTCAGTCTGGCCACACCCCCCAGCAGGGACCTAACCAGATGGTGGCATGGCCAGCCTGGGTGAGAGGCTGAAGGCCGTTTGCAGGCTCCTCCCTCAGCAGCTGGCCCAGGCGACGGTGTCCTAAGCCTCCCATGCACCCAGGCCAGCTCCGTGGCCGCCGCCCACAGGCCCCTCGTTCGGCAGCTGGCCAGGGCAGGAGTGGGGGGTTGGCTTCCTCCATTGTCAGGGGCAACCCAAGCCTCCCGCTCTCTCTGACTGGATTTGTGGCCACCGCCATGTTTGTCCCGCTAATTTGTATACTCACTCCTGATTGGCTGGTGGGTGTCATGAAGTGATGGTCAATTTACATATTTCTCTATTATTAGCATAGATAGGATAATGTATTATTATGGGCCAGGCCTCTAATTTAATTTTTTTTTTAGGTAGTTAAATGGAGGAGTGGAATTTTCACTTGAGCCTGAAGTTAAAATTGCCTTCAGCTCAAAAATCTGCATACCATTGAGACATATCTTGGTGAGGCTCATTCTGAACCCCCACACTGTTCTGGCAATACTTATACACTATTATGTGTATAAGTATTGGGAACCATCTTATCTCGTCAGTGAAAGGTACCTTTTGTTTACAATGACTAACTTTATCTCATGAGTTGTGTTTTGGCTTCAAGCCTGTATCTAGTATTCATGCAGCAACTTCAGCTTTTCTGTTCAATATTTACCTGACATATATTTTATTTTATTTTCTCTAACTCTTTCTAGATTTTTATGTATTAGATAAGAATAGCCCATGGACATAAACAAGGGTCTGGTGAAGGCCCAGAAGTGATGGGTGCAGGGTGGAGGAGATCAATGAGAAAAAAAAAACACAAAAAAACTAAAACAAAGGGACATCTGTAATACTTTCAACAATAAAGATACATTTTAAATAAAAAAAAATATCTTAGTTGAAAAGAGTTTTATGTGAAATAATATAAGTAATTGCTCTACACTGTACTTTATATTCTCAACTCATCTCAAAGAGATATTAATTGACCCTATGTTCACTGACTGAATGACTGACTTCTGCCATGCCGACCCAGCACTGACTGCCATGAGGGTTGCCATCAGACCTGCTTTTCTCTCTCGGCCTCTGTCCAGGCCTGATTGCAGCCCCCTCGGCAGCCAGTGCTGGGTCGCTGAGGTGCCCGCAGTGTGGCAGTCAGTGCTGGGTCACCAGGACTGACTTCCGCCACTACAACCCAGCACTGACTGCCATGGGGGCTGCTATCAGACTCTGCTTTTCTCTCTAGGCCTGATCGCAGCCCCCTCGGTAGTCAGTGCTGGGTTGCTATGGCGACCCAGCACTGACTGCAAGACTGACTTTCCATGTTCGGTCGAGCCTTTGGTCATTTTGGACATTACGGACCCTGGTTCATTATATATACATTAGATGAGCGGTGCACAAAATCCGTGCATGGGGGTGTGTGTCCCTCTCCAATATGGGACCCCTCTCACAATCCAGGACTGTTGGCTCCCAACTGCTCACCTGCCTGCCTTCCTCATGGCCCCTAACTGCTTCTGCCTGCCAGCCTAATCACCCCCTAACCACTCCCCTGCCAGCCTGATTGATGCCTAACTGCTCCCCTGCCAGCCTGATTGCCCCTAATTGTCCTCCCCTGCAGGCCTGGTCACCCCTAACTTCCCTTCCCTGCAGGCCCGGTCACTCCAACTTTCCTCCTCTGCCTGCCTGCTCACCCCTAACTGCCCTCCCCTGCAGGCTTGATCACCCCAAACTGCCCTCCCTTGCAGGCCTGGTCCCTCCCAACTGTCCTCCCCTGCTGGCCACCTTGTAGCATCCATCTTGTGTTGACATGGGGACAGCAATCTTTGACCACATGGGGGCAGCCATCTTGTGTGTTGGAGTGACGGTCAATTTGCATATTATTTTTTTATTAGATAGGATAGAGGCCTGGTGCATGGGTGGGGGCCAGCTGGTTTGCCCTGAACGGTGACCTGGATCAGGTTGGGGATTCCTTTGGGGCGTGGGGCAACCTGAGCGAGGGGCCTATGGTGGTTTGCAGGATGGCCATGTCCCCCGGAAAACCACGCAGAGGCCTTGGTATCTAATATTTATTTATCTTCTACAGTTGAAACTTTGTAGCCTTGAGTGGAGGCCAGGGTGGGCCAGGGCAGATGGGAAGCTTGGCTTCCTCCATCACCGGGGGCAACCCAAGCCTCCTGCTCTCCCCATCTCTGTGGCCGCCACCATCTTAGCTGGGATTTATTTATCTTCTAAAATTCAATCTTTGTAGCCTTGAGCAGAGGCCTGGGGTGGCCATGGTGGGCGGAATGCTTGGCTTTCTCCATCGCCGGGGCAACCCAAGCCTTTAGCTTCCTCTAGCTCTGTGGCTGCTGCCTTATTTGTTGGGTTAATTTGCATACTTGCTCTGATTGGCTGGTGGGTGTAACAGAGTGATGGTCAATTTGCATGTTTCTCTTTTATTAGTGTAGATAGGTTAAATAATATTGATCTTTAGGAACATCTGTTTTCCTTACAACCTATACATGAAAATATTGGACAAAATGAGTCATCCTATTTATTTGAATCCTGCATTTCCTTTGACTTAAGTTTTCTTGAAAAAAAAGTATGAATTACTTTTAAAAATTTTTGTTTTGCTTTTTTTAGTTCTCTTTCCCTCATATGGCTTTTAAGAACTAAAGTTTATTTAAATGACAACCATTGATTAGAATTGTAAGAGTTCTGCTGTATTCACCATTATTTCACTTAATGTAAGGCACCATGGATGGCATGATGCCAGTATTTTATGCATCAAAAAATTTTTTAAATGCTGCCAATAATAGTGAATTAAAAACTAGATTCCAATGTCAGAGATGTTAAAGTGTGAGAAGATAAGCATTTTAGAATCATTGAAATACTGTGTTCTTTCTGATCCTTAAAACAGATCTGCAGAGTAGGTATAATGATATCATTTTACTTCATTGAAATGTTGTCTTTATAAAGTGGTAGTGACAGTAATAACGATACTAATATTATCTAACAATTATGGAGCTGGTTTTTTGTGTGTGCTAGGAACTGTAGTAAACACTTTGCATAGATTCTCATTTAAGCAAACAGTGGTGTCCTGGAAGATAATTACTATATTTATATTCGTTTTGTTGATGAGAAAATTGAGGCACAGAAAGGCCAAGGGAGCTAATAAGTGACAGTAAAATAAGATCAGACCCAAGTTGAGCTGAATTCCCAGGTCATCCTCTCTGTATTCAAATAGGCTTCTCCTTCATTAATGTGGTGAGTAAGAAGAACTAATAAATACTGTACTGTTTCCAGAAGAAAACAAAATATTAGTTTTGAAGTCATAGGGATAAATGTTTACAATTACCTGGGTAATGTATGTTTTGAGATAGTGCCCTCTAAGTTCCTAAAGAGTCCTCTGACTTCCATAGGACTGCGCTCCATGTGGCCTGTGCATATGGTCATCCAAGGATCGTGAAACTCCTACTGAAAAGACACTGCATAGTGAACTACACTGACTATGAGAAAAAGTCAGCGCTGATTCTCGTATGTACTCGCCAACTATGTCAACGTGAGATGGGGTTGGCTTAATTACTTAGAATCAAAATGGATTTATCTCATTGACTATAAGTCACTGGTGAAAGACATGAGATGGGCTTGATTTAATTACTTAGAATAAAAATCAATTCATCTCATTTAACTAAAAATCATTGGTGAAAATTGTGGAATGTTTCCTTGAAATTCCTATAATTTATAATAATCTATTTCTTGGCATAATACTGACAGGCCGTACAATACCAGAATACCGAATGTGCAAATGTGCTGCTCAACTATCGTCCCAATCTATTCACAATGGACAACGAAGGCAACACTGCTCTGCACTATGCTGTCCTTGGTCACAGTAAAGCTATAGTGGCAAAGATGCTTTTATTCGGGGCAAATATTGAAGCAAGAAACAAGGTATAGCTCAAGTAACCTTATTTATAAAATATTTGAAATACTTGTTTTTAGTTTAGATACAAGCATTTTTTTTAAAAAAAATTGTTTGTATTAAGAGAGGAAGGAAGAGGGAGAAACATCAATGATTACACAGAATCATCCATTGGCTGCCTCCTGCACATCCCCTACTGAAGATTGAGCCCACAAATCTGTCATGTTCCCTCACTTGTCATCAGCCGTGACCTCTAGGTTCATGGGTCTACACTCAAACACTGAGCCACACCAGCTGGGCACAGGCGTTTTCTTTCTCACATACATATACTAAATACAATAGATCAGGCCCTGTCACCATGGAAACAACTCCAAAGCCCAGTCGGGGGCCTGGGAAATGCAGTGTCCATGGAAGGGGCAAAGCTCTGTCTCCTTCCACCCCAGAAGGAAGAACTTCCTGTTAGTGCCTGGGAGTGGGAGACAGGCTCAGAACCCACTAAGGACTGAAGGCCTGGGGGAGTGAAGTGATGCTCTGCTGGCAGGGGCTTGGGAAATGGTGCTGTTGGGGATGGGTGGGAGGAGGAGGCCTAGTACCCAGCAAGGGGAGCTGGGTGAGTGCAAGTGGGAAGAGGAAACCCCAGTCCACCGGCAACAAAATAACAACAGGAAACCACGATAGGAACAAAGATTCTTGGAACCCGTACTGTAAATGTTGGAAGTGAGATTTGGAGAAGGGTGTTGCAGTTAATCTGTTGAAGAGGCAGTGGAGGGCATTTTAAAGGGAAGAACAGCCAGTGACTGCACAGGGTTGAGAAGAAAGGGGCTCCTCTTTTTTTAATCCTCACCAGAGGATATTTTTTCCCATTGATTTTAGAGAGAGTGGAGGGAGGGAACAGATGAGAGAGAGAGAGAAACATCTATGTGAGAGAGACACATGGATTGGGTGCCTCCCCCATGGACCCCCTCTGGGATTAGGGATCCAAGCTGCAACCCAGGGACTTGCCTTTGAATGAGAATCTAACTCTCCACCCTTCCATGAGCTGGCTGACACTCCAGCCATTGCATAACACTGGCCAAGGCAAAAGGGGCTACTTTTTATTTACTTTCTATATTATATGTGTAAGTTCAGAGGATCTTTCATAATTTTCAATATTTAATTTGGATATATGTAATTTCTTAAATTATAAATTGTTTTTGATGCTTTACAGAATGACCTCACACCACTTGGACTTGCTAAACTTGCAAACAATGAGAAAATGGTGGAATTTTTAATAAGCAGAGGTGCAAAACACTACCAGACAAAAAGGTACAATAGTTTGTTCTTTTTAAAATTTTATTAGGAGAGTACACTTATTAAAGCTGGGGACCATGAAATAGGAAGAGCTTTGGGTAGAAGAAGCGGGTGTTAGTTGGAACCATCCCAAGCTTCCAGAGAGATTCAAATAATGCTGCAGGAGAAGATCAGGCGTTCTTTCCTCCCTTGTTAACAGATCTGTACTCCAAGGTCACTCTCTATCCTGTGGAGCATCTTTGTTTAGGTAGTGGAAGGTCCCATAAGGCCTTTCCAGAATTGTAAGCATCAGCTTGCCTGAGGTTCCATAATTGAGGTTGTCCCCTCAAATGATCTCTTTGCCATAACAATGAAACTTTACCTCAGGTTTCAAAATTTAAATTATGCCTCACATGTAAGGCAGTCAACAAAAAGCTCTGAATCAAAAGTAGGTTATTGGTCCATAAAATTGCTAAGGGCCCATCCATGACTCATCAGTATCCATGGGTGACCAGTAGAATTGCATCTTCCAAGCCAATTGGGTGGACAGGGAGAGTAAGCCTTGTTCTCATAAAGATCTGCTGGCTCACAGGGCGAGTAGGTAGAGAAGTGATAGTAAGAGTCCAGGCCAGGTCCTGACTTCTATCTTCTATTAGATTTCTTTCTGCTGCTGGTATGATTCGCTGCAAAAATAAAGGGAGCATGGTGTTATCTGACTGCATGAGGTAATATATATATATATATATATATATATATATATATATATACACACACTTAGTTGCCAGTTATATAATAGCTGAGATGCCCTGAAATACAAACCACAATTGGAGTACAGGTAATACCAAAATTAATAACATTTTCTGAAAACTGCAACATTTGAATGTTACAAATCATGAATAGCCCACATTGGGGTTGATTTGGGATTCCGAAATAGTTTTGACAAATAAAGTTCATAACTAGATTTTTTTCTTTGTTTTACTGTTTTTCTGAGCATATCATTTTGCTGTATTATCTCATTTCATCCTCCTAACAACCTTCTTCAATAAGGTAGTAAAATTCTTATTTTGTGGCAGAGGACCTTGAGCCAAAGAACAATGATTCATTTGAGAACAAATGTCTGTGGGTTATAGAACTAGGATGTGTGAGTTCAAGACATTTGTGATATCAAACTAACTCTAATTAATTCAATGAACTACAATGCCCTGAAATCATGACTGTTACACCTTTTTTAAAAATTACATGCTTCATAAAACAGTTGTAGAACTTACAAATTTAAAGTGTATGTATAATTAAAGTTTTAATATTAGTTCTGATATTATGTAAAACATTCTATGAATTTAGTATATTTGGAAAATAGTTTTGTATTAATATTAAGAGAGTGACATTATCACTATTTTTTTTTTTTTTTTGTACATAGGACGCAACAACTAACTTCTGAATATAAAGAAGAAAGAAGACCACAAACATCTCAAAGTAGCAATCTTGGTAAGACTTGAAATAGTGAATTACTCCTGGTGCCCCTACCACAGATGAAATAAGAGTAGGGAAGTTTTGATAATGAAAGAACACTGTAAAAATACCAAACAATGTGTATGTTGCATATATAGTTTTGCTCAATCTCCTTCTTAAGAGCATAGCATTCAGTAGTATTAACAAAGTTAATTGTAGGTAATTTAAAATCTGGGGCAATATTTTTTAAATAAGTTCATTTATTTAGATCTGACCCCTAAAATCCCATATGATATCTTTATGTAAAAAAGAAAAAAAGATGATAACTTAGGATGTTGTATGTTTCTACTATATTCACATGAAAACAAATTGGACTTGTTCTAAAAATGGATCCTAGCTTTAGATTTTATAGTGAATGGATTACATTTAGTAAATGAATACTTGGTATTACATAGTGATTTGTCTCACTAAAAATGTAACTAAAACTAAGAACTCAGCAATACCTTCCTGGAACCACAAACAATGGCAAACCATAAGAGCTACAGCACTTAGCCAGAGTGCAACAGTCCCAAAGAGATCGTCTCTTAAAGATTTCTACCCAGAGTACTTAAGTCAGGAAGGCAATGCCTGCTGAGAAGCATGGCAGATTTGACATAGTATACCAAGAAGGTCTCACTATTATCAACTTCATTGCTCAGAAGTCAAAACAGAATGAGATACGTTGACTTCATTAGTTGGATAATTGTCAGGACACTGTAATTTCTTTAGAACATGATGCTCTGTTGCCATTGGCCAGAAGGTAATCATAATAAATATTCAAAGAGCCCAACCTGGGACTCAGGAAATGATAATAAAAGTACAAGGGTGTTTCACAATAACAAAAATGCCAGTGTGCTTCCCAGATGTGGCACCTAGTTCGTTGTGCAATTGGAACTGCATGAGGACACCTTGGACTTAGTGGACCTTTATCAGAGGACTTGTGTAGGTTGGTTTTGCAAGTTATAGGAAATACAAGGATGGAATAGCACTTTGACCTTGAAGGTGTGCATAATATGAGAGAGTTGTCCCCTGCTTTATTTATGTGGTTTTTTAAAACAAATATTGCAAAGAAAACGTCAAAAAGAAGTCAATCATTTGTCTGCTATTTAACTCTCAAGTGTCTTTTAGGCGCTAAGTGTTATCCTGATGTTGCAGAATGAAAACAGTTAAAAAAAAACAGTCCTTGCCCTCTAAGAGCTTGTTAGTATCATTGTCATTTCTATTATTTACATTACTTTATTCAGTGCTACTAGGTGCCAGAGCACACTAGGAGCTTATAATTATCCTTGTTTATTCCTTTGTATTGGCGTGTAGTGTGTGCCAGCCTCTTTAAGTCCATGATGAGAATCTGAGTTTTTGAAATGTGTGTGAGTCCTTGGCCAGATAGTTTAGTTGCTTAAAGCGTTGTCCCTGATAAGCCAAGGTTGTGGTGTTGCTGCCTGGTCAGGGCACATACCAGAATCTCCCAACGAATGCACAAATAAGTGGAATGTATATTCCACCTCTCAAATAAATTGCTTAAAAATTTAAAAGAAATAAAAAAATGTGGGTGTGTTTTAAAGTAAGCATGCAGACTGCAAATAAGTTTGCCAGGCAATTCAATCCTGTTTAGTTGGAGAAATTGTCAGTGTGATGTTTTCATTTTCTTTATTGGAACTTTCATGCTATAGAACCTGTTGTCAATCATTAGGATTCTGTATTATATTATTTTCTGACATCATTGTTTCATTAATCCCTTTTCTGCCTTTATTCCAATAGCTACAGATCTACAAGAATCTCCAAAACCAGCACAAAACAAAACAAAATCAAAGAAAGGTATTAAGTGAAATCAGCTTCTGACTATAATCTTGTATAACACATCAACCCAAATAATAACAATTTCAGATAATGCAATGTTGTTAGAGGTTCCTAAACACACACCTTGGTTTGCTTATTCACTAGAAAACTTTACAGGACTCAGCATATACTTGTGTTCATACCTGAGATTTATTACAGTGAAAGACCAAAGTAAAATTATCAAAGAACAAAGGTTTGTGTGTGACAAAGGGTGGAGGACATTAGGCACAAGCTTCTAAAAGTCCTCTCCCTGTGGAGTTACCAGGATGTTCTTGGTTACTCCAGTGTCAAATTCTGATAACCCACGTGAAACTATGTCATCTACCCACCTTTTAAATATATATATATATATATATATATATATATATATATATATATATATATATATTTTATTGATTTTTTTAATAGTTTTTTTTTTTTTTTTTTTTTTTTTTTTTTTTTTTTTTTTTTTACAGGGAGGAAAGGAGAGGGATAGAGAGTTAGAAACATCGATGAGAGAGAAACATTGATCAGCTGCCTCCTGCACACTACCTACTGGGTAGTGCCCCCCACCAAGGTACATGCCCTTGACCAGAATCGAACCAGGGACCCTTGAGTCTGCAGGCCGATGCTCTATCTACTGAGCCAAACCGGTTAGGGCGTCATTTACCAGCCTTGTTAGACTTAGTGCCAAGGTTGTTATGGCACACAAGTCACATGGGCATCTTCCCCATAGCCTGAACTTAAATTCTAGATTCCCAAAGGAAAGCAAGTGTTTAGGCACCAGGGCCAAAGGTGGAATCCCTCCCCAGATTCAGGTTCAGACACCAAGTCAAGGGCAGCCATTTAAGCAGGACTTTCTAAGGATAGCAGTATTGGGCCTGCTTCATAAAAATTTTCTGCACAGCAGTTATAGCCCTGACTGAATTTTTGGCGTTGACTTCAAAATTTATTTTTAAAGCAAGTAATATGACAATATAATATGGTATTGGTTTCAGTTGCATCATCCATAATTGCTTGCAATGGTGGTAACTTTTGTGACTCTTGGTGAGTATTTAATAGGTATTTGTACATAAATTACTAGTGCAATATTAGGCAATGATAAGCTTTCCTTTTTATCCAATTAATGTCTCAAGATAATTTTTAGATAAAATCAGCATGATGATTTCTGATTTAAAATTAGAATAAAAAGTGGTTTTTAATTACATTGATGATTCTATTTTTATTTATATTGCCCTAAATCTATATTTCTAAATATAAAGCAAGATATTCAATCATATTTATCAGTTATTTTCTTGCCCTAGTATACAATTAAAATTATTGACTTTGTTTTTGTCTTTCCATATATTTTACTCAATTTTGGGGATGATACCCATATTCTGATACTTGGATCTTTATGTTAATTTCTAATTTATTTTTTTTTAATAAAGGAAAGCTTCAAGTTTTTTTTTTTCTTTTTTTAATATGTTTTATTGATTTTTTACAGAGGGGAAGGAAGAGTGATAGATAGTCAGAAACATCGATGAGAGAGAAACATGGACCAGCTGCCTCCTGCACACCTCCCACTGGGGATGTGCCCGCAACCAAGTTACATGCCCTTGACCGGAATCGAACCTGGGACCTTTCAGTCCGCAGGCTGATGCTCTATCCACTGAGCCAAACCGGTTCTGGCTTAATTTCTAATTTGACTGTGTCTTACAATAGCATTAATATATTGATATACTGTATGTTAATAGAAGATTCAGCAGATACATTTTATAAAGAAAAGTTAATAAGCCTTATTTTTGGAGCAGTTTTAGATTCACAACAATATTGAGTGGAAAGTACAGAGTGCCCATAACCCCTTAGCCCCTACACCTACAGCTCATGTTTGACATTCTGCACCTGAGAGGTTCATTTATTACAATGGATGGACGTGCATTGACTCATCATTACCAACCAAAGTCCATAGATTACATGAAGGTTTACTCTTGTTGTTGTATATTCTATGGGTTTTGACAAATGTACGATGACACGTATCTTATAGAATCTTTTCGCTGCCCTAAAAGTCCTTTGTGCTCTGTTTGTTCATCCCTCCCTCCTCCCTCAGCCATGCAAACCACTGATTATTTTTACTGTCTCCATAGTTTTTCCATTTCCTGAATGTTGTGTAGTTGGCATCATACAGTAGGATCTTTTTCTGTGTTCAAAAAATTAAAATTCCAAGGTAATTGGATGTATTTATGCAAGATGTTCTCTGTCCTTTGTGTTTTTTTTTGTTGTTGTTCATCAGCATAGGATCTGATGACATGTGCCATACACACTAAAAAAAGCATGATTTCTCCTGGCCACCTAATGGGGTAGGCTGAGAAAAAAGACCTCACACACAATAGCAGAGCGCTAACTGTTTGGACCATCCTGCTCTATGGGGTGAGTCCTGAGAGACTCTCCCAATGGACTGAGACAGTCTCGAGTAGTTCTGCTTTCTACAACTGGAATCACAAAGTCTTTCATACTTACCTTGTAATTGGAAATGGGGCCAGAAGAGTCTGTTTCCTATGTTTTCTGTGCTCCAAAGTGTAGTGGCTAGCAACCAAGCTTCCTTGTGATGTTCATCCTAAACTGGCTTATCTGCACTGAAGAGCTGGAGAAGCTGTACTGTGTTAGGCCAAAATAAGTATACTCTCTTCCAACTGCGCTATATGGAAGGAGTCTAGAAAACTCATATTATTTACTCTAGGATCCTTTTTTACACTAACAATACCATTTCTGTCAGTTTGATGGTGTTTGGGTAAGATTATGTTCATTGTACACAGCAGTCCAAGGTAATATCATATTTTGATAGATACCATTCCTTTTTTTTTCTTGCATTTGGTATATTTAAAATGAGAAAGTAAATGTTCTTAATGTGTTAATGGCCTACCAATAATATGATTAATATTCACTCAAGTATAGTCTTCAGGTGTGGTCTCAAAGGGATACTTTATAACAAAGCATTAATTCGGTACTTTTAAAGCCATAAATTTTTCTATTATTGTTTTAAAATGTATTTTACTTTTTTCTTTAATAGTGGATGAGATCTCTGCAGAAGGCTCTTTAAAGAGGTAGGGTTTTATGGATTTTAAAAGTTATATGTTAAGGGAGTGCAGAGAAAAGAAACTACCATTTCTAGAGTGTTCTGCTGTGGACTAGACCCTATATTATGTAATTAACCATACTATATAGTCATCTCAATAGCTCTGCAAAGTAGCTGTGCGATTATAGCCTAGTTTTTATTGAAGAGGAAACAGGGGTTCAAGGAAGTGGATGCATTGACCCATGATTCCATGGTTAGCAAGTGGCTGACCCATAATTTGACTGTCAACCAGCTTGGCTCCCAAATCTAATCTGTTGTCCCTCAACATCTCTACTAATAAAAGGTAATATGCTAATAAGGGTGATGTCTTCCAGAAGTTCAAAAGCCACAGCGGCTGCAAGGGCCTAGGGCCAGCACCACACGGGAGGGGCTGGCCATTCTGGTGCTTGCCCGGGAGGGGCACTTTGGTTTGGGGCTGCTGGTCCAGTGCCCTGGCTCCTTTTGCAGAGGAGGCCCGAAGATGGCGCCACACCCCCTTCCACAAAGGTGGCACGGGACAAGCCCTGGCGCGGCTCAGTCCCAGTGCTGCCCCTTCCTCAGAGGCGACCACAGAGGCAGCAGCATGGGCCTGGTCCAGGCACCACGCCTCCACAGAGGCTGGATGGGGTACAACCTGCTGTTCCTCAACCTCCCACAGCCCCTCCCCAAGGCGGCCTGGCCCCAGACCTCCCCCTATCCACCAGTGGGCGGAAGGTGGGGCCAGCGCTAGAGAAGTGAGGGCCCAGGGCCTGCAGCTGCAGTAGCTAGCAGTGGCAGCAGCAGCAGGGTGATGGGGGCAGTGCCTTCCCCTCATCATCCCTGTTGCCTCCCACAGGGGAGGACATCCCCTGAGGGCTCCTGGACTGTGAGAGGAGGCATGCTGGGTTGAGGGAGCCTCCCCCCATGCACGAATTTTGTGCACTGGGCCTCAAGTAAACTGATAAGTTCCTGTGTACAAATGGCAGGAAGATACAAAAGAGAATCAGATCAACTCAGACAGTGAAATCACATTGTCTGGGAACTCCGATTTAGTGTTTTTTTCTAAGAGGCTCAGCTAGTCCAAGCATTTATCTTAGTGGTACATGGAAGCTTGTTCTTCCCCACAAACCTTTTAGGGCCCATCTCAGTTAGCCATGGCCACAGAACCAAAGATTGTACCTAAGCTAGGCCTAATCAAGCAAGCGTTGTTAGGTAAAAGGATATCTATTCTTCCTGAGAGGAATTATTTATCTGTAAGTAAAAAGTATCTATGTATAAACCATGTTATGTTAATTAAACTCAGGGTGTATTTAGAGGATATTTCTAATTGATGTCTCTATTTACTCACTTCCCAGTCTGGTTTCCTTTTAGGCTGGTGCCTTTGCCTAGTTGTGTGAAGTTTTATCTTTTTCTTCCTAGAGTCCTTTTCCCTCTTCCATGACTTTTCTTGATTTATTTATTTATTTTTTTTACTTTCTCTTCTTTCTTTGGTGTCTCTTTCACTGTGCTATTTTTTCCCTTTCTGCCAGCTCCAGGGTTCTCCATTTCTCTATAGACAGAATCAAAGGCACATAGAATTTCAGGAGATTAAGGAAGCCTGTCAATTAATTAATCAAAAGAACCTTTAGTACTTCAACCGTGTTTAACATCCTGGCCAAGTGGTGCATCTTCATTGAAATCTTCCCCTACTTCAGACAAGTGACCACAGCATAGTTTCTTATCTGTTAGAGGACTTTAAATGAGCAATACCCAAGAGGGGCAAGAGGCATCCTTCTTGTCCCTTCATTTTAGCCTTGGAGGTAACTTAAAAAGTTGAACACTTCAGCAGGTAAATGGTCAACTCTAGACACACATATAGCATATTAACGTGAGGAGTATACCAAATTAGTGGTTGAAATCATCAGCTGCAATTGAGGATGCTGAGGGGGAAGTGATCTCTGTGTTATACGCACAGCCCTCAAGCTTGCTGGAAATGATGAGTCCGCAAATACAGTCAGGATTCTTCTTCAGCAAGGTACTGATGTCTTTTCTCAGGATAACTGTGGGTGGACTGCCGAAGAATAGCTTTTGTGAGTGGTTTTAACTTGTGTTTGATTTAAAATGCTAGTTATTACTAAACTGAGGTTTAAAATAGTTTCACTGTTCCTTTTTATGTACCAGGTGAGATTTCATAGTTTGGTTCAGGCAGTTTGGGAATGGCAGTGAATTAGTGTGTGTCTTCAGCCAGAAACAAAGCAAAGGCTTGCCTAGTTAGGAGGAGCAAATGGCCAGATTCTTTATCTCAGAACTTTTAAGACCTTTAGCCTTTGTATTCCCAGTAGAACCTCTGTGCATGGGGTTACAGATAAGTCTCATCTCTGAGTTTTCTAACTAGTTATTTGAGGTCTTGAAGGGTTCACTTCAGCAGAAAAACCTGTATTTTCTGCAGGCTATCTCCTATCCCCTCCCCCTTGAATTCTTCAGGAACATAAAGGATCCCATAAGTCCAAGGGAGGCAATTTTCTCTCACAAGTCATCTGGAGAGTTTTTTTTGTTTGTTTGTTTTTTAAAAAAAGACATTCTAATTTTTCTTTTCCCCTCATTGTTCCTATTGCTGCAGAATTGCCATTGAAACTGGTCTTATAGTCGTGATTGATCTTTGCTCCCTGGTGAGCCTTGCTGATTCAGATTCCTGGGTCTTCATGTTGATTCTCTTGGACTTAAAAATCACAGCTTTTTATTAGTTTACATACATATGCTATTATCCTCAGCATATGCGCCCCGTGCGCACACACACGCACACACATACACTGGAAAGTCTATGCGGAGCTCACGCCTTAACCCAAAACTTTGTGGACTAGTTACCCTCGGAACTTCTTGTTTGTATCTTTCTGCTTGCAGGTATTACTTGGAACTATTCTAAGCTGTCACAGAGGTTCAAATAATGCTGCAGGAAAGACCAGACTTTCCTTTCTCCTATGTTACCAGATCTGTTCACTTTAAATCTGTACAGCATCTTTGTTTAGGTAGTGGAAGGTCCCAAGTCACTTTCCCCACGGTGGTGGGCACCAACTTGCCTGAGATTCCATAATTGACATTGGCCCCTCAAGGGATCTCTTTGCTATAACAATGAAATTTTCCTAAGTGACTTGAATTTACCTCAGGTTTCAAAATATTTTTTTCAGAAGTTAAAAACTAAATATGATTATTTAATTTTTTATTGATTAAGGTATGCATATGTGTCCATATCCCCCCACTACCCCCCACCCCACTCCCATACATGCCCTCACCCCCTGCTGTCACTGCCCATTGGTTATGCTTATATGCATGCGTACAAGTCTTTTGGTTGATTTTAAATTACGCCTCACATGGAAGGCAGAAAGCTCTGATTCAAAAATAGATTATTGATCCTTACAATTGTTAAGGCCCCATCCATGACTCATCAGTGTCCATGTGTGACCAGCTGGATTCTATCTCCCAAGCCAGTGGGAGTGGACAAGGAGATGAAGCATCATTCACATAAAGATCTGCTTGTTGACAGTGTGAGTAGGTAGAGAAGGGGTAGTACTAGTCCAGGCCAGGTCCTGGCTTCTACTAGTTTTCTTTCTGCTATTGGTAGGTTTTGCTGCAAAAACAAGGGAGCATTGGTTTATCTGACTTCATGAGGAAATGTATTTGTACATACATTTAGTAGCAAGTTATATATTAACTGAGATACCCTGAATTACAAATCACAAAGAATGAACAGATATAACCCAAAGTAATAACATTTTCTAAAAACTGCAACATTTGAATGTTGGGAAGTATGAAAATCCCACATTGGGATATATTTGGGATTCTAAAATGGTTTCAATAACTATAATTCATGAACAGATTTTTTTCTTTGCTTACTGCTCCTCTGAGCATTTCTTTTTGCTGTATTATCTCACTTAATCCTTCTAACAATCTTCTAAAATAAGGCAGTAAATTTCTTTTATTTTCTAGTGGAGGACCTTGAGTCAAAGAAAGTGACTTTTTTGAGAACAAATAGCTGTTGGTTAGAGAACTAAGATGTCTGAGTTCAAGACATTTGCCATTATGTCAAGCTAACTCTAATTAATTCACTGAACTATACTTCCCTCAAACATGACTATTTCACATTCTTTTTTAAAAACAATTTTCATGCTTCATAAAGTTTGTAGAACTTACAAACTTGAAGCATTTGGTATAATTAACATTAGCTCTGATATTATCTGAAGTATTCTTAGAATTTACTATATTTGGAGAATATTTTCATATTCTTTATCGTCTTTTTTTTTTTTTTTTTTTTTTTTTTTGTATACAGCGAGCAACAATTAATTTCCGAATATAAAGAAGGAAAGAAACCCCCAAAATCTGAAAGTAGCAATCTTGGTAAGACTTCTGATAGTGAATTACTCTTGGTGCACCTACCATAAATGAAGTAAGAGTAAGGAAGTTTTGATAATTAAAGAGTAGTGAAAAAATACCAACAATGTGTAAGTAGCGTGTATGTTTTCTTAATCTCTTTCTCGATAGAATAGTATTCAGTATGATTAAAAATGTTAATCACAGGTAATTTAAATCTGGGGCAATATTATTTGAAAAGAAGTTCATTTATTTAGTCCTGATCTCTAAAGTGTCTCATATGATATCTTTATGTAAAAAAGAAAAAATATATTAATTTAAGATGTTGTGTTTTTCTACTATATTCACATGATAACAAATTGGACTTGTTCTAAAAATGGATCCTAGCTTTAGTTTTTATGTCTAATGAATTATATTTATTAAATGAATACTTGGTATTACACAGTGATATGTCTCACTAAAAAAGTAACTAAAACTAGGAACTCAGCAATACCTTCCTGGAACCACAAACAATGGCAAACCATAAGAGCTACAGCACTTAGCCCGAGTGCAACAGTCCCAAAGAGATTGTCTCTTAAAGATTTCTACCCAGAGTACTGAAGTCAGGAAGGCAATGCCTGCTGAGAAGCATGGCAGATTTGACATAGTATACCAACAAGGTCTCACTATTATCAACTTCATTGCTCAGAAGTCAAAACAGAATGAGATACGTTGACTTCATTAGTTGGATAATTGTCAGGACACTGTAATTTCTTTAGAACACGATGCTCTGTTGCCATTGGCCAGAAGGTAATCATAATAAATATTCAAAGAGCCCAACCTGGGACTCAGGAAATGATAATAAAAGTACAAGGGTGTTTCACAATAACAAAAATGCCAGTGTGCTACCCAGATGTGGCACCTAGTTCATTGTGCAATTGGAACTGCATGAGGACACCTTGGACTTAGTGGACCTTTATCAGAGGACTTGTGTAGGTTGGTTTTGCAAGTTATAGGAAATACAAGGATGGAATAGCGTTTTGACCTTGAAGGTGTGCATAATATGAGAGAGTTGTCCCCTGCTTTATTTATGTGGTTTTTTAAAACAAATATTGCAAAGAAAACGTCAAAAAGAAGTCAATCATTTGTCCACTTAATGGTCTGCTATTTAACTCTCAGGTGTCTTTTAGGTGCTAAGTGTTATTCTGATGTTGCAGAATGGAAAAGTTCAAAAAAACAGTCCTTGCCCTCTAAGAGCTTGTTAGTATCATTGTCATTTCTATTATTTGCATTACTTTATTCAGTGCTACTACTAGGTGCCAGAGCACACTAGGAGCTAATAATTATCCTTGTTTATTCCTTTGTATTGGCGTGTAGTGTGTGCCAGCCTCTTTAAGTCCATGATGAGAATCTGAGTTTTTGAAATGTGTGTGAGGCCTTGGCCAGATAGTTTAGTTGCTTAAAGCGTTGTCCCTGATAAGCCAAGGTTGTGCTGCTGCTGCCTGGTCAGGGCACATACCAGAATCTCACCAGAATGCATAAGTAAGTGGAACCAATATTCTGTCTCTCTCCCTGTCTCTCCTCATCTTTCTAATGAATTCTTTTAAAACTTTCAAAAATAATGTGTGTGCGTGTTTTTTTTTTCTTTATTGATTAAGGTATTCCATATGTGTCCTTATCCCCCCCATTGCCCCTCCAGCCCCCACTCATGCCCTCACTCCAGGTGTCTGTGTCCATTGCTTAGGCTTACATGCATATATAGGAGTCCTTTGCTTGATCTCTCCCTCTTGCTCCCACCCTCCCCTACCTTCCCTCTGAGGTTTGACGTTCTGATTGATGCTTCTTTGTCTCTGTATCAGTTTTTGTTTATTAGTTTATGTTGTTCATTATATTCCACAAATGAGAGAGATCATGTGATCTTTATCTTGCTCTGACTGCCTTATTTCACTTAGCATAATGCTCTCGAATTCCACACATGCTGATGCAAATGATAAGAGTTCCTTCTTTTTTACTGCATTGTGTAGATGTACCACAGTTTTGTAATGCACTCATCTACTGATGGGCACTTAGGCTGTTTCCAAACCTTTGCTGTGGTAAATTGTGCTGCTATGAACACAGGGGTGCATATATCCTTTCTGATTGGTGTTTCTAGTTTCTTGGGATGTATTCCTAGAAGTGGGATCACTGCGTCAAATGGGAGTTCTATTTTTAATTTTTTGCGGGAACCCCATACTGTTCTCCACAGTGGCTGCACCAGTCTGCATTGCTGGGCGTGTATTAAAGTAAGGGTGCAGACCACAAATAAGTTTGCCAGGTAAAGAGGCAGATGGTGATGTTTGGCAGGAGGAATATTTATAGAGATTACACGTTTAGCAGCAGGAGCAGCAGAGCCAGGGCTAAGGTGTACACATGAGCTTTGAGGGATTTATGAGCAGTACTCTTTTGATGGGGCCCAGTGTGGGTTAGGGGAATGGTTGGGAATGAGGTGACTATGTAGCTAAGGCAGGCTTATGAGAGTCGTTAGTACCACAGAAAGGACTCGATCTTTTTTCTTTTACAATTTTTTTGTTAAAATATAGTTGGCACACAATATATTACATTCAGGTATACGACCGAGTAATTTGACATTTACATTTCTGATGATGTGTTCACAATGATAAGCCTAGTAACCATCTTACTGTGCAAAATTATTGCAACTTTGACACGATCCCTGTGCTGTACACTAGATCCCTGTGGCTTATATATGTTATAACTGGAAGGTTGCACTTTTTATTCATATACTTTTATTTCGTCCAAGTCCTCAACTCACTATCCTCTGGCAACCATCAGTTTATTCTCTGTAGCTACAGGTTCTGTTTCTGGTGTTTTAGATTGTACATGTGAGTGAGATAATATATTATTTGACTTTCTCTATCTGATTTAACTTAGCATAACACCTTCTTGGTCTATCATTGTTGCCATAAATGGCAAGATTCCATTCTTACTTATGTCTGAGAAATATTTTTCTGCATATATACACGTACATGCAACATGTTCTTTATTCATTCATCTATGGCAAGACACCTAGGTTGCTTCCATATCCTGGCTATCCTATATAATAAAGAGATAATATGAAAATTAACCCTCACGCTCTCACAAGATGGCTGCCTATGACCAGGCCAGCAGGCGGGTTAGTGCGGGACGACCGAACGATTGAACAGCAGGCTGCGTGGGGCGATTAGGCCAGCAGGGGTGGCAGTTGGGTGTGACCAGGCAAGCAGGGGGGTGGTTGGGGGTGACCATGCCGGCAGGGGTGGGCATTAGGGGCGACCAGGCCAGCAGGGGGGGCAGGCAGGCATGCCGAGGCAGTGAGGGGTAATCAGGCTGATGCGGGGGCGGGCAGTTAAGGGCGACCAGGCAGGCAGGCAGGTAAGCGATTAAGAGCCAGTGGTCCAGGATTGTGAGATGGATGTCTGACTGCCAGTTTAGGCCCGATCCCCACAATTGGGCCTCAACTGGCAGTCGGATATCCCCCAAGGGGTACTGGATTGGAGAGGGTGCAGGCTGGGTGAGGGGACCCCGCCCCCAAGTACAAATTTTGTGTACCAGGGCTCTAGTTGGAAATAATGCTACAGTGAACATAGGGGTGCAAATATCTTTTCAAATTTGTGTTTATTTTTCTCTACAATAAACACTCAGACGTGGAATGGCAGTTCTATTTCCAATTTTTTTGAGATAGCTCCATGCTACTTTCCACCGTGACTGTACCAATTTACAATCACATGAACAGTGCACTAGGCTTTCTCTTTTCTCCACATCCTCGCCAACACTTGTTTTCCATTTATATTTTGGCGACAGCCATTCTGAGAGGAGTGAGCTGGTACTTCATTATGGCTTTCATTTGTATATTCCTAATTAGTGATGTTGAGTTATATGTTTCCTGTAATTTTTTTTTATTGTTTAAAGTATTACAAATAGTAATACATATGTCTCTTTTTCCCCCCATTGACCTCCCCCCACCTCCCCTACTCCCCAGTACATGCCTTTACCTGCCCGCCCCCTCCCCCCCTAGTGTCTTGTATCCATTGGTTATGCTTATATGCATGCGTACAAGTCCTTCGGTTGATCTCTTACAGCCCCCCCTCAACCTCCCCTGCCTTCACGCTGTAGTTTGACAGTCTGTTCAATGCTTCTTTGCCTCTGTATCTATTTTTTTCCCATTTCTTTCCTTTAAGAAATCTTGCCTCTGCAGACTAGAAATAAACAGATAATAACAAAAAATGTTTGAGTCCCAATTTCAATGTCCAACAGTTCTGAGTCCCCGTTTCAATGTCAAACAGTTCCTTATGTGTACATGTCAGCTATGATATCTGGATGGTGGGCACATGGTGGCAATGCAGGTCCGACTCTCTCTGGTTTGGTCCTAGGCAACCTGCTGCGATGCACAGCTGCTGACTGCTAGTGTGGCAAGGTGTCATCAGCGTCTTCCATCTCTGGACTGTTTCTCCTCTTGTCTTCGTGGTTGGAGCAGACCTGTCAATTCCTCTCTGTTGCAGGAATCCACATGGTCTTGGAGTTGTTTTCTGAAAATATACAAACATATTCTCGACCAAAAGTTAATAAAGGAATCTTTTCTATATAGTTGATTTGGGATCCTTTTTATTTTTGCCCAAACGATTTTCCTTTGTCTTATTTACACACCATGTGTGTTTTTCATGGGTGTCTTGCAGTTAGCATTACAAATGAAAATTAATTTTATAAAGTAAAAATTTTCTAGATGTAATTTACTTATAGGATATTTTTTCTTACATGGTATTACCCTACTATCCCCCCCCTTTTTTTAATTAATAGAGGCTTTTGTAAATTTTATAATGCAGTCTTGATAACTTTAAATTTTAAATTTTTGACAAAAATATGACTGCTTTAGGTTCTTTGCATGTTCAGGAATTTTACCATGAAATGAACTACCAATAGAAATTTTAGTTACTACTTTAGGAACAGCTTTTTGTCCAGTACAATTAAATTTTCTTGAATATTCACTTATTTCAATTAGCCTATTTAAATTAATCTGAAAACTTGATTATCATTTTACTGTCAAATTTAATAGTCTACCAGCAATCTTAGTTTACCCTGTAAATATTATTGGAATGGATTATTTGCATTCTTGAGTAGGCCCTGAGCATTCCTGGTGCTAGGCTGGATTTAGATATAGGGCAGCTGCTGTCAGCCAAGTCTCTGTCTGTTACCTGGGTTCCAATCTGAGCTGGGCCTAGTCACTGTCTGTCACCTGTGTCCCAATCTGAGCTGGGCGTGGGAAGCAAAGCAGCCATGGGGGCAGGAGACCTCCCTCAGATGGGGTGAGGGTTCAGGCCCCTGCAAGGTTGGGGGGGTGAGGGTCTGTGCCCCACCTTTGTTGACCCCCAAGTTCTCTCCTGATGGCCCCTCTGCGACTGTGCCTGTCTTAGGTTGTTCTTTCCCTGAGGAATCTTACCCAACTCTGGCTAACCAGTCATCCTCTGGGGCCAAGCAGGGTGATGTGAGGTTTAGTTCTGTCTCCTTGGTAGCCTATGCCCCCATGGCCTCCATGCCAAGCACCTGCCTTGGGATCCCCTGGCCTGCTGGCGGGACCCCAGCACTGATCACATATCTCGGAGAACTCAGGTTTCTTCTCCAGGGAGGGCCCAGCTCACACGATTGGGCGAGAGAAAGATCCATGGTACCAGTCACCACGAGGCTTCAAGCTCAGCATGAACAGAAAGCTCAGGCAACAGCTGAGGGCAATTGGATTGTGAGAAGAGGGTCCCTCTTGGCACAAAAGGCAAGAGGGGCCATTATAGAATGCTCAAGTGCCTTCCCAGTGCCTTAATTCCTTCTGAAAGGGATTAAATCCTTTCATGTCCCTTTTTTTTTAAATTGCTGCCAAACATTCCAAGAATTAGTTTGTAAGTTTGTTTGGGATAATGGTACAATATGCTGTTGTAAAATATCTAAAATTATAATGACATTGTAGAATAATATCATGTAAAAATATTCTTTGCTCTAGGCCATGGCAATTCAATTTCAAACTGGCTGTCAGTTTCTTTTTGTAACTTTATATAAACTTTGTCAGGGAGGCAAAAACACAAATTACTTACTTTAGTTCAAGAGGCCAAATATATTGACTTTCAATTACAATCCTTACGACTTTTGAAGGAAACTTCTCTTTGTTTCCTTCCAAAATAATTTTCGGGCTACAGAGAGTTTCATTTAAAAATCCTTATCACATGAAACATTTTCTCTTAAGGTTATGGTGACCACTAGTGTGGATTAGATTTAATATTTTATTTTTTATAATTTTTTTAATTTTTATTTTTTACATATGTCCTTATTCTTTCATAACCCCCCACCCCCCACTTATGCCCCACCCCCTTGCTGTCTGTGTCCATTGATTAGGCTCATATGCATGCACACAAGTCCCTTGGTTGATCTCTCCACCTTACCCCCACCCTCCCCTACCTTCCCTGAGGTATGACGTGCTCATCGACGTTTCTCAGTCTCCGGATCTGTTCTTGTTCATCAGTCTATGCCATTCATTATATTCCACAAGTGAGTGAGATCATGTGGTATTTATCTTTCTCTGCCTGGCTTATTTCACTTAACATAATACTCTCCATCTCCCTCCATATTGTTGCAAATGGTAGGAACTCCTTTTTTACTGCAGTGTAGTATTCCATTGTGTAGATATACCACGGTTTTTTTAATCCACTCATCTGCTGATGGGCATTTAGGCTGTTTCCAAATCTTAGCTATGGTGAATTGTGCTGCTATGAACATAGGGGTGCATATATCCTTTCTGATTCGTGTTTCTAGTTTCTTGGGATATATTCCTAGAAGTGGGATCCCTGGGTCAAATGGGAGTTATATTTTTAGTTATTTGAGGAAACTCCATAGTGTTCTCCACAGTGGCTGCACCATTCTGCATTCCCACCAGCAGTGCAAAAGAGTTCCTTTTTCTCCACATCCTCGACAACACTTGTTGTTTATTGATTTGTTGATGATAGCCCTTCTGACAGGTGTGAGATGATACCGCATTGTTGTTTTGATTTGCATCTCTCTGATGATTATTGACTTTGAGCAGGTTTTCATATGTCTCTTGGCCTTCCTTCTGTCTTCTTTCAAAAAGTGTCTATTTACATCAGTTGCCCATTTTCTGATTGGGTTTTTTATCTTTTTTTTTTTAAATATATTTTTTATTGATATTTTACAGAGAGGAAGGGAGAAGGATAGAGAGTTAGAAACATCGATGAGAGAGAAACATTGATCAGCTGCCTCCTGCACACCTCCCACTGGGGATGTGCCCCCAACCAAGGTACATGCCCTTGACCGGAATCGAACCCGGGACCCTTCAGTCCGCAGGCCGACGCTCTATCCACTGAGCCAAACCGGTTTCGGCTTGTTTATCTTCTTTTTGTTAAGTTGTATGAGTTCTCTGTAAATGTTGGAGATTAAGCCCTTATCGTTGATATCATTGGCAAATATGTTCTCCCATGCAGTGGGCTTTCTTGTTGTTTTATTGATGGTTTCCTTTGCTGTGCAAAAGCTTTATATTTCCATGTAGTCCCTTTTGTTTATTTTCTCTTTAGTTTCCATTGCCCTAGGGGCAGTATCAGTGAAGGAGTTCCTTTGGCATATGTCTCAGATTTTTCTGCCTGTGGATTCCTCTAGTATTTTTATGGTTTCCCGTCTTATGTTTAAGGCCTTTATCCATTTTGAGTTTATTTTTGTGTATGGTGTAAGTTGGTGATCTAGCTTCATTTTTTTGCATGCATCTGTCCAATTTTCCCAACACCATTTGTTGAAGAGACTGTCTTGATTCCATTGTATGTTTGTGCCTCCTTTGTCAAATATTAATTGAGCATAGTGATTTGGGTCAATTTCTGGGTTCTCTATTCTATTCCACTGATCAATATGTCTGTTCTTGTGCTAGTACCAGGCTGTTTTAAGAACAGTGGCTTTGTAATACAGCTTGATATCTGGTATTGAGATCCCACCTACTTTGTTCTTCTTTCTCAGGATTGCTGCAGCTATTCGGGGTCTTTTTTTATTCCAGATAAATTTTTGGAAAGTTCCTTCTAGGTCTGTGAAATATGTCGTATTGTTGGTATTTTAATGGGAAGTGCATTGAATTTATAGATTGCTTTGGGTAGTATGGACATTTTGATGATGTTGATTCTACCAATCCATGAACATGGTATGTTCTTCCATCAGTTAATGTCTTCCTCTATCTCTTTTTTTAGTGTCCTGCAGTTTTCCATGTATAAGTCTTTTATCTCCTTAGTTAAGTTTATTCCTAGGTATCTTAATTTTTTGGGGGCGATGGTAAATGGGATTGCTTTTTTAGTCTCTCTTTCTGTAAGTTCATCATTGGTGTATAGAAATGCCATAGATTTCTTTGCGTTATTTTTGTATCCTGCTACATTGCTGAATTCATTTATTAAGTCTAGTAATTTTCTAATGGAGTCTTTTAGGGTTTTCTATGTACAGTATCATGTCATCTGCGAATAAGGACAGTTTTACTTCTTCTTTTCCAATTTGGATGCCTTTTATTTCTTCTTGTCTGATCGCAATTGCTAGTACTTCCAGCACTGTATTGAACAGGAGTGGTGAGAGTGGGCATCCCTGTCTTGTTCCTGTTCTTAGGGAAAATGGTTTTAGTTTTTGCCCATTGAGTATCATGTTGTCTGTGGGCTTGTCATATATGGCTTTTATTATGTTCAGGTATGATCCTTCTATTCCCACCATGCTGAGAGTTTTTATCAAAAAAATGTGTTGGATTTTGACAAATGTTTTTTCTGCATCAATTGATATGACTATGTGGATTTTATCTCTCAATATGTTTATGTGATGTATCACGTTTATTGATTTACGAATATTGTACCATCCTTGCATCCCTGGGATAAATCCTACTTGGTAATGGTGTATGATCTTTCTGATGTACTGCTGGATCCGATTTGCTAGAATTTTGTTGAGGATTTTTGCATCTATATTCATGAGGGATATTGGCCTGTAATTCCATTTCATTGTGTTATCTTTATCTGGTTTTGGCATTAGGGTGATGCTGGCTTCATAGAAGGAGCTTGGAAGTGTTCCTTCCTCTTGAATTTTCTGGAATAGTCTGAGGAGGATAGGTTTTAGTTCTACCTTGAATGTTTGGTAAAACTCCCCTGTGAAGCCGTCTGGCCCCGGGCTTTTGTTTGCTGGAAGCTTTTTGATGACTGCTTCAATTTCTTCCATAGTTATCAGCCTATTGAGATTTTTAGAATCTTCCTGAGTGAATTTTGGAAGGTTGTATTTTTCTAGGAATGTGTCCATTTCCTCCAGGTTGTGTAATTTGTTAGAATAGAGTTGTTCATAGTATTTTTTAACAATCCTTTTTATTTCTATAGGGTCTGTTGTTATTTCACCTCTTTCATTTCTGATTTTGTTTATTTGGGTCCCCTCTCTTTGCTTCTTGGTGAGCCTGGCTAGAGGTTCATCAATCTTGTTTATCCGTTTGAAGAACCAGCTCTTGGTTTTGTTGATCTTTTGTATTTTTTTTATTTTTTATTTTTGGTCTCTATGTCATTCATTTCTGCTCTGATCTTTATTATGTCCTTCCTTCTGCTCACTGTGGGCTTTTCTTGTTGCTCTCTTTCTAATTCGTTGAGTTGTTGAGTTAGATGATTTATTACCATTTTTTCTTATTTTTTCAGGTAGGCCTGTAGAGCTATAAACTTCCCTCTCAGGATTGCTTTCATTGTTTCCCATAGCATTTGCATTGTTTTGTTTTTATTGTCATTAGTTTCCAGGATGTTTTTAATTTCTTCTTTGATCTTGTTGATCACCCAATCATTGTTTAATAGCATGCTATTCAGCTTCCAAGTGTTTGAATTTTTTGGAATGTTTTTATTGTAGTTTATTTCTAATATTATGCCATTGTGGTCTGAGAAAATGTTTGATATGATTTCAATCTTTTTGATTTTGGGGAAACTTTGCTTGTGACCCAATATGTGGCCTATTTTTGAAAATGTCCCATGTGCACTTGAGAAGAACGTATATTCCGTGGCTATGGGGTGAAATGCTCTGAAGATGTCAATTAGGTGCATTTGATCTAGTGCGTCACTTAGAATTGCTGTTTTTTTTTTTTTTTTTTTTGCTGATTTTTTGTCTAGAGATGTCAGTGGTGTATTAAAGTCTCCTACTATGATTGTATTGCTGTCGATCTCTCCCTTGATATCTTCCAGGAGGTTTTTTTTTTTTTTTTTTTTATGTATTTGTGTGCTCCTGCATTGGGTGCATATATGTTTACCAGAGTTATATCTTCTTGTTGAATTGCTCCCTTTAGTATTCTGCTGTGGCCTTCCTTATCTCTTGTTATGGCCTTTACTTACAGGTCTATTTTATCAGATATAAGTATTGCAACCCCAGCTTTTTCCTCATTTCCATTTGCCTGAAAGATGTTTTCCATCCGTTCACTCTCAGTCTGTGTGAATCCTTTGCTCTGAGGTGGGTCTCTTGTAGACAGCAAATATATGGGTCATGTTTTCTTATCCATTCAGCTACCCTATGTCTTTTGATTGGTGCATTTAATCCATTTACGTTTAATGTTATTATTGACAAGTACATGTTTGTTGTCATATTTTTCCTTAGTGTTTGTGTTTCTTTTTGCCTTTCTCCTTCTTCTTTTTACAGCAGTCCCCTTAGCATTTCTTGCATTGCTGGCTTGGTAATGATAAACTCTCTTAGCCCTTTTTTGTCTGTGAAGCTCTTGATTCCACCTTCAATTTTGAATGATAGCCTTGCTGGGTGTAGTATTCTTGGATTCAGACCCTTGCTTTGCATCACTTTGTATATTTCATTATATTCCCTTTTGGCCTGGTGTGTTTCTGTTGATGAATCAGTTGATATTCTAATAGGAGAGCCCTTGTAGGTAACTTTCTGCCTCTCTCAGTCAGCCTTTAAGATTCTTACTTTGTCCTTAGTGTTTACCAATTTAATTATGATGTGTCTTGGTGTCGGTCTTTTGGGGTCCAACTTGTTTGGGACTCTATGGACTTCTTGGACTTGCATAGTTTTTTTCTTGCCAACATCAGGGAAGTTTTCAGTCATTGTTTCTTCAAACAGGTTTTCTATTCCATGCTTCTCTTCCTCTCCTTCTGGTATCCCTATTATTCGAATATTTTTTCGTTTTGTGTTGTCCCAAAGCTTCTTTAGGCTTTCTTCTTGCTTTTTAAATCTTCTCTCCAGTTTCTGCTGTGTTTGTGTGTTTTTTCCTATCTTCTCTTCTAATTCGCTGATGTGGTCCTCAGCTTCTTCTAGTTTATTGTTTAAGCCTTCCAATGTGTTCTTTATTGCAGCTATGTCGTTCTTCATCTCTTCTTGGTTTCTTTTCATGTTTAGTGACATTCTCATTCAGCTCCTTATAGTCCTCATTGAGTTGTGTGTATTTGTCATCCAGCTGTTTAAACATCCCTATAACCATTACTCTGAAATCTTTCTCTGTTAAGCTGCTAGCTTCAATTTCATTTAACTCCCTTTCTGGTGATTCCTCTTTTTCTTTCCTTTGGGGATTGCTTTTTTGTCTCCCCATGTTTTCCGCTAATGTTTTAATTGTAGATCCAATTGCTTTGCTACCCAGGTTCTTTTGGTGATGGTGCTACTGGTGTAATTTCTCTGTTCTCCTGGGCTTAGTAATCTAGTGTAGCTCCCTACTTGAGCTATTTGGGTTCTCTTGATGTAGGCCTGCGAGCTTGAGAGGCACAACTGCGGTGTCTAGAAGTCAGCAGCCATGGAGGGGAGTATCCCAATTTTTGCTGTCTTGCACCCTTAATTGAAATCATGCGTGCCCAGTGGGGATTCACAATGGCACCAAGGAACTGTCTGTTGGGGTGATGTGGCTCAGGGGGCCTGCACTCTGGAAAAGCGTGACTCTGGTGCCCAGAGTTCTGTAGTTATGGGGTGGACAGACTCAGCTTTTGCTGCTGCACCTGTGGTGGATAGGTGCTTACTCCCAGTGGCGGCTCACAGGAGCACCCCACAGTAAGTTTGCCAGCGAGGCACACTGAAGCACTCTGAAGGGCCCTGGCAGTGTAGCCATGTAATTGAGGTGCCTAGCTTCTAAAGATTTCCCTTTAGGGCAGATCCTATGGCCTAAGGGAGTATTCAGATTCCATGGTGTTATTCAGGGTGGGATTTGGTTGTGGTTATATTGGTTGCCTGGAGACTGGAGGGAGGGGCTTTCTCTCAGGAGAAAATGGGGACCTGGGCTTAGATCTGACTCAGCACCAGACTTGCTACCCCCTCTCCTGGACCGTCCGCTGCCCACTCTCCCCAGATTCCACAACTCCACCCCTTCTTCTGCACCTCAGTCACAGGTAAGTGTCTGTATCCGAAAGGTTCTGCGAACTAGGTTCAGTGGAGAAAGGCGCAGGTCCCAGCACGAGGAGGGACTGCGTCTCTGCAAGTTCCTCTCTTGCGGGCACTGCGTGGTCCAGCAGCTCTATAGGGCTGCCTTTGAGTTCAGATCCCAAATCCAGACTACAAGGTCTAAAATCCACTACCTCCAGCAGTCCCGTGGACCCTTTTTTTGTTTGTTTGTTTTTCAGTCAGACGCATTGCCTGCCCTCAGGGACGCGCCTTGGTGCCATGTAGTTTCTCCCTGACCTTCTGGGCACAGATGTCCGGCAGATTCTACTGCCTAGATCTTTGATTTTACCTTTATCGGGGGATCTCTGCCCTTCCCGGCTACAAACTGTCTCACCAGCTGCGCCTCCTTCACCAGTTAGGGCTGGATTCCACTCGTTTCAGCTGCTCCCTCTATTTGCTCTGGGACAAGCCTCAGGACACATCCATCTATTCCACTGCCATTTTTTCTCCTGAAATTTTTTAAAAAATATATGTTTTTATTTATTTTTATTGAGAGAGGAAAGGAAAGGGAGAGTATGATAGAAACATCAGTGTGAGAGAAACATCATATCGATAGGCTGCTTCCTGCTGCCCCTGCTGGGGTTCCAGCCTGCAACCCGGGCCTGTGCCCTGACTGGGAATTGAACCAGTGACCTCCTGGTGCAGGAAACAACTCTCAATCCACGGAGCCACACTGGCCTGGCCTATACATTTCTTTTAAATAGGGAGAAAAGAGACAGACTTTCAGTTGACTCCCTTTAAAGTTTTATAGGCCTGAGTTACATCACATGCCCCTTCCTAAACCAGTTATTGGTAAACTAGGTACTGTGATGAGCTTAGTATAATCATTTCCCTTTTTGTAGCTGGGGAGACACCAACTTCTTTGTGTATCAGGACAGTAAATGTCCAAATAGAGATGTGTTTCTCCAGCAAGAATGAAGACTGAGGTAGGGAGCCAGCAATACTTACTGCAGGGATGCATTGGGTTTTGAACAGAAGAGTAACAAGATTACATTTGATTAGGGCCCTCTGGTTGTGGTATCAAGAAGGGATAGCAAATTTTTCCTTGTAAAGGGCCTGATTTTAGTCCATGTGGTCTGCCATATCTACTCGTCTGCCATTGTAGTGTGAGGGCAGTCCTAGAGAATCTGCAAGTGAACAGGCACAGCTGTGTTCCAGTGAGACTTTATTTACAAAATCAGACGGCAGCTTGTATTTGGCCTGTGGGCCCTCGTTTGTTGAAGGAAACCACTTAAGGAGACTGGGAGACTAACAAAGCTCTTGCCTCCTTGGAATAGCATCAGTCCATTATGAAGTTTCCACCCATCCATGCTGAAATGAGTCAGGAAGCTCAATTATTCCATTTAAAATGTTGGAGTTTTTCTAGGTCTATGTCTTTTTTTATTGGTCTTGTTTTCAAAACCTTAATAATTTAAGAAGGAACAATAATAATTGTTGGTATTTTCCCCCATGTGAGAGCCATCTGCTAAGAGCTCATGTTTGACTAGGGCAGTTGACAGGAGTAAAATAAAAGCAGAGGGAGTAGAGGTTTAGTTCATATGATTGTGTTGATGATTGCAAATAGAGTTATCAGGGAGAGAGAAATCTACGGTGATTCATAGGCTTCCAGTCAGTGCACTGGCATTTAGATTGCACATGAAGAATAGGACTTTGTCAGATGAGCAGGAAAGAGCCACCGTTCAAGAGGAAAGACCAGTACTTTTACATACATGTTGTTTTTAAAAAATATATATATTTTTTTGATTTCAGAGGAAGGGAGAGGGAGAGAGAGATAGAAACATCAATGATGAGAGGGAATCATTGGTCGGCTGCCTACTGTATGCCTTGTACTGGGGATTGAGCCTGCACGCCAGGCATGAGCCCTGACAGGGAATCCAACCTTGACCTTCTGGTTCACAGGTTGGCACTCAGTCTCTCAGCCATGCTGGCGAGGCCATACATGTTGAGTTTGATAGAATATCCATGGATATCTACATTTTGAGTACAATTTTTTTGACTTTTTGACTTGTCCAGTCAAGAACTGCCTTTAATAGTGAGCCATGATTTTAGTTTAATAAAAAGTAAAAACAAAAACAAAACAAACAAACAAACAAAAACATTAGGGACAAATAAATAGAACTTTGTAATCAGTAGAACACTATTTTGGTATATGTGATCATTTTTGTTTTTCTATAGTTATTGTAAAAGAATCCAATCTTGTTTAGTTGGAGAGAATTGTCTGTGAGATGTTTTCATTTTCTTTATTGGAACATTCATTCTATAGAACCTGTCGTCAATCATTAGGATTCTGAGTAAATAGAATTGTTTCTTGTTTCATATTATTTTCTGACATCGTTGTTTCATTTATCCCTTTCCTGCCTTTATTCCAATAGCTACAGATCTACAGGAATCTTCAAAATCAGCACAAGCCAAAACAAAATCAAAGACAGGTATTCTGTGAAATCAGCTTCTGACTGTAATCATGTATAACATATCAACCCAAATAATAACAATTTCACATAATACAATTTTGTTAGAGGTTCCTACACCCACACCTAGGTTTGCTTGTTCACTAGAAAAATGTACAGGATTCATCATATAGTTGTGTTCAAACCTGAGATTCATTACATTAAAAGGCCAAAGTAAAATTCCCAAAGAGAAAAGGTGTGTGTGACAAATGGTGGAGGACACGAGGCAAAAGCTTTCAAAAGTCCTCTCCCTGAGGAGTTAGCAGTAGGTGCTTAGTTACTCCAGTGTCAAATTCTGACAACACACGTGAAACAATGTCATCTACCAGTCTTGTTAGACTCAGTGCCATGCTAGTCACATGGGCACCTTCCCCATAGCCTGTACCTAACTTCTAGATTCCCAGAAGGAAAGCAAGTGTTTAGCATGAACCCCATCGGTTGTACAAAGTGTTTAGGCACCAGGGCCACTCTTCTCAGTTAGGAAAGGTAGAAACCTCCCCAGATTCAGGTTTTCAGACACCAACTGAAGGACAGCCATTTAAGCAGCACTTTCTAAGGATAGGAGTCTTAGGCCTGCTGCATGAAAATTATATGCACAGCAGTTATACCCGTGACTGAATTTTTGGTGTTCACATAAAAATTTATTTTTAAAGCAAGTAATATTGTAATATAACATGGCACTGGTTTCAGTTGCATCATCCATAATTGCTTTTAAAGCTAGTTACTTTTATTACTCTTGGTGAGTATTTAATAGATATTTGTACATAAATTACTAGTGCAGTATCAGGCAATTATAAACTTTCCTTATTATCCAATTAATGTTTCCAGATAATTTTTAGATAAAATCTGAATGACAACTTCTGACTTAAAATTAGAATAAAAAGCATCTTTTAATTGCATGGATAATTCAGTTTTTATTTATATTGCACTAAATCTTCATTTGTAATTATAAAGCAAGATATTCAACCATATTTATCAGTTATTTTGTTACACTACTACACAATTAATATTATTGGCATTATTTATGTCTTTCCATATGCTTCACTTTATTGTAGGGATAATACCCACATTCTTTTTATTCAATTCTTTATTGTTGAAAATATTACATATGTCTCCTTTTCACCCCATTGACCTCTCCCTGACTGCTCCTGCCCCCATCACATGCCCTCACCCCCCTATTGTCTGTGTCCATTGGTTATGTTTATATGCATGCATACAAGTCCTCTGATTCATCTCTTAGGCCTCCCCTTTACCCTTTCTAGTCTTTCCTCTGTAGTTGGAAGGTCTGTTTGATGATTCTATGTCTCTTAATGCCCATATTCTGATACTTGGATTTTTATATTAATTTCTAACGTAACTATGTCTTGAAAATAGCATTAATATGTTGATATATATTAATAGCAGTTTCAGCAGATACTTATTTTTAAAGAAAAATTCATAATCCTTAGTTTTTTGGTGAGTTTTAGGTTCACAGCAACATTGAGTGGAAAGTACAGAGAGTTCCCATAAACTCCACGTCCCCTACACAAACAGCCTCACTCATTTTTACATCCTGCAACAGAGAGGCATATCAACAAAAGTCCATGGTTTACGTTAAGGTTCATTCTTGGTGTTGTATATTCTATGGGTTTTGACAATGTATGATGACACGTGTCCCCCATTACAGTATTGTATACAATCTTTTCACGCCCTTAAAAGTCCTCTATGCTCTGTTTTTCATCCATCCCTTCTCCCTAAACACTGGTACCAGCGATGGTTTTGCCTTTTCCTGAATGTTATGGTTGGCATCATACCGTAGGTATCTTTTGAGTGTTTAAAAATTAAAATTCCAAGGTAATGGGATGTATTTATCCAAGATGTCCTTTGTCCTTTGTGGCTTGCTGTTGTTTATCAGCTTAGGCTCTGATGACACTTGCCATATATATTCAAGGAGAATGATTTCTCTAGGCATTTGCCACCTAATGGGGAGGGTGAGAAAAATGACCTCACACACTCCTGCAGAGCACTCACTGGTTGGACCATCCTGCTCTATGAGGTGGGCCCAGAGAGACTTTCACAATGAAAGGAGACACTCTCAAGTAGTTCTACTTTATACAATTGGAATCCCAAGGTCTCTCCTACTTATTTTGCAATTGGAAACGGGGCAGAAAGAGTTTTGTTCCTATGTTTTGCTGTGCTGCAAAATGTAGAGCCTATCAGCCAAGCTTCGGTGTGATGCATTGTTTCATCCGAAACTTGTGAGGCATCACTGAAGAGCTGGATAAACTGTACGTGTTAGGACAAAATAAGTGTACTGTCTTCCAACCGCTCTAAATGGAGGGAGTCCCGAAAACTCATGCTATTTCCCTTTGACATTGTTACTCTATGATTCTTTTTGCACTAACAATACCATTTTCTGTCTGTCTGAGGTGGTTTGGTTAGGATTATGTTTGTTGTACATAGCACTTTAAAGGTAGGTATCAAATTTTGATAGATCCCATTCTTTTTTTTTTTTTTTTTCATCTAGCATTTGGTATATTTAAAAAGAGAAAGTAAATGTTCCCAATGTTTTAATAGCCTACCAACACTATGATTAATATTCACTCTAGTATAGTCTTCAGGTGTGGTCCCAAAGGAATATTTCCCAAAAAAACATTAGTCGGGTACTTTTAAATTCCTGCATTTTTAAATTATGGTTTTGAAATGTATTTTAATTTTTTCTTTAATAGAGGATGAGATCTCTATAGAAGGCCCTTTAAACAGGTAAGATTTTATGGATTTTTAAAAATTATATATTGCTGAGAAAAGAATGCACAATTTCTAGAGTGTTCTACTGTGGAATAGACCCTCTTTTATGTAATGAACCTGTGTAATATAGTCATCATAATAGCTCTACAAAGCAGGTATGCTATTTAGCCAATTTTTTATTAATGAGGCAACTGTGGTACATGGAGGTGGATGCATTGACCCATGGTTCCATAGTTAACAAGTTGCTGACTCATGATTTCACTGTCAACTAGCTTGGTTCCTTAATCTACTCTGTTTTCCCTCAATGTACACTGATAAGTTCCTGTGTACCACTGGCATGGAGATACATATGAGAATCAGATGAACTCAGTGAAATCTGATTGTGTGTTAACTCTGATTTGAAGTTTTTCTGAGAGGCCAAGTTAGTCCAAGCATTTATCTTACGATCCTTGACAATTGTAGTGGTAAATAGGACCTTGTTCTTCTCACCAAACCTTTAAGGTTCCATTTCAGTTAGCTATGCCCACAGAACCAAAGGTTTGACCTAACCAAGGCTTAATCAGGCAAGCGTTTTTAGGTAAAATTATATGTATTCTTCTTGAAATGAATTATTTATCTCTAAGTATAGAATATCTATGTGTAGACATGGTATGTTAATTTAATCCAGTGTGTATTTAGCGGATATTTCTAATTGATTTCTCTATTATTGACTGTCCAGTTTGGTTTCTTTTCAGGCTGGTACCTTTGCCTACTTGTGTGAATTTTTTTTCTCTTTTTTCCTAGTCCTTTTTTTCCCTCTTCCATGACTTTTATTGATTTTACTTCTTCTCTGCTTTTTTTGTTGTTTCTTTCATTGTGTTATTTTTTTTCTACTTCTGCAAGTTCTAGGGTTCTCCATTTATCTATATTCAAAATCAAAGGCATCTAGTATTTCAAGAGTTTAAGGAAGCCCAGCAATTAATTAATCAAAACAACCTTTAGTACATGAACCATGTTTATCATCCTGGCCAAGTTGAGATTCTTCATTAAATCTTGTCCTACCTCAGACTCGTGACCTCAGCGTAGTTTCTTATCTGTTAGAGTTTAAATTGGCAATATACAAGTGGGACAAGAGGCATCCATTTTGTCACTTCATTTTAGCCTTTGAGGTAACCCACAAAGATGTACACTTCAGCATGTAATTGGTCAACTCTAGGTAGACAAACAGGGCATTAACCTGGGGAGTATACCAAATTAGCTTTTGAAATAACTAGCTGTATTGAAAATGCTGAGGGAGAAGTGGTCTCTGTGTTCTATGCACAGCCCTCATGCTTGCTAGAAATGATGAGTCCACATATACAGTCAGGTTTCTTCTTTAGCAAGGTACTGATGTCTTTTCTCAAGATAACTGTTGGTGGACTATTGAAGAATGTGCTTTTGTCAGTGGTGCTAATTTGTGTTTGTTTTAAAATGGTGTTTATGACTAAAGTGAGGTTTAAAACAGTTTCACTCTTCCTTTTTATGTACCAGGTGAGATTTCATAGTTTAGTTCAGGCAGTGGGTTAGTGTCGTCTTCAGCCAGAAACCAAGCAAAGGTTCAACTAGTTGGGATGAGCAATGTGCCAGATTTTTTTCTCTCAGAACTTTAAAGATCTTTATCCATTTCATTCCAAATAGAACCTCTATGCATGTGATTACAAGTAAAGTCTCATCTCTGATTTTTCTAATTCATTATGTGGGATCTTGAAGTGTTCCCTTTAGTAGAAAAATCTGTGTTTTCTGGAAGTTATCACCTATACTCTTCCCCTTGAATTCCTCAGGAATATAAAGGACTCCCTAAGTCCAAGGGAGACAGTTTCTTTCACAAGTCAGATGCAGAGGTAAAAAGAGGACATTCTAATCTTTCTGTTATTTCCTTTGATCTTATTGCTGCAGACTTGCCACTGAAACTGGTCCTGTAGTCATGATTGATCTTTGCTTCTGGGTTGGCCTTGCTGATCCAGATTTCTGAGTCTTCATGTTGATTCTCTTGGATTTGAGGGTCACAGATTTTTATTAGTTTACATACATATCCTGTTATGCTCAGCCACTATTCCAATTAACACGATCTTATATTGGTAGCTGGGGCTACTAGCTTTAGCAACTCAAAGTCTCCCCCAAACACACACACACACACACACACACACACACACACACACACACACATACACACACACACTGGAAAGACTATATGGTGCTTACTTCTTTGCCTAGAGTTTTCTGGACTACTTACCTTTGAGTTTCTTGTTTGTATTTTTCTGCTTGCACGTGTTAGTTGGACCCATTCTAAGCTGTCAGAGACGTTCAAATAAAGCTTCAGGAAAAGACCAGACATTCCTTTCTCCTTTGTTACCAGTACTGTACCCCAGGTTCACTTTAAATCCTATAGGGCATCTTTATTGAGATAGTGGAAGTTCCCATGTCGCGATTCCCAGAGTAGTGGGTAGCAACCTGCCTGAGATTCCATAACTGAGGTTGGCCCCTCAAGTGATCTGTTTGTCATAAGAAGGAAACTTTCCCAAGTGAATTTACCTTAGGTTTCAAAATATTTTAAATTATGCCTCACATGAAAGGCAGAAACCTCCAATTAAAAAATAGGTTATTGTTCAAAACAATTGCAAAGGCCCCATCCATTACTTATCAGTATCCAAGTGTGACCAGTAGGATTCTATCTTCCAAGCCAATGGGGGTAGAGAGGGAGATTAAGCACAATTCTCATAAAGATCTGCTGGTTGACAGTATGCGTAGGTATTGAAGGCGTACGGGTAGTACAGGCAGGTCCAGACTCTGATTAGGTTTCTTTTTGCCCTTGGTATGATTCGCTGAAAAATTAAGTGATCATTGGTTTATCTGACTTCATGAGGAAATACATTTTTACATAAATTTAGTTGCAAGTTATATAATAAATGAGATACCCTGAATTATAAAACTCAAGGAAAAAAAAACAGGTAATAACCCAACATAATAACATTTTCTGAAAATTTCAACATTTGAATGTTAGGAACTATGAAAAAAAGCACATTGTGGCTTATTTGGGGATTTCAAAATAGTTTCGTAAATAAAATTCATGTATCTCTGAGGATTTTTTTTCTGTGTTATTTCATTTAATCCTTCTAATAACCTTCTAAAATGAAGCACTAAGTTTCTTATTTTGTAGCGGAGGACCTTGAGCCGAAGAAATTCACTTGTTTGAGAACAAATAGCTGTTGGTTATAGAACTAGGATGTCTGAGTTCAAGACACTGGCCATTATGTGAAGCTGACTGTATTTAATTAACTGAACTGTACTGCACTCAAATCATGACTATTTACATTCATTTTAAAAATTTCATGGTTCCTAAAAAGTTCTTAGAACTTATAAATTTAAAGTGAATGCTCTAATTAAAGTTTTAATATTAGCTCTGATATTATCTGAAATATCCTAAGAATTTACTATACTTGGAAAATATTTTTACATTCATATTAAGGCAGTAATATCACTTATCCCCATTTATTGTACACAGCAAGCAACAACTAACTTCTGAATATGAAGAAGGAAGAACCCAAACATTGGAAAGTAGCCTTTTTGGTAAGACTTCTGATAGTGAATTACTCTTGGTGCTCCTACCATAGATGAAGTAGGAGTAAGGAAGTTTTAATAATGAAAGAGTAGTGACAAAATATCAAATGATGTATAAATTGTATGTGTAGGTTTCTTTAATTTCTTTCTTAATAAAATAGGAGTAAGTATGATTAAAAATGTTAATTATAAGTAACTTAAAATCTGGTGCAATATTATTTGAAAAGAAGTTCATTTATTTAGTCCTAACCCCTAAAATCCCATGTGATATCTTTATGTAAACAAGATAAAAGATGTTAAGTTAGGATATTGTATTTTTCTATTATATTCACATTATAACAAATTGGACTTTTTCTAAAAATGTATCTTTAGTTTTTGCAGTATATGGATTACATTTATTAAATGAATAGTTGTAACACATAGTGTTTTGTCTTACTGAAAAGTAATTAAAATTGGGAAATCTACAATACTTTCCTAGTACCACAAACAAATGGCAAACCATAGGAGCAATATCACTGAGCCAGTGTGCAACAGTCCCAATGAGATTGTGTTTTAAGGATATCTACCCATAGTACAGATATCAGAAAGGCAATGTCTGTTAAGAAGCATAGGGTAATTTACTATAATACCAACTGGGTCTCACTTTTACTAACCTCCTTCCTCAGAAGTGAAAACAGAATGAGTTATGTTGATTTTATTAGAACAAGATGTTCCCTTCTGTTTGTTGGATAATTGTAAAGACACTACTTTCTTTAGAACAAGATGCTCTGTTGCCATTAGTCAAAAGATAGTCATAATAAACTAGTGGCCCGGTGCACTAAATTCATGCACGGAGTGGGTGGTTCCCTCAGCCCAGCCTGCACCCTCTCCAATCGGACATCCCTTTTGCAATCTGGGACTGCTGGCTCCTAACCACTCACCTGCCTGCCTGCCTGATCACCCCCAACTGCCCTTCCCTTGCCAGCTTGGTTTCCCCTAACTGCCCTCCCCTGCCAGCCTGATCTTGCCCCCAACTGCCCTCCTCTAATGGCCAATTTGGTTCTAACTGGTCAGTTTCTATGCCAGTCAGTGTCTCTGGGCCTATCAACCGGGCCTGATCAGAAAGGCAGGGCTGATCAGCAGTCCGGTGGAGGCTGCAAGAGAAATGCAGGCAGGGCTGCTGGCCATGCTCTGAGGGAAAGAGAGAGGCAAGTGCTGGTCAAAAGCTGCCTCAGACACTACAGATTAGCCCCTGCTTCTCTCTTCAGGTCTCTTTCCGGGCCTGATTCAAAGCCCCCTCAGCAGTCACTGCTGGGTCACTGGGCCTGCAGCCATAGCAGTCAGCACTGGGTCATCATGATGGTCAGCCTTTGGTCATGATCGGTTGTTACACCCTGCCTCTTTATTATAGAGATATTCAAATAGCCCAACTCAGGACTCAACAAATTATAATAAAAGTATAAAATATTTCATAATAACCAAAATGCCAGTGTGCTACCCAGATGTGGCACCTAGTTCATTGTGCAATCTGACTTTTATGAGGATACTTTAAACATATTGGACTTTTTTCAAAGGACTTGTATAAATTGGCTTTGAAAGTTATAGAAAACACAAAGACTAAATATCACTTGACCTAGTAGGTGCTCATAATATATGAGAGTTGTCCCTGGTTTATTTCTGTGTCCTTTTAAACAGAATTTTCAAATTTAATGTCAAAATTCAGTTATTCATTTGTCCACTAAATGGTTTTTTATTTAACTCTCAGGTGTCTTTTTGTTACTGAATGCTATTCTGATGTTGCAGAATTTTATTTTTATTTTTTTTAAATTTTTAAATTTTATTTTATTGTTTAAAGTGTTACAAATAGTAGTACATATGTCTCCTTTTTTTCCCCATTGACCTTCCCCCAGCCTCCTCTACCCCCAGGCAAATGACCTAACCCCACACCCCCAGTGTCTTATGTACATTGGTCATGCTTATATGCATGCATACAAGTCCTTCAGTTGATCTCTTTCCCCCACCCCTCCCACCACAATACTCCCCAGCCTTCCTGCTGTAATTTGACAGTCTGTTCCATGCTTCTCTGCCTCTGTATCTATCTTTTCGTTCATCAGGTTATCATGTTCTTTATTATTCATAAATGAGTGAGATCATGTGGTATTTTTCTTTCACTGCCTAGCTTAGTTCACTTAGCATAATGCCCTCCAGTTCCATCCATGCTGCTGCAAATGGTGAGAATTCCTTCTTTTTTATAGCAGCATAGTATTCCATTGTGTAGATGTACCATGGTTTTCTAATCAGCTCATCTGATGATGGGCATGTAGGTTGTTTCCAAATATTAGCTATTGAAAATTTTGGTGCTATGAACATAGGGGATCACATATCCTTTCTGGTTGATGTTTCTGTTTTCTTGGGATATATTCCTAGAAGTGGTATTACTGGGTCAAATGGCATTTCCATTTTAAAATTTTTGAGGAAATGCCGTACTGTTTTCCACAATGGCTGCACCAGTCTGCATTTCCACCAACAGTGAAGAAGGGTTCCTTTTTCTCTGCATCCTCTCCAGCACTTGGCATTTGTTGATTTGTTGATGACAGCCATTCTGGCAGGTGTGAGGTGGTACCTCATTGTCATTTTGTTTACATCTCTGGGATGATTAGTGACTTTGAGCATGTTTTCATGTGTCTCTTGGCTTTCTGAAGTGTCTACTTAGGTCATTTGCTCATTTTTGATTGGGTTGTTTGTCTTCTTTTTGTTAAGTTGTGCGAGTTCCCTGTCAATGTTGGAGATTAAACCCTTATCTGAGATAACATTGGAAAGTATGTTCTCCCATGCAGTGGGCTTTCTTGTTGTTTTGTTGATGGTTTCTTGTGCTGTGAAGAAGGTTTTTATTTTGATGTAGTCCCATTTGTTTATTTTCTCCTAAGTCTCTCTTGCTCTAGGTTCTGTGTCATTAAAGGTATTACTATGACATATGTCTGCAATTTTGCTGCCTAAGGAGTCTTGTAGGATTTTTATGGTTTCCCGTCTTACATTGAAATCCTTTAGCCATTTTGATTATGTTTTTGTGTATGGTATAAGTTAGTGATCTAGTTTCATTTTTTTGCATGTATCTGAACAAATTTCCTAGCACCATTTATCAAAGAGGTTGTTTCAACTCCATTGTATGCTCTTGCCTCCTTTGTCAAATATTAATTGAGTATAATGGCTTAGGTCAATTTGTAGGTCCTCTATTCTGTTTCATTGGACTATATTTCTCTTTTTTTTGCCAGTGTCAGTCAGTTATGAGATCAGTGGCTTGATAATATAGTTTGATGTCTGGTGTTGTTATCCCTCCAACTTTGTTCTTCTTTCTCAGGACAGCTGTGGCTATTCGGGGTCTTTTTTTTTATTCCAGATGACTTTTTGGAGATTTTGTTCTAGATCTTTGAAATATGCCATTGGTATTTTAATAGGTATTGCATTGAATCTATAGATTGCTTTATGCAGTATGGATATTTTAATGATGTTGATTTTACCAATCCATGAACATGGTATGTTCTTCCATTTTCTTATATCTTCCTGTATCTCTTTTTTTAATATCCTGTAGTTTTCTGAGTACAGGTCTTTTACATAATTGGTTAAGTTTATTGCTAGGTACCTTAATTTTTTTTGATGCAATATTAAATGGGATATTTTTTTCATTTCTCTTTCTGTGAGTTCTTTATTGGTGTATAAAAAGACCATAGATGTCTGGGTGTTAATTTTGTATCCTGCTACATTGCCAAATTCATTTATTAGGTCTAGTAGTTTTTTGATGGAGTCTTTGAGGTTTTCTATTTATAGTACCCTGTCTTCTGCAAATAAGGACAGTTTTATTTCTTCTTTTCCCATTTGGATGCCTTTTATTTCTTGGTCTTGTCTGATTGCTATGGCTAGTACTTCTAATACTATGTCGAACGGGAGTGGTGAAAGTGGGTATATTTGTCTTGTTCCTGTTTGTAGGGGAAATGAGTTTAGTTTTTGCCATTGAGTATGATATTCTCTGTAGGTTTGTCATATATGGCTTTTATTATGTTGAGGTATGATCCTTCTATACCCACTTTGCTGAGAGATTTTATCAAGAAAGGGTGTTGGGTTTTGTCAAATGCCTTTTCTGCATCAATTGACATGATTATGTGATTTTTATCTCTCAGTTTTTTTATGTGATGTATCACATTTATTGATTTGCTAATATTGTACCATCCTTGCATCCCTGGAATAAATCCAACTTGGTCATGAAATATGATCTCTAAAATGTATTGCTGAATCCAATTTGCTAGAATTTTGTTGAGGATCTTAGCATCTATGTTCATCAAGGATATTGGCCTGTAGTTTGATTTTTTTGTGGTGTGTTTATCTGGTTTGGGGATTAGGGTAATCCTGGCTTCATAGAAAGAGCTTGGAAGTGTGCCTTCCTCTTGAATTTTTTGAAGTAATCTGAGGGGGATAGGTTTTAGTTCTTCTTTGAATGCTTGATAGAACTCACTTGTAAAGCCATCCAGACGAGGGATTCTGTTTGCTGGAAGCTAATTGATCACTGTTTCAATTTCTTCGGTAGTTATCGATCTATTCATGTTTTTTATTCTTCTTGGTTGGGTTTTGGGAGCTTGTATTTTTCTAGGGATGTGTCCATTTCATCTGGGTTGTCCATTTGGTTTGAATAGAGTTGTTCATAGTATTTTTTCATAATCGTTTGTATTTCTATGTGATTGGTTGCCATTTCACCTTTTCATTTCTGGTTTTGTATATTTGGATCCTCTCTCTTTGCTTCCTGGTGAGCCTGGCTAGAGGTTCATCCATCTTGTTTATCCTTTCAAAGAACCAGCTCTTGCTTTTGTTGATCTTTGTATTTTTTTTTGGTCTCTATTTCATTTATCTTGGCTCTGATCTTTATTATTTCCTTCCCTCTGCTGATGCTGGGCTTTTCTTGTTGCTCTCACTCTAACTCTTTGAGTTGTAGGGTTAGGTGATTTATAACCATTGGTTCTTGTTTTTTTTTTTTGCGGTAGGCTTGTAGAGCTATGAATTTCACTCTTGAGACTGCTTTCATTGTGTCCAAGGATTTTGGATTGTTGTGTTTTCATTGTCATTTGTTGCCGGGATGCTTTTTGTTTCTTTTTTGATCTCCCTGGTAATCCAGTCACTGTTTAATAGCATGCTATTTATCCTCCAGTTGTTTAACTTTTTTTAAATTATACTTGATTTCTAGTTTTATGCTGTTGTGATCTGAGAAGTTGCTTGATATGATTTCCATCTTCTTGAATTTGAAGAGACTTTGCCTGTGACACCATATATGGTCTTTCTTTGAAAATGACCCCTATGTACTTGAGAAGAATGTATATTCTGTTGCTTTGGGGTGAAATGTTCTGAAGATGTCAATTAATTCCATCTTATCTAGTGAGTCATCTAGGATTGATGTTTCTTTGCTAATTTTTTGATTAGAGGATTTGTCTAATGGTGATAGTGGTGTATTAAAGTCCCGTACTATGATAGTATCACTGCCAATCTCTCCCCTGATAGCCTCTAGAAGTATTTTTATATATATGGTTGCTCCTGTATTGGGTGCATATATGTTCAACAGAGTTATTTGTTTTTGTTGGATTGTTCCCTTTAGTTTTATGAAGTGGCCTTCTTTATCTTGTTATGTCCTGCACTTTGAGATCTAATTTGTCAGATATAAGTATTGCTACCCCAGCTTTCTGTTCATTTCCATTCACCTGAGAAAACTTTTTCCATCCCTTTAACATTAGTCTGTGTGTGTCCTTTTGTCTGAGGTGGGTTTCCTGTAGATAGCAGATATATGGATCATGTTTTCTTATTCACTCAGCTACCCTATATCTTTTGATTGGGGAATTTAATCCATTTACATTCAAAGTTATTATTGATAGGTACTTCTTTGTTGGCATTTTTAATCTTTAGGCCACTGTGCTTTCTTTGCTTCCTATTTCTTCTTTTTACAGCAGGCCCTTTAGCATTTCATGCATTGCTGGTTTGGTGGTAATACTCTCCCTTACTCCATTTTTGTCTGTGAAGTTCCTGATTTCAACCTCAATTTTGATTGATAGCCTTGCTGGGTACAGTATCCTTGGATTCAGACCCTTCCTTTGCATGACTTTGTGTATTTTATTCCATTCCCTTCGGGCCTGATGTGTTTCTGTTGAGAAATCAGTCGCTAGTCCCATGGGAGATACTTTGTAAATAACTTTCTGTCTCTCTCTAGACACTTTTAAGATTCTTACTTTGTTGTTGGTGTTTGCCAATTTAATTATAATGTGCCTTGGTGCTGTTCTTTTGGAGTTCATTTTGTTTGGGACTCTGTGAGCTTCTTGGATTTGTGTGAATTTTTTTCTTCTCTATATCAGGGCAGTTTTCTGTCATTATTTCTTCAAACAGGATTTCTATTCCTATCTCAGTTTGCTCTCCTTCTCCCACCCCTGTTTTTCAGATGTCGTTTTATTTCATGTTGTCCCAAAGTTCCCTTAGGCCATCCGTGTGCAAACTATGGCCCACGGGCTAGATCCGGCTGTTCTATCCAGTTCTCTTGCTCTCCCCTCCGCTCCTTTTCTTTGAATTTATATTAGTTCACACAAACACTCCATCCAACTTTTGTTCCGGCCCTCCGGTCCAGTTTAAGAACCCATTGTGGCCCTCGAGTCAAAAAGTTTGCCCACCCCTGCCTTAGGCTCTCCTCCTGATTTTTAAGTTTTTTTCCTAAATGCTACTCTGCATGGGTATTTTTTTCTATCTTGCCTTCTAGCTCACTGATGCTGTACTCTGCTTCTTCTAGTCTACTGTTGATGGTTTCTATTGAGTTCTTTACAGCAGCAATGTCATTTTTTATTTCTTCATGGTTCTTCTTCATTTCCTCTTGGTTCTTACACATATTGTTGAAATTTTCTCCCATTGTTTTCAGCGACCTTATGACCATTTCTCTGAGTTATTTCTCTGACTTATTGCTTGCTTCCAATTCCTTTACTTCCATTTCTGGTGATGCCTCCTCTTCTTTCCTATGCAGGCTGTTTCTTTGTCTCCCCATGATCTCTTTTCTCCAGGTATCTGGTTATGTACCTCTCACTCTCCTGCATTGATTTAAAGGCACAAAATACAACACAACAAGGCACAATGCACAATGCACTGAACAGAAATGTACTCTTGATACTAATAACCCCAAATAAAGGTGCCCTCCAGAGAAAAGAAAATTAGGGGATAAGCAACAAAAACAAAAATCAGTGCAAAAATGATATTGAGAAAAAGAAAAAAAAAGTAAGAGATAAAGAAAGAGAATAAAAATGAAGGGAGTAAAACTTTTATAAGGGGAGAAAACTCCAATAGAGAACAACAACTTATCCCAAAAAATGCAAATAACAAACATCCAGAGATGAATGCAAACTACAAACAACAACTAATAACAAGCAAAGAGGAAAAACAGGAGCAAAAAACAAACAGAAACCCACCAAAAAAACAACAACTAAAAAAAAGAGAAACAATCTCACAAACAAGCATAAAAAAACAATATAATCAACAATCAAGCCAACAACCATAGGACAGAGAGAAAGTAAGGAAAAACAAAAGAAAATAAAACAAAAAACTAGAACAAAACAAAACAAATAACAACAACAAACAAACAAACAAAAGGGCAGAGAGAAAAAATATTGGATAATGAAGAAAGAGAAGAGAGATGTGTGTATGGAGTTAGAGCAGGGGACCAGAAATTACATATAGAAGTAGGGTGAGTTTTTAATATGTGGTAAAATAAAGGAATAGAGAAAATATAAAGCAGGAATAGGGTAAGAGAAACAGGACAACAAAAGGAGAAAAGTGAGAAAGAGAGTGTTGGCTTAAAGGTAAAGTTGACATAGATTAAAATTATGCTAAAGGAAACATGAAGATAGAATGTAGAACACCAAGCCCAAAATATGATATGGAGAAAATAAAATACTTTTTTTTAAGAAAAGGTAAAATAGTAGTAGTAATAATAGTGATTAAAAATAAAAATATAATAATTAAAAAGGTAAAATCTAGTGGGGAAATAAGAAAAAAAATAGTTTCTTAAGTAAAAGATGGAAAAATACAAATGTGCAGTAGTGAAGGTTATTCACTTTCTCTATTGTTCCATTTTGCATGCCTGTTTTCCTGTCAGGTAGTCAGTACAGTATTGAAGTTCCCTGTGTTCCCCTGCTCCTCGGTGTTGTAAGTCACAGTCCTGATTTTCCAGCAGGCCATGTTTCTTTGTTTCTTTGACTCCTTTATTTGTGTTTACACAAGAGTCAATTTGTGATTCACCCCCTGGGTGGCATTGTTTCTGGATTGACCTTCGGAGCTGTAAGTCCTCTCTAGCCAGTATTTAGATTTTGTTTTCCCTGTGGCACTAGTTTGGGAGAATGGACTGTCCCAGAGCTGGTTCTCTGATCCTTACTCCCCACTCTGATCCCCAGGTTCCACAAAAACAACTTTCCCTGCAATCTCTGAGAGTGTCCCCAATTGGGTGATCTCATGGACTGGGCTTAGGAACCAAAAGCAAGGTTTACAGAAAAAAAAAAAGAGCCAGAGTAAGTGCACAAACTCTTGACTTTTACCCGCCGGCACTTCGCGAAACTCTGTGATCACCTTTTTTCCCCCTGGCACTAAACGCCCGGCACACTGTTAAAATTTCAGGTTGCCCTTTTGCACCTAGTTTGACTGGGTTGATTTTTAGAGTTCCCTTTTGCTAGAAGCCCTGTGGATCACCTCCCACATTTGCGGATTGTGCTGGGCCGAATGGTGGAGAATTTGGTGGGGCGCCGACTTCCCCAGAACCTCTAGCTCCCCTAGTGCACATTACTCTCTCCAGCCTGGATCTCATACCTCACATTTTTCTTGGTGAAATCTGACCTTTCTGTGAGAAGTTGCAGAGCTAATCCCAAGTCCATGCATTCACGCTGCTTGAGATCTGGTGTTCCTGGGTTCACAGCTGTTTTCTGGGTGTTGTGTCTGTAGAGTCCCGGGATATATAGAATGCCTACTTTAATCACTGAGCAAAATCCTGGACTGTGGTAGAGGAAAGGCGACTCGCACCTACAGAACCATAAGGGGGAGATTTGGGTGGCATGGTTCTGAGGAGAGATCTGGAGTGTTGGCTACTGAGACCCCTGAGTCCACATCCCTCACCGCCCTCATACACCGGCTCCACCCTTGCAGAATTTTAAAAACACAGTTTCTAGATGCCTGGTGTATGAAAAATCATGCACTATAGAAGGGGCCCTCAGCCAAGCCTGCCCCCTCTCACAGTCCGGGAGCCCTCAGGGGTGGGAAAGAACCAGGCAATCAGGGGAAGGTGACGCCCCATCACACTTCTGCTGGTGCCACTACTGGCAGAGCAAGCCTAGGCTGGCCCTGGTTACCTTAACTGAGACAGCCCTGAGCAGCTGGGGGGGGGGGGTGGAGGGGACTGGGGGACTCCGGAGTCCCTGGGACCCTGCCACATGATGGGGCTGAGGGGACTGGGTACCACCATCTTGTCGCTGTGGGTGCTGCCATCTTTGAGGTCGTGGCAGTCAATTAGCATATTCCTTCCTTACTTGCTGTGGGCGCCACCATCTTTGAGGGCGGTGCAGTCATTTAGCATATTCCCTCCTTATTGGGTGTGGGCACCACCATCTTTGAGACGGCATGGGGGTCAGTTAGCATATTCCCTCTTTATTAGATAGGTAGGATTTGACACATTCCCTATGCTGTACACTAGATCCCTGTGGCTTATATATTTTTAATGCCAGTATCTTATTCCAGCATCTAGAATGGGTTCAGGAATCTGGAGAAGGCGCTGTGTGTAATTAATAAAGAGTCCAGAGATGCAACATAATTTTGGAAGGCATTTTGGGGAGCCAGAGAAGACTTAGCTTGTCTCCTCTCTCTCTGGACCCCTTGATTTTTATTAACACAAATTGTCCTAAGGCAAGGTAGATATATATATCAAAGGCCAAGGTTTAGTATACAGAATCCATTGTTAGATTAGGGGAACTGCCTATGGCTGTTCAGGTGTTTGTCCAGTAGGGGGCAATAACATGTAGTCTGAAATGCCCTCAGCTGTCTGACAGCAAGCAATCATTTATGCATCCTTTTCAGGTTTGGGGAAATGCCCTTAGCCATTTCAAATGGGCAATAACATATGTGATTCAGCCTTTGCTCAGTTGCCAAGTTCCATCAACCTTTTGATGAAACTCTTGCATTTATGACATGCTGGGATTAGCTTCCAGCATATTTTATCACTGGAAGTTTGCGCTTCTCATTCATATTCTTCTATTTATTCCAGCTGCTCAACTTAATACCCTCTGGCAATCAACAGTTTGTTCTCAGTAGCTGTTTCTGTTTTGTTTGTTTTATTGTTTTAGATTGCACATGTAAGTGAGATTGTGATATTTGTTTTTATCTGTCTTATTTCATTTAGCATAACACCTTCTCGGTCCATCATTGTTGTCTTAAACAGCAATAATTGATTACTCTTTATGCCTGAGTATTTCATTTTAGATATATACACATGCTACATCTTCTTTATTCATTAATCTATCGAAGGACACCTATGTGGCTTCCATATCCTGGCTACTATAAATAACACTGCAGTGAACATAGGAGTGCAGATATCTTTTCAAATTTATTTTTATATTTGTGTTAGATAAATACCCAGAAGTGGAATGGCACTTTTATTTCTAATTTTTTTGAGGGATCTCCATCCTGCTTTCCACAGTGACTGCACAAATTTACAAAAACATGAACATTCCACGAGGTCTTCTCTTCATATCCTCAACAACACTTGTGAAATATATATATTGAATCATTATTTTTTAGAGTATTACAGATGTACCCTTTTTTTTCCCCATTGCTCCCGTCTACCCAATTCCTACCCTGCCCCGGGTCTTCACCTCCCTATTGTATGTGTCCACAAGTAATGCATATCTATATATTTGTATAAAACCCTAATATGCAAATAGAGTGGACTGTGGAACAACTGAACACCTGCACAACCAGTCTCTGTGACGTGTGCTGACCATTAGGGGGCGTTCATGGAACATGGCAGGCTTCAGAAGCAGGCGTCAGAAGGGGGAATATGGTGGGCATCGCCACGGAGGGATGGTGGACCAGGTGAGTGAGGGATCGAGACCAATGATGGGCGCCGGTCGCTGTAATCAGTGCGAGCCTCTGGTGGTTACTGAAAATTCTTTGTGCCTGAGCACCATGGTACCGCCAGTCACTCGCACCTACTGTAATACTGCTTTGGTTGTGATGATCTCCTTTACCTGATTCTTGTCTGTGAAGCCCTCTATCTGACCCTCAAATCTAAATGAGATCTTTCCTAAGTAGAGTATTCTTGGCTGTAGGTACTTTCTCTTTATCACTTTGAATGTTTCTTGCCACTCCCTTCTGGCCTGCATAAGTTTTTATGAGAAATCAATTGAAGTAAATTTAAAACAAGAGAAAATTTGAGAGCAAGACATATGCTGTATATTGCTGCTCTCTTGAAGGTAACCAACTGCTTTTCTCTTGATGCTTTTAAGATTATCTCTGTCTTGGCCTTTTAATTATGATGTGTCTTGATGTGGGCCACTTTGGGTTCCACTTGTTTGGTAATCTCTGTGCTTCCTGCAGTTGTAAGTCTCTTCCTTTCACCAGGTAGGGGAAGTATTCTGTTATTAATTCTTGAAATAATGAAGTTGTCCCATAGGCTCCTTACACTGTCTTCATATTTTTTGATTATTTTTCTTTTTATTCTTCTGACTGAGTGCTTTTTTCTTCCTCATATTGGAAATCCTTGATTTGATTCTCAGAATCTTCTATTCTAATGTTGGATCCCTATAAACTTTTCTTTGTTTCAGCTAGTGTATGCTTAATTTCTGACTGGTCCTTCTTCATGTCTTTGAAATTCTCATTAATTTCCTTGAAAGTCTCATTAAGTCACTTGAAGCTCTCCTTAAGTCATTGAAGCTCTCATGAAGATCCTTATAACCAGTGTTTTGAACTCTGTATCCAGCAGTTTGCTTGCTTCCATTTCATTCATTTATGTTCACGTTTCTTTGTCTCTTCATTTTGGCTGCTTCTCTGTGTTTTTTTTCCTACATATTAGGTAGAGTGGCCTGGCGTAGTAGGTGTCCTGCAGGACCCAGCTGCTCAACCTCTCCAGTCACCTGAGCTAGCACTCTAGGTGCATCCCTGTATGGGCATGTGCACAGTATTGTTGAAGGGAAAGATAGAAACCCTTCCCAGATTCAGGTTTTCAGACACCAACTGAAGGGCAGCCATTTAAGCAGGACTTTCTAAGGCTAGCAGCCTTAGGCAAGCTGTATGAAATGTTTCTGCACAGCAGGTATAGTCCTGACTGAATTTTTGATGTTGACTTGAAAATTTATTTGTAAAGCAAGTAATATGAAAATATAATTTGGTACTGGTTTCAGTTGCATCATCCATAATTGCTTGCAATGCGGGTTATTTCTGTAACGCTTGATGCGCATTTCACAGGTTTCCTATATAATAAAACCCTACTATGCAAATTGGCTGAATGGCAGAACAACCGGTCACTATGACATGTACTGACCACCAGGGGGACAGCCGCTCAATGCAGGAGCTACACCCTGGTGGTCATTGCGCTCCCACAGGGGGAACACGGCTCAGCCAGAAGCTGGGCTCACAGCTGGCAAGCGCAACGGAGATAACAAAGGGAGTCTCTACAGCCTTCACGGTAGCACTAAGGACTCCTTGGGTTCCTGGACTGTGAGAAGGTGCAGGCCGGGTTGAGGGACCCCCTCACCCCAATGCACAAATGACGTGCACCGGGTCTCTAGTTTGTACATTAATTACTAGGACAATATTAGGCAATTATAAGCTTTCCTTTTTATCAAATTAATGTTTCAAGATAATTTTTAGATAAAATCAGCATAAAGATTTCTGACTTAAAATTGGAATACAAAGTGTCTTTTTATTAAATGGATAATTCAGTTTTGCTTTATAGTGCACTAAATCCCCATATGTAATTGTAAAGTAAGATATTCAATCATTTTTATCATTTTCTTGCTCAAGTATACAATTCAAATCATTGGCTTTATTTATATCTTTCCACATGCTGCACTCAGTTGCGGGAATACTACTCATATTCTGCCTGCTCAGCATGGCTCAGTGGTTGAGTGTTGACCCGTGAACCAAAAGGTCGCACGCGGTTGGATTCTAAGTCAGGGCCTGTGCAAGGGTTGCGTGCTCAATCACCAGTGTGGGCATGTAGGAGGCAACCATCGATGATTTTCTCTCATAATTGATGTTTCTATCTCTCTCTTCCTCTCCTTTCCTTTATGAAGTCAATTAAAATATATTTTTTTAAAAAACCCATTTTCTGATACTTGGATCTTTATCTTAATGTCCAAGCTGACTGTGTCTTTAAATAGCAATAATATGTTGATATATGTTCAAAGAAAAAATTGATAAGCCTTTTTTCTAGAGCACTTTTAGGTTCAGAGGTAAATTGAGTGGAGAGTACAGAGAGTTCTCATAAATGCCGCAACCCCAAACACGCACGGCCTTGCTCATTTGGACATCCTGTACCAGAGAGGTACATTTATTACAATGGATGAACCTGCATGGACTCATCATTATCAACCAAAGTCCATAATTATCTTTAAGGTTCACTCTTGGTGGTGTACATTCTATGGGTTTTGACAAATGTCTGGTGACAAGTACCCACCATTACAGTATCATATACAGTCTTCTCACTGTCCTAAAAATTTGCTGTGCTCTGCTTATCCCACCCTCCATTCTCTCTAACCTCTGAAAAGCACGGAACTTTTTTACTGTCTCCATAGTTTTGCATTTTCTTGAATGTTGTGTAGTTGGAAAAGAGACATTGGGTATCTTTTAATTTAAAAGTTTAAAAAATTAAAATTCCAAGGTAATTGAATGTAGTTATCCAAGACTTTCTTTGTCCTTAGTTGGTTGTTGTTGTTGTTCTTCAGCATAGGATCTGATGATATATGCCACGCAATCTGAAAAAGCATGCTTCCTCTAGGCATTTGCCACCTAATGGGGAGGGTTGAGAAAAATGACCTCATCCACTACTGCAGAGCACTCACTGTCTCTTTGACCTGCTCTATGAGGTGGGAACAGATACTCTCTAGCAATGGAAAGAGACAGTCTCAAGTAGTTCTAAATTAAAAAACTGGAATCCCAAAGACTTTCCTATTTAAGTTGCAATTGGACATGTTGCAGGGAAGACACTGTTTCCTGTTTTGCTGTGCTTAAAGTGTAGTGCCTGTCAATCAAGCTCTTTTGTGATGGAGTGTTTCATCCTAACATGCTAGTCTTCACTGAAGAGCTGGAGAAGTTGTCAGTGTTACTGCACAAGTGGTGTTCTCTTTATTAACTGCTCCTAATGGAAGAAGTTCAGAAAACTCATGCTATTTTATGTTTGACATTGTTATTCTATGACTAGAGGCCTGATGCACAAAATTCGTGCAAGGGGTTCGACCCTCGCAGCCCCGGCTTCCTCCAGAAGGTCCTCCGGAAGGATGTTCGGTCTAATTGGCATATTATGCTTTTATTATAATAGATAAATATAGATTCTGCTTCTACTAACAATTCCATTTTCTGTCAGTCTGATGGGGTTTGGTTAGAATTATGTTCATTGTAAATAACAGTTCAGAGATAAGTATCAAATTGTGATAAATCCTATTCTTTTTTTCTCTTGCATTTGGTATATTTAAAAAGAGAAAGTAAATATTCTTAATATATTAATGTCCTACCAATAATATAATTAATATTTACTCTAGTATAGCCTTTAGGTGTGGTCCCAAAGGATACTTTCTATCAATGCACTAGTCCAGTACTTTTAAAGTCTTATATTTTATTATTGTTTTAAAATGTATTTCACTTTCTTTTCTTTAATAGTGGAAGATATCTCTGAAGAAGACTCTTTAATCAGGTTGGATTTTATGGATTTTTAAAAATTTGTGCGTTAACTATGGAAATGTAGAGAAAGGAAACTACCATTTCTAGAGTGTTCTATTGTGGTCTAGACCCTATATTATGTAATTAATCTGAGTTATATAGTCACCACAATAACTCTGCAAAGTAGGTATGCTATCGTAGCTTACTTTTTATTAATGAGTCAATTGTGGTTAAGGGAGGTGGATGAATTGACCCATGATTCCATAGGCAGCAAGGGGCTGACCCATGGTTTGACTGTCAAACAGCTTGGATCTCAAATTTTTCTGTTGTTGCTCAACATACACTGATAAGTTCCCCTGTAGCTCTGCCATGGAGATACAGATGCAAAGCAGCGCAACCCAGAAAGTCAAATCTGATTGTGTGTTAATTCTGAGTTAGAGTTTTTCTAAGAGGCCCAGTTAGTCCAAGCATTTATCTTACTCTCCTTGACAACTGTAGTGGTAAGTAGGACCTTGTTTTCCCACCAAAGCTTTTAGGGCCCATCTCGGTTAGCTATGGCCTTAGAACCAAAGGTTTTACATATGTTAGGCCTAATCAGGCAAATAATTTTAGGTAAAATCATATTCATTCTTCTAGAGACAAATTATTTTTCTGTAAGTTAATAATATCTATGTATAGACCATGTTTTGCTAATTAAATTCATCATATCTTTAGAGAATATTTCTAATGGATTTCTCTGCTTACTGACTTCACAGTCTGGTTTTCCCATCAGGCTGGTACCTTTGCCTAGTTGTATGAATTTTTTTCTTTTTCTCCTGGAGTCGGTTTTACTGCCTCTATGACTTTTCTTGATGTTTTACTGTCTTCTCTGCTTTTTTTTGTATTTTTTATTGTATTATTTTTTTCACTTCTTCCAGCTATTGTGTTCTCCATTTTTATGTACCAAACACAGAATCAAAAGCATGTAGAATTTCAGGAGATTATGGAAGCCCAGCAATTAATTAATCAAAGCGCCCTCTAGTCCTTAAACCTGTGTTTAACATCCTGCCTACATGGTGGATCTTCATTTAAATCTCCCCCCACTTCAGATTAGTGACCTCAGCATAGGTTCTTATCTCTTAGAGGATTTTAAATTAGAAATATGCAAGAGGACAAGAGGCTTCCTTTTTGTCCCTTCATTTTATCCTCGGAAGTAACTTACAAAGATGAACACTTCAGCATGTAAATGATCACTTCCAGACAGACTACTGGGTATTAACTTGGGGAGTACATCAAGTTAGCTATTGAAATAACATATTTGAAAATGCTGAGTGGGAAGTGATCTGTGTTCTTGAGGGAAGCCCTGGTGCTTGCTGGAAATTATGAGTCAGCAAATGCAGTCAGGATTCTTTGGCAAGGTATTGATATCTTTTCTTAAGATAACAGTGGGTGGGTTGCCAAAGAATATGCTTTTGTTAGTGATTTTAATTTCTAAGTGTTTGCTTTAAAATGCAGGTTATCTTTAAACTGAGGTTAAAATAGTTTTGCTGTTTCTTTTTATGTACCAGGTGAGCTTTCACAGTTCGGTTCAGGCAGTTGGGGAATGGCAGTGAGTCAGTGTGTGTCTTCAGCCAGAAACCAAGAAAAGCTCAACCAGTTAGAAGGAGCAATGGGCCAGATTCTTTACCTGAGAGCTTTAAGATCTTTATCCATTTCATTCCAAGTAGAACCTCCATGCATGGGGTTACAAGTAAAGTCTCATCTCTGATTTTCTCTAACTCGCTATTTGGGGTCTTGAAGTGTTCACTTTATCAGAAAAAAATCTATATTTTCTGGGACTATCTCCTACTCCCCACATTGAATTCTTCAGAAAAATAAAGGATTCCCTAATTCCAAGGGAGACAGTCTTCTTTCACAAGTGAGATGGAGAGCTATAAAAGGACAATCTCACCTTTCTGTTGTTTCCATTGATTCTATTGTTGCAGAGTTGCCATTGAAACTGATGCAATATTCATGATTGATCTTTGCTCCAGGGTTGGCTTTGCTGATCCAGATTCCTGAGTCTTCACGTTGATTGACTCTTGGACTTGAAAGTCACTGTTTTTCTTTTCTTTTTTTTACTTGACATACATTTGCTTGTATGTATAGCCACTATTCCAATTACCAGCACCCTCTTGTGGTAGCTGGGCCTCCTAGAATTACTCACTCACTGCCTCCCCCGCCCACCCTCAGCACACACTGGAAAGTCTATGTGAAGCTTCCTTCTTAGCTCAGACCTTGTGGACTAGTTACCCTTTGAGCCTGTCGTTTGTATTTTCGACTAGCAGTTATTAGTGGAGCCCATTCTAAGCTGTCAGAGAGGTTCAAATAATGCTGCAGGAAAAGACCAGACTTGTTACCTGATCTGTCCCCTGAGGTCACTTTATATCCTGTAGAGCATCTTCGTTTACACAATGTAAGGTCCCATATTGCAATTAACTGAGTAGTATAGGTGCCAACTTACATGACATTCCATAACTGAGGTTGGCCCCACCAGTGTTTTCTTTGCCATAATAATGAAACATTCCCATGTGATTTGAATTTGCCTCAGGTTTCAAAATATTTTAAATTATACCTCACATGGAAGCCAGTCAACAGAAAGCTCTGAATCAAAAGTAGGTTATTCTGAAGATCTTGTATGCATAAGTGCATAAGCCATGGACTCAGACAGTGGGGTGGAGAGAGCCTGGGGTGGGGGCGGGGGGTATGTGGGAAGTGGCCTTGAGGGGGTTAATAGAGAAAAAAAAGTTAGTTGCAAGTTATATATATAATAGCTGAGATACCGTAATTTACAAAACACAAAGAAAGAACAGGTAATAATCAGAAGTAATAACATTTTTTGAAAACTGCAACATTTTATATTAGAAATGTTGAATACCCAACAATTGGGCTTATTTCAGATTCCAAAAGAATTGCAACTAAAGTTCATGAACTTGATTTTTGCTTTGGTTTACTGTTTCTCTGAGCATTCTTTTTGCTGTTTAGCTCATTTAGTCCTCCTAACGACCTTCTACAATAAGGCAGTAAGACTGTTATTTGGTAGAGGAGGACCTTGAGACAAAGAAAAGTGACTTGAGAACAAATAGCTGTTGATTATAGAACTAGAAAGTCTGAGTTCAAGACACTGACCTTTTGATAAACAAACTCTAATTAATTCATTAAACTATACTGCCCTCAAATCATGACTGTTTCAGTTTACTTTTTAAAGAACTTACATGCTTCATAAGAAACTTTTTAGACCTTATATATTTGAAATGTATCATATAATTAGTTTTAATATTAGATCTGATATTACGTAAAACATTCTAAGAATTTACTACATTTGGAAAATATATTTGTACTAGTGATCTGGTGCACAGATTTGTGCACATTGAAAGGAAATTAATTAGAAGGTGGGTGGTGGGGTGAGACTGGGTGAAATGGGCCAGACACGTCCTGGAGCCAACCTCCCTTGGACCCTTCTCAGGGGGCTTCACGGCGGGGGGGGAGGGGGGAGAGGGGGTGGAGTCCTTACAGCAGATGGGTTCACTCCGCCTGGCCTGTGGGGACTGGGTCAAAACCAGCACTCCAATATACCCGGAGTGGTCCTGGATTAGGAGAGTGGAGTTCTCAAGTGACACACCCGGCAATCGGGCTCCTTCCTCTCTTGTTCCGGGTGCACCACCCTAGAACCACAGCTGCCAAGTCACCACAGCTCAGCAGCTCCTGCATTGATCGTCTGCCCCCTGGTGGTCAGTGTGCATCATAGCTACCAGTGAGATGGTTGAAAGGTTGGATGGTCGCTTAGGCTTTTGTATATAGATTTGTATTAAGGCACTAATATTACTTATCGCAACTTTTTTTGTGCACAGCAACCAACAACTAACTTCTGAATATCAAGAAAGAAGGAGACCGCACACATCCGAAAGTACCTACGATGGTAAGCCTTCTGATAGTGAATTGCTATTGGTGCTCCTAACATAGATGCAGTAAGAGTAAGGAAGTTTTGATAATAAAAGAGCAGTGAAAAACTACCAAACAATATGTAAGTTGCATGTATAGTTTTTCTTAATCTCTTTCTTGATAGAATTGTATTCAGTATGATTAAAAATGTTAATTGTGGGTCATTTAAAATATGGGGCTATTTGGTTTGAAAAGAAGTTCATTTATTTATTCTGACGCCTAAAAGCCCATATGATATCTCTATTTAAAAAAGAAAGAAGATGTTAAGTTAGAATGTTGTACGTTTCTACTATATTCACATCATAACAAATTGGACTTGTTCTAAAAAGGGATCTTTTGTTTAGTTCTCATATTAAATGGATTATATTTAGTAAATGAATACTTATTATACATAGTGATTTGTATTACTAAAAAAGTAACTAAAACTAAGAACTCATCAATACTTCTTAGTAGCACGAACAAATGGCAAATGATAAGAGTTACTCACTTAGCCAGTGTGCAGGGATTACAATGAAATAGCTTTTCAAAGATATATACTCATAGTACAGAAGTCAGAAGGGCAACACCTGTTGAGAATCATAGGGTATTTTACATATTACACCAACTAGGTATCACTGTTATTAACCTCATTCCTCAGAAGTCAAAACAGAATGAGATATGTTGATTTATTAGAACAACATATTATCTTTGTTAAATAAATGTCAGGTCACAGTAATTACTTTAGAACAAGATGCTCTGTTGCCCTTGGTCAAAAGATAATCATAAGTATTCAGATATTCCCACTCGGGACTCAGCAAATTATAATAAAAGTACAAAAGAATTTCACAGTAACAAAAATGTCAGTGTGCTACCCAGATGTGGCACATAGTTCACTGTGTAATCTGAACTGTATGAGGACACCTTGGACATAGTAGACCTTTATAAAAGGACTTCTGTTGGTTTGTTTTGCAAGTTATAGGAAGTGCAAAGATGAAGTAGTGTTTTGACCTTGAAGGTGCTCATAATATGGGAGAAATGTTCCTAGTTTATTTGTGTAGCTTTTAAACAGAATTTTCAAATCAAATATCAAAATTCAGTTAATTCATTTTTCTGCTTAATGGTCACGCTATTTACATCTCAGGTGTCTTTTAGGTACTAAGTATTATTTTGATGATGCAGAATTCAAATATTTTAAAAACACAGTCCTTAACCTCTAAGAGTTTATTGTTTTTCTTTGTCATTTCTATTATATATAAGGTTTATTCAATGCTTACCAGGTGCCAGAGTGCACTAGGAGCTTATAATAATCATTGTTTATGCTTTTGGTTTGTGTGTAGTGTGAGCCAGCCACTTTAAGTCCATGATGAGAATTAGGTTTTAAAAATGTGGGTGAGGTGAGGCCTTGGCCAGATGTCTCAGTTGCTTAAAGCATTTTCCCTGATATGCGAAGTTGTGGTCTTGATGCCTGGTCAGGGCACATTCCAGAATCACCCAATGAATGCATAAGTAAGTGGAACTACAAACTGGTAATTCTCTATCTCTGTCTCTGTCTCTCTCTAATCAATTTTTAAAAAATGTTTCAAAAATAAATTGAAATAAAAATGTGGGTGAGATTTAAAGTAAGCATGCAGGCCTCAAAAAAGTTTTCCAGGTAAAGTGGCAGAAGGATGATATTTGGCGGGTAGAACAGCTATTGACATTACAGTTTTGGCTGCAGGAACAGCAGTGCATGGGCTGAGATGCACAAGTGAATTTGCAGGGTTTATGAGCAGTACCACTTCAATGTGCACAATGTGTGTGATGGGAATGTTGGTAATAAGGTGAGTGCCTAGCTAAGGCAGGCTTATGAAAGTCTTTAGTGCTACAGAAAGGACTAGGTCTTTTCCTGTAGTCCTTGGGAAATATATCAGGTAGAATGCTTTTAGCTTCAGATAATAAGTGGTCTAATTAACTGAGGCTGAAACAATAGGAACCTCGATTGTTTTGGCGGTTCAGTAATGTCATTAGGATCCTAGTTGTCCTTTTTTTTAGCTGTGAGGTTGTCAGTGTTTATCTCTGCTTGCCTGGTCAGTACTTAGCAATGGCTCCAAAGCATCTTATTCTCACATGTCCATATGTGAAGCCAGAAGGCCTGCTTTTCCTTAGGCATTCTTTTTCTTTCTTAAACTTTTTGTGACAGTAGAGTTGGCTCACATTATATTGGTTTCAGGTGTGCATCCATAGTGGTTTGACATTTATATACCTCACCGTGTATTCACAATGATATGTCTAGTACCCATCTGTCATTGTGCCAAATTATTACAATCCAAGAGGCTCAGTGCACAAATCCGTCGCTTGGTCTGGCTGGCGAGTCCTGTCTTGCCCCGTCCTGATTGCGCCAATCGGGCCCTGGAGGTTGGCCAGCTGTGGTAGGTTGGCTGTGGCAGCTCACTAACCACCAGGGGGCAGCTCCTGCATTGAGCGTCTGCTGTCCAGTGGTCAATGTGCATAATAGCTACCAGTTTGTTGTCTGGTGGTCCAGTCATAAAGGTCACTTAGGCTTTTATATATATAGATTTGACACAGTCCCTGTGCTGTACACTACATCCCCGTGGCTTATACATTTTATAACTGGAAGTTTGCCCTTGTTATACATATTCTTTATTTCACCCCTCTCCTCAACTTACTATCCTCTGGCAAGTAAGGGATCAGTTTGATTTCTGAAGATATGGGTTCTGTTTCTATTTTATTCTTTTAGATTGCGCATATAAGTGAGATCCTATAGTCTTTGACTTTCTTTGTCTAATTTCACTTAGCATAATACCCTCTCAGTCCATCCATGTTGCCATAAGTAGCAGGAATTCATTATTTTTTATGTCTGGCTAATATTTCATTCTGTATATATGTTCAAAGATGTGTATGTGTATACATATATACTACCCTCATATTCATTATTCATATGTCTACGGAAGGACATCTACATTGCTTCCATATTGGCTATTGTAAATAACGCTGTAGTGAACATAGGGGTGCAGGTATCTTTTCAAATTCATGTTCATGTTTCTGTTGGATAAATACCCAGAAATGGAATAGCAGTTCTATTTCCAATTTTTGGAGGAATATCCATGCTGCTTTCCACAGTGACTGAACCAATTTATAATCACCTGTCCAGTGCACAAGGCTTTTGTTTTTCTCCATATCCTCACCAATTCTTGTTATTTATTTATATTTTGAGGATAGCCATTCTAAGAGAATCAGCTGGAACTTCTTATGGTTTTCATTTGCATTTCCCTGATTAGTGATGTTGAGCTATGTGTTTCCTTTAATTTTGTTTTGAAATAAGTTTTTATTGTCTTTAGAGGGAGACAAGGGAAGGGAGAGCGCCATAGAAACATCAGTGAGACAGACAACCATCACATCCATCGGCTGCCTCCTGCACACCCCCTAATGGGGGATCCAGCCTTACTATGCCCTCACCTAGAACATAACCAGGGACTTCATGGTGCATGGGAAAATGCTCAATCCTCTAAACCACACAGGCTGGGCCTATGTGTTTCTTTTAAAATAGGGGAAAAAACAACAACAACAACAACAACAAAACCATGTGGCCTGCAGCTCACTTTCTCTAGTATTTTACAGGCTTGGGTTACATCCCATGCTCATCCTTAAACCAGACAGTGGTAAACTTGTTACTGTGATGAGCTTAGTACAATCATTTCTCTTTTTGGAGCTGGAGAGAAACCACCTTCTGTATGTATGAGGACAGTGAATGGCCAAATACAGTTGTGGTTCTCCAGCAAAAATGAACACCAAGGTAGGGAGCCAGCAATATTTGCTGCAGGGATGCATTGCAGTTCTCAGCAGAAGAGTAAGAAGATTATATTTGATTAGGGCCCTGTGGTTGTGGGATGAAGCAGGGATCAGCAAGCTTTTTCTGTAAAGGGCCTGATTTTAGGCCATGTGGTCTGCCATAACTACTCAAGTCTTCCATTGTAGGGTGAGAGCAGTCCTAGGGAATCTTCAAGTGATTAGGCGAGGCTGTGTTTCACAGAGACTTTATTTACAAAACTAGATGGCAGCTTGTATTTGGCCTGTGAGCCCTCTGTTGCGGACCCCTCATGTAGAGCACAGATGGAAGGAAACCACATAAAGAGACTGGGAGACAAATGAAGATTTTCCCTCTTTGGACTAGCATCAGTCCATTATGAAGTTTTTACCCATTTATGTGGAAATGAGTCAGGAAGCTCAATTTATTCCATTTAAAATGTTAATGTTTTTCTAATTCTATGCCTTTTTCATTTGTTTTGCTTAAAAAATCTTATTTATTTACGAAGGAACAATAATAGTTAGTGGTACCATTTCCCTGTGAGAGCCACCTGTAAAGAGCTCATGTTTGACTAGGGCAGTTGGCAGTAGCAAAATAAAGCAGAGACAGTAGGAGGCCTAGTTCATATGATTTCCTGATGACTGCATGTAAGAAGTGGTGAGGAGAAAGAAATCTCACTGCGCTGGCATTTAGATGGGACATGAAGAGTAGGACTTTATTAGATGAGCAGGAAAGAGCCACCGCTCAAGAGGTAAGAGCAGAATTTTTCCATACATGTTGAGTTTGGTAGAATATCCTGGATATCTCTACATTTTGGATGCAATTTCTTTGATTTTTTGAAGAACTGCTTTTGATAGGTGAGTCATGATTTTAGTTTAATAAGAAATTTTAAAAACATTAGAAACAAATAAAAAGAACTTTGAAATAACTAGAACACTATTTTGGTATATATGATATTTTTTGTTTTTCTGCAGTTATCCCAATGTTGATTGATTTATGACTATTGTAGAAAGGAATTAAACCTTGTTTAGTTGTATAAAATTGTCAGTGTGATGTCTTCCTTTCCTTTATAGGAACTTTGATACTATAGAACATGTAGTCAATCATTAGGATTCTATATTTCTTATTCTGAGTAAATATTAATGTTGCTTGTTTCACCTTATTATCTGACATCATTGTTTTCTTTATCCCATTCATGTCTTTATTCCAATAGTTATAGATCTGCGGCACACTCGAAAACAAGCATGGACTGAAACAAAATCAAAGAGAGGTATTCTGTGAAATCAACTTCTGACTATCATCATGCAGAGCACACCAAATAATACCAATTTCAAATAATGCAATTTTGTTAGAGGTTCCTAAACCCACACCTAGGTTTGCTGATTCAAAAAAAAAAAAAAAAAAAAAAAAAACATTTAAAAGACTCACCATATAGTTTTTCTCATAGAAAAGGATTTTTACAGTGGCCAAAGCGAAATCAGAAGAAGAAAAGGTGTGTGTGACAAAGGGTGGAGGACAACAGGCACAAGCTTCCAAGAGTCCTCTCCCTGCGGTGATACCAGGATGTGCTTAGTTACTCCAGTGTCAAATTCTGACAACACACGTGAAATATGTCATCTCCCAGTCTTGTTAGACTCAGTGCCAAGGTTTGCATGGCACTATAGTTACATGGGCACCTTCCCCATAGCATGTACCTAAATTCTAGATTCCCAAAAGGAAAGCAAGTGTTTAGCACGAACCCCATCGGTTGTACAATGTGTTTAGGCACCAGGGCCACACTTCTCAGTTAGGGAAAGGTGGAAACCTCCCCAGATTCAGGTTTTCAGACACCAACTGAAGGGCAGCCATTTAAGCAGCACTTTCTAAGGATAGCAGTCTTAGGCCTGCTGCATGAAAATTTTCGGCACAGCAGTTATAGCCGTGACTGAATTTTTGGTGTTCACTTAAAAATTTATTTTTAAAGCAAGGAATATTGTAATATAACATGGCACTGGTTTCAGTTGCATCATTCATAATTGCTTGCAATGATCTTTACTATTTTTACTCTTGGTGAGTATTTAATAGATATTTGTACATAAATTACTAGTGCAATATCAGGCAATTATAAACTTTCCTTTTTATCCAATTAATGTTTCAAGATTATTTTAGATAAAATCTGCATGATAATTTCTGACTTAAAATTGGGAAAAAAGTGTCTTTTAATTACATGGATGATTCAGTTTTTATTTATATTGCACTAAGTCTTCATTTGCAATTATAAAGCAAGATAGTCAACCATATTTATCAGTTATTTTCTTGCCTACTACACAATTAAAATTATTGGCAGTATTTATGTCTTTCCATATGCTTCACTCTATTGTAGGGATAATATCCACCTTCTTTTTATTCAATTCTTTATTGTTGAAAATATTACATATGTCTCCTTTTCACCCCATTGACCTCTCCCTGCCTGCTCCTGCCCCCATCACATGCCCTCACCCCCCTATTGTCTGTGTTCATTGGTTATGTTTATATGCATGCATACAAGTCCTCTGATTCATCTCTTAGGCCTCCCCTTTACCCTTTCTAGTCTTTCCTCTGTAGTTGGAAGGTCTGTTTGATGATTCTATGTCTCTTAATGCCCATATTCTGATACTTGGATTTTTATATTAATTTCTAACATGACGATGTCTTGAAAATAGCATTAATATGTTGATATATATCAATAGCAGTTTCAGCAAATACATATTTTTAAAGAAAAATTCATAATCCTTAGTTTTTCGGTGAGTTTTAGGTTCACAGCAACATTGAGTGGAAAGTACAGAGAGTTCCCATAAACTCCACGTAGCCTACACAAACAGCCTCACTCATTTTTACATCCTGCAACAGAGAGGCATATCAACAAAAGTCTATAGTTTACGTTAAGGTTCATTCTTGTTGTTTTATATTCTATTGGTTTTGACAATGTATGATGACACGTGTCCCCCATTACAGTATCGTATACAATCTTTTCACGCCCTTAAAAGTCCTCTATGCTCTGCTTATTCATCCATCCCTTCTCCCTAAACACTGGTACCAGCGATGGTTTTGCCTTTTCCTGAATGTTGTATAGTTGGCATCATACCGTAGGTATCTTTTGAGTGTTTAAAAATTAAAATTCCAAGGTAATGGGATGTATTTATCCAAGATGTGCTTTGTCCTATGTGGCTTACTGTGGTTGTTTATCAGCTTAGTCTCTGATGACATGTGCCATATATATTCAAGGAGAATGATTTCTCTAGGGATTTGCCACCTAATGGGGAGGGTGAGAAAAATGACCTCACACACTCCTGCAGAGCACTCACTGGATGGACCATCCTGCTCTATGAGGTGGGCCCAGAGAGACTTTCACAATGAATGGAGACACTCTCAAGTAGTTCTACTTTATACAATTGGAATCCCAAGGTCTCTCCTACTTATTTTGCAATTGGAAACGGGGCAGAAATAGTTTGGTTCCTATGTTTTGCTGTGCTGCAAAATGTAGAGCCTATCAGCCAAGCTTCGGTGTGATGCCTTGTTTCATCTGAAACTGGAGAGGCTTCACTGAAGAGCTGGAGAAACTGTACGTGTTAGGACAAAAGAAGTGTACTCTCTTCCAACCGCTCTAAATGGATGGAGTCCTGAAAATTCATGCTATTTATATTTGACATTGTTACTCTATGATTCTTTTTGCACTAACAATACCATTTTCTGTCTGTCTGATGGGGTTTGATTAGGATTATATTTGTTGTACATAGCATTTTAAAGGTAGGTATCAAATTTTGATAGATCCCATTCTTTTTTTTTTCTTCTTGCATTTGGTATATTTAAAAAGAGAAAGTAAATGTTCTCAATGTTTTAATAGCCTACCAACACTATGATTAATATTCACTCTAGTATAGTCTTCAGGTGTGGTCCCAAAGGAATATTTCCCAACAAAACATTAGTCGGGTACTTTTAAATTCCTGCATGTTTAAATTATTGTTTTGAAATGTATTTTAATTTTTTCTTTAATAGAGAATGAGATCTCTACAGAAGACTCTTTAAACAGGTAAGATTTTACGGATTTTTAAAAATTATATATTAACTGAGGGAATTCAGAGAAAAGAAAGTACAATTTCTAGGGTGTTCTACTGTGGAATAGACCCTCTTTTATGTAATGAACCTGAGTAATATAGTCACCATAATAGCTCTACAAAGCAGGTATGCTATTTAGCCAATTTTTTTTATTAATGAGGCAACTGTGGTTCATGGAGGTGGATGCATTGACCCATGGTTACATAGTTATCAAGTTGCTGACTCATGATTTGACTGTCAACTAGCTTGGTTCCCTAATCTACTGTGTTTTCCCTCAATGTACACTGATAAGTTCCTGTGTACCACTGGCATGGAGATACATAAGAGAATCAGATGAACTCAGTGAAATCTGATTGTGTGTTAACTCTGATTTAGAGTTTTTCTGAGAGGCCAAGTTAGTCCAAGCATTTATCTTATGATCCTTGACAACTGTAGTGGTAAATAGGACCTTGTTCTTTTCACCAAACCTTTAAAGGTCCATTTCAATTAGCTATGCCCACAGAACCAAAGGTTTGATCTAAACAAGGCCCAATCAGGCAAGCATTTTTAGGTAAAATTATATCTATTCTTCTTGAAATGAATTATTTATCTTTAAGTATAGAATATCTATGTGTAGACATGCTATGTTAATTTAATCAAGTGTGTATTTAGAGGATATTTCTAATTGATTTCTTTATTATTGACTTCCCAGTTTGGTTTCTTTTCAGGCTGATACCTTTGCCTAATTGTGTGAATTTTTTTTTCTTTTATCCTATTCCTTTTTTCCCTCTTCCATGACTTTTATTGATTTTACTTCTTCTCTGCTTTTTGTGTTGTTTCTTTCATTGTGTTATTTTTTTTCTACTTCTGCAAGTTCTAGGGTTCTCCATTTATCTATATTCAGAATCAAAGGCATTTAGTATTTTAAGAGTTTAAGGAAGCCCAGCAATTAATTAATCAAAACAACCTTTAGTACATGAACCATGTTTAACATCCTGGCCAAGTTGAGACTCTTCATTAAATCTTGTCCTACCTCAGACTCGTGACCTCAGCGTAGTTTCTTATCTGTTAGAGTTTAAATTGGCAATATACAAGTGGGACAAGAGGCATCCATTTTGTCACTTCATTTTAGCCTTTGAGGTAACCCACAAAGATGTACACTTCAGCATGTAATTGGTCAACTCTAGGTAGACAAACAGGGCATTAACCTGGGGAGTATACCAAATTAGCTTTTGAAATAACTAGCTGTATTGAAAATGCTGAGGGAGAAGTGGTCTCTGTGTTCTATGCACAGCCCTCATGCTTGCTAGAAATGATGAGTCCACATATACAGTCAGGTTTCTTCTTTAGCAAGGTACTGATGTCTTTTCTCAAGATAACTGTTGGTGGACTATTGAAGAATGTGCTTTTGTCAGCGGTGCTAATTTGTGTTTGTTTTAAAATGGTGTTTATGACTAAAGTGAGGTTTAAAACAGTTTCACTCTTCCTTTTTATGTACCAGGTGAGATTTCATAGTTTAGTTCAGGCAATGGGTTAGTGTCGTCTTCAGCCAGAAACCAAGCAAAGGTTCAACTAGTTGGGATGAGCAATGTGCCAGATTTTTTTCTCTCAGAACTTTAAAGATCTTTATCCATTTCATTCCAAATAGAACCTCTATGCATGTGATTACAAGTAAAGTCTCATCTCTGATTTTTCTAATTCATTATGTGGGATCTTGAAGTGTTCCCTTTAGTAGAAAAATCTGTGTTTTCTGGAAGTTATCACCTATACTCTTCCCCTTGAATTCTTCAGGAATATAAAGGACTCCCTAAGTCGAAGGGAGACAGTTTCCTTCACAAGTCAGATGCAGAGGTAAAAAGAGGACATTCTAATCTTTCTGTTATTTCCTTTGATCTTATTGCTGCAGACTTGCCACTGAAACTGGTCCTGAAGTCATGATTGATCTTTGCTTCTGGGTTGGCCTTGCTGATCCAGATTTCTGAGTCTTCATGTTGATTCTCTTGGATTTGAGGGTCACAGATTTTTATTAGTTTACATACATATCCTGTTATGCTCAGCCACTATTCCAATTAATACGATCTTATATTGGTATTGGTAGCTGGGGCTACTAGCTTTAGCAATTCAAAGTCTCCCCCAAACACACACACACACACAGACACACACACACACACACACACACACACACATACACACACACACTGGAAAGACTATATGGTGCTTACTTCTTTGCCTAGAGTTTTCTGGACTACTAACCTTTGAGTTTCTTGTTTGTATTTTTCTGCTTGCACGTGTTAGTTGGACCCATTCTAAGCTGTCAGAGACGTTCAAATAAAGCTTTAGGAAAAGACTAACATTCCTTTCTCCTTTGTTACCAGTACTGTACCCCAGATTCACTTTAAATCCTATAGGGCATCTTTGTTCAGATAGTGGAAGTTCCCATGTTGCGATTCCCAGAGTAGTGGGTACCAACCTGCCTGAGATTCCATAACTGAGGTTGGCCCCTCAAGTGATCTCTTTGTCATAAGAAGGAAACTTTCCCAAGTGAATTTACCTTAGGTTTCAAAATATTTTAAATTATACCTCACATGAAAGGCAGAAACCTCCAATTAAAAAATAGGTTATTGTTCAAAACAATTGCAAAGGCCCCATCCCTTACTTATCAGTATCCAAGTGTGACCAGTAGGATTCTATCTTCCAAGCCAATGGGGGTAGAGAGGGAGATTAAGCACAATTCTCATAAAGATCTGCTGGTTGACAGTGTGAGTAGTTAGAGAAGGGGTAGTGGTAGTACAGGCAGGTCCAGACTCTGATTAGGTTTCTTTTTGCCCTTGGTATGATTCGCTGAAAAATTAAGGGATCATTGGTTTATCTGACTTCATGAGGAAATACATTTTTACATAAATTTAGTTGCAAGTTATATAATAAATGAGATACCCTGAATTATAAAACTCAAGGAAAAAAAACAGGTAATAACCCAACATAATAACATTTTCTGAAAATTTCAACATTTGAATGTTAGGAACTATGAAAAAAAGCACATTGTGGCTTATTTGGGGATTTCAAAATAGTTTCGTAAATAAAATTCATGTATCTCTGAGGATTTTTTTTCTGTGTTATTTCATTTAATCCTTCTAATAACCTTCTAAAATGAAGCACTAAGTTTCTTACTTTGTAGCGGAGGACCTTGAGCCGAAGAAATTCACTTGTTTGAGAACAAATAGCTGTTGGTTATAGAACTAGGATGTCTGAGTTCAAGACACTGGCCATTATGTGAAGCTGTCTGTATTTAATTAACTGAACTGTACTGCACTCAAATCATGACTATTTACATTCATTTTAAAAATTTCATGGTTCCTAAAAAATTCTTAGAACTTATAAATTTGAAGTGAATGGTCTAATTACAGTTTTAATATTAGCTCTGATATTATCTGAAATATCCTAAGAATTTACTATACTTGGGAAATACTTTTACATTCATATTAAAGCAGTAATATCATTTATCCCCATTTATTGTACACAGCAAGCAACAACTAACTTCTGAATATGAAGAAGGAAGAACCCAAACATTGGAAAGTAGCCTTTTTGGTAAGACTTCTGATAGTGCATTACTCTTGGTGCTCCTACCAGAGATGAAGTAGGAGTAAGGAAGTTTTAATAATGAAAGAGTAGTGACAAAATATCAAACGATGTATAAATTGTATGTGTAGGTTTCTTTAATTTCTTTCTTAATAGAATAGGAGTAAGTATGATTAAAAATGTTAATTATAAGTAACTTAAAATCTGGTGCAATATTATTTGAAAAGAAGTTCATTTATTTAGTCCTAACCCCTAAAATCCCATGTGATATCTTTATGTAAACAAGATAAAAGATGTTAAGTTAGGATATTGTATTTTTCTATTATATTCACATTATAACAAATTGGACTTTTTCTAAAAATGTATCTTTAGTTTTTGCAGTATATGGATTACATTTATTAAATGAATAGTTGTAACACATAGTGTTTTGTCTTACTGAAAAGTAATTAAAATTGGGAAATTTACAATACTTTCCTAGTACCACAAACAAATGGCAAACAATAAGAGCTATATCACTGAGCCAGTGTGCAACAGTCCCAATGAGATTGTGTTTTAAGGATATCTACCCATAGTACAGATATCAGAAAGGCAATGTCTGTTAAGAAGCATAGGGTAATTTACTATAATACCAACTGGGTCTCACTTTTACTAACCTCCTTCCTCAGAAGTGAAAACAGAATGAGTTATGTTGATTTTATTAGAACAAGATGTTCCCTTCTGTTTGTTGGATAATTGTAAAGACACTACTTTCTTTAGAACAAGATGCTCTGTTGCCATTAGTCAAAAGATAGTCATAATAAACTAGTGGCCCGGTGCACTAAATTCATGCACGGAGTGGGTGGTTCCCTCAGCCCAGCCTGCACCCTCTCCAATCGGACATCCCTTTTGCAATCTGGGACTGCTGGCTCCTAACCACTCACCTGCCTGCCTGCCTGATCACCCCCAACTGCCCTTCCCTTGCCAGCTTGGTTTCCCCTAACTGCCCTCCCCTGCCAGCCTGATCTTGCCCCCAACTGCCCTCCTCTAATGGCCAATTTGGTTCTAATTGGTCAGTTTCTATGCCAGTCAGTGTCTCTGGGCCTATCAACCGGGCCTGATCAGAAAGGCAGGGCTGATCAGCAGTCCGGTGGAGGCTGCAAGAGAAATGCAGGCAGGGCTGCTGGCCAGGCTCTGAGGGAAAGAGAGAGGCAAGTGCTGGTCAAAAGCTGCCTCAGACACTACAGATTAGCCCCTGCTTCTCTCTTCAGGTCTCTTTCCGGGCCTGATTCAAAGCCCCCTCAGCAGTCACTGCTGGGTCACTGGGCCTGCAGCCATAGCAGTCAGCACTGGGTCATCATGATGGTCAGCCTTTGGTCATGATCGGTTGTTACACCCTGCCTCTTTATTATAGAGATATTCAAATAGCCCAACTCAGGACTCAACAAATTATAATAAAAGTATAAAATATTTCATAATAACCAAAATGCCAGTGTGCTACCCAGATGTGGCACCTAGTTCATTGTGCAATCTGACTTTTATGAGGATACTTTAAACATATTGGACTTTTTTCAAAGGACTTGTATAAATTGGCTTTGAAAGTTATAGAAAACACAAAGACTAAATATCATTTGACCTAGTAGGTGCTCATAATATGTGAGAGTTGTCCCTGGTTTATTTCTGTGTCCTTTTAAACAGAATTTTCAAATTTAATGTCAAAATTCAGTTATTCATTTGTCCACTAAATGGTTTTTTATTTAACTCTCAGGTGTCTTTTTGTTACTGAATGCTATTCTGATGTTGCAGAATTTTATTTTTATTTTTTTTAAATTTTTAAATTTTATTTTATTGTTTAAAGTGTTACAAATAGTAGTACATATGTCTCCTTTTTTTCCCCATTGACCTTCCCCCAGCCTCCTCTACCCCCAGGCAAATGACCTAACCCCACACCCCCAGTGTCTTATGTACATTGGTCATGCTTATATGCATGCATACAAGTCCTTCAGTTGATCTCTTTCCTCCACCCCTCCCACCACAATACTCCCCAGCCTTCCTGCTGTAATTTGACAGTCTGTTCCATGCTTCTCTGCCTCTGTATCTATCTTTTCGTTCATCAGGTTATAATGTTCTTTATTATTCATAAATGAGTGAGATCATGTGGTATTTTTCTTTCACTGCCTGGCTTAGTTCACTTAGCATAATGCCCTCCAGTTCCATCCATGCTGCTGCAAATGGTGAGAATTCCTTCTTTTTTATAGCAGCATAGTATTCCATTGTGTAGATGTACCATGGTTTTCTAATCAGCTTCTGCTGATGGGCATGTAGGTTGTTTCCAAATATTAGCTATTGAAAATTTTGGTGCTATGAACATAGGGGATCACATATCCTTTCTGGTTAATGTTTCTGTTTTCTTGGGATATATTCCTAGAAGTGGTATTACTGGGTCAAATGGCATTTCCATTTTAAAATTTTTGAGGAAATGCAGTACTGTTTTCCACAATGGCTGCACCAGTCTGCATTTCCACCAGCAGTGAAGAAGGGTTCCTTTTTCTCTGCATCCTCTCCAGCACTTGGCATTTGTTGATTTGTTGATGATAGCCATTCTGGCAGGTGTGAGGTGGTACCTCATTGTCGTTTTGTTTACATCTCTGGGATGATTAGTGACTTTGAGCATGTTTTCATGTGTCTCTTGGCTTTCTGAAGTGTCTACTTAGGTCATTTGCTCATTTTTGATTGGGTTGTTTGTCTTCTTTTTGTTAAGTTGTGCGAGTTCCCTGTCAATGTTGGAGATTAAACCCTTATCTGAGATAACATTGGAAAGTATGTTCTCCCATGCAGTGGGCTTTCTTGTTGTTTTGTTGATGGTTTCTTGTGCTGTGAAGAAGGTTTTTATTTTGATGTATTCCCATTTGTTTATTTTCTCCTAAGTCTCTCTTGCTCTAGGATCTGTGTCATTAAAGGTATTACTATGACATATGTCTGCAATTTTGGTGCCTAAGGAGTCTTGTAGGATTTTTATGGTTTCCCGTCTTACATTGAAATCCTTTAGCCATTTTGATTATGTTTTTGTGTATGGTATAAGTTAGTGATCTAGTTTCATTTTTTTGCATGTATCTGAACAAATTTCCTAGCACCATTTATCAAAGAGGTTGTTTCAACTCCATTGTATGCTCTTGCCTCCTTTGTCAAATATTAATTGAGTATAATGGCTTAGGTCAATTTGTAGGTCCTCTATTCTGTTTCATTGGACTATATTTCTCTTCTTTTGCCAGTGTCAGTCAGTTATGAGATCAGTGGCTTGATAATATAGTTTGATGTCTGGTGTTGTTATCCCTCCAACTTTGTTCTTCTTTCTCAGGACAGCTGTGGCTATTCGGGGTCTTTTTTTTTATTCCAGATGACTTTTTGGAGATTTTGTTCTAGATCTTTGAAATATGCCATTGGTATTTTAATAGGTATTGCATTGAATCTATAGATTGCTTTATGCAGTATGGATATTTTAATGATGTTGATTTTACCAATCCATGAACATGGTATGTTCTTCCATTTGCTTATATCTTCCTGTATCTCTTTTTTTAATATCCTGTAGTTTTCTGAGTACAGGTCTTTTACATAATTGGTTAAGTTTATTGCTAGGTACCTTAATTTTTTTGATGCAATGGTAAATGGGATATTTTATTCATTTCTCTTTCTGTGAGTTCTTTATTGGTGTATAAAAAGACCATAGATGTCTGGCTGTTAATTTTGTATCCTGCTACATTGCCAAATTCATTTATTAGGTCTAGTAGTTTTTTGATGGAGTCTTTGAGGTTTTCTATTTATTGTACCCTGTCTTCTGCAAATAAGGACAGTTTTATTTCTTCTTTTCCCATTTGGATGCCTTTTATTTCTTGGTCTTGTCTGATTGCTATGGCTAGTACTTCTAATACTATGTCGAACAGGAGTGGTGAAAGTGGGTATACTTGTCTTGTTCCTGTTTGTAGGGGAAATGAGTTTAGTTTTTGCCATTGAGTATGATATTCTCTGTAGGTTTGTCATATATGGCTTTTATTATGTTGAGGTATGATCCTTCTATACCCACTTTGCTGAGAGATTTTTATCAAGAAAGGGTGTTGGGTTTCGTCAAATGCTTTTTCTGCATCAATTGACATGATTATGTGATTTTTATCTCTCATTTTTTTATGTGATGTATCACATTTATTGATTTGCTAATATTGTACCATCCTTGCATCCCTGGAATAAATCCAACTTGGTCATGAAATATGATCTCTAAAATGTATTGCTGAATCAAATTTGCTAGAATTTTGTTGAGGATCTTAGCTTCTATGTTCATCAAGGATATTGGCCTGTAGTTTGATTTTTTTGTGGTGTGTTTATCTGGTTTGGGGATTAGGGTAATCCTGGCTTCATAGAAAGAGCTTGGAAGTGTGCCTTCCTCTTGAATTTTTTGAAGTAATCTGAGGGGGATAGGTTTTAGTTCTTCTTTGAATGCTTGATAGAACTCACTTGTAAAGCCATCCAGACGAGGGATTCTGTTTGCTGGAAGCTAATTGATCACTGTTTCAATTTCTTCGGTAGTTATCGATCTATTCATGTTTTTTATTCTTCTTGGTTGGGTTTTGGGAGCTTGTATTTTTCTAGGAATGTGTCCATTTCATCTGGGTTGTCCATTTGGTTTGAATAGAGTTGTTCATAGTATTTTTTCATAATCGTTTGTATTTCTATGTGATTGGTTGCCATTTCACCTTTTCATTTCTGGTTTTGTATATTTGGATCCTCTCTCTTTGCTTCCTGGTGAGCCTGGCTAGAGGTTCATCCATCTTGTTTATCCTTTCAAAGAACCAGCTCTTGCTTTTGTTGATCTTTGTATTTTTTTTTTTGGTCTCTATTTCATTTATCTTGGCTCTGATCTTTATTATTTCCTTCCCTCTGCTGATGCTGGGCTTTTCTTGTTGCTCTCACTCTAACTCTTTGAGTTGTATGGTTAGGTGATTTATAACCATTGGTTCTTGTTTTTTTTTTTTTGCGGTAGGCTTGTAGAGCTATGAATTTCACTCTTGAGACTGCTTTCATTGTGTCCAAGGATTTTGGATTGTTGTGTTTTCATTGTCATTTGTTGCCGGGATGCTTTTTGTTTCTTTTTTGATCTCCCTGGTAATCCAGTCACTGTTTAATAGCATGCTATTTAGCCTCCAGTTGTTTAACTTTTTTTAAATTATACTTGATTTCTAGTTTTATGCTGTTGTGATCTGAGAAGATGCTTGATATGATGTCTATCTTCTTGAATTTGAAGAGACTTTGCCTGTGACCCCATATGTGGTCTATCTTTTAAAATGACCCCTATGTACTTGAGAAGAATGTATATTCTGTGGCTTTGGGGTGAAATGTTCTGAAGATGTCAATTAATTTTATCTTATCTAGTGAGTCATCTAGGATTGATGTTTCTTTGCTAATTTTTTGATTAGAGGATTTGTCTAATGGTGATAGTGGTGTATTAAAGTCCCGTACTATGATAGTATCACTGCCAATCTCTCCCCTGATAGCCTCTAGAAGTGTTTTTATATATATGGTTGCTCCTGTATTGGGTGCATATATGTTCAACAGAGTTATTTGTTTTTGTTGGATTGTTCCCTTTAGTTTTATGAAGTGGCCTTCTTTATCTTGTTATGTCCTGCACTTTGAGATCTAATTTGTCAGATATAAGTATTGCTACCCCAGCTTTCTTTTCATTTCCATTCACCTGAGAAACCTTTTTACATCCCTTTAACATTAGTCTGTGTGTGTCCTTTTGTCTGAGGTGGGTTTCCTGTAGATAGCAGATATATGGATCATGTTTTCTTATTCACTCAGCTACCCTATATCTTTTGATTGGGGAATTTAATCCATTTACATTCAAAGTTATTATTGATAGGTACTTCTTTGTTGGCATTTTTAATCTTTAGGCCACTGTGCTTTCTTTGCTTCCTATTTCTTCTTTTTACAGCAGGCCCTTTAGCATTTCATGCATTGCTGGTTTGGTGGTAATACTCTCCCTTAGTCCTTTTTTGTCTGTGAAGTTCCTGATTTCACCCTCAATTTTGATTGATAGCCTTGCTGGGTACAGTATCCTTGGATTCAGACCCTTCCTTTGCATGACTTTGTGGATTTTATTCCATTCCCTTCGGGCCTGATGTGTTTCTGTTGAGAAATCAGTCGCTAGTCCCATGGGAGATACTTTGTAAATAACTTTCTGTCTCTCTCTAGACACTTTTAAGATTCTTACTTTGTTGTTGGTGTTTTCCAATTTAATTATAATGTGCCTTGGTGCTGTTCTTTTGGAGTTCATTTTGTTTGGGACTCTGTGAGCTTCTTGGATTTGTGTGAATTTTTTTCTTCTCTATATCAGGGCAGTTTTCTGTCATTATTTCTTCAAACAGGATTTCTATTCCTATCTCAGTTTGCTCTCCTTCTCCCACCCCTGTTTTTCAGATGTCGTTTTATTTCATGTTGTCCCAAAGTTCCCTTAGGCCAGCCGTGTGCAAACTATGGCCCACGGGCTAGATCCGGCTGTTCTATCCAGTTCTCTTGCTCTCCCCTCCGCTCCTTTTCTTTGAATTTATATTAGTTCACACAAACACTCCATCCAACTTTTGTTCCGGCCCTCCGGTCCAGTTTAAGAACCCATTGTGGCCCTCGAGTCAAAAAGTTTGCCCACCCCTGCCTTAGGCTCTCCTCCTGATTTTTAAGTTTTTTTCCTAAATGCTACTCTGCATGGGTATTTTTTTCTATCTTGCCTTCTAGCTCACTGATGCTGTACTCTGCTTCTTCTAGTCTACTGTTGATGGTTTCTATTGAGTTCTTTACAGCAGCAATGTCATTTTTTATTTCTTCATGGTTCTTCTTCATTTCCTCTTGGTTCTTACACATATTGTTGAAATTTTCTCCCATTGTTTTCAGCGACCTTATGACCATTTCTCTGAGTTATTTCTCTGACTTATTGCTTGCTTCCAATTCCTTTACTTCCATTTCTGGTGATGCCTCCTCTTCTTTCCTATGCAGGCTGTTTCTTTGTCTCCCCATGATCTCTTTTCTCCAGGTATCTGGTTATGTACCTCTCACTCTCCTGCATTGATTTAAAGGCACAAAATACAACACAACAAGGCACAATGCACAATGCACTGAACAGAAATGTACTCTTGATACTAATAACCCCAAATAAAGGTGCCCTCCAGAGAAAAGAAAATTAGGGGATAAGCAACAAAAACAAAAAGCAGTGCAAAAATGATACTGAGAAAAAGAAAAAAAAAGTAAGAGATAAAGAAAGAGAATAAAAAAGAAGGGAGTAAAACTTTTATAAGGGGAGAAAACTCCAATGGAGAACAACAACTTATCCCAAAAAATGCAAATAGCAAACATCCAGAGATGAATGCAAACTACAAACAACAACTAATAACAAGCAAAGAGGAAAAACAGGAGCAAAAAACAAACAGAAACCCACCAAAAAAACAACTAAAAAAAAGAGAAACAATCTCACAAACAAGCATAAAAAAACAATATAATCAACAATCAAGCCAACAACCATAGGACAGAGAGAAAGTAAGGAAAAACAAAAGAAAATAAAACAAAAAACTAGAACAAAACAAAACAAATAACAACAACAAACAAACAAACAAAAGGGCAGAGAGAAAAAATATTGGATAATGAAGAAAGAGAAGAGAGATGTGTGTATGGAGTTAGAGCAGGGGACCAGAAATTACATATAGAAGTAGGGTGAGTTTTTAATATGTGGTAAAATGAAGGAATAGAGAAAATCTAAAGCAGGAATAGGGTAAGAGAAACAGGACAATGAAAGGAGAAAAGTGAGAAAGAGCGTGTTGGCTTAAAGGTAAAGTTGACATAGAATAAAATTATGCTAAAGGAAACATGAAGATAGAATGTAGAACACCAAACCCAAAATATAATATGGAGAAAATAAAATACTTTTTTTTAAAAAAAGGTAAAATAGTAGTAGTAATAATAGTGATTAAAAATAAAAATATAATAATTAAAAAGGTAAAATCTAGTGGGAAAAAAAGAAAAAAATAGTTTCTTAAGTAAAAGATGGAAAAATACAAATGTGCAGTAGTGAAGGTTATTCACTTTCTCTATTGTTCCATTTTGCATGCCTGTTTTCCTGTCAGGTAGTCAGTACAGTATTGAAGTTCCCTGTGTTCCCAAGCTCCTCGGTGTTGTAAGTCACAGTCCTGAATTTCCAGCAGGCCATGTTTCTTTGTTTCTTTGACTCCTTTATTTGTATTTACACAAGAGTCAATTTGTGATTCACCCCCTGGGTGGCATTGTTTCTGGATTGACCTTCGGAGCTGTAAGTCCTCTCTAGCCAGTATTTAGATTTTGTTTTCCCTGTGGCACTAGTTTGGGAGAATGGACTGTCCCAGAGCTGGTTCTCTGATCCTTACTCCCCACTCTGATCCCCAGGTTCCACAAAAACAACTTTCCCCTGCAATCTCTGAGAGTGTCCCCCATTGGGTGATCTCATGGACTGGGCTTAGGAACCAAAAGCAAGGTTTACAGAAAAAAAAGAGCCAGAGTAAGTGCACAAACTCTTGACTTTTACCCGCTGGCACTGCGCGAAACTCTGTGACCAACTTTTTTCCCCCTGGCACTAAACACCCGGCACACTGTTAAAATTTCAGGCTGCCCTTTTGCACCTAGTTTCACTGGGTTGATTTTTAGAGTTCCCTTTTGCTAAAAGCCCTGTGGATCACCTCCCACATTTGCGGATCGCGCTGTGCCGAATGATCGAGAATTTGGTGGGGCGCCGACTTCCCCAGGACATCTAGCTCCCCTAGTGCACATGACTCTCTCCTGCCTGGATCTCATACCTCACATTTTTCTTGGTGAAATCTGACCTTTCTGTGAGAAGTTGCAGAGCTAATCCCAAGTCCATGCATTCACGCTGCTTGAGATCTGGTGTTCCTGGGTTCACAGCTGTTTTCTGGGTGTTGTGTCTGTAGAGTCCCGGGATATATAGAATGCCTACTTTAATCACTGAGCAAAATCCTGGACTGTGGTAGAGGAAAGGCGACTCGCACCTACAGAACCATAAGGGGGAGATTTGGGTGGCATGGTTCTGAGGAGAGATCTGGAGGGTTGGCTACTGATATCCCTGAGTCCACATCCCTCACTGCCCTCAAAAACTGGCTCCACCCTTGCAGAATTTTAAAAACACAGTTTCTAGAGTCCTGGTGCATGAAAAAACATGCACTGTAGAAGGGGCCCTCAGCCCAGCCTGCCCCCTCTCACAGTCTGGGAGCCCTCAGGGGTGGGAAGCAACCAGGCAATCAGGGGAAGGCGACTCCCCATCACACTTCTGTTGGTGCCACTACTGGCAGAGCAAGCCTAGGCTGGCCCTGGTTACTTTAACTGAGAAAGCTCTGAGCATCTGGGGGGGCGGGGGGCGGAGGGGACTGGGGGACTCCGGAGACCCTGGGCCCCTGCCACCCTGATGGGGCTGAGGGGACTGGGTACCACCATCTTGTCGCTGTGGGTGCTGCCATCTTTGAGGTCGTGGCAGTCAATTAGCATATTCCGTCCTTACTTGCTGTGGGCGCCACCATCTTTGAGGGCGGTGCAGTCATTTAGCATATTCCCTCCTTATTGGGTGTGGGCACCACCATCTTTGAGATGGCATGAGGGTCAGTTAGCATATTCCCTCTTTATTAGATAGGTAGGATTTGACACATTCCCTATGCTGTACACTAGATCCCTGTGGCTTATATATTTTTAATGCCGGTATCTTATTCCAGCATCTAGAATGGGTTCTGGAATCTGGAGAAGGCGCTGTGTGTAATTAATAAAGAGTCCAGAGATGCAACATAATTTTGGAAGGCATTTTGGGTAGCCAGAGAAGACTTAGCTTGTCTCCTCTCTCTCTGGACCCCTTGCTTTTTATTAACACAAATTGTCCTAAGGCAAGGTAGATATACATATCAAAGGCCAAGGTTTAGTATACAGAATCCATTGTTAGATTAGGGGAACTGCCTATGACTGTTCAGGTGTTTGTCCACTAGGGGGCAATAACATGTAGATTGAAATGCCCTCAGCTGTCTGGCAGCAAGCAATCATTTATGCATCCTTTTCAGGGTTGGGGAAATGCACTTAGCCATTTCAAACGGGCAATAACATATGTGATTCAGCCTTTGCTCAGTTGCCCAGTTCCATCATCCTTTTGATGAAACTATTGCATTTATGACATGCTGGGATTAGCTTCCAGCATATTTTATCACTGGAAGTTTGCGCTTCTCATTCATATTCTTCTATTTATTCCAGCTCCTCAACTTAATACCCTCTGGCAATCATCAGTTTGTACTCAGTAGCTGTTTCTGTTTTGTTTGTTTTATTGTTTTAGATTGCACATGTAAGTGAGATTGTGATATTTGTTTTTATCTGTCTTATTTCATTTAGCATAACACCTTCTCGGTCCATCATTGTTGTCTTAAACAGCAATAATTGATTACTCTTTATGCCTGCGTATTTCATTTTAGATATATACACATGCTACATCTTCTTTATTCATTAATCTATCGAAGGACACCTATGTTGCTTCCATATCCTGGCTACTATAAATAACACTGCAGTGAACATAGGGGTGCAGCTATCTTTTCAAATTTATTTTTATATTTGTGTTAGATAAATAACCAGAAGTGGAATGGCACTTTTATTTCTAATTTTTTTGAGGGATCTCCATCCTGCTTTCCACAGTGACTGCACAAATTTACAAAAACATGAACATTCCACGAGGCCTTCTCTTCATATCGTCGACAACACTTGTGAAATATATATATTGAATCTTTATTTTTTACAGTATTACAGATGTACCCTTTTTTTCCCCCATTGCTCCCATCTACCCAATTCCTACCCTGCCCCGGGTCTTCACCTCCCTATTGTATGTGTCCACAAGTAATGCATATCTATATATTTGTATAAAACCCTAATATGCAAATAGAGTGGACGGTGGAACAACTGAACACCTGCACAACCAGTCGCTATGACGTGTGCTGACCATTAGGGGGCGTGCGTGGAACATGGCAGGCTTCAGAAGCAGGCGTCAGAAGGGGGAACATGGCGGGCATAGCCACGGAGAGATGGTGGACCAGGTGAGTGAGGAATCCAGACCAATGATGGGCGCCGGTCACTGTCATCTGTGCGAGCCTCTGGTGGTTACTGAAAATTTTTTGCGCCTGAGCACCATGGTACCGCCAGTCACTCGCACCTACTGTAATACTGCTTTGGTTGTGATGATCTCCTTTACCTGATTCTTGTCTGTGAAGCCCTCTATCTGACCCTCAAATCTAAATGAGATCTTTCCTAAGTAGAGTATTCTTGGCTGTAGGTACTTGTCCTTTATCACTTTGAATGTTTCTTGCCACTCCCTTCTGGCCTGCATAAGTTTTTATGAGAAATCAATTGAAGTAAATTTAAAATGAGAGAGAATTTGGGAGCAAGAGATATGCTGTATATTACTGCTCTCTTGAAGGTAACCAACTGCTTTTCTCTTGATGCTTTTAAGATTATCTCTGTCTTGGCCTTTTAATTATGATGTGTCTTGATGTGGGCCACTTTGGGTTCCACTTGTTTGGTAATCTCTGTGCTTCCTGCAGTTGTAAGTCTCTTCCTTTCACCAGGTAGGGGAAGAATTCTGTTATTATTTCTTGAAATAATGAGGTTGTCCCAGAGGCTCCTTACACTGTCTTCATATTTTTTGATTATTTTTCTTTTTATTCTTCTGACTGAGTGCTTTTTTCTTCCTCATATTGGAAAGCCTTGATTTGATTCTGAGAATCTTCTATTCTAATGTTGGATCCCTATAAACTTTTCTTTGTTTTAGCTAGTGTATGCTTAATTTCTGACTGGTCCTTCTTCATGTCTTTGAAATTCTCATTAAGATCCTTGAAAGTCTCATTAAGTCGCTTGAAGCTCTCATTAAGTCATTGAAGCTCTCATGAAGATCCATATAACCATTGTTTTGAACTCTGTATCCAGCAGTTTGCTTGCTTCCATTTCATTCATTTATGTTCACGTTTCTTTGTCTCTTCATTTTGGCAGGTTCTCTGTGTTTTTTTTCCTACGTATTAGGTAGAGTGGCCTTGTGTAGTAGGTGTCCTGCAGGACCCAGTGGCTCAGCCTCTCCAGTCACCTGAGCTGGCACTCTAGGTGCATCCCTTTATGGGCATGTGCACAGTCTTGTTGAAGGGAAAGATAGAAACCCTTCCCAGATTCAGGTTTTCAGACACCAACTGAAGGGCAGCCATTTAAGCAGGACTTTCTAAGGCTAGCAGCCTTATGCACGCTGTATGAAATGTTTCTGCACAGCAGGTATCGCCCTGACTGAATTTTTGATGTTGACTTGAAAATTTATTTGTAAAGCAAGTAATATGAAAATATAATTTGGTACTGGTTTCAGTTGCATCATCCATAATTGCTTGCAATGCGGGTTATTTCTGTAACGCTTGATGCGCATTTCACAGGTTTCCTATATAATAAAACCCTACTATGCAAATTGGCCGAATGGCAGAACAACCGGTCACTATGACATGTACTGACCACCAGGGGGACAGCCGCTCAATGCAGCAGTACACCCTGGTGGTCATTGCGCTCCCACAGGGGGAACACGGCTCAGCCAGAAGCTGGGCTCACAGCTGGCAAGCGCAACGGAGATAACAAAGGGAGTCTCTACAGCCTTCACGGTAGCACTAAGGACTCCTTGGCGTCCTGGACTGTGAGAGGGTGCAGTCCGGGTTGAGGGACACCCTCACCCCAATGCACAAATGTCGTGCACCCGGTCTCTAGTTTATACATTAATTACTAGGACAATATTAGGCAATTATAAGCTTTCCTTTTTATCAAATTAATGTTTCAAGATAATTTTTAGATAAAATCAGCATAATGATTTCTGACTTAAAATTTGAATACAAAGTGTCTTTTTATTAAATGAATAATTCAGTTTTGCTTTATAGTGCACTAAATCCCCATATGTAATTGTAAAGTAAGATATTCAATCAATTTTATCATTTTCTTGCTCAAGTATACAATTCAAATCATTGGCTTTATTTATATCTTTCCACATGCTCCACTCAGTTGTGAGAATACTACTCCTATTCTGCCAGGTCAGCATGGCTCAGTGGTTGAGTGTTGACCCATGAACCAAAAGTTAGCGCGCGGTTGGATTCCAGGTCAGGGCCTGTGCAAGGGTGGTGTGCTCAATCTCCAGTGTGGGCATGTAGGAGGCAGCCATTGATGATTTTCTCTCATAATTGATGTTTCTATCTCTCTCTTCCTCTCCTTTCCTTTATGAAGTCAATTAAAATATATTTTTTTAAAAAACCCATTTTCTGATACTTGGATCTTTATCTTAATGTCCAAGCTGACTGTGTCTTTAAATAGCAATAATATGTTGATATATGTTCAAAGAAAAAATTGATAAGCATTTTTTCTAGAGCACTTTTAGGTTCAGAGGTCAATTGAGTGGAGAGTGCAGAGAGTTCTCATAAATGCCGTAACCCAAACACACACGGCCTTGCTCATTTGGACATCCTGTACCAGAGAGGTACATTTATTACAATGGATGGACCTGCATTGACTCATCATTATCAACCAAAGTCCATAATTATCCTTAAGGTTCTCTCTTGGTGGTGTACATTTTATGGGTTTTGACAAATGTCTGGTGACAAGTACCCACCATTACAGTATCATATGCAGTCTTCTCACTGCCCTAAAAATATGCTGTGCTCTGCTTATCCCATGCTCCATTCTCTCGAACCTCTGAAAAGCACGGAATTTTTTTACAGTCTCCATAGTTTTGCATTTTCTTGAATGTTGTGTAGTTGGAAAAGAGACATTGGGTATCTTTTAATTTAAAAGTTTAAAAAATTAAAATTCCAAGGTAATTGAATGTAGTTATCCAAGACTTTCTTTGTCCTTAGTTGGTTGTTGTTGTTGTTCTTCAGCATAGGATCTGATGATATATTCCACACAAGCTGAGAAAGCATGCTTCCTCTAGGCATTTTCCTCCTAATGGGGAGGGTTGAGAAAAATTACCTCATGCACTGCTGCAGAGCACTCACTGTCTCTTTGACCTGCTCTATGAGGTGGGAACAGATACTCTCTAGCAATGGAAAGAGACAGTCTCAAGTAGTTCTAAATTATACAACTGGAATCCCAAAGTCTTTCCTATTTAAGTTCATTTGGACATGGTGCCAGGAAGAAACTGTTTCCTGTTTTGCTGTGCTTAAAGTGTAGTGCCTGTCAATCAAGCTCTCTTGTGATGGAGTGTTTCATCCTAATGGGCTAGTCTTCACTGAAGAGCTGGAGAAGTTGTCAGTGTTACTGCACAAGTGGTGTTCTCTTTATTAACTGCTCCTAATGGAAGAAGTTCAGAAAACTCATGCTATTTTATGTTTGACATTGTTATTCTATGACTAGAGGCCTGATGCACAAAATTCGTGCAAGGGGTTCGACCCTCGCAGCCCCGGCTTCCTCCAGAAGGTCCTCTGGAAGGATGTTCGGTCTAATTGGCATATTATGCTTTTATTATTATAGATTATTATAGATTCTGCTTCTACTAACATTTTCCATTTTCTGTCAATCTGATCGGGTTTGGTTAGAATTATGTTCATTGTAAATAACAGTTCAGAGATAAGTATCAAATTGTGATAAATCCTATTCTTTTTTTCTCTTGCATTTGGTATATTTAAAAAGAGAAAGTAAATGTTCTTAATATATTAATGTCCTACCAATAACATGATTAATATTCACTCTAGTATAGTCTTTAGGTGTGGTCCCAAAGGATACTTTCTATCAAAGCACTAGTCCAATACTTTTAAAGTCCTATATTTTATTATTGTTTTAAATGTATTTCACTTTCTTTTCTTTAATAGTGAAAGATATCTCTGAAGAAGACTCTTTAATCAGGTTGGATTTTATGGATTTTTAAAAATTTGTGCGTTAACTATGGAAATGTAGAGAAAGGAAACTACCATTTCTAGAGTGTTCTATTGTGGGCTAGACCCTATAATATGTAATTAATCTGAGTTATATAGTCACCACAATAACTCTGCAAAGTAGGTATGCTATCGTAGCTCACTTTTTATTAATGAGTCAACTGTGGTTCAGGGAGGTGGATGAATTGACCCATGATTCCATAGGTAGCAAGGGGCTGACCCATGGTTTGACTGTCAAACAGCTTGAATCTCAAATTTTTCTGTTGTTGCTCAACATACACTGATAAGTTCCCCTGTAGCTCTGCCATGGAGATACAGATGCAAAGCAGCGCAACCCAGAAAGTCAAATCTGATTGTGTGTTAACTCTGAGTTAGAGTTTTTCTAAGAGGCCCAGTTAGTCCAAGCATTTATCTTACTCTCCTTGACAACTGTAGTGGTAAGTAGGACCTTGTTTTTCCCACCAAAGCTTTTAGGGCCCATCTCGGTTAGCTATGGCCATAGAACCAAAGGTTTTACCTACGTTAGGCCTAATCAGGCAAATAACTTTAGGTAAAATGATATTCATTCTTCTAGAGACCAAGTATTTCTCTGTAAGTTAATATTATCTATGTATAGACAATGTTTTGCTATTTAAATTCATCATGTATTTATAGAATATTTCTAATGGATTTCTCTGCTTACTGACTTCACAATCTGGTTTTCCCATCAGGATGGTACCTTTGCCTAGTTGTATGAATTTTTTTCTTGTTCTCCTAGAGTCTTTTTTTCCTCCTTCATGACTTTTCTTGATGTTTTACTGTCTCCTCTGCTTTTTTTTTTTTTTTTGGTATTTTTTATTGTATTATTTTTTCACTTCTTCCAGCGATTGTGTTCTCCATTTTTATGTACCAAAGACAGAATCAAAAGCATGTAGAATTTCAGGAGTTTATGGAAGCCCAGCAATTAATTAATCAAAGCGCCCTCTAGTCCTTCAACCTGTGTTTAACATCCTGCCTACATGGTGGATCTTCATTTAAATCTCCCCCCACTTCAGATTAGTGACCTCAGCATAGTTTCTCATCTCTTAGAGGACTTTAAATAAGAAGTATACAAGGGGACAAGAGGCGTCCTTCTTGTCCCTTCATTTTATCCTCGGAAGTAACTTACAAAGATGAACACTTCAGCATGTAAATGATCACTTCCAGACAGACTTCTGGGTATTAAATTGGGGAGTACATCAAGTAAGCTATTGAAATAACATATTTGAAGATGCTAAGTGGGAAGTGATCTCTGTTCTTGAGGGAAGCCCTGGTGCTTGCTGGAAATTATGAGTCAGCAAATGCAGTCAGGATTCTTTGGCAAGGGATTGATATCTTTTCTCAAGATAACAGTGGGTGGGCTGCCAAAGAATAAGCTTTTGTTAGTGATTTTAATTTCTAAGTGTTTGCTTTAAAATGCAGGTTATCTTTAAACTGAGGTTTAAAATAGTTTCACTGTTCCTTTTTTTTTCCTTTTTATGTACCAGGTGAGTTTTCACAGTTCGGTTCAGGCAGTTGGGGAATGGCAGTGAGTCAGTGTGTGTCTTCAGCCAGAAACCAAGAAAAGCTCAACCAGTTAGAAGGAGCAATGGGCCAGATTCTTTACCTGAGAGCTTTAAGATCTTTATCCATTTCATTCCAAGTAGAACCTCCATGCATGGGGTTACAAGTAAAGTCTCATCTCAGATTTTCTCTAACTCGCAATTTGGGGTCTTGAAGTGTTCACTTTATCAGAAAAAAATCTATTTTCTGGGACTATCTCCTACTCCCCACATTGAATTCTTCAGGAAAATAAAGGATTCCCTAATTCCAAGGGAGACAGTCTTCTTTCACAAGTGAGATGGAGAGCTCTAAAAGGACATTCTCACCTTTCTGTTGTTTCCATTGATTCTATTGTTGCAGAGTTGCCATTGAAACCAATCCAATATTCATGATTGATCTTTGCTCCAGGGTTGGCTTTGCTGATCCAGATTCCTGAGTCTTCACGTTGATTGACTCTTGGACTTGAAAGTCACTGTTTTTCTTTTCTTTTTTTTACTTGACATGCATTTGCTTGTATGTATAGCCACTATTCCAATTACCAGCACCCTCTTGTGGTAGCTGGGCCTCCTAGAATTACTCACTCACTGCCTCCCCCGCCCACCCTCAGCACACACTGGAAAGGCTATGTGGAACTTCCTTCTTAGCTCAGACCTTGTGGACTAGTTACCCTTTGAGCCTGTTGTTTGTATTTTTGACTAGCAGTTATTAGTGGAGCCCATTCTACGCTGTCAGAGAGGTTCAAATAATGCTGCAGGAAAAGACCAGACTTGTTACCTGATCTGTCCCCTGAGGTCACTTTATATCCTGTAGAGCATCTTCGTTTACACAATGCAAGGTCCCATATTGCAATTAACTGAGTAGTATAGGTGCTAACTTACCTGAGATTCCATAACTGAGGTTGGCCCCACCAGTGTTCTCTTTGCCATCATAATGAAACATTCCCATGTGATTTGAATTTGACTCAGGTTTCAAAATATTTTAAATTATACCTCACATGGAAGCCAGTCAACAGAAAGCTCTGAATCAAAAGTAGGTTATTCTGAAGATCTTGTATGCATAAGTGCATAAGCCATGGACTCAGACAGTGGGGTGGAGAGAGCCTGGGGTGGGGGCTGGGGTGCGTGGGAAGTAGCTTAGAGGGGGTTAATAGAGAAAAAAAAGTTAGTTGCAAGTTATATACATAATAGCTGAGATACCCTGATTTACAAAACACAAAGAAAGAACAGGTAATAATCAAAGGTAATAACATTTTCTGAAAACTGCAACATTTTATATTAGAAATGTTGAAAACCCCACAATTGGTATTATTTCAGATTTCAAAAGAATTGCAACTAAACTTCATGAACTTGATTTTTGCTTTGGTTTACTGTTTCTCTGAGCATTCTTTTTTGCTGTTTAGCTCATTTAGTCCTCCTAATGACCTTCTAAAATAAGGCAGTAAGACTGTTATTTTCAGAGGAGGACCTTGAGTCAAAGAATAGTGACTTGAGAACAAATAGCTGTTGATTATAGAACTAGAATGTCTGAGTTCAAGATACTGACCTTATGATAAACAAACTCTAATGAATTCATTAAACTATACTGCCCTCAAATCATGACTGTTTCAGTTTACTTTTTAAAAAAACTTACATGCTTCCTAAAAAACTTTTTAGACTTTACATATTTAAAATGTATCGTATAATTAGCTTTGATATTAGCTCTGATATTACCTAAAACATTCTAAGAATTTACCACATTTGGAAAATATATTTACACTAGTGATCTGGTGCACAGATTTGTGCACATTGGAAGGAAATTAATTAGAAGGTGGGTGGTGGGGTGAGACTGGGCGAAATGGGCCAGACACATCCTGGAGCCAACCTCCCTTGGACCCTTCCCAGGGGGCCTCACGGCGGGAGGGAAGGGGGGATAGAGGGGGGCGGAGTCCTTACAGCAGATGGGTTCACTCAGCCTGGGCTGTGGGGACTGGGTCAAAACCAGCTCTCCAATATACCCGGAGTGGTCCTGGATTAGGAGAGTGCAGTTCTCAGGTGACAGACCCTGCAATCAGGCTCCTTCCTCTCTTGTTCCGGGTGCACCACCCTAGAACCACAGCTGCCAAGTCACCACAGCTCAGCAGCTCCTGCATTGATCGTCTGCCCCCTGGTGGTCAGTGTGCATCATAGCTACCGGTCAGATGGTTGAAAGGTTGGATGGTCGCTTAGGCTTTTGTATATAGATTTGTATTAAGGCACTAATATTACTTATCGCAACTTTTTTTGTGCACAGCAAGAAACAACTAACTTCTGAATATCAAGAAAGAAGGAGACCGCACACATCTGAAAGTACCTACCATGGTAAGCCTTCTGAGAGTGAATTGCTATTGGTGCTCCTAACATACATGCAGTAAGAGTAAAGACGTTTTGATAATGAAAGAGCAGTGAAAAACTACCAAACAATATGTAAGTTGTATGCATAGTTTTTCTTAATCTCTTTCTTGATAGAATTGTATTCAGTATGATATAAAATGTTAATTGTGGGTCATTTAAAATATGGGGCTATTTTGTTTGAAAAGAAGTTAATTTATTTTTTCTGATGCCTAAAAGCCCATATGATATCTTTATTTAAAAGAGAAAGAAGATGTTAAGTTAGAATGTTGTATGTTTCTACTATATTCCCATGATAACAAATTGGACTTGTTCTAAAAAGGGATCTTTTGTTTAGTCTCATATTAAATGGATTATATTTAGTAAATGAATACTTATTATACATAGTGATTTGTATTACCAAAAAAGTAACTAAAACTAAGATCTCATCAATACTTCTTAGTAGCACAAACAAATGGCAAACGATAAGAGTTACTCACTTAGCCAGTGTGCAAGGATTCCAATGAAATAGCTTTTCAAAGATATATACTCATAGTACAGAAGTCAGAAAGGCAACACCTGTTGAGAATCATAGGGTATTTTACATATTACACCAACTAGGTATCACTGTTATTAACCTCATTCCTCAGAAGTCAAAACAGAATGAGATATGTTGATTTATTAGAACAACATATTATCTTTGTTAAATAAATGTCAGGACACACTAATTACTTTAGAACAAGATGCTCTGTTGCCACTGCTCAAAAGATAATTATCAGTATTCAGATAGTCCCACTCGGGACTCAGCAAATTATAATAAAAGTACAAAAGGATTTCACAGTAACAAAAATGTCAGTGTGCTACCCAGATGTGGCACATAGTTCACTGTGTAATCTGAACTGTATGAGGACACCTTGGACTTAGTAGACCTTTATAAAAGGACTTCTGTTGGTTTGTTTTGCAAGTTATAGGAAGTGCAAAGATGAAGTAGTGTTTTGACCTTGAAGGTGCTCATAATATGGGAGAAATGTTCCTAGTTTATTTGTGTAGTTTTTAAACAGAATTTTCAAATCAAATATCAAAATTCAGTTAATTCATTTTTCTGCTTAATGGTCACGCTATTTACATCTCAGGTGTCTTTTAGGTACTAAGTATTATTTTGATGATGCAGAATTGAAATATTTTTAAAACACAGTCCTTACCCTCTAAGAATTTATTGTTTTTCTTTGTCATTCCTATTATTTACTATGGTTTATCCAATGTCTAACAGATGCCAGAGTGCACTAGGAGCTTATAATAATCATTGTTTATGCTTTTGGTTTGTGTGTAGTGTGAGCCAGCCACTTTAAGTCCATGATGAGAATTAAGTTTTAAAAATGTGGGTTAGGTGAGGCCTTGGCCAGATGTCTCAGATGCTTAAAGCATTGTCCCTGATATGCGAAGTTGTGGCCTTGATGCCTGGTCAGGGCACATTCCAGAATCACCCAATGAATGCATAAGTAAGTGGAAGTACAAACTGGTATTTCTCTATCTCTGTCTCTGTTTCTCTCTAATCAATTTTTTAAATATGTTTCAAAAATAGATAGAAATAAAAATGTGGGTGAGATTTAAAGTAAGCATGCAGGCCTCAAAAAAGTTTTCCAGGTAAAGTGGCAGAAGGATGATATTTGGCGGGTAGAACAGCTATTGACATTACAGTTTTGGCTGCAGGAACCGCAGTGCATGGGCTGAGATGCACAAGTGAACTTTGCAGGGTTTATGAGCAGTACCACTTCAATGTGCACAATGTGTGTGATGGGAATGTTGGTAATGAGGTGAGTGCCTAGCTAAGGCAGGCTTATGAAAGTCTTTAGTGCTACAGAAAGGACTAGGTCTTATCCTCTAGGCCTTGGGAAATTTATCAGGTAGGATGCTTTTAGCTTCAGATAATAAGTGGTCTAATTAACAGAGGCTGAAACAATAGGAATCATGATTGTTTGGGCGGTTCAGTAATGTCATTAGGATCCTAGCTGTCCCTTTTTTAGCTGAGAGTTTATCAGTGTTTATGTCTGCTTGCTTGGTCAGTACTTAGCAATGGCTCCAAAGCATCCTATTCTCACATGTCTATATGTGAAGCCAGAAGGCCTGTATTCCTGAGGCATTCTTTTTCCTTTCTTAAACTTTTTGTGACAGTAGAGTTGGCACACATTATATTGGTTTCAGGTGTGCATCCATAGTGGTTTGACATTTATATACCTCACGATGTGTTCACAATGATATGTCTAGTACCCATCTGTCATTGTGCAAAGTTATTACAATCCAATAGGCTCAGTGCACAAATCCATCCCTCAGCCTGGCTGGCGGGTCCTGTCTTACCCAGTCCTGATTGGGTCAATCGGGACCAGTGTTTTGGCTGGCTGAGGGAGATTGGATGTGGCAGCTCATTGACCACCAGGGGGCAGCTCCTGCGTTGAGCGTCTGCTGTCCAGTGGTCAATGTGCATAATAGCTACCAGTTTGTTGTCTGGTGGTCCAGTCATAAAGGTCACTTAGGCTTTTATATATATAGATTTGACACAGTCCCTGTGCTGTACACTACATCCCCGTGGCTTATACATTTTATAACTGGAAGTTTGCCCTTGTTATACATATTCTTTATTTCACCCCTCTCCTCAACTTACTATCCTCTGGCAAGTAAGGGATCAGTTTGATTTCTGAAGATATGGGTTCTGTTTCTATTTTATTCTTTTAGATTGCGCATATAAGTGAGATCCTATAGTCTTTGACTTTCTTTGTCTTATTTCACTTAGCATAATACCCTCTCAGTCCATCCATGTTGCCATAAGTAGCAGGAATTCATTATTTTCTATGTCTGACTAATATTTCATTCTGCATATATGTTCAAAGATGTGTATTTGTATACATATATACTACCCTCATATTCATTATTCATATGTCTATAAAAGGACATCAGCATTGCTTTTATGTATTGGTTATTGTAAATAATGATGTAGTGAACATAGGGGTGCAGGTATCTTTTCAAATTCATGTTCATGTTTCTGTTGGATAAATACCCAGAAGTGGAATAGCAGTTCTATTTCCAATTTTTTGAGGAATGTCTATGCTGCTTTCCACAGTGACTGAACCAATTTATAATCACCTGTCCAGTGCACAAGGCTTTTGTTTTTCTCCATATCCTCACCAATGCTTGTTATTTATTTATATTTTGAGGATAGCCATTCTAAGAGAATCAGCTGGAACTTCTTATGGTTTTCATTTGCATTTCCCTGATTAGTGATGTTGAGCTATGTGTTTCCTTTAATTTTGTTTTGAAATAAGTTTTTATTGTCTTTAGAGGGAGACAAGGGAAGGGAGAGCGCCATAGAAACATCAGTGAGACAGACAACCATCACATCCATCGGCTGCCTCCTGCACATCCCCTAATGGGGGATCCAGCCTAACTGTGCCCTCACCTAGAACATAACCAGGGACTTCATGGTGCATGGGAAAATGCTCAATCCTCTGAACCACACAGGCTGGGCCTATGTGTTTCTTTTAAAATAGGGGAAAAAACAACAACAACAACAACAACAACAAAACCATGTGGCCTGCAGCTCACTTTCTCTAATATTTTACAGGCTTGGGTTACATCCCATGCTCATCCTTAAACCAGACAGTGGTAAACTTGTTACTGTGATGAGCTTAGTACAATCATTTCTCTTTTTGGAGCTGGAGAGAAACCACCTTCTGTATGTATGAGGACAGTGAATGGCCAAATACAGTTGTGGTTCTCCAGCAAAAATGAACACCAAGGTAGGGAGCCAGCAATATTTGCTGCAGGGATGCATTGCAGTTCTCAGCAGAAGAGTAAGAAGATTATATTTGATTAGGGCCCTGTGGTTGTGGGATGAAGCAGGGATCAGCAAGCTTTTTCTGTAAAGGGCCTGATTTTAGGCCATGTGGTCTGCCATATCTACTCAAGTCTGCCATTGTAGGGTGAGAGCAGTCCTAGAGAATCTTCAAGTGATTAGGTGAGGCTGTGTTCCACTGAGACTTTATTTACAAAACTAGATGGCAGCTTGTATTTGGCCTGTGAGCCCTCTGTTGAGGATCCCTCATGTAGAGCACAGATGGAAGGAAACCACATAAAGAGACTGGGAGACAAATGAAGATTTTCCCTCTTTGGACTAGCATCAGTCCATTATGAAGTTTTTACCCATTTATGTGGAAATGAGTCAGGAAGCTCAATTTATTCCATTTAAAATGTTAATGTTTTTCTAATTCTATGCCTTCTTCATTTGTTTTGCTTAAAAAATCTTATTAATTTACGAAGGAACAATAATAGTTAGTGGTACCATCCCCCTGTGAGAGCCACCTGTAAAGAGCTCATGTTTGACTAGGGCAGTTGGCAGTAGCAAAAGAAAGCAGAGACAGAAGGAGACCTAGTTCATATGATTTCCTGATGACTGCATGTAAGAAGTGGTGAGGAGAAAGAAATCTCACTGTGCTGGCATTTAGATGGGACATGAAGAGTAGGACTTTATTAGATGAGCAGGAAAGAACCACCGCTCAAGTGGTAAGAGCAGTATTTTTCCATACATGTTGAATTTGGTAGAATATCCTGGATATCTCTACATTTTGGATGCAATTTCTTTGATTTTTTGACTTGTCCTGTGAAGAACTGCTTTTGATAGGTGAGCCATGATTTTAGTTTAATAAGAAATTTTAAAAACATTAGAAACAAATAAAAAGAACTTTGAAATAACTAGAACACTATTTTGGTATATATGATATTTTTTGTTTTTCTACAGTTATCCCAATGTTGATTGATTTATGACTATCGTAGAAAGGAATTAAACCCTGTTTAGTTGTATAAAATTGTCAGTGTGATGTCTTCCTTTCCTTTATAGGAACTTTGATACTATAGAACATGTAGTCAATCATTAGGATTCTATATTTCTTATTCTGAGTAAATATTAATGTTGCTTGTTTCACATTATTTTCTGACATCATTGTTTTCTTTATCCCATTCATGTCTTTATTCCAATAGTTATAGATCTGCGACACACTCAAAAACAAGCATGGACTGAAACAAAATCAAAGAGAGGTATTCTGTGAAATCAACTTCTGACTATCATCATGCAGAGCACACCAAATAATACCAATTTCATATAATGCAATTTTGTTAGAGGTTCCTAAACCCACACCTAGGTTTGCTGATTCAAAAAACAAACAAACAAACAAAAAAAGCATTTAAAGGACTCACCATATAGTTTTTCTCATAGAAAAGGATTTATTACAGGGAAAGGCCAAAGCGAAATCAGAAAAAGAAAAGGTGTGTGTGACAAAGGGTGGAGGACAACAGGCACAAGCTTCCAAGAGTCCTCTCCCTGTGGCGATACCAGGATGTGCTTAGTTACTCCAGTGTCAAATTCTGACAACAAACGTGAAATATGTCATCTCCCAGTCATGTTAGACTCAGTGCCAAGGTTTGCATGGCACTATAGTCACATGGGCACCTTCCCCATAGCATGTACCTAAATTCTAGATTCCCAGAAGGAAAGCAAGTGTTCAGCATGACCTCATCGGTTGTACAAAGTGTTTAGGCACCAGGGCCACTATTCTCAGTTAGGGAAAAGTGAAAAACCTCCCCAGATTCAGGTTTTCAGACTCCAACTGAAGGGTAGCCATTTAAGCAGGACTTTCTAAGGATAGCAGTCTTAGGTCTGCTGTATGAAATGTTTCTGCACAGTAGTTATATCTCTGACTGAATTTTTGGCATTGAATCCATATTCTATTTTTAAAACAAGTAATATGATAATGTAATATGGTACTGGTTTCAGTAGCATCATCCATAATTGCTGGCAATGCTGGTTACTTCTGTGATGCTTGGTGAGGATTTAACAGGTATTTATACATAAATTACTAGTGTAATATTAGGCAATTTTAAGGTTTCCTTTTTATACAACCAATTTTTCAAGACAGTTTTTTTGTAAAATTATCATAATGATTTTTGATTTAAAATTAGAAAAAATGTGTCTTTTAATTATATGGATGATTTAATTTTAATTTATTTCATGCTAAATCCCCATTATAATAATAAAGCAAGATATTCAATCACATTTATCAGTTACTTTCCTGCCCTAGTACACAGTTGAAATCATTGCCTTTAGTTATGTTTTTCCATATGTTTCACTCAATTGTGGGAATGCTACGCATTTTCTTGTACTTGGTTTTTTCTTAATTTCCAAGGTTACTGTGTCTTGAAAATAGTACTAATATGGTCATGTGTATTAATAACACATTCAGCGGATACATTTTTTCACAGAAGTTCTTAAGCTTTATTTTTTCAACCAATATTAGGTTCACAGCAAAATTGAGCCAAAAGTACAGAAAGTTCCCTTAATCCCTACATCCCCTACACACACCTTGCTCATTATTGACATCCTGCACCTGAGAGTTATATTTATTACAATGGATGGATGTTCATTGATGCATCATTATCAACCAAAGTCCATAGTTGACATTATGGTTCACTCTTGGTGTATATTCTATGGGTTTTGACAAAGGTATGATGACAAGTATCCAACATTAACAGTATCATAGAGAATCATTTAACTGCCCTAAAATCCTCTGTGCTCTCTTATTCATCCCTCCCTTCTCCCTAATCCCTGGAAGTCACTGATCCTTTTTACTGTCTCCATAGTTCTGCCTTTTCCTGAATGTTGTATAGTTGGAATCATACAGTGGGTATCTTTTTAAATGTTTAAAAATTACATCCAAGGTATTTGGATGTATTTATCCAAGATGTTCTTTGTTCTTTGTGCTTTGTTGTTGTTGTGTATCAGCATAGGCTCTGCTGACATATACTGTCCAAGCTGAAAAAGCATGATTTCTCTAGGCATTTGCCACCTAATGGGGAGGGTTGAGAAAAATGACCTCACACACTCCTGCAAAGCACTAACTGATTGGACCATCGTGAGCTATGATGCGGGCCCAGGTAAACTCTAGCACTGGAAGGAGACAATCTCAAGTGGTTATATTTTACACAACTGGAATCACAAAACCATTCCTACTTATCTTGCAGAGAGTAATGCATCCAGAAAGTCTGTTTCCTATGTTTTGCCATGCTGCAAAGTGTAGTGCCTAGCGACCATGCTTCCTTGTGATAGGGTGTTTCATCCTAAACTGGCTAGTCATCACTGAAGAGGTGGAAAAGTTGTATTGTGTTAGGGCAAAATAAGGGTACTCTCTTCTAACTGCTCTTAATGGAAAAAGTCCAGAAAACTCATGCTATGTACAATTTTCATTGTTAGTTTATGATTCGGCTTCTGCTAGTGAAACAGTTTTCTCATCAGTCTGGTCGGGGTTGGTTAGGAATATGTGCATTGTACATAGCAGTTCAAAGGTTAAGTATCAAATTTGATAGATCCCATTCTTTTTTTTCCTCTTGCATTTGGTATATTTTAAAAGAGAAAGTAAATGTTCTTAATGTGTTAATGGCCTACCAATAATATGATTAATATTCACTCTAGTATAGTCTTCAGGTGAGGTCCCAAAGGAATACTTTCTAACAAAGCATTAGTCCAGTACTTTTAAAGTCCAGTTATTTTTTTATTGTTGTTTTAAAGTGTTTTTCTTTAATAGTTTATGTTTTTCTTTAATAGTGGATGAGATCTCTGAAAAAGACTCGTTAAGCAGGTAGGATTTTATGGATTTATAAAATTATATGTTAACTAAGGGAGTGCAGAGAAAAAAAAATAAACTAACATTTCTAAAGTGTTTTGCCATGAGCCAGTCACTATTTTATATAATTGACCTGTGTTTTATAGTCTTCACAATAGCTCTGCAAAGTAGCTGTGCTATTTAGCCTACTTTTTTAGTGAGGCCGCTGTGGTTCAGGGAGGTGGATGAATTGACCCATGATTCCATAGTTAGCAAGGGACTGACCCATGGTTTGATTGTTAACCAGGTTGGCTCCCAAATTATTCTCTTGTCTCTCAATATACACTGATAAGTTGCTGTGTAGCACTGGCATTGAGATATGGATGCAAATCAGATAACTCAGAAAGTCAAATCTGATTGTGTATTAACTCTAATTTAGAGATTTATTAAGCGGCCCAGTTAGTCGAAGCATTTATCTTACTGTACTTGAACATTGTAGTGGTAAATAGGACCTTGTTCTTCCCACCAAAGCTTTTAGGGCCCATCTCAGTTAGCTATGGCCACAGAACCAAAGGTTTTACCTCAGCAAGGTCAACTCAGGAAAGTGTTTTTACATAAAATTTTACCTATTCTTCTTGAGATGAATTATTTATCTGTAAGTGAATAATCTCTATGTATAGACCATGTTATGTTAATTAAATTCAGCATGTATTTAGAGGATATTCATAATTGATGCCTCTGTTTACTGACTTCCCAGTGTGGATTTTCATTGATGTAGTAACTGCCTAGTTGTATGAAGATTTTTTCTTTTTTCCTCTTCCATGACATTTATTTATTTATTTATTTAACTTTCTTCTCTGCTTTTTTTTTGGCATGTCTTTCATTGTGCTATTTTTTTTTTTTCCTACTTCTGCCAGCTCTAGTGTTCTTCATTTTTTTCATAGGCAGAAAGAAAGGCACGTAGAATTTCAGGAGTTTAAGGAAGGCTATCATTAATTAATCAAAACTCCCTGTAGTGCTTTAACTTGTTTAACATCCTGGCCCAGCGGTTGTTCACATGGAGTATTGGAAACTGGTTTAAATTGACTCATTGGGATGTAAAAAGTGGTGGAACTCATAAGTAAATTCAGGTTGCTAAGTGTAATACTCTTACCATTCTGTTGGTGAGTTTTAATAATGGACATATGGAGATTGGGTAGTGAACACAGTCAATAGAGGGTAAGAATGGAATTATCAGGACTTTCTAAGTTTCAAGAGGAACAACACTGGGTGAAGGTTGGAATAAGTTTTGGAAAAGAGATGAGCATATTGGGGTTTGTGACAAGTGAAATATCAGTATTAAGAAGGAAGGCCATAGGATGTTCTTCTTATGGGAGTTCTCTAGAAAGGTAGATTAAAATATGGGGCTCAAAGAAGTCCTGACAAGTTTGCTGCTCTTTTGTTCATTTGTTTACTTGGGGGAACTAGCAACAGTCAAGTTTTCTTTAGAAAGATATTTAAAAAATGTGAGCTACTGGAGAGATCTTTTGATTGCATAAAGGATTGTGATGCCATCTACCTGAACTCTTACTTGCAGAGTGGGGCTTAGGTCTCCTTGAGTCCTAGGGGATGGGGATTGCTGAACTACATAGATCTATGGCCCAAGGCAGGTGTCTTCTCACTGCTACCTGTTTTCCCAACTAGCTGATGTGCTTGTCATCTACATGGAGGGTTGGGCAGGGGTAGGACTAGATGTAAGATCAGTAATAGAGTTGGTAACATGCCTATGTTATGTGTGGATTACTGAGACTCCGTTTAGATTGTTTTCAAGGAGCAAGGGAAAAAGAGAGCTCCTATTCTTTGTTATTTGAGCCTGTCCTTGTTTCAGGAGTCTATGCCCTCAGAGGCTGAAGATTTAAATGTTGGAGACTGGCATGGAGCCTGCAGAAGGTGATCTGGGAGTGGGAAGGCAGGCCAACAACATATACATTTGTTCTTTGTCATTTGGACATTTAACTTTCAACCACTTCAGGAACTTCCTGTACAGTTTTAGGGTAAAAGGAAGGAATGGGTTCTCCTTAATAAGTGGTTTCCATGTTAAAGAAGCAAAACGGCCATTTTTGACTGACATTGATTAGTCTTTGAATCAGGGACAGATGTTGAGGAAGGATCAGTGTATCTTTTTACCTGGATGTAGGTCATCAGATGAGTTCCAGTTCAGGGAACAAAAGTTCTATCTGCCCTTAATTGGTGAAAACAAATTAAACTCAAGCAGAGTATGCCTTCATTAAATATATCATAGGATGGGAGAGGTGGTGGCAGAAATAGGTAACTAAAAGCTTTTTTAAAACAGAGGTCCAGTGTTACTTATATCAAGAAACTATTTCACTTATAGGTAGCTGATCTTTCACTTAGATTTTTGTTGCTTTTTTTTCCCTTTTCTTTATTGTCTAAAATTTTACATGTGTCTCCTTTTTCTCATCTTGATCCCTCCCCCTTTATGCTGTTTTTTTAAAGTGACAAACTCACTCATTTTTGTTGTATATTTTACTATAAAGACTTTCCAGCAAATCTGGCATTGATGATGCATGGCCTACATCACACAATGAGAACTTCAAGGTAACGTGCTCCCTTGTGAAAGTAATTTGCCTCGTCTCAATATAATTTTGAGTAGCTCTAACTCTTAAAATTTTGTAGTGGCCTACCTGTCATTGTTTTATGTTTGTAATACAATAGGAGTCTTTTGTTGTTAAATCCTCAAATGAGGATATATTTTTTTAAATTGATTTTAGAGAGAGAGGAATGGGGAGGGAGAGGGAACCATGGAGAGAGAGACATTGATGTGAGAAAAAAACTTTGATTGGCTGCCTTCTGCATGGGTCCCAACCAAGATTGAACTGGCAACCTGGGTATGTGCCCTGAATGGGAATTCAACCTGTGATCCTTTGGTGCATGTGATGATGCTCAAACCAACTGAGCCATGCAGGCCAGGGTGGAAAATAAGTTTATTTTATTATCTGATTCCTTTTATATGTAATTTCCACAATAAGTTAATCCATAGAGACAGAAGTCATACAAGTTACTGCCAGAGACTTCAGTAGGAGGAATAGGGAGTTCCTATTTCATGGGAATTAGGTTCCCTGCTGGAGTGATGAAAAGTTTTGGAACTAGATAGAGGTGGTCATTTCGCAACATGGTACATGTACCAAATGCTACTGAATTTCTCATTTTATGTTTGGTGAACTTTCCTATCTAAAAAAACAAGAATACTATCATGATAATAATCAATCAAGTGATCGAATTAAGATCATATTATTCCTTTTACAACAATCCAATAAGAACACTTAAAACATGTCTTCTGATGAAGTTATATTGTTAATTTGAGATTTTTCTTGTTTCTAGAGGTAGGCCTGCATTGCTTTGAATTTCTCTCTTAGGACTGCTTTCACTATGTCCCATTGGGTTGTCATGTTCTCATCTCATTTGTCTCAAGGAATCTTTTGATTTCTCCTTTGGTATCATTGTTAATGCATTCACTGTTTAGTAACAGGTTATTTAGACTCCATGCGTTGGTGTGTTTTCAGGTGTTCTTTTGAGTGTGTGTGTAATTGATTTTTAGTTTGATACCATTGTGGTTGATTTTTTGGGGGAAGATCTATCTATTGATGTCAATGGGGTGTTAAACTCCCCAAATATGATTCTATCAATATTTGTTGTATATAATTAGGTTCTCCTGTGATAGGTGAATAATTGGGTGTTTCTTGCTACCTTGTTTTCTAAATCAAAAATTCTATTCTCACCCAGCAGGCATAGCTCAGTGGTTGAGTGTCTGGTTGGATTGATCCCATTATCATTATATAATGGCCTCCTTTGTTGCTTGTTAAAGTCTTAGTTTTAAATTCTATTTTTTTGAATAAATATTGCCATCCAGCTTATTTTTTTGCATTCGAATTATTTTTTAATAATCTTTATTGTTGAGATTACTACAGAGGTTCCTCTTCCCCCCACCCCCTACCATAGCTACCCTCCACCTAGTTTCCACCCCACCCAGGCCCTCACCACCCTATTGTCTGTGTCCATAGGTAATTCATACATACATATAAGATCTTTGTCTAATCTCTTCCCAAACCCCCTTCCCTATGAGAATCATTGGTCTCTTCCATTTCCATGCCCCTGATGCTATTACATTCACTGGTTTATTCTGTTCATCAGATTTTTTATTCACTTGATTTTTAGATTCAATTGTTGATAGATATGTATTTGTTATCACTTTGCTGTTCATATTTTTTATCTTTACCTTCTTCTTCTTCTTAAAAAAATATTCTTTAGCATTTCATATAATACTTGTTTGGTGGTAATGAACCCCTTTAGCTTTTTCTTGTCTGTGAAGATCTTTTTCTGACCTCCAATTCTAAATGATAGCTTTGCTGGGTAGAGTAATCTTGGTTGTAGGTTTTTGCTATTCATCACTTTGAATATTTCTTGCCACTTCCTTCTGGCCTGCATAGTTTCTGTTGAGAAGCCAGCTGACAGTTATATGGGCACTCTCTTCTAGGTAACTAACTGTTTTGCTCTTGCACCTTTTAAGATTCTCTCTTAGTTATTTGCCCTTGGCATTTTAATTATGATGTGTCTTGGTGTGGTCCTCTTTTGATTCCTCTTGTTTGGGGTTGTCTGTGCTTCCTGAACTTGTAGGTGTATTTATTTCACAAGGTAGGGAAGTTTTCTAACATTATTTCTTCAAATACGTTTTCAATATCTTGCTCTTTCCCTTCTTCTGGTACTCCCATTATTTGGATGTTGGTATATTTGAATTTGTCCCATAGGCTCCTTATACTATCCTCATATTTTTGGATTCTTTTTTTCTTTTTGCTCTTCTGGTTGGGTGTTTTTGATTCCTCATATTTCAAATCATTGATTTGATTCTCAGGATCCTCTAGTCTACTGTTGAATCCCTGTATATTATTCTTTATTTCAGTCAGTGTATGCTTAATTTCTAACTGGTCCTTTTCTTTCTTTCTTCCTTTCTTTCTTTCTTTCTTTCTTTCTTTCTTTCTTTCTTTCTTTCTTTTTTTTTATTCTCACTAAGATCCTTGAAAGTCTCACTTTCATGTTCCTCAGAAGTTTCTAGAAGATTCTTGTGTAACCTTATAACCATAGTTTTTAACTCTATATCCAGCAGTTTAGGTTCTTCCATTTCTTTCACTTGTGACATGTATCTTTGTCTTCGCATTTTGGCTGCTTCCCTGTATTTGTTTCTATGTATTGGATAGCTGCTAAGTCTCCTTGAGTTGATAGAGTGACCTTGTGTAGTAGGTATCCTATAGGGCCTAGTGGCTCAGCCTCCCCAATCACCTTAGATGGACACTTTTAGTGTACCCCTTTGTGGACTGTGTGCACAGTTTTGTTGTAGTGAAGCTTCTATTGTTATTGGTATCACTGGGAGGAATTGACCTCCAAGCTAATTGGATGTAGGGATCAGATTCAACCTCAGTGGGATATCTGCTGTGCAGGAGACACCCTTATGGAGCAGGACTTGTTTCAGTGGGGATTTGGTGCTCACTGAGTCTGTCCCTTGAGTGTGTCACTTATGGATATGAAGAGTTATAATCTGGTATGGTCTCACACTGACCACTGTTACACTGGCGCTTGGGTCTCCAGAGAGGTGCAAAGTCAACCACTGCCTGGGGCCATCCAGCAGGAGCTACAGAGAAATCTGCAGATTCCTCCTCTTTGTATCGGGTTTGGAATTGCCCAGATGAGGCCCAACTGTGAAGCAAGGCAGGCTGGTGCTGGCGCTGGTTCTTTTTTTTTTTTTTTTTAATGTATTTTATTGTTTTTTTACAGAGAGGAAGGGAAAGGGATAGAGAGTTAGAAACATCGATGAGAGAGAAACATCGATCAGCTGCCTCCTGCACACCCCCTACTGGGGATGTGCCTGCAACCAAGGTACATGCCCTTGACCGGAATCGAACCTGGGACCCTTCAGTCTGCAGGCTGACGCTCTATCCACTGAGCCAAACGAGCCAGGGCTGGTGCTGGTTCTTGGGACTTTTATTGATACGTTTGGGGCTCCCTGACCCAGCTGCTGCTTGTTTGACAGATTTTTTAGCTTCAGAAAGGATGGACCATTCATATACAAAAGCTGTTGAGCACAGCTTGGGGGTTGTAAATTGGATGGGACGGGTTCTCAGGGAATAACCAGGGAAGAGCAAACAGAAATAGCTACCAGTCAGCCCTACACCAGGGAGGTCTCAGCACAGGAACGATGACCACTTCAAGCACCTCCATCTGGAAGAAAGCTGCCCCCGAGGTCCTGCCCCAAAACCAGACAGTCCAGATCTCCTTGTATGTGTCTGGGTCTCCCAGAGCCTCGCCCGGCACTGGAGCTCAGAAGCAGTGGGAGCTTGTAAATTCATTTCATGGTGCCGGCCTTTTAAGAGAAGCAGCTGAGACTCCAGCAGCCTCTGTGTCACTCAGCCCCAATCCGCACTGGTTTTTACAGCCCATAGTTCTTACTGCCTATAGTGACTTCTTTCACCAGCTCTGGAACCCTGGGCTGGAGGTCTGGTTTGGGGCTGTGACCCCTCACTCCTCTGGGTGGCCTCTGCAGAGGCAATATCCCTCCTGATTAAAAAAGCGACACATCTGGGTGCTGAACCAGCCTGTTCTGAGCCTCCGCACTGCCTACCAGCATTAGTGTGCTTTCTTCTTTACTTCTCTAATTGTAGTACTTCCCCTCAGCCAGATTTCCAGTGGTTTTCATGATATTTGTTGTGTATTTTAGGTGTAATTTTGATGTGGTTGTGGGAGGCAGCAAGTACAGGCATTTATCTATGCCACCACCTTGGTTCTCCTGAATAATTTTTTAATTTATTTTTTTACTTATTGAGACAAAAAAAAGATTGAGAGAGTGAGAGGCAGGCAGAGAGACAGACAGAGAGAGAAACATCGATTTGTGGTTTCACTTATTTATGCATTCGTTGGTTGCTTCTTGTATGTGCCCTGATAAGAGATTGAACCTACAAACTTGGGACAATGTTCTAACCAACTGAGCTACCAGGACAGGGCCTTTTTAGTTTGCATTTTCAGGAAATATCCTTTTCCATCACTTTACCTTCCGTCTGTGTGTATCTTTTGCTGATGTGGTTCTATTGTAGAAAGCACATGAAGGGGTCTTTTTTTCTTGTCCATTCACCTACTCTGTGTTTTTTATTGGAACATTTAAGCCATTTATATTTAAAGTGATTATTAATAGGTACACACTTATTGTCGCTGGAGAAGATGTGTGAAATGATTTCAATCTTTTTAAATTTACTGAGGCTTGTTTTATAGCCTAACACATCTATCTTGGAAAATGTTCCATTTGCACTTGAGGAAAATGTATACCCTGCAGTTTTAAGGTGTAATGCTTTGAAAAAAATCAATGAAATTCATCTGCTAAAATGAGTCCTTTAATGGCGCTTTTACCTTCCGGATTTTTTTTTTTTTTTTGGAAGATCTATCCATTGATGTCAATGGGGTATTTAACACCCTAACTATGACTGTATCCATATTTGCATTATATATTCAAATGCTCCTCTATAATAAAGAGGTAGTATGCAAATTGACCATCACACCCTTGCACAAGATGGCCACCCCCTTGTGGGCACAAGATGGCTGCCCCCATGTGGTAACACAATGGCCACCACAAGATGGCCAGCAGGGGAGGGCAGTTAGGGGTGACCAAACCTGTAGGGGAGGGCAGTTAGGGGCAACCAGGCCTGCAGGGGAGGGCAGTTGGGGTGACCAGGCTGGCAGGGAAGCAGTTAGGCATCAATCAGGTTGGCAGGGGAGTGGTTAGGGGGTGAACAGGCTGGCAGGCAGAATGGGTTAGGGACAACAGGCAGACAGGCAGGCAAGCGGTTGGGAGCCAGTACTCCCAGATTGTGAGAGGGTGCAGGCTGGGCTGAGGGACACCCCCCCACACACTCAAAAGGATGAATTTGGTGCACCGGGCCTCTAGTATGTTTATAAGGGTTATTTCTTCTTGTTGGATTGATCCCATATTATTATGTAATGGCATTCTTTGTCTCTTTCTGTAGCCTTAGATTTAACTTCTATTTTTTCTGACATAAGTATTGCTATCCAGGCTTTTCTTTGTGTTTGAAAAAAAAATTAAAAAATATGTTTCAGTTTTTAAAAAATATATTTTGCCATGTGTCTTGAAGAGAATGGAACATGGGACCCTTCAGTTTGCAAGCTGACACTGTCCACTGAGCCAAACCAGCTAAGGATATTTTATTGATTTGAGAGAGAGAGGAAGGGGAAGGGAAAGAGAGATATAAACATCAATGAGAGAGAAACATCAATCCTCTGCCTCCTGCATGTTCCCTACTGGGGATTGGGCCCATAACCTGGGCATGTCCCCTGACCAGAAATCAAACCAGTGAACTCTTGTTTCCTGGGTGGACACTTGACCACTGAGCACACTGGCAAGGCAAAAATTTGTTTAATTAATTATTTAATTTATTGTTTTGAGAGAGAGAGGAAGGGAGAGACAGACAGACCAAGAGAGACAGAGAGAAACCTCAATTTGTTGTTCCATTTATTTATGCACTCATTGGTTGCTTCTTGTATATGCCCTGATGAGCCATTGAACCTGCAAACTTGGCGTATCGGGACAATACTCTAACGTATTGAGCCATTAGACCTGGGCCTTTTTTTGTTTGTTTGCATTTTCAAGGAATATCCTTTTCCATTTCTTTACTTTAGATATGTATCTTTTGCTGAGATGGGTCTTTTGTAGACAGCGCATGTATGGATCTCCTTTCCCTATCCATCCATCTACTCTCTGTCTTCTGATTGAAGCATTTAAGCCATATACAATTTAAAGGATTATTGATAGTACTCACATGTTGCCATTTTATTCTTCATAATTATTGCTACCCATAATAATTATGTCCCTTCCTTTTTTCTTTTCCTTTATATAGAAGTCCCTTTAATATCTCCTCTAATACTGTCTTTTTTTTTAGATGAACTCCTTTAAGCTATGTGGAAAGCTCTTTTTCTCGTCTTCAATTTTACATGATAGCTTTGCTGGGTAGAATAGTTTTGGTTGTAGGTCCTTCTTTTTCATCACTTTGAATATTGTGTACCAATTCCAACCAGCCTGAAATGTTTCTGTTGAGAAAGCATCTGATAGTCTTATGGGGCCTTCCTTGTAGGTAACTATCTGTTTTTCTCTTTTAGCTTTTAAGATCCTCTCTTTGTCTTTAGCCTTTGCCATTTTAATTATGCAGTGTCTTGCTGTAAGCCTCTTGTATGGGACTTTCTTTGTGTCCTGCACTTGTTTCTCCTTTTTCTTCACCAGTCAGGGAAGTTTTCAGTCATTATTTCTTCAAATCGGTTCTCAAATTTTTGCTTTTTCTCTCTCTCCTTTCCTTTACCCCTATAATGTGGATGTTGCTATGCTTTGTGTTGTCCCAGAAGTCCCTTAAACTAGCCTTATTAAAAAAAAATTCTTTCTGCTCCTATTGGGCATTTCCTGCTACTTTGTCTTCTAAATCAAAGATTCTATTCTCACCCAGCTGGCATATCTCAGTGGTTGAATGTTGACCTATAAAACCAGAGGTCACACTTTGATTCCATGTCAGGACATATGCTCAGGTTGTGGGCTTGATCCCCAGTGTGGGGCATGCAGGAGACAACTGATCAATGATTCTTTCTCATGAAAGATGTTTTTATCTCTCTTTCTCCTTATACCTACCTCTCTGAAATCAATAAAACTTATTTTTCTAAAAAAGATTCTATTCTCTGCTTCATCTAATCTGCTATTGATTCCTTTTTGTGTATTTTTCATTTCAGATATCATATTCTTTATTTCTGAGTGGTTATCTTACATGGTTTCTTTGTCTCTTTTTATACTTACTATCTATTTGTTGAAGTTCTCACTATGTTCCTTGAGCATATTTGTAACCATATGGTTGAACTCTGTATCTTGCCTTCATTTCATTTAGTTTTATTTTTTTTTTGTTTGTTTGTTTTTTCTGGAGATTTCTCCTGTTTTTCATTTGGGGCATGTTTGTCTCTCCATTTTGGCTGCCACGTGGTATTTGTTTTTGTGTATTGGGTAGATCTGCTTTGCCTCCCAGCCTTGGTATAATGGCTTTATGTATTAGGTGTCTAGTGAGGAATATTGGTACAATCTTTCTGATCACCTGACCTAGGTGCTCCAGGAATGTCACTTGTGTGTGTTTTTGTGTTATGTGAGCCCTCCTTTGGTAGAGTTTTCATTGCTGTTGGCCTGTTCATGGATGGGATTGATCCTCATGGGCTGACTACACACAGTATACAAGCTGCTGTTCAAAGGTTGGCCCCATGTCAAGTAATTCATGCCAGCTCGGTGTGGTGCCTGCCCAGATTTTCATTTGGGTGTTCTGCTTGTGGAGCTAATTGGGTCATGTTCTGAAACCTCCCACTGAGGGGCTCAATGTCAGTCCCTGCCTGTGATTTCCCCTGGGCTACCTGTGTGGAGCAACAAAGCGATCCAGTTTGTGACTGCCTCTGCTGGGCCTGGGTGTGCCTGAAGGGTCTGCGCTGCACAGCAATGCTTCCTTCCACCAGCACCAAGCCCATGGGGCAGCTGAGCAAAAAGCCCAAGTCACTCCAAGATCCAACTCTATCTACCAGCTTTCTGTTGGGGTCAGTCTCTGAAAGAGCTCCTGTTGGTATGTGAGTTGCATGAGGTAAGTGAGTCATCAGGTAGGTGCGAGTGGTGTTTACCAGATTGATACAGATTTAAACTCAGCTTTATTTCTGGGTGTGAGGCCACTGAGCACAAGTCCCAGAGTATACAAATGCCAGTTATAACCCACTGGAGACCTGTGGACCTTGGTGGTAGGGTGGGGCCTCAGGGAGTCATGAGGGTAAGGCCAGCAGAATTCATCAGGCCCCAAGTATCAAGATTTGGCTGTGTGAAGAGAGGGCTCAGCACTGGAATGGTGGTCTCAGTTAGACCAGCAAGGGAATAAAAGCCCCCAACCCAAAGTCACACAACTCAGTCTCTGACACCCCCTGAATCCATCCTGACCTTCTTAAGAGACCTCCATAAAAGTGTACACCCTGGGCCCAGGCAGCTGGCTCCTTTGCACTGTGTAGCTCCACAGGGTCAGGGACAAGAATTCAGAACGATGGGCTAGTACATTCCCCAGGCTGAGGCCATAAGGAAGGGAGGACTTGACCCAGGGGTGATGGCATCTGTGGACATTGTGGGAGAGGGACTCAGCACAGGGAGGGCACCCAGAGGCCATCCCCTCAGCTCTCTCCCAGAGCCACACAAAGCAGTCTCTCCTCACATGACTCCCAGTTCACTCTGAGCCACCCTTTCTTCATAGGCCCAGGGTGAGTGGTGGGAATGATACTCATGTGTTGGCCCTTTAAGAGGACTCCTGGGTTTCTTGCAGACTCCCACCTCTTCCTGAAGGACAGCCTGATGTCATATAGACTCCTCTTCCCAGCTCTGGTTCTCAGGGCTGGGAGCCCAGCGTGGGGTTGAGACAACATGCTCCTCAGGGGGACCATTGCACTGAGACATGCCTCTGCATTCTAAAACACCACATGCTGGGGGGTGGGTGGGGGCAGCCTTTTGGAAGCTCTGTCCTTCCTGCCAGTGTAGCTGAGGCTTCTTCTGTAGACCCTTGGTTATAAGACTAATGTTCAGCGAGTGTTCAGGTTGGTAGTTATATAATTTAGTTGTCATTCCAGTTTGGCTCATTGAGGAGGTGAGTTAACTTTCACCTCTTCTGCCTCCATCTTGGAGCACCCCTAAAAACTGCTGAAATACATTGCAAGGGCTCAATATTTATGATATGGTGAGGTGAAATATTTTAAGTGAGGAAGGAAGCTTTGTAATGTTAAAACTCAGCTAGTAATTTATTTTTGATAGATTTAACATCTAATGAATTGTTTGATTCCAACAGTGTCAAAATTAGGTTCATATTATTCTTTTTATTTAGGCCAAGGCAAGTTATTTTTTAACTTCTTAGTTTCAATTCTGTGATTTGGGAGTAGCTAATCATAGATTAACAATCCTAACAGTTAAATTTTAACTATATTCTAATTTTCCTTTGTTCACACTTGATTACTTAAGGAAAAAATTATTTCAAAAACATGTATCCTGACAGCAAAGATATCTGAAAATCAAAGCAAGCAAATTCATCTTCCACCTTTGCATCTAGAAAAAATGTCTCAAGAATCACAAATAAATAGGGCATGTGACAAAGAGGATATATCTGCATATTCAGGACACCCTTCTGTGCAAAAGGATGAGGAGATGTGCATCAAGCAAGGCTCATTAGAGCAGAGGGAGAACTTACAACTTTCCAAAGATGAGTCAAAGCAGAAGTCACATGAATTTTCTTTAAAATTAAAAATGACTGAGTGCCCTGAGGAAGAGCCACCACGTGATAAGTTTAAAGGAGGAGCAAGCTTAAGACAAATGCCTTCTAACTTGACAAGTAAAATGCTTGATTGTGAGGGGAAAGATGCATTCGGAATGTCTGTCTCTGCAGCATTACAAACATTTCCTGAACAAGAAGAAACTACTCTCAAAATTGTTTCTCCATCTCATGCAGACCCTGGGTCCCAGACAGACTCTCCCTCGTCATCTTCTTCTGAGCTTCCTTTAAGAGAAGAGGAATTACACTCTGAAAATGATCACAAACCTGACGCTGAACATGTTTTAAACAAAAATGAGGAGAGTTTTTATAATGATACAGAAAATAAAAAAGTAAGACACCCAGCAGTTACATCTGAAGTGATAGAAGGCCAAGAGTTTGCTATGCAGATGAACCCAAATACTACGGATTGGAAATTAGGCATCGGACCTACACCCCAGTTTAGTGATCCGAAAAGCCATTTTGATTTGTGGCTTGTTGGCTGCAATGAAACAAAACCCTTGACTGAATTAAAAAGCCATGATATGCCTGCTGTTACAAATACTTATAAGGAAATAAAGCCAAATCAAGACTTGTTCCAGAAGCCCTTATGTGCAGATAATTGCAGTGCTAATTATTTTAAAAGCGTGGACTCTAAAATGAAAGATGAGAGTTCCTCTGCACTGCACAATGAGAGAACACCTGGAGTATATGTAACTGAAGAAATACAGCAAGATTTACAAAGGCTTAAGAATGATGCAGACATGTTAAAAGTAGAGTACCTGGCTTGGAAAAAAGAGAAAATTCAGCTTCAAAAAGAGGTAGACCCTCATTTGCTACTACTTTTTGTTTTTTCTCTTTATCAATTCTCTTATCCATTCTGAAAAAAGTTTGTGTGTAAAATTAAGTTGTCTAAATGGTAATTATAAATATAAATAGATTCAGTCAACTAAGTAATAGGATTTTAAGAAAACATTCTCAGGTTTGTTCTTAAGTCTTTCTGTCAGTCTTCCCTATGAAGTGGGAAACTAATTTAGCTATGAACCATGTCATCTTCTGAACCAGTAAAAGTATAAAGGAAAGTGTTTAAAAAATGTAATAAGCACTAGGATTGTTTTATTTCTTAAGTTCATTGGCTTCATTATAATTTACATCCCATAGCCTGGCCAGTGTGGCTCAGTGATTGAGCATTGATCCATGAACCAAGAGGTTCCCGATTGAATTCAGGGTGAGGGCACATGCCTGGGTTGTGGCTGGATCTGCAGTAGAGGGTGTGCAGGAGACAGCCGATCGATGTTTCTCTGTCATCTATGTTTCTCTCTCTCTCTCTCTCTCTCTCTCTCTCTCTCTCTCTCTCTCTCTCCCTCTCTCTCTGAAATCAATTTTAAAATACCCATAAATAGCATCCCAGAAACAATAAAATTGAAGGAATCTATGACTGAGAGAAGGGAAATAAACAAATATCCCCAACTAAACTCTTCTATTTTTGTGCTATAGTGTAAATCTTCTATGGCTTACTGAAAACCTTGGAAGTTAGAATTCCAATATGATCACATCAAGATATCATTATTTTATTTTACTTTTTAGTTACAGTTTACATTCAATATTATTTTGTATTAGTTTCACATGTATAGCATGGTGATTAGATAATCATATACTTTACAACCTAGTCGTCCAATATTTCAAGTGCCCACCTGTATTGTACATCATCATTGGAATATTATATAGATATTTTAATAACAAACATTTGTACTTTCATATATATTTTGTTATCATCACTCTCAGATGTGTTTGTTGAGTTGAACCTTTAAATTATATTGTTAAATAAAGTATGATGATGCCATAAAAAACCTGAAACCTTACCATTTTTGACAGCATGGATGGACCCAGAGGGCATTATGCTAAGTGAAATAAGTCAGAGAAAGTTAAGTCTCATCTGATTGCACTTATATGTGGAATGTAAAGAGCAAAATAAATGAACTAAGAAATTTAAAAGGTATTCATAGATAACAGAGATCTGATTGATGGATGCCAGAGGGAATGGGGTCGGTAGAGTGGGTCAAAATAAAGAGATCAACAAGTACAAATTGGTAGTTACAGAATAGTCACAGGGATGTCAAGGACAGCATAGAAAATATAGTTAGCCATCTATATATATAAAAGGCTAAGTGACTGACCATACATTCGTCCAACCATCCGACCAACCGACCTGCCAGTACATATGACGCGCACTGGCAATTTAAAAAGAAACATTGACTCCTGCACGCGTGTTACATATAAAACTCTTGCTGGCGCCAATGAAACTTTAATTTCTAGACTCGATATAAAAAGTGAAGTTGCTAAAACCATTAAAAAGGCCCAACTTCTCATTATTGATGAGTGCACCATGGCATCCAGTCATGATATAAACGCCATAGACAGATTACTAAGAGAAATTATGAATTTGAATGTTGCATTTGGTGGGAAAGTTCTCCTTGGAGGGGATTTGCAACAATGTCTCAGTGTTGGGCCTCATGCTATGCCATCAGCCATAGTACAAACGAGTTTAAAGTACTGTAGAGTTTGGGGGATGTTTCAGACAGTTGTCCTTTAAAACAAATATGAGACCAGAGGATTCTGCTTATAGTGAATGGTTAGTAAAACTTGGAGATGGCAAACTTGATAGCAGTTTTCGTTTAGGAATGGATATTATTGAAATCTCCCGTGAAATGATTTTTTAACGGATCTATTATTGAAGCTACCTTTGGAAATAATATATCTATAGATACTATTAAAATATATCTAAACGTGCGATTCTTTGTCCTAAAAATGAGCACATTCATAAATTAAATGAAGAAATTTTGGATATACCCGATGGAGATTTTCACACCTATTTGAGGGATGATTCCATTGATTCAATGGATGATCCTGGAAAGCAAAATTTTCCCATTGAGTTTCCTAATAGCATTACTCCTTTTGGAATGCCATGTCATAAATTAGATTTGAAAGTAGGTGCAATCATCATGCTACTGAGAAATCTTAATAGTAAATGGGGTCTTTGTAATGGTACTAGATTTATTATCACAAGATTGCAACCTAACATAATCAAAGCTGAAATAGTAACAGGTTCTGCGAAAGGAGAGGTTGTTCTGATTCTAAGAATTGATTGTCCCTGTCTGACACTGGCCTCCCATTTAAATTAATTCAAAGAGAGTTTCCCGTGATGAAAGCATTTGTGATGACTATTAATAAATCACAAGGACAAACTCTAGACAGAATAGGAATATTCTTACCTGAACCTGATTTCGGACATGGTCAGTTATATGTTGCTTTCTCTCAAAATAGAAGAGCGTGTGATGTTAGAGTTGTAAATACTTCATCACAAGGGAAATTAGTCAAGCACTCTGAAAGTGCTTTTACTTTTAATGTGTTATACAGGGAGCTATTAGAATAAGTTTGATCAATTTATTAGTCATTGTTTTTATCCATTTTGTTTTTATAGCATGTTTTTGTTGTTTTTATGTCATGTCTTTGCTTTATATCATGTTGTTATTGTTTATTTATTCATCAATTTATATATTATTTTCATATACATCTTTCTAATTTTCTTTCATCTCTGACATTTCTATTTTAGAGAAAGGGCAAATAGGGATATTAAAATATTTCTTTTAATTAATTTCCTTTCAATGTACACAAATCCGTGCATTGGGCCACTAGTATTATAATCAGTATGAATGGTGTCAGATGGGTATTGAAATATCACTTTGTAAAGTATCTGATTGTCTAACCACTATCCGGCACAACTGAAACTAATATAAATAATGCTGAATGTGTACTGTACTGAAAACATTAAAAAATGTAAAAAGAGATAGAACACCTTCCAAAAATAAAAGCATGGTAATTAACATTTTGACAAGTATGTATCATATAGGTCATATAAATTATTTGCAATAAAATCAATATTTTTCTCTATAGGGGAATATTGAGTTTTGAGGTTCATTGACTTTTAAGATGAAAAAAAAACTTGAGATATTATGCTTCTTTATAAGAAAACTAGAGGCACAGTAAAAGAAATTCATGTATGGGGGAGAGGGGGAAGGGTCCTGTCAGCCCACCCTGCACCCTTTCCAATCCGGGACCCCTTGGTGGATGTCTGACTGCCGGTTTAGGCCCGATCCTGGGCATCAGGCCTAAACTGGCAGTCAGACATCCTTCTGACAATCCTGGACCACTGGCTCCTAATTGCTCACCTGCCTGCCTGCCTGCCTGGTCACCCCTAACTGCCTCTACTTGCCAGCCTGATTGCTGCTAACTGCCCCCCCCCTGCCTGCCTGGTCACCCCTAACTGCCACACCCCTCCCCTTGTTGGCGTGGTCACCCCTTACTGCCACTCCTGCCGGCCTGGTTGCCCCAAACTGCCATCCCCTGCTGGCCTGCTCACCCCTAACTGCCCCCCCCCCTGCCAGCCTGGTCACCCCCAACTGCCCTCCTCTGCCAGACTGGTCACCCCTAACTGCCCCCACCCCACTGCCAGCCTTGTTGCCCCCAACTGGCCTCTGCTGGCCTGGTCACCCCTTATGGCCCCCCAGCCGGCCTGGTTGCCCCATGCAGCCTGCTGTTCAGTCCTTTGGTCGTCCCTCACTAACCCCCCTGCCGCCCCACACAGCCTGCTTGTTCAGTCATTTGGCCATCCCTTACTAACCCCCCTGCTGGCCCGGTCATAGGCAGCCATCTTATGGAGGTTAATTTGCTTATTTCCTCATTATTATATAGGATAGGATGTGGATGAGCCTCTCATTACACTAAGGTATTAAATTACTTTTCAAAAGTCATACTTAATTTACCTGATTAATTTGATGAAATTTCTGTTTACTTATCTGATTGAGCATTATAGAATTACTAGAGGCCTGCTGCACGAAATTCATGCATGCGTGGGGTCCCTAGGCCTGGCCTCGATCTAGGCCTGGCCTTGATCAGGGCCAGGCCAATCAGGCCCGGTCAGAGAGGAGGTGATGGTTGCCAGGCCAGGCGCGGTAGGAACAGATGCTGGACTACGACACCGCCATCATTGGTGCCCTACCACCATTCAGTTCCCTGCCTGTCCCCTCGACCTTCCCTCGCCACCACACTGCCACCATGACTGGTGGGTGGCAGGCCAATCAGGGCCTGCTGGCTGTAGGGAGGGACAGGACATGGGAGGTTGGCCAATGGCCCCAAGGAAGGAGACGGCCCTCGTCCACCCTGGGAAAGGTGCCGTGTCTGCCACCACCCACCACAGTTCCCTGTCTCAGCCCAGGGCCCAGCCCCGATTAGGCAATTGGGGCCTGCCGGTGAGGGGGGAGAGACCACAGGAGGTTGGCCAGCAGGCCCAGACCAGGCGATCATTGCCTGCCGGCCCCAGGGAGAGATCATGGGAGGTTGGCCGGCTGGGGAGGTTGGTTTTGGGAGCACAGTGACCACCAGGGAGCAGCTCCTGCATTGAGCATCTGCCCCCTGGTGGTTGGTGCACATCATAGTGACTGGTCATTCTGGTCACTTAGGCTTTTATATATAAAGATATCCTTTCTTTTCGTGCCATTAAGTGTTGGGATTGCATCCTTACCAAGTTTGGACAGGTCATTTAACCTTGGTTTTATTTTCATTATTAGTAACTATGGGGCTAAAGTAAGTAGATAACTACTTGTATATCCTCTAGCTATAAGATTTTATATGATTGTATTACTCATTTTCCAGAAGTGTACATTAACCAACAATTGGTTTCATTCTGCTCCAGTGTTGTGGTAAACTGTGGTTCATATATTTTATGAATGCCACCACTTTTTTGATACCCTCAAAGATCTTAAAGAAAAAATAATTGTAAAGGCAATGAGGAAAAAAGAAAAAAAAATGCAATGAGGGAAGGAATAGCTTCGTGCAGAAAGAGGAAAGCTTCCTATTTGTTACTGACACACATTTTCACATCCTCTAAATCTGGTGGGTAATGCAAGACCCAGGAGGGAAAGACAGAAGAGGACACATTTTGCATCTTTATCCTTTTATTTCTCTGTCTCTGCTAGATAAATGGGGAGGGGGTGGGTAACGGGAATGTTAGGTAACAAAGTGGATGTGATGTGAATAGGAGCACAAAATTAAGACAGCCCTATTAGAAATCTTGGAAAAGTCATCTTCTTTACTGAAACAGAAATGAAGAAGAATTGACAACAATTTAATGATAAACTTCAACACACAAAATATTTTTATTCGTTCAAGTCATAGCAATTTCATTAATTTCATAAAATTTATGAAAACACAGCCTTTTTAATGAATAATGTAATCACAATGTCCTTAATATCAACCTTTCATCAAAGGTTGAGGAAAAAAAGAAGCAGAAAAGCAGTAAAAGGGAAGCATCAGGAAGCATGTGTGATGGTGCTGGTGACAGTGACAGTGTTGGACTGAGTCAGCAGAGCAACAGTGAACACACTGATAAGCAGCAGCCAAGTGATGAAATTAATGAAAACACCGCCATTTTCGTGAATAAGGTAAAAACAAAGCCAAATGATAAAATGAATGAAAACGCAGTCTTTTCAATGAGTGAGATAACAACAATATCCCTAATATCAATCTGTCATCAAAGGTTGGAGAAAAAAAGGAGCAGAAAAGCAGTAAAAGGGAAATGTCAGGAAACATGGATGATGGTGCTGATGACAGTGACAGTGGTGGATGGAGTCAGCAGAGCAACAGTGAACAAACCGATAAGCAGCAGGTTTCTATTATGGAGGATGAAGATTCTGACAGGTAAGCCTACAGCAGCACTTAACAGTATGTGATTATTCTTTTCCTATAAAACAAATTCCAATTTGAGCGAACATTCCTGATTAACTAATTTTATATTTTTACTAGAGAGAGTGAACCTTGTTTGGTAATCAGAAAAATGCAAATCAACAAACAATGAGCTACCATTTTTGGAACTGATAATGATAATTATTTTATTAAAAAAATAACAACCAGAATTGGCCCATGGGAGGAAAAGGCATTCTTGTACACTATCGGGAGATGAAATTGGCACATCTTTTTGAAGGGTAATTAAGTCTGTTTTAAAAATTCAAGTATGTCATTCTTTTATCCCAATAGCTTCATTTCCAGAACTAGATCCTACAGGAAAACATGACTTGTATAAAAACACACATGCACATTCTAAGGACATTAATTATATAATACTAGAGGCCTGGTACACGAAATTCGTGCATGGGTAGGCTTCCTAGGCATGGCAGGTGATCAGGGCCAATCAGGGCCTTCCGGCTGCCGGCCCAGGGCTTCCCTTCCCCAGCTGCCAGCTGCTGGCCAGGGCCTTCCTTCTTTCTGAGCCACCCCTGGTGGTCAGCCCATGTCATAGCAAGGGATCAAACTCCCGGTCTCCCAGTCAAACTCTGAAGGTGACACTTTGCATACTGGCCTTTTATATATATAGATTATGTATATAAAACATACAGTAGGTCATTATATGTATCATATATATATATATATATATATATATATATATATATATATATATGCTGTGCATGAATTTTGTGCACTGGGCCATTAGTATATATATAAAAGCCTAAGCAACTGAATGACTGAATGACCAAACAACTGAATGACCAAAGGACTGGTCGAATGGAGCAGTCCCTGGTGGTTAGTGTGCTCCCACAACAGGAGCACTGTTAAGCTGACCATTCTGTTCAGGCAGCCTTTCAGCCTGGCAGCAGCCACTCACTCCCTCAGTAGTCCTGCAGGTCCAGTCTCTGAAGAATGGGCCAGGCACCGATGGACCTGCACCACCAGCACAGTCCTGACAGCGCTATGGCCTCCTGGAAGTTGGCCTCAGGTACTGTGGCTGCTTCCCCTCCTTAGACGCTTGGCAAGGAAAAAAGATATACTAGTAAAAGTGCCGTCAGATGGCTCTCACCAACCAGTGTGAACATCAGCTAGCAGGATGGATCCGGATCCCGTGCTGGCAAGGGCGTCCCACTACCCACCGAAAGGGCTGATCGCATCCCAGGCCTTCCCCCGCAACCCAATCCTTCCAGTTGGGAGCCAGATACAGGGCTCATGGCTGTCGAGCACCTCTGCAGTGGTGCGAGCCTCTGCTGATCAAGCGTGAGCCCTCAGCAGGTGCAGTGAGGCTGGAATGAGCAAGAGCAGCAGGCAGCAGGGGCAGGCAGCATTGGACTGCTGGTTTCGGCCCTATCGCCGCAGGCCACACCAAGGGACCCCACGGTGCACAATGCTGTGCACTGGGCCTTTAGTATATATATAAAATATGATGTAGATGTTAAAGATATATAATATATACATATGCATTAAGGATACTTATATAAATGTTACAAATATACATATGTATGTTAAAGATATTTGTTAAACATTGCATACCAAAAAGTTGGAGACAGTGTAAATACCTATCTCTAAGGAAATACTTTATTATACCCATAAAATAATGTAGTATGCAGCCACTGGAAAAAATGAGGGTAGCTCTTGTCTGCAATATATTGATTGTTAGACAACTGACATGTAGTTAAAGCATTGGGATTAATGTCATGTCTTAAACAAATTTTGTGAGGATACTTTTAATACCTGCTCAGTTATAACAGGGACTAGACTGTCACTCTACTTTGTTTCCATCTAAATTACGAGCTACTAGCTTTTTGTGCTTGTGCCTAATTCCTGAGTGTTCAAATATTTGACATTCAAATTAATCTGAAAGCCCAGGGATTTCACAAGGCAATTTGTTTCATATCTCATCTACAAATTTCAGAATATTGAGTAAAACATATTAAAGCACATCGAGGGATTAATCTGCTAGATGAGGGGTTGACAAAACTTTTCTGTAAATGGCCAGACTCTCAGTATTGTGGGCTTCATGAACCATCGGGTCTCTGAAATCTGTCATAGACACTAGATAAACCAAGGTGCTCCTAATGTAGTGAATCTTCTTTTTGAAAGGTACCATGAGTGCTTGCCTTTATCCTTCTTTTTTAAAAGAGAGTACATTTCAGTATGCACCTCACCGAATTTTTCAAAAGGGACTTCATATTACAAAATTTACAAAAATTCAGTTTACAAAGTAAGAATAAACTTGCATGTTTCCCCCTTTATTTCTGCTACACGATTTCAATACGACTAATTACAATGTACTTTGTACATTTGAGTAGTATATTCTAGAGTTGGATGATTTTCATCTAGAAAGAAATCCTTCTGTCGTCTTTGTAAGCATGAGAAACATGATAATCGGGTTATAAAATATAATATATCTAGAAAAAAATTCATGGCATCTTTTAGGTGTATCATTTTGTGAATTTACTATGTAACAACTAGTCTGGCATGTTTTCAACCATATAGTGCCACAGGTATGTAATTAAAAACTTTCAAGTCTTACAAAAATACTTCATAATCATTATGGAAGGATTGAAAGCTACAGCTAAACATGAAGCAGATGAGATCATCCAAGGCCGTGCCATTTAGCTACAAAGTCCTGAAAAGAACTGTCTATAGACTCACTGATTCTAATTTCCCTTCCATGCACTCTTGAGCTCACTCTAGTAATTTTCAGTCCCACCTCATCTCCAAAATTGTTTTTCTCAAGGTTAGTACTTGTTTTTCTCTAACAAATCTAAACATAATGTTTTAGACCTGGTTTTACATAGCCTATCATATTTGACCCAATGGGGAACTCTCTCTTTTTTCATTTGGCTCTTAGGACTTTGAGTTTTCAGTGAGGAGGGGGAACAGAATCACCTGGTTTCCTCCTTGCCTTTCCTAGTCTGTCCTTGGTCTGTTTGGTTTCTCCTCATCTCCCTCCTTTTACACATTCAAGTGTCCCGGGATTCATGGTTCTTGATCTTTTTTCTCATGATTTTTACTACCTTGTATATATACTAATGATCTTCAAATTTTTATCTCCAGACCAGATCTCTCTCCTTAATGCCAGACCTATATATCAAATTGCCTACTTGATATCCTTTTTTTAAAAATAGCTATTGGGTGTTCCAGACTTAAGATCTCCAAAATTGAACCATTGATAGTCTTTCTCACACCTGCCCTTCATGTGGTCATTCTTGTTTGAGTTAATGACAGCCCTTCCAATTGCTCTGCCAAAAACTTGGTGTCACCCTCAGCTCCTGTCTTTTTCTTTGTCTTAAACTTCACATCTAATCTGTCAGCAAATCTTGTCAGGTTATCTTCAAAATGCAGTGAAACTTAGATGTAAGGTTCTAATTCAGGCAAGGGGGTGTCCCTTCAAGTGAAAAGTCTCATATATAATAAAGTCGGTTTTCTGAATGTTTATGTGAAAACTGACAAATTATTTTACCTGCTTTTACTTATGTAGACACGTTTGTGTAATTAAAATTAAGTGTGTAGCTCTAGCTGGTTTGGCTCAGTGGATAGAGTGTCGGCCTGCAGACTGAAGGGTCCAAGGTTCGATTCCAGTCAAGGGCATGTACCTTGGTTGCGGGCACATCTCCAGTAGGGGGTGTGCAGGAGGCAGCTGATCGATGTTTCTCTCTCATCGATGTTTCTAACTTTCTATCCCTCTCCCTTCCTGTCTGTAAAAATCAATAAAATATATTTAAAAAATTAAGTGTGTATGAAAAGTTTAATTTCACAGACAAATTTTCTATAGATATTGCTTATGTACCACCGTAGTTTTGAGACTGTAATAAGTATGCAATCTAAATGAAATAAACATTTTTCCAAAAATACACTTTAGCCCTAGCCGGTTTGGCTCAGTGGATAGAGGGCCGGCCTGTGGACTCGGGGGTCCCGGGTTCGAGTCTGGTCGGGGGCATGTACCTTGGTTGCGGGCACATGCCCAGTGGGGAGTGTGTGGGAGGCAGCTGATCGGTGTTACTCTCTCATCGATGTTTCTGACTCTCTATCCCTCTCCATTCCTCGCTGTAAAAAATCAATAAAATATATTAAAAATACACTTTAATTATATTTAACTAAAAATTAAACAATATTCTTAAAAACAAAACAAAATTTAAATTTTATAAGAACAGAAAAATGTTTTCCTATTTAATCATCTTTGGATGATTATATATCCAGACACTCCTGTTGTGGTGTGACATTAATGTTCGATGTTGAGGCGCTTCCTGTAGGTAAATCCTGCCTTGAAAAACCTTTCAAGTTTCATTTGAATTTTTGAAGTCTGCTGTGTTTTATAATTAACTCCCTACAATTTCAAAAATGGGTGTAATAGAGCTGCATTTCATTATCTGATGAATTGTCAGTAGATGTTATTAGATTGTGGAGATGGGATCCAAGCACTGATAACTTCATGTTTGGGGTCTGTTGTTTCTTCTTCCTCCTTATCTTCACTCCCATCCTCATCTTCCCAGGTCATCACCTCATCAGCTCTTTCACTTTTACTCATAGTGTGGTACCCAGGGTCACCTTCATCTTCTTCCAACCACTGTAAAACTTCTTCCTCAGCTACTTGTCCACCAATATTCTGTGTTGTCCCACAGTAATCAGTAACCTCCAGCCCTCCTAAGTGCAAGTCTCCCTTCATCATCAAGCAAATTCTTCCAACCAGTTTCCAATATTTGCACTTTCACATCTTTTCATGCTGAAGCAAAATTTAAAAATTGCTGATTTTACACAGTAACTCTTTAAAACGGTAAGTTTTGTAAGTGACACTGTCCTGTTGTATGTTCATCATTACCTTCATTCTGCAATACAACCACTACTTCCTCTAAAAATTTCTTGCGGTATATTCATTTGGTTGCCAGAATTATCCCCCAGGTCCATGGGCTGGATACATGATGTTGTGTTTTTTAGCAAAAACATACGTCTAAATTTGCCATCCCCTGAACATAAAATATTTTTGGATGGATGAGCAAGAGCATTGTCTAAATGCAATAAACATGTTGCATCTTCTGGTGGTATTCCAAGCTCTTCACCTTGAAACTTCCTGACTGCAGGTACAAATTCTTTCAAAAACCACTCTTGGAAAATGTCTGCATTGAGCCATTCCTTTTTAGAGTTGCAATACAAAACAGGCAGATGATTCATTATATTTTTTTAAACTCTAGGTTTATGAGTTTTGCCAGCGATTACAGGTGTCAGTTCACTAGTACGTGATCCATCAATGTTGGCACATAGCAGTGCCAAGATCCAGTCCTTACTGACTTTTTCTCCAGGTATCAGTTTTTTATATTTGCAGGCTTGTGTGTTTTCAGGCACAGAAGCCGGGACAAACCACTTTCGTCAGCATTGTAAATCTGAGGCTGTAGCAGCATTGCGTTATTTATGCGTTCTATTAATTTTTGCCTAAATGGTTTAGTCTCTTCTGTTGGAGCACTTAAATTTTCACTGTAAACTCATTGTCTCATAATTTCATGTCTTTTGTGAAGGCGCCCAAGCCACACCCATCACTTGCTTTGAATGGTGTGTTCATAGGATTTGCAAACTTAACTGCTGCAGATTTCAATTCAGCTGCCTGCACTGGGCCCACAAGAACGCTGTTGTGTGCACACTTCAACAATGCTTGCTCAACACAAGTGTCACCAACCTAGTTCATTTGCTTTCTGGTGCCAATTTCATCCATTTCACATGTTTTCTGTGATTGGTGTTTGCCCCTATACCACATATTAACACAATTTTTTTTTGGTCTTTGTTTTGTTGTTGTTAACCCTCACTCAAGGATATTTTTTCCATTGAGTTTTTAGAGAGAGTGGAAGTGAGGGAGGGAGAGACAGAAACCTCCATGTGAGAGAAACACATCAAGTGGACCAGGGCTGGGAATGGAACCTGAAACCCAGGTATGTGCCCTTGATCAGGAATCGAATTTGTGATCCTTTCAGTGCACGGGCTGATGCTCTCACCACTTAGCCACAATGGCCAGGGCCGTCTTTGTTTCTTTTTAATGTCCAATACAGTTTGCTTTTCTTTAGGCCATGTTGCTCACATATATGAGACACACATACTCTCGACTCTAAGTTTTGTATGATTTCTAATTAGTAATTTAGCATTATATTAACTCTTTTCCTTTTGTTTATATTTTAAGGTTAGGGTTACAATGATGTATTTTACCTTATATATATAATTTTAATTTATGCTGACTAGGTCTAGTAAATGCATGCATTTACCAGTCACCGAGAATAAGCAAATGGGCATGGCTGGGCACGGCTCAGAGCACATGGGAACATCACCAGCACATGTAAAAACTGCTGCAGAAAGTCACTCCACTGGCCAGCAGAACCATTTACCCACACACCATGTGGTGTGATCATGTCCTGATCATTTGTCCAACATTGTTTAGGAGCAGTGACGCTTGGATTTAAATATGTAGACTATAGTTGTAGATGAGTAATATGTATTTATGTTGGTAAAATTACTACAGTGGTTTTACAACATATGGACTATTTGCTAAAGTTTGTTAAAAATAACTGCGAATGAATCACAAAAAAATAACCTTTAATTATAAGCAAATCTTGGTTAAAAGCATATTACAATTAATGGGGTGTTAATCTTCACTCATGACATACAGACCAGAAGTTTTATCTGTTAAATCCCAAGTCTTTTAATTCAATGCCTGCAAATTGAGGGTTTCTGTATGTTGAGAAACCAATCACATCTTCCAGGCCATGTCACTACCATCTGCTATCAAAATTAGCTTAATAGTCAACTAATTGGCTTTCTTCTTTCTTTTTTCCTTCCTCCCTCCCTCTCTCCTTCCTCCTTTCCTCCCTCCCTCCCCTTTCTTCTTATTTACTTTCTTTTCATCAATTCTAGTCTTTTATTCAATGGTAAACACAGCGGGCCTATTAAAAGCTAAGTCAGATTGTGTTGTTCTTCTCAATAACTTCTAATTGCCTGATGCACTCAGAGTACATGCCTCCCACAGGCACCCCTACTGGGAATTGAACCCAAAACCTGGGCAGGTGTCATGACTTGGAATCAAACTCGCATTTTGGTGAAAGGAACAATGCTCCAACCAACTGAGCCACCTGGCCAGGGCTAACTAAATGTGTTCAGTTGAAAAGTTGCCTTCCATCAGCTGTGTTCAAAATAAAAACTATTTCATATTCAATAATTATAGACTTATTTTTGAAGTTTGGATCAAGAGGAATTGTATAATAATTGCTCTTGGCAAGATCCTCTCCTCCCTTTCTAATATGTTTTTATTAATTTTAGAAAGAGAGGAAGGGAGAGTGAGAGAGAGATAGGAACATCAATGATGAGAGAGAATCATCAATCAGCTGCCTCATGCATGCCCCCTACTAAGAATTGAGCCAACAACCCGGGCATGTGCCCTGACTGGGAATTGATCTGGTGACCTCTTGGTTCATGGTCTGATGCTCAACCACTGACATACACAGGCCAGGAACTCCCCCCGTTTTTCTTTAGATGTTTAGTGATAACCAGGAGAGTTATTTGTATAACTATATATATGTTATAATTTTATTTTAATCCTTACCTGGGGATATGTTCTTACTGATTTTAGAGAGAGGGGAGAGACACACACGCACATTGATGTGAGAGAGAAACATCCATCGGTTGCCTCCGGGTATGCTCCCTGTCCCGGAATTGAACCTGAAATCCAGGTATGTGCCTTGATGGGGAATGAAGCTGGCAACCTTTTTTGTGTACAGGAAGATGCTCCAATCAACTGAGCAACCTGATCAGGGCATTTTTTGTACATTTGTTAAGGTATATAATAATGATATTCATATGCATGCATTTATTCCATAAAAAAGTAATTACAGTTTTCTGTTGGTAAGTTTTGCTTTTTATATTAAGAACTAGTGGCCCAGTGCATGAAATTCATGCACATTTAAAGGGGGACCCAGAATCAAGTCCCCGCCCACCCACATGCACCTCAAAATCACTTGATACCTAGACCCGGCAGCCCCCTCCCCCCCATTGGGCTAGATCCAGACCTGGCCAGTCCCACCCTTGTCAATCCCTGCCAGGCAGGGGGCATAGCCTCAGGTCCCCTGGACCGGTGCCAGGACAGGGGCGTGGCCTGAGTTCCCCCAGATGGGATGGGGGCGTGCCTTGAGGTCCCCTGTCAATCTCCACAAGGGGGACATGGCCTGAAATCCCCTGTCAAGCCCCGCTGGGTGGGGGGCATGGCCTGAGGTCCCCCGTCAAGCCCCACTGGCAGCGGGGCGCAGCCTCAGGCCCCCATGAAGCTCTGCTGGGCAGGGGAAACAGCCTGAGTTCCCACAACCCAGCACTGGGGGTGCACCTTGACGTCGACTGTCAAGTCCCACCAGGCAGGGGGGTGCAGCCTTGGTACCCTGGCCCAGTGCTGGGGCGGGAGGTGCGGCCTGAGGTCCCCTGTCGAGTCCCACCTGGTGGGGGGTGCAGCCTGATGTCCCCGGCCTGATGCTGGGGTGGAGGGAGCAGCTGGAGGTCCCCTAGACCAGCACCGGGACTGGAAGCGCACCTTGAGGTCCCCCGTAAAGCCCTGCCAGGTGGGGGTCGCAACCTGAGGTTCCCCGTTCTGGTGCCAAGGCAGGAGGTACGGCCTGACACCTGGGTGGGGGGCATGGCCTGAGGTCCCCTGTCAAGCCCCACAGGAGCAGGGGAGGACGTAGCCTCAGGTCCCTCTGATTGCTTGTTAAGGCTCCTTAAGGGAACTTGGCCTCAGCTGTGGGTGCAGCCATCTTTGTGATGGAGTGATGGTCAATTAGCATATTCCCTCTTTATTAGATAGGATAGAGGCCTGGTGCATGACATTCATGCAAGAATAGCGTCCCTAGGCCTGGCTGGCAATCAGGGCCGATCCGGGCTTTCCTGCCCCAGCTGTTGGCTGCTAGCTGGGGCCTTCCTTTGTTCGATGCTGCCCCCTGCTACTTTGTTCTGCACTGGCCCCTGGTGGTCAGCACACATCATAGCAAGCGGTCGAACTACTGGTTGGTTGACCTTCCCAGGGGAAATTTGCATATTAGCCTTTTATTATATAGGTTTAGATACTAGCCTAAAAGTCTATGAAAGTTATCAAATAAGTTCATTTTCAAAGAAAATCATACCTAATTGGATAATTGCCATTTTCTAAATATATATATATATATATATATATATATATATATATATATATATATATATCCTATCTAATAAAAGAGTAATATGCAAATTGACTGTACCTCTGCTACACCCACAAGCCATGCCCACCAGCCAATAAGGAGCTAGTATGCAAATTAACGCAACCAAAAAAGCTGCGGCTACGGAGCGAGCAGTAGGCTTGGCTCCGCTCAAGGCTACAAAGTTTCAATTGTAGAAGATAAACCCCAGATACCAGGACCTCCACTTGGGTCACAGAGGGAGTGGCCAGCCTGCAAACCACCACAGGCCCCTCGCCCAGGCCGCCTCACACCCCAAGAGAAACCTCCTCCAATCTGGGACACCCTTCAGGGCAAACCAGCTGACCCCCACCCGTGCAGCAGGTCTCTATCCCATCTAATAAAAGAGTAATATGCAGATTGACCATCACTACAACACACAAGATGGCTGCCCCCATGTGGACAAAAGATGGCTGCCACAAGATGCCCAGTAGGGGAGGGCAGTAGGGAGGGACCAGGCCTGAAAGGGGAGGGCAGTTGTGGGGTACCAGGCCAGCAGGGGAGGGAAGTTAGGAGTGACCAGGCCTGTAGGGGAGGGCAGTTAGGGGCAAACAGGCTGTCAGGGGAGAAGTTGGGCATCAATCAGGCTGGTAGGGGAGTGGTTAGAGGGTGATCAGGCTGGCAGGCAGAAGCGGTTGTGGCAATCAGGAAGGCAGGCAGGCGAGCAGTTGGGAGCCAGCAGTCCTGGATTGTGAGAGGGATGTCCGACTGCCCGTTTAGGCCCAATCTCACCAGGATCGGGCTTAAACAGGCAGTTGGACGTCCCTCGAGGGTTCCCAGATTGGAGAGGGTGCAGGCTGGGCTGAGGGACACCCCCCTCCCCCGTGCACGAATTTCGTGCACCGGGCCTCTAATTATATATAGATAGATAGATAGATAGATAGATAGATAGATAGCCATGCAGGTATTTTATTTTTTTCTAATTTTTCCAGGATTATTGTGCATAATTGACATGTAACATTGTATATTTTGAAGGGATACAGTGTGTTTATTCAATATACTTTTGAGTTGTTAAATGATTACCACAGAATTCTTTGTTCACATTTCCGTTACATCACATGATTAACAATTCTTTCTTTGTGGTGAGAACATTTAGATCTATTCCATTAGCAACTTTCAAGTATATAATAAAGTATTGTTAACTATAATCACCATGCTCTACATAAGACAGGGTTTAATCATATATGACTTTTATTCTAATGATGCTGGCAATATGAAAGAGCAGCATGTCATACAAGAATATCTGCTCTGTACCCCCCACACCATAAGCCAGCACCTTATATGAGACGAAAAACAAAGATTACATGTCATAGGCAAAAGAAATCAGAATGAGTATGATGCAAATGTGATAAAAACGGGTAATACAGGCATGGGAAGTAGGCAAAGGAATGAAAATGGGTATAATGGTTACCGATTACAGGCAAGGCAGACTGGGACTCCATTGTTTCACCAACAAGTTGTTAATCTTTCCACTATAATAGGCAGTTAAAGAGGACTGACCACATTTCCAGGTTAACTTCCAAGTCCACGAGGGCTGGGGGGAACTCCCAGCCAGATGAGAATATGTTATCTCTAGTTTTTTTCTTTTTATTGATTAAGGTATTACATATGTGTCCATATCCCCCATCGCCGAATCCACCCCCCTCATGCCCTCACCCCCCTGGTGTCTATGTCCATTAGTTAGGCATATATGCATGCATACAAGTCCTTTGGTTGATCTCTTCCCCTTACCCCCACCCTCTCCAACCTTCACTCTGGGATTTGATGGTCTGATTGATGCTTGAATGTCCCTGGGGCTGTTTTTGTTCATCAGTTTATGTTGTCCATTGTATTTCATAAATTAGTGAGATCATGTGCTATTTATCTTTCTCTGACTGGCTTATATCACTTAGCATAATGCTCTCCAGTTCCATTCATGTTGTAACGAATGGTAAAAATTCCTTCTTTTTTAAAGCAGTGTACTATTTCATTGTGTAGATGTAGCACAGCTTTTTAATCCAATAATCTGCTGATGGGCCTAGGCTGTTTCCAAATCTTAGCTATGGTAAATTGTGCTGCTATCAACATAAGGGTGCATATGTCCTTTCTAATTGGTGTATCTAGTTTCTTGGTATATATTCCTAGAAGTGGGTTCAGTGGGTCAAATGAGGGTTCCATTTTTAATTTTTTTAAGGAAACTCCATACTGTTCTCCACAGTGGCTACACCAGTCTGTATTCCCATCAGTAGTGCACGAGGGTTCCTTTTTCTCCATATCCTCACCAGCATTTGTTGATTGTTGCTTTGTTGATGATAGCCATTCTGACAGGTGTGCGATGGTACTGCACTGTTGTTTTGATTTGCATCTCTCGGAAGATAGTGACTTTGAGCATGTTTTCATATGTCTATTAACCTTCTCTATGTCTTCTTTCGAAAAGTATCCATTTAGGTCCATTGCCCATTTTTTAATTGGGTTGTTTATCTTCCTTGTGTTAAGTTGTATGAGTTCCCTGTAAATGTTGGAGATTAAATCCTTATCTATGATAACATTGGCAAATATGTTCTCCCATGCAGTGGGATTTCTTATTGTTTTGTTGATGGTTTCTTTTGCTCTGCAAAACCTTTTTATTTTGATGTAGTCTGATTTGTTCATTTTCTCTTTCATTTCCATTGTCGTAGGAGCTGTATTGGTGAAGAAATTGCTTTGGCATATATCTGAGATTTTGCTGCCTGTGGATTCCTCTAGTATTTTTATGATTTCCCATCTTATGTTTAAGTCCTTTAACCATTTTGAGTTTATTTTTGTGTATGGGGTAAATTGGTGATCTAGTTTCAGATTTTTGCATGTATCTGTCCAATTTTCCCAGCACCATGTATTGAAGAGACTGTCTTGACTGCATTGTATGTTCATGCCTCCTTTGTCAAATATTAATTGAGCATAGTGACTTGGGTCAATTTCTGGGTTCTCTGTTCTGTTTCACCGGTCTATATGACCGTTCTTGTGCCAGTAGCAAGCAGATTTGGCAACAGTGGCTTTGTAATACAGCTTGAGATCCCACCTACTTTGTTCCTTTTTCTCAGGTTTGCTGCTCCTATCGGGGACATTTTTTAGTCCAGATGAAATTTGGAACGTTCATTCTAGGTCTGTGAAATATGTCATTGGTATTTTAATGGGGAATGCACTGAATCTATAGATGGCTTTGAGTAGTATAAACATTTTAATGACGTTGATTCTACCAATTCATTAACATGGTATGTTCTTCCATGTTTGTCTTCCTCTATCTCTTTCTTCAGTATCCTGTAGTTTTCTGAGTACAGTTCTTTTACCTCCTTAGTTAAGTTTATTCCTAGGTATCTTAATATTTTTTTTGTGCGATGGTAAATGGGATTGCTTTTTTAGTCACCCTTTCTGTAAGTTCACTATTAGTGAATAGAAATGCCATAGATTTCTTGGCATTAATTTTGTTTCCTGCTACATTGCCAAATTCATTTATTAAGTCTAATAATTTTTTGATGCAGTCTTTGGGGTTTTCTATGTACAGTATCATGTCATCTGCAAATAATGGCAGTTTTACATCTTTTCCAATTTGGATACCATTTATTTCTTCTTCTTGTCTAATTGCTATGCTAGCACTTCCAGAGCTATGTTGAATAGGAGTGGTGAAAGTGGGCATCCTTGTCTCCTTCCTGTCCTTAGGTGAAATGGTTTTAGTTTTTGCCCATGGAGTATGATGTTGGCTGTGGGTTTTTCATATAAGGCTTTTATTATGTTGAGGTACGATCCTTGTATTTTCATTTTGCTGAGGGTTTTTATCAAGAAAAGGTGTTGGATTTTCTCAAATGTTTTTTCTGCATCAATTGATATGACTGTGTGATTTTTATCTCTCAATTTGTTTATGTGATGAATGACATTTATTGATTTGAAGATATTGTAACATCCTTACATTCCTGGGATAAATCCTACTTGGTCATGATGTATAATCTTTCTGATGTAATGGTGGATGTGATTTGCTAGAATTTTGTTGAGGATTTTGGCATCTATGTTCATGAGGGATATTGGCCTGTAATTCTCTTTCATTGTGTTGTCTTTATCTGTTTTTGGTATTAGGGTGATGCTGGCTTCATAGAAGGAGCTTGGAAGTGTTCCTTCCTCTTGAATTTATTGGAATAGTCTGAGGAGGATAGGTTTTAGTTCTTCCTTGAATGTTTGGTAAAACTCCCCTGTGAAGCCGTCTGGCCCCGAGCTTTTGTTTGCTGGAAGCTTTTTGATGACTGCTTCAATTTCTTCCATAGTTATCAGCCTATTGAGATTTTTAGATTCTTCCTGATTGAGTTTTGGAAGGTTGTATTTTTCTAAGAATATGTCCATTTCCTCCAGGTTGTCCAGTTTGTTGGAGTAGAGTTGTTCATAATATTTTTTTAACAATCCATTGAATTTCTGTGGGGTCAGTTGTTATTTTGCCTCTTTCATTTCTGATTTTGTTTATTTGGGTCCTCTCTCTTTGCTTCTTGGTAAGCCTGGTTTACCCCAAGTTTTCTCCTGGAATTGAATTTCTCTTGCTGAGCAATGGTCTTTTCAGCTGTTTCTCCAGGAGAAGTTTGGTGCTGACCTCTGCTAGACTCTCCTTAGTCCTGGGAAAACTGTAAACAACAAATGCTTAGTATTTTATTTTTCCTTAAGTGACTTATAATTTTTTAAAGTAGCCATCAATCTTGTTTAAGCTTTCAAAGAACCAGCTCTTGGTTTCATTGATCTTTTGTATTGTTTATTTATTTATTTATTTATTCTTCTCTATGCCATTCATTTCTGCTCTGATCTTTATTATCTCCTTCCTTCTGCTCATTCTGGGCTTTTCTTGTTGCTCTCTTTCTAATCTTTTGAGTTGTAGAGTTAAATGATTTACTACCATTTTTCTTGTTTTTTGAGATAGGCCTGTAGAGCTATAAACGTCCATCTCAGGACTGCTTTCATTGTGTCCCATAGATTTTGGATTGTTGTGTTTTTATTGTCATTAGTTTCCAGGATGTTTTTAATTTCTTCTTTGATCTCATTGGTAACCAATCATTGTTTAATAGCATGTTATTGAGCTTCCAAGTGTTTGAGTTTTTTGGGTTGTTTTTATTGTAGTTTATTTCTAATATTATGCCATTGTGTTCTGAGAAGATGCTTGGTATGATTTCAGTCTTCTTGAATTTGGGGAGACTTTGCTTGTGACCCAATATGTGGTCTATTTTTCAAAATGTGCCATGTGCACTTGAGAAGAACGTGCATTCCGCGGCTTTGGGGTGAAATGTTCTGAAGATGTCAATTAAGTCCATCTGATCTAGTGAGTCATTTAGGATTGCTGTTTCTTTGCTGATTTTTTGTATAGAGGATTTATTCGGTGATGTCAGTGGTGTATTAAAGTCCCCTACTATCATTGAATTTTTGTCAATCTCTCCCTTGATATTTTCCAGAAGTTTTTTTATGTATTTGGGTGCTCCTGCGTTGGGTGCATATATGTTTATCAGGGTTATATCCTGTTGTTGTATCAATCCCTTTAGTACTATGAAGTGGCCTTCCTCTTGTTATGCCCTTCACTTTGAGGTCTATTTTGTCAGGTGTAAGTATTGCTACCCCAGATTTTTTTTTCATTTCCATTTCCCTGAAAGATATTTTTCCATCCCTTCACTTTCAGTCTGTGTCAGTCCCTTGTTCTGAGGTGGGTCTCTTATAGACAGCATATATATGGGTTGTGTTTTTTTTTTTTTTTTTCCATTCAGTCACTCGATGTCTTTTGATTGAAGCATTTAGTCCATTTACGTTTAAAGTTATTATTGAAAGATACTTGTTTGTAGTCCTATCTATTTTTGTGCCTATATTCTTTCTTACCTATATATTTCTTCTTTTTACAGCATTCCCTTTAGCATTTCTTGCATTGCTGGTTTGGTAGTAATAAACTCCCTTAGCCTTTCCTTTTGTCTGCAAAGCTCCTGATTTCCCCTTCAATTTTAATTGATATTCTTGCTGGATAGTGTATTCTTGGATTCAGTTCTTTGCTTTGCAACACTTTGTATACCTCCTTCCATTCCCTTCTAGTTTGATGTGTTTCTGTTGAGAAACCATTTAATAATGTGATGGGGGATCCTTTGAAGGTAACTCTTTGTCTCTCTCTTGCAGCATTTAAGATTTTCTTTGTCGTGAACATTTGCCATTGTAATTATGATGTGTCTTGGTGTGGGTCTTTTGGGATTCATCTTGCTTGGGATTTGCTTTACTTGTGTAATTTTTTTCTTCCCCATATCTGGGAAGTTTTCTGTCATTATTTCTTCAAATACATTTTCTAGTCCTTGCTACTCTTCTTGTGCTTCTGGCAGCCCTATTATACGTATGTTATTTCCTTTTGCATTGTCCCAAAGCTCCCTTAGGCTCTCCTCCTGCTTTTTAATTTTTTTCTCCAGTTGCTCTTCAGATTGAGCTTATTTCTCTACCATATCTTTTAACTCACTAATTCGGTCCTCTTCTTCTTCTAGTGTACTATTGAAACTTTCCATTGTGTTTTCGATTGTAGCTATATCATTTCTTCCTGATTTTTGCATAGGTTGTTGATTTTCTCATCCATCTGGTGAATGAATTGTACAATCATTACTCTGAATTCTTTTTCTGTCATGTTGCATGCTTCAATTTCACTAATTTCCTTTCTTGGTGACTCCTCGTTTTCTTTTCTCTGGGGATTGTGTTGTCTCCCCATTATGACTATCACCAGAAAATGCAAACATCAAGATCCATGGGCCTGGGCTGTATGCAGTGGGAGCTTGGCACCACCCAAGTGTCACTGAATAGTTCTGACACTAAGATTTGTGGCTGCTGTGGGTTGTTACGAATGAGACTCACCCAGAGTCAGCATTACCAGCACTCAGTGTGGCCACGTGTGTGCACCTAGAATCAGAGACCCCACCTTGACTGTGCTGAAACAGAGACCCTGCTGGTGTGTGCTGAAATCAGATCCTCCTAGCACATGCCAGGAGTCAGAGTTGCCCTGTGCCTGCACCAAGGGAGTATCTGAATCTCTGTTACTTCGTGTGGCCTTGCACTGATAATCAGGGTCCCTATGTGCGAATGAACCAAGAATTGGAGTCACTGGCTCTTAGTGTGCCTGGTAATCAGGGATCCCAGGTGCACGTGGTAAGAAACAGAGTCAAGTCACTGGTGCTTAGTGTTGCCTCCCGCCAGGATAATCAGTGTCCCAGTCAGCTTGGGGACTGGGTTGCACAGTAGCACTGTATCAGCAGGAGGTCTTCTCCTGAGCTGTAGAAAACAGACTTCTGTGTGTGCTTGCTGCCCTATGTGGGCTTTGGGTTTGGTTGCCTGATTGCGTTTCGGGAAACAGATTCCCAGTGTCCACACACACCCAGGCTCAAATTCCTGTAGCAGTGCTGTGGCCCGTGTGAGGGGCAGGTAGGTCTATCTGTTACTATTGTGCTGCCCGCAAGCCTGCAGGGAGGGAGATAGCCTCTGTGACTCACAGAAACCTACGGCCAAGATGTCTGGATTCTTGGCGTCTGTGGGTCTGAAGCTGCGGTTGTAGGTCTCTGTACCCAGTGGCTGCAGGGTCCTGGTTTGTGTCTGAGACCAGACTAGGTGGTGCTGAGGGCAGGATCCTAGTCTCAAGTAGCTCTGTTTCTCAAGATGGCATGGTTTCTATGCCTATGCTGGGCACCCCAGAGTGTCCGTGTTGGGAGCTGGGCTCCGCTGTCTAAGACTGCCCAGTTTGGCAGCCCCTTGGAAGACCTGCAGAATCTAACTGTCCCTAACTCATACACACACACAAACCACATGTCCACACACTCCTCTATCACTCCCTCACACTCTCACAATCTATCCCTCCCTACCTTCCTGCTGGTCGCCATCTTCCTTCTCCCCCTGTCTCTCTCTTGCAGCCTTTAATATTCTCTCTTTGTCCTGAACAATTGCCATTGTAATTATGATGTGTCTTGGTGTGGGTCTTTTTGGGTTCATCTTGTTAGGGACTCTCTGTGACTGTGTGACTTTTTTCTTCCCCACATCAGGGAAGTTTTCTGACATTAGTTCTTCAAATAAGTTTTCTAACACTTGTTTCTCTTCCTGTTGTTCTGGCACCCTTATTATTCATATTTTGTTTTGTTTCATGTCCCAAAGCTCCCTTAGGCTCTCCTCCTGTCTTTAAATTTCTTTCTCCAATTGCAGTTCAGGTTGGGTGTATTTTGTCTCCCTGTCTTCTAATTCACTAATTCAGTCCCCCGGTTCTCCCAGTCTACTGTTGAAACTTTCCATGGTGTTTTTTATTGCAGACATATCACTCTTTATTTTTCTTGATTATTACTAAGTTGATGATTTTTTTATCCTTCTGGTTTATGAACTGTATGACCCTTATTCTGAAATCTTTTTCTGAAAAATCACATGCCTCTGTTTCACTTAGCTGCGGGGATGGTCTGCTCACTCAGAAGCTGCTCCTTGTATGGGGGAAGGCTGCTTGCGTGACTGCTGCTCTTTGGATGGGGGTAGGCTGTTTGCAAACACTATGTTTTCTTTAATCAGAACAAAACAATCATGGTTAACACTGCATGATTAATATTTCTTATAACCATCGCTAGTCTCTACTATTCTATTTCTGCCCCTAGCAGTAGGATTTCCTTTTTTCTCAGACTTGAGAAAATGCCACTGTATGTGTGTATGTGTGTGTACACACATATACTATATATATATATATATATATATATATATATATATATATATATATACATATATACACACACACACACACACACACATACACATATGTATATTTATATATACATGCACATTCACATACATAGTACACACATATATATGAACTTATATACAAACATATATATATACACATACCACATCCTCTTTATTTGTTTATCCATTGGTGAGCACTTAGTTTATATATCTTTCTATTGTGAATAAGGTTGCAGTGAATATGGGAGTGCAGTTATCTCTTTGAGGTGGTGATAAAAAATGTATGACTGTTCTATAAATGTTTGTTATGTCCATTTGGTCTAATGTTTGGTTCAAGTTTAATATTTCCTAATTGATTTTGTGTCTAGATCATATATTCATTGCTGAAAGTGTAGTATTGATGGCCCCTGCTCTTATTGTCTTGTTGTCTACTTTATCTATAGTTCTGTTAGTATTTGTTTAATATTTTTAAGGGAACCAATGTCGGGTGCATACTTATTTACAATAGTTATATGTTCTTTATGAAGTGATCCCCTTATAAAGACCTTCCTTGTTTTTTGTTACAGTTTTTGGCTTAAATTCTGTTTTGTCTGATATAGTATTTTTACAGCTGTTCTCTTTTGCATTCCACTTACAAAGAATACTTTTTCCGTCTATTCACATTGAGCCTTTAAGTGTCTTTAAGAATGAATTGTGCCCTGGCCTGTATGGCTCAGTTGGTTGGAGTGCATCAAATAGACCTTCAAACCTCAGAGGGAAGGCGAGGGGGGTGGGGAGAGGGCGGGTAAGAGATCAACCAAATGACTTGTATCCGTGCATATGAGCATGACCAATGGACACAGACAATAGGGGGTGGGGGCATGTGCTGGGGGGCAGAGCCGACAGGTGAGCAGTGGTCAATGGGGAAAAAAGGAGACATAAATAATCTTTCAACAATAAAGAATTTTTTTTAAGAAAGAATGAATTGAGTCCTGGCCTGTGTGGTTCAGTTGGTTGGAGCGCCATACCTTATGCAAGAAGTTAATGGGTGTGATTCCCAGTTAAGGAATATACCTAGGTTGATGGTTTGATCTCCTGTCAGGGTATATATGGGAGGCAAGCAATCAGTGTTCTCTCTCACATTGATGTTTCTCTGTCTGTCTGTCTTTCTCTCTTTCTATTCCCCTCTTTCTAAAACCAAGGAGCATATGCTCAGGTGAGCATTAAAAATTTTAAAGAAAATGAATGAATTGAGTTTCTTGTAGGCAGCATATAGTTGTTTCTTATTATAATCCATAAAGACATTCTATGCCTTTTTTCTCTTTTATTGGATTTACTGAGGTGACTCTGGTTAACAAAATTATACAGGTTTCAGGTGCACAATTCTACAACACAGCTTCTGTACACTGCATTGTATGTTCACTACCCCAAGTCATTCTATGCCTTTTGATTGGTGAATTCAATCCATTTATAAAGTAACTAGAGGCCTGGTGAATGAAATTCATTCATTGCAGGGAGGGGAGGATCCCTCAAGTTCGGCCTGTACCCTCTCCAATCTGGGACCCATTAGGGGATGTCCAACTGCCGATTTAAGCCCAATCCCACAGGAATTGGACCTAAATCAGCAGGTGGACAACCCTCTAGCTATCTGGGACCACTGGCTCCTAACTACTCACCGGCCTGCCTGCCTGATCGCCCCTAACCACTCTGCCTGCCTGCCTGATGCCCCTAACTGATCCCCTGCCTGCCTGATCACCCCTACCTGCCCTCCCCTGTCAGCCTGGTCGCCCCTAAGTGCCTCTGCCTCAGCCCCTGCCACCATGGCTTTGTCTGGAAGGACCTCCAGAAGGCTCTCCAGAAGATGTCTTATCTAATTAGCATATTACCCTTTTATTAGTATAGATTATTGACAGGTAAGAATTCACTAATGCTATCATGTTTTCCAGCTGTGTTGTAGTTCCATTATTCCATTCTTCCTCTCTTGCTACCTTCCTTTGGAATTGAAGATTTTCCATAGTGTGCTTTGATTCCTGCTCTTATCTTTTGTGAATCTGCTGGAGGTTTGCCTTTGTGGTTACCATATGGTTTACATAAGACATCATATAATTATAACAGGCTATCTTATGTCCATCACAGCTTTGGTTATATTTAACTGCAGATTTACCTTAGAAGAAGAAAAAAAGAAGAGACAAAAAGTTGATCGGTTATATGAAAAAAATAGGGTGCAGTTAAGAAAAAAAGAAGAGCACTCTATTAAAGAAGTTGAAATGAACGCATATCTTGAAACCACCATTAGAACACGAGACATTGTATCAGAGATTGTAAGAGAGAATGAGGTAAATTTATCCTTGGTAAGAATTTCTCATTTCTTACATTATTTTATCAATATTTATATCCCTTTGATTTTAATGTATATTATTATATTTAAAACAAATCAAACGATGTTTTCTCATTCAAAATGTGAATTATGACACTTGTGACTAAAATTATTAATTTATAACTATCCTTGGCATCTAACGGATACTCTGTATTTGCTTTCTAAATGAAGAAATGGAAAGTAAATTGAGCTTAAACATTAACATAAATGTTAATTTTGTCTCTTAAAAATGTTAACATACAGTTTAAATTGCCTTGACGCTGTGATGTAACTACTCAAATGTTCATAAAGAAATTTTATTTCAGAATACTGTATTTTTGCTATATGACATATGTGGCTATCTCTTAAAATTTGACTTTTTCATGGAGAGGAAAGATCCTTGTGCTTAAACAAGCCACTTCCTTTTCATAGTTTTTTAAGGGACTGTTCTTAAGCTTTGGTTATATTTTTTAATGGTATGAGATCAAAATCCAAATGAAATGTGTTCCTAGGTTGTAGAAGAGCAAAATTACCCTCAGAGCCAACTTTCTCAAGAGCAGAACGCCACAATATTACAAGATGGAATTCTGACCAAACATCATTGCAAACCAAAGGAGATAGAAATAAGTCACAAGAAAATGAATTCTGAGGTAGTTTATTTAAACATTTTCAAGTGTGTGTCAGTATGTGTGAGTGTGTACATATTTAAGAAACCAATACTGTACATATGGAAACTATAGAGGATTTAAAAAGGACGTGTGCGCACGTGTGTGTGTGCGTGTGCGTGTGTGTGTGTGTGTGTGTGTGTGTGTGTTAGGGGTGACATTTTGGGTCCATTGGATAAAACTAGTGGCCCGGTGCATGAAATTCATACACGTTAAATGGGAATTAATTAGCCCTAACCAGTTTGGCTCAGTGGATAGAGCGTCAGCCTGTGGACTAAAGGGTCCCAGGTTCGATTCCGGTCAAGGGTATGTACCTTGGTTGCTGGCACATTCCCAGTGGTGGGTGTGCAGGAGGCAGCTGATCGATGTCTCTCTCTCATCGATGTTTCAAGCTCTCTATCCCTCTCCCTTCCTCTCTGTAAAAAAAAATCATCAATAAAATATATTTTTTATAAAAGGGGAATTAATTAGAGGAAATATTTTAATACTAGAGGCCCGGTGCATGAAATATCTTCATGCATGGAGAGGGGGTCCCCTCAGCGCAGCCTGCACTCTCTCCAATCCGGGACCCCTTGGTGGGTGAGCGACTGCTGGTTGAGATCAGCAGTCAGAGATCCTCTCACAATCCTGGACTGCTGGCTCCTAATCGCTCCCCTGCCTGGTCGCCCCTAACTGCCCCACCTTGCCAGCCTGGTCACTCCTAGCTGACCCCACTGCCAGCCAGCTCACTCCCAACTTCCCCCTTGCTGCTGGCCTGGTCACTCTTAACTGCCCCACCCCCACCCTGCTGGCCTCATCACCCTTGACTGCCCCCCTGCCGGCCTGCCCCCCCCCCAACTGTTCCTCTCTGCAAGCCTAGTCACCTACAACTGGCCCCACCTGCTGGCCTGGTTGCCCCCAACTGCACCCCCTGCTGGCCTGGTCAACTCTTACTGCCCCCCCCTACTGACCTGGTCACCCCGTGCAGCATGCTTGTTCAGTCATTTGGTCGTCCCTCACTAACCCCCCTGCAAGCCTGGTCGCCCCATGCAAGCTGATTGTTCAGTCATTTGGTCGTCTTTTGGGCTGGCCTTGGGTGGCTGGGTGGCTAGCATCCCAGGATTGCCTGTGCCTCAGGCTGGCCCTGGGTGGCTAGGGGGCTGAGGAGACTGGGGGACTCTAGAGGCAGGCCTGCGAAGTGACTGGATACTCCTGGGGGATGAGGGGACTGGGCACTGCCATCTTGTGGCTGTGGGCGCTGTCATCTTTGAGGGGCGGGGCAGTCAATTACCATATTCCCTCCTAATTGGCTGTGGGTGCTGCCATCTTTTGTGAGGGTGTGGAGTTCAATTAGCATATTCCCTCTTTATTAGATAAGATTGCTATTTGCCCTTTCTCTATAATAGAAGTGTCCGGCCGACCCCACCACCATTGGGCGAAACCATCACCCAGCTGGCCCCACCCCGGGCAAGCCCTGCCAGGGAAGGGGACACAGCCTCACGTCCTGCTGCCGGCCCAAGGGTTGCAGCCTCAGGTCCCCTGGTCCTGTCCCACACCACACAGCCTCACCCAGACCCATCGCACCGTGAGAACCCAGAACCACCTCACTGCGGGCCCCATCAATGCACCTCCTAGTGCCCAGTCGTTTGTTTTTTACAGATGAAAATATAGTCATGCATTTAAGCATGCACATTAATTTTCAATGCCTGATTTGTCTACATTCTCTAAATTGCATTATAAATATGATCTTCAACCAGATAGCATCATAATGCCAAGTTCCTTATATAATGACACATACCATTCTCTTCACTCAGTATGCTCCATTTGAATGGATTAAATGTATGTGACTCACATGAAAGGCACTGCTGCTTGCTCTTAATAGAGGAAGCATTAGCTCATTACCTAATGCCATAAAGTGGTTTAAATGGCATATACTGACCTGAAGAACAGAAGGACAAATACCAAAAAAAACCCCACAAAGTTCAGTGCTGTGGATGGCAGAATCCTCTCCCTTTCCCTTTGTGTTTTTCCGCTTTTCCCACGAACCTATTTGCACTCTGCCTCAAAATCAACACAGAAGACAATATCAGATGCTGTAATCTGCATTTTATAGTGCCATTTGAGTACAAAGTGGTGTTTTTCAATCTTTACTTTTTTTTTTTAATCAATGCAGCACAAACTTGCTCCCAACATTCCAGGAGCCAGCCAACATGGCTGTTTGGACATACCTTTGCTAGGTGCTATCAGGCTTCAGGGCTGCAGCAGGGAACATGCGAGATGTTGCTGGAAACCATCAGCTCTCCTCTCTACATAGCAGGAGTCTTTTCATTATAAAATGGAAAGCAGCAGCCATTTTCCATTACCCCCATCCCCAGCCCTCCTTGCCCGGGGGTGTAGGAAGGCGCTGGGAGGATATTTACTCTCAGCTCTTTGATTTCTCTTATTTAACTGAGCCCAGTGACAGCTGCTTCTCTGAGGACAATGCCAGCTGCTCAGAGCTAGCCGCACCTGGAAGGCAAGAGGCAGAGCTGACCAGGGGCTTTGACCAAGCCTGAGCTTGCAGGTCATAGCAACCTTGGCAGGCCAGCTGCTCCTGAAGATTCTAGGCCCCTGCCAGCTCCTCACCCCAGCTCCCTGCTCTCCCCCTTTCACCCCCAGGCGCCACCGGCTTGGTGTGCTCCAAGGCTTGGTGTGCAGATGCCAGGGTTGCAGGTTCAAGATGCTCTACCTCTTCCTGGCACTTTGAGCCATAAGCGCCCGCAGGGACCTTTCCACTCGGTCTTGGTCTTTGGTCACTGCTGAGATTTTCTGGACTCTCTAGGCCAGGGACAGCCAGGACCTTTGCCTCTGACTAACACCGTGCCTGCAGCCTGCCTGGGGTACACCCAGCCCCAGGAAAGTGTGGGGGCGTGGATGGCCTGGGGAAGGGGCCATGGGGGGATGAGGGGTTGGCTAGCTGCCCACCCTCAATTGGGGTGGGAGAGGCTGATCAGGGATGGGGCTGGGGGAGGACCTGGGCAGGGCAGCCATCTTGTGATGCTGTTATGACCCAAGGGTCAATTTGCATATTACCTCTTTATTACATAGGATGATATTGTTAATTCAAATCCAATTGTCTCTCACAGATAAGTAGTGACATTCACAATAGCCTAATTCAAAGGGGAAGCTTTTAATATTTTCTGTTGTTCATGATCTCAAATGTATTGTTACTAACAACAGATGTTCCAAATTTTGGCAGTGATTTTATTTCCTTGATATATCAATAGAGAGGTTAGTTTTCAATTCCATTGATGGAATGAAAGAGGGTATAACTGGTTCAGAGATGGCATTTTAGATGTTATTCTTCTACTTTTGAGAAAAGTAACAATTTGTTCCTAATAGTATCCCATTTTAATACAAGGGTCTTCTGAAGAGAGTGACAGGCCATAATATATACTTAAGTGACAACTTATTGGTAGGTATTTTATTCCTAGTAAAGTAGTTCAGTGTATTTCCCCCCATTTCACAATTATTACTACTTTAAACATCATGAACAAGAAATAAAAGTTATTGCATTTCTGCAGCAACAAAAAATCTCATGATTTTCTAAGAAAGCTCTGTAACTTTTATCTTATTCACCATTAATTTTTTTTTTTAAACATGGGCTTCTTTTGTGTTTCTATATCCACACTGGAGAAGAACTATGGATTGGAGCAAGAGCACAAATTGTGGATTCTGGAAACCTGGGGAAAACTCTAAACTCACTTATCTTTTTAACCCTTCCATTCCAGATTGTGATAACTGAATGAGTTCATTGATGGATGTAGAAGTGCTTAGGAAAATGCTTTGTTATCAGTTATTAGTAGAGGTAGTTTTTGTAACTAACCATGAAAGTATTAGAAAAGTAGAATATCTATGGGTTAATATTGGGGGGAAATTTTAGGAAATTTAGTTTATCCTAATATAAGCATGGTTAATACTCTTACTGTGGAGTAGCTAAATGTTCAATCTGTAATCTCAATTTGTAAGTGTAATTAGAGTTATTAATCTTTTACTTAAATACATTCTTGGCTTGTGATGATTTAGAAAAACCATTTCTAATTATAAAACTTAAAATTCTCTTGTGATTTTTTTCACTTCAAAAATTCATCATATTATGTTAAACTAGAGGCCTGGTGCATGAAATTTGTGCATGGGGGAGTGTGCGTCTCACAGCCCAGCTTGTCCTTTCTAATCTGGGACCCCTTGAGGGATGTTCGACTGCCCACTGGGATCGGGCCTAAACGGGCAGTTGGACATCCCTCTAACAATACAGGACTGCTGGCTCTCAACCGCTCACCTGCCTGCCTGCTAGATTGCCCCTAACCGCTTCGGCCTGCCAGCCTGATCACCCCCTAACCACTCCCCTGCCATCCTGATTGGCACCTAACTGCTCCCCTGCAGACCTGTTTGCCCCTAACTGTCCTCCCCTATAGGCCTGGTCACCCCTAACTTCCCTCCCCTGCAGGCCTGGTGACCTCTAACTGCCCTTCCCTGCAGACCTGGCCACCCCCAACTGCCCTCCACTGCTGGCCTGGTACCCACAACTTCCCTCCCTTTCAGACCTGGTCCCTCCCAACTGCCCTCTCCTGCCGGCCATCTTGGGGTGGCCATCTTGTGTCCACATGGGGGTGGCCATGTTGTGTATTGGAGTGATGGTCAATTTGCATATTACCTGTTTATTTTATAGGATTTTCAAACTTTGGAGAATTTATGCTTGTATAAAGTTAGAGGTTTGGATTCAACTGTATTTTTTCCAGTGGGATATCCACTTATTGCAACTTTTTATTGTAAACATAGGTTATTCTTTAGTTTCAGAGGCTATTGTGATATGTCATTTCAATGTTTTAGCTAAAAGTCTCCTTTGTGTTACTTAGGTTTCTGAGAGTTCTGACAAAGAACAAAGTCTATTTTGTGAAAATCGCGTGTTGTTGGATGAAATTGCCAAGCTAAGACTGGAAATAGATGCAGTAAAAATTCAGACCCAGGAAATGGGAAAAAAATATTTTGAAGACATTGCAATTGTCAAAGAAAAGAATGACCTTCTTCATAAGACAATAAGAGAAACAGCATTTCAACACAATGCGCAGCTTGACATTCTGAGAGCTGAGAATACAATGCTAAACAGTAAACTGGAGAATGAACAACAAAACAGAGGAAGACTGGAAGCAGAAGTTGAGTCATACCGGTCTAGACTGGCTACCGCTGTACAGGATCACGAGCATTGTCAGACATCAAAAAGAGATCTACAACTTGCTTTCCAGAAAGCAAGAGATGAATGGTTTTGTTTTCGGGACAAAATAAATTTTGATATGTCTAACCTAAAACATAACAATGAGATTCTTTCTCAACAACTTTCTAAAATGGAAAGTAAAAGCAATAACTTAGAAATTGAGCTTCATCGCACAAGAGAAGCTCTCAAAGAAAGGACATTGGTTTTAGAAAGAGACCTCAGTCAAAAACAGTGTCAAAAGGAGGAAACTGAACACATGTATCAAGAGGAACAAGGCAAAGTGGATAAAGACATTGGGAAGCAGGAGTCCTTACAGGAGAAGCTATCTCGCCTACAGGGTGAAAATATGCTGCTTCACCAGCAACTGGATCAGGCTCACAGCAAAGCTGACAGGGAAGAAAACACAGCAATTACCATCCAAGATCAGATTCAGGATAAAATAAGTATATTTAAAGCTGAAAGTGTAAAGGAAATTCTTAAGCTGAAGGAAAGTAATAATGAGTTAATCAACGAATGGCATCATTTTAAAGAAAGAATATACCAGTATGAAAATGATAATGCAGAAAGAGATGTAAGTATCCAGACAAATAAATATTTTACAGGTCTCCTAAGAGAAAATTCAAAGTAACATTTGATGATGGATAAATGTTGAATCTAGTTGAATATTAAAAACGTATAGATTATAAATATGTTTGCTCTCTATCAGCTTAAAAGCAGACATTTTATCCAGCAAATGGACATTGGACTTAAGAGGTTTTTGGTGTCTTTTTTTTTTTTTTCGGAGTACTTATTACCCTTATTTTTTAAAATATATTTTATTGATTTTTTACAGAGAAGAAGGGAGAGGGATAGAGAGTTAGAAACATCGATAAACTGCCTCCTGCACACCTCCCACTGGGGATGTGCCCGTAACCAAGGTACATGCCCTTGACAGGAATCGAACCTGGGACCTTTCAGTATGCAGGCCTGTGCTCTATCCACTGAGCCAAACCAGTCAGGGCATCACCCTTATTTTTAATATAATTTATTTAATTATAAGTTTATAGAATTCATTTTTAATAATGGCTGCAAATTTTCTGAAAATGTAACCACAAGGTCTGACTGAGCAGGCTCTGGCCCTCATGCTTCATTGCTACCATATCCCCAGTGTTTACTACTCAAAAGGTGTGCAATGCATTTGTGTGGGAACAAAGTATAACCCTGTAGTGACTTCACTGCTAAGAATCTGCTATTCCAGAGGCAATCTAGACTCTCCTGTAAAAAGATTTTCTTACAGATGGAAATTTTGAAAGCTACAGAAAATACGACCATCTATCCTAGAACACATTATCTTTAAAAGGGTGTGGGTTTTTCATTCTTAGTATAAGCTCAAATGTAAGAAACTGTCTGATAAATCCTCCTTGACGTATTTCTTCCACAAAAACTCTTGGGCCCTGGGAAGTTAATTTGAAATCCGTCAACAGTCTGATTTGCTTTAGCACCCCGTGTGGCATTATTCCCAGGGTGTTCCTTAGTTCTGGCTCCGGCTCTGGAAAAACAGAGCCCAACCAGTACCTCCAGGCCCCAGAGGGCACTGAGCTGGTACTGAGAACCGCTGGGAACTCTCACTCCCTGGGTTTATTCAGGCTCCGTTTGGGTCCTCTTTCTTTCTTTTTCTTTTTTGTTTATTATTCCTTATCAGAGGATATTTTTTTCCCATTGCTTTTTAGAGAGAGTAGAAGGCAGGGAGGATGGGGGGAGAGAGAGAGAGAAAGAGAGAAACATTGATGTGAGAGAGACACATTGGTTGCTTCCCACATGTGCAGCAACTGGGGCCAGGAATTGAACCTGCAACCCAGGTATGTGCCCTTGACTGGGAATCAAACTCGTGACCCTTCGGTGTGTCGGCAGACACTAACCACTGAGACCGGCCAGGGAAGGGTCCTCTTCCTTAATTCTATTTCTATTTTTTTTTCACATTGCTATTGCTACCCTCCCTTAAGCTTCTTCCTCTGGACTTGAGTCCTCCTTGGTTCCCTATAGATTCCTTTTCCTAAAGCTGGTTTTGGTCCTTGGCTTCCCACCATCCACCCCACCTAATCACTAAAGATCCCTACCTAGAACTATGCCAGACTACCTGAATGCTCATCTCTACTTACTTTCTTCATGACTAAGCATAAAGTAACCAGCACCTGCAGTGTCCTTCCGACCACGCTGCATCTCTATGCCTTTGACAAGCACAAGCATGTCCCAGTGGCTCCTTGAAGAATGCAGATGTTTATCTTCGCAGACTCTCCTTATCTCTCTATCTGATCAGTGTTCTCCAAAGGTCTCTGGCATCATGTTCCTTCCTCTCTATTTCCATCACCAGCATCTTGTCCCAGTTTCTGGTCATGTCACACCTGAACACCACCAGTTGCTCAGGTTAGACAAACCATGAGCTGTGGGCCAAATCCAACCATCCCCCCAGAGCCCTACAGCTCAGGCTGCCACAATGCCTGCTTCCTGCTAACCCCGGTGAGCGTCTGATCTGGGTACAGGGCTCCTTGGGGTGATGTGTAAAGTAGGAATTTCCAGTGTGCCACTAAGGCTTCCAACAGTGAGTCTGGTGAGGTAGTTAGGGACGCGGGAGGGGGAGGCTCATAGATAAGTGATGCATGCAGCTGCCATCAGCTCACCCTCCGCCTCATGCTGCTGTGTTCACCTGGCACCTGAGTGCCCTGGCCGGCCCTGACCACAGCCCAGCAGCCCCGCAGCATTCAGCAGAGGCCACTGCACGGAGCAGGCAGCCCTGGCAGCAGGCAGGCTGTGCCTGAGAGGTGTTTTGTTTTGAGTAAAGACAGTGAATTGCCCATGAAACTTTAAGAGGTTAAGTTATAGATTGTTAATAGATACAGATTGATATTAATAAGTTAGTTTTATACTGACATAATAATAATTTTAATTTTTCTATCACCACATTTTAATACCGTTAGAAAGCAAGGAAGTGGAACTGCTCTACCTAAACTGAGTATTTTGAAATTTAGATTCAATTAAGTTCAGATTTCCCAGATGAACTGAAGTGTAGATGCTGTATCTCATAGTTTCTTCCCTCAGTAGCATCTGATACATTTCAGTTGGTATAAGGTTATTTTTATTTATGCCAATTTGAATTAAATTTCAAAATATTTCAGACGCAAGTAATATATTCATATGACCTCTCAACCCTTTTAAAGGCACCTAGTTAGCTTTAAATCATAATTTGAGACAAATGTGATGAGTTTTAGCAACTCTACTTGATTGAATCTTTCCACTACTAGTTCCAATTTTCTTTGAATATTTTACAAATAATTTGCTCATATTTCTCATTTCAAGACGTAATTACTATCATTTGGAGATAACTTTGTCCAAGACAGAGCGAATTGTAGCTCTCTGTGATTTACTCATTTGGCATTGGATCTCCATTTCAGACTAGAGAGGAGTGGCAGGGTTTATGTGTAGCAGGGAGGCAGGTGAAGCCCTGATTAGCTAGGGCCTTGAAGGCCATTGGAATGACTTCAGTTTCCTTCTATGATAGGAACCTATTGGGAGGATTTGAGCAGGGGGTTGAATTTGTAATGTTAATTAAAGCCTCTAGTTGAAAATAAATAAAAAGAGAAAATGTTCCACAATATTGAATTTACTACCACTTGACCCACCCACGTGCTCTATTCTCTTTGAGACATCAGTAGATGTAAAGCTTTGAGATTCATTCTTCAGGGGGTGGGGGCAGAGAGTGGGGCTGAGTCAGCTGTCTAAATAACCTAATACTTATTAGGCAGAAGGATTATATTTTCTGTGTCTTTAACCTGATAAAGCAAAAGCAAACAGGAGTATGTCCATATGAGGAAAAGAAGGTGAATCAATGTAAATGGTGATATTTTTCCAGTTATCATACCTAACAGACAAACATGTAAGTTGACCATACCTCTGCTACACCCACAGCCAATCAGAGTGAGTATGCAAATTAAACCAACAAAGCCGGAGGTTAATTTGCATACATAGGCACCCAGCAGCCTGGGTCCCGGGAACTTTCTCAGCACCCAGGTCACTGCGAGGTAGGCGCCCCCCCCTCCCTTCCATGGGTCTTGAGCAACCTAGGAAGGGCCTGAGCCAGGGGGCTCCTGGGCAGAGGCAGTGATCGCAGGGAGCTGGGGGTCTCCTGCCCAGGCCCCAAGCCCCGGACAGAGGCTTGGGGCTTGGGCAGGGGCGGAGCCAGGCAATGGGAGGCCATCGGTGTGAACTACAGAGGAAACTCCTTTTCTGACCGCTCATTGGCTCAGCTCCCTGTATGCCACTGGTAATATTCTTAGTAACTTGGGTGTAAGAATCCAAAAAGGCGATCTAGGGTTTTTTCCACCTCACTCCTGAAGAAAAAAATGAAGGTCCGCCCATGGAGGGCTAAGAAATGTCATATCCTGCCCTAGCCAGTTTGGCTCAGTGGATACTGCCTAGGTTTGCCAACCGCAGAATCCAGGTTCGATTCTGATCAAGGGCATGTACCTAGGTTTCAGGCTTCTCCCTGACTGGGGCCCAGGTCAGGGCTCATGCAGAAGTCAACCAATCAAAGTGTTCCTCTCACTTTGATGTTTCTCTCTGTCTTTCCCTTTCTCTTCCACATTCTCTAAAAATCAATGGAAACATATCCTCAGGTGAGGATAAAAAAAATAAAGAAATCTCATATCCTATGAAAGACACATCTTGAAAATGCCTAAAGAAAGCTGTCATTTTTTCATGGTGAAGGGACTGGAGTCCGTGTTGATGAAAACACCTTGGTGCTGCCGTGACTGGCAGTGGGTGCAGCAGCAGGGTGATGGGGCTGGTGCCTTCCCCTGATCAGCCCGATCGCCTCAGTAGGATATCCCCTGAGGGCTCCCAGTATGTGAGAGGGGGAAGGCTGGGCTGAGGGAACCCCCCCCCCCCGCTCAGTGCATGAATTTTAGGCACCGGGCCCCTAGTATATTATAACTAGAGGCCCGATGCATGAAATTCGTGCAAGAATAGGCCTTTCTTCCCCGGCTGCCAGCACCCGCTTCCCTCTGGCACCTGGGACCTGGGATTCCCTCCCTCCAGCTGCCAGCAGGCACCTGGGACCTGGGCTTCCCTGGCAGCCCTAGCTTCATCCTGAAGGACATCTGGTCTAATTAGCATATTACACTTTTACTATTGTAGATAATAATATATGACTCTAACAAAGTACATCCAGGGTAGGGCAAAAAGTAGGTTTATAGTTGTTTGTATGGAGAATAACACAATAATTAGTCAATAACAATACAAGAATAAACTCTGTGTTTTTCATACTCACAACTGTAAACCTTTTGCCCAATTCTTTATGTAAAATTATACAGTGTATCATTAACATAATTTAATAATAATGTGATTTATAAAATCAGTAACAGAAATGTCTCCCTAGGCCACTGCGAGACAACTTCAAGAAGAACTGGCGGTTGTGAGACAACTTCAACAAAAAATATCTGTGATAGAGGCTTCACTGGAGGTTGAATCACGTCATCCTGTGCTTTTACAAGATAAGACACATGACTTAAAGAAGGAACTAGATCAAAGCACAAGTCAAGTATGTATGAAATTTAACCTGTCATGAGTTAATCTATAGCTGGTTAAATAATATCGAATGTTTTAGGATACTACTTTTCTTTTGTATTTTCATTGTGATTCATTTACTATAATAATATTATCTTTATAGTTAACTTATTTCTTAAACCCTAGCTATTATTCTGTCGTTTGTATTTTATGTTTTTTTCTTATCATATGTACCGTTAGGAAAATTGACAATTATGCATCATTCTTCATAAAAGTCAGGAGGGTTTTTTGTTTTTTTCCCTACTAAACAATAGTTTTAGTGACATCTCGAGATCATTATCATGATGAGGCAAAATAATGAGGATAATTATTACTTAATCCAGACAAAATCAGAGGATAATGCGTAATGGAAAGTTCTTTTCTTCACTTTGGTGAATGGATATTCAATAGATTTCAGAATAATTTGTATGGGAAGATCATTCTACAAACCAGTTGAAATAGGCATATCCTTCATTTTCTCTCACTTAGAAATATTATGAAAGTATGGAAATGTTCAGATCATTGTATTATGTACATCCACAACCAACAATTAAGAAAATTAAATCTAGATCTACTAATGGATATATTTTTTTTAAAACTGTATTGATATAATTCACACATTGTATAATTTGCCTATTTAAATTATACAATTCAATATTTTTAAACATATTCAGAGAGTTGTGCATCTATCACCTCAGTCAATTAGAGAATATTTTTATCACTCCAAAAACAACCTCCACACCACTTAGCAGTCACTACCAGCTCCTCATTGTGCCCTGCACCAGGCAAAAACCAGTCTCATTTCTGTCTCTATTGATTAGCCTATTCTGGATATTTCATATGCACGCTACCACACAAATTAAAGTCATTTGTGACTGGCTTCTTTCACTTAATGTCATATATTAAAGGTTCGTCCACATTATGGCACATAACAATATATTTTTTATTTATTTTTATTGCCGAACAATACTTCATCGTGTGGCCCTTCCACTTATCTATTCATCAATTGATGGAACTTTGTATTGTTTTCACTTTTTGGCTGTTAGTAATTCAACTATGAACACTATTGTACAAATCATTTTGTGAATATATGTTTTTCTTTTCCTACCATTGGATTTTTATCCTCTGAGATAACTGGGCTGATTTCAGCATCTCTCAGCCTTTACTCAAGCTGTCCATTCTGTCTTTTCAGTTTCTGTTTCTCCTGCCTAATCCTATATCTATTCGGACCTGGCTCCCAATCTCCCCTCCATGAAGCATTCTCTGTTCCGACTCTCATTGACCTCATTCATTTCAGCACTTGTCATCTCATCTCTGCAGAATACTTTTAGCCCTTAATTTCCCATTGTCTTAATTTTCTTCACAAGAGATAATCTTGTATTTCGATGTATTAATTTGTCTGTTGGGCATATTATTTGATGCTAGAGGCCTGATGCACAAAATTCGTGCAAGAGTAGTCCTTGCTTCCCCCGGCCGCTGACACCAGCTTCCCTCCATCACCTGGGACCTGGGCTGGCTTCCCTCCAGCCACCCACAGGCACCCGGGACCTGGACTTTCCTCCAGCCCAGGATTTATCCAGAAGGACGTCCAAGAATGATGTCTGCCAGGACATTCAGTCTAATTAGCATATTACCCTTTTATTATTATAGATAAGGGTACCTCTCTTTGTATAAATTGAACATATTTGAGCTTAACTATTGTTAGGATACAATTAAAAACTTCATATCACTGACAGTCTTGGAATTCAAACCCAGATATTTGATCAACACAATGTTGAGGTAAAGGGTCTGAATTGGCAAGAAGAAGATAGCTCTAGATTTCCCAACCCTTCAAAAAATATAGTTGAGTATACATGTGAAAAGAACTTCAGACGATTTTTATAGGTCAGGTCTCTATGAAATAAATTATTATTATTTTTAAAAGCAAATAATTGATAATCTGACACTTGCAAAAAACATTTGCATTATAAGAGAAAAATAAGACAAAGAATGCTGGTCAACATCCTAAGGGTGAAGGGGCCCCCAAACTCAGAACATAGCAGTAGTACACACAAAGTAACACCAATAAGAATCAACATAAAATGGACAGGATTCACTATCTACAAGGGTGATCCATGTCACTCATGGTTTATGAGTGTGTGGTTGAGGATATTGTTTATGAGGAGCAAGAAGGGAGAAAGAAAAGTACAGATGACCTCAGTAAAGGGGTCAAGGCTAGAAATGTTGACTAGGAAATCTTGTTTGAAGTGTTGAGATATAAGGATCTCTGAGAAAATTTTAAGAAAGGAATAGACTGCTTTCTGGAAGTCTGTTTCTATTTTGCTTGGTAGTTCCATTTGTTCATTAAATTCCACATATGAGTGAAATCATATGGTACTTGTCTGCTTGTGCTGGTGGTGGTGGGGGGGGGTGTGTAGGGATAGAACAAAAAAGAGAAAAAATTAGAGAGGACTCATGGACACGGACAACAGTGGTGATTTCCAGGTGTGTGAGGGGGTTGGGTGGAGATGGAAGAGGCCATAGAGGGGATACGTCGTGATGGAAAGAAAATAAAAAAGAAGTGAGGTAGAAAAGAAATGAAAAATAAAAAAAATAAAATTGTGAACCTGGGCAATGAACCTATGGAGGGCCAATATAATATTCTATCTTCTTTTGTTTGTTAGAAATTTTCTATACTAAAAGGTGAAAAAAACAAAAAAACAAAAAACACCCTATTGTCTTAGGTGACCACTGTCTCTATCCGCTGCTGGACTGGAGCTCCCCTAATTTATTCTTCAGAGTATTCCTCTTCTGCTTATATCTGGGACTTGATCCTATCAGCTTTCTGTCTCTTAAGGATTCTTAGTTGGAGGCTGTTATCTTTCTGTCTTTTTGAAATTCCTCATAATTTCTGTTGTATTGATTATACACTTAATTGCTTATGCTAAGTACATAATCTCTAGCCCTTATCTTTAGCTTAAATATTCAAAACAAAGGTCATCAAATTATAAAACCAGGTATTGAGTTTCTTAAACTTGTTACATCTCCCTTCAACCTCAATGTAGTGCTAGTCCATGGCATTCAACATGGTGAAGAAAAATAATCATGCTACCACTTCCTTCCCTAAAAACCAAGCAAAAATAAAAATAAATAAATAAAAAAGAAATAGACAGAGTGGAAGACTGTACATCATGGTTACTGTTTAGAAATGAACCGTGGTTGGAGGACAGGAGGGGGAGTGTGTATGTGGTCATTGTTATTAGTTGCTGGGGAAGTAACGCATTAAAGGACTAAAAGAAGATGACCGTCAAAAAAAAAAGTTTGTGCAATTATAGGATTGAAATTCAGATTCTTATGTAAAAGAAAAGAATGAGTGGTGAAAATATGAATATGTGGCTGAGACCGTGCATTAAAAAAATGTTAGATTTTAATGGATGGGGACAACAGGATGATAGAAAAAGCTACAAAAATCAAGTAAAAGTTATGTTTTCATGTAATATAGAGAAAACACTTCATTTAAAGAGAAAAATGTTTAACAGAAAAGGAGAAAATGAAACCTATGGGAGAAAGCTTACAGAGAATAAGAGTCTTTATCTCATCCTAAAGTTAGATTACCATCATAAGGTAATGGGGACTGCATGGGAAGTTTTCAAAGATTACCTTAGTAAGATGTGATTTAATAGAACCTGGAATATCTTGAACTATTGGTGAAAATGTTTCTAGGGCATCTTAGAAACTGAAATGTCAACATGGCCACTGTCTTAAATATTTTTTACCACTTAGTATTTAGTATTTTATATATCAAAACCTCTATTTTAACAAGCTTTGGCAATTTAAGTTCCAGAAAGAAAGTGGTGAAAAGTAAAATCAATTTAAGCTGCTGTAGGAAGTCATTATTTTTGAAATCTGTCCTTATTGGCATCAAGTTTATAAACTAGACTTTATAAACCTGTCTACTACCCTTTATAAACTTGTCTACACATGTTAATCATGAACTCATGAGAAATCATATTTTTAAGAAAGAAAAGTGAGTCTCTAGATTTTTTTAAATGATTTTCTTTAATTTTTTTTTTTTCAAAGTCTCAGCACGAAAAGGAAGAGTCAAAGAAATATATTGACTTAAAGGTCTTTCTGCAACAGAGGTTGCAACAAGTAGTGAATAAAAAGGATGACTTAGAAAAAGAGGTGACCAGGTAAGATTTTAATATTTCAGATCATTTCTGCCATGAATTAAGATTTAACTGTCATTTTACTTTATTAAAACTGAAATACAAATTTATTTCCTCTCTGTAATTTTGATAATTAAACTATCCTATTTAAAAACTTACTGCAGAAACACAGCACAATCTGCAACTGTTTTGAGGGCCACGATATTGTACTTACTCTTTAATGATTCCTCAAACCATAATGAGGTTGCCATTTGCATATCCCGTCACCTGCACTTTTCATGTCTACCTTGAATTTTTATTTCTACCACATAAAGGCTCTCCCTGATGATCTTCCCTTCTTTTCATAGTGTGCTCCCTTCTGCATTCAAAGAGTTTAATAACTAAAACTTATCTGTGTCATTGTTTAACAACACCAAAACTTATCTTGATTTGGCTTATGTTTTTTTCTCTTTTTTTAGTTATAAAAGATATCACACATACAAAATGTCCCTATGATTTAACGAATAAATTGGATAATCCTGTTTTTACCACTCATTGAAACACAATGGCATCTTTCCCTTGTCTGGAGAGCCTCCACATGGCTTCCTTTCTGTTTGTTGGCTGAGTTCTTAAGTTTGTTCTCTGATTCTCATCAGTGTGTTTCCTGTCACTTAACTGTCTTTCTCTACATTGTTTCATATCCTTTTCATTTTGTTAACATTGTACTAGGAAAGATCTCTTGTTAAAAGTCTTGAAGAGACTGTTACACCTTATCTCCCTGATTTCCCTTCTTCTAAACCCCTGCCCCTTTCAGATTTCCCCTTCCACTCAGACTTCAAAGATTCTACTTTCCTGCTTCTCCTATTTTGAATGATCTCCTTGATGTTGGTACTTTTCTTTCCTTCTTATAGACTATCCTCAGTAGGTACCAAAAGGTATTTTTGTGTCTTTTCAAAACATTCACGTATAATTATGCTTTTCTTCTTCACCTTGGATACCTATCTCTGGTTTCTAGTTGATATTTAATACTAGATTAATGATTTATAGTAACATAGTAAAATGAACATTAATAATAACTTATTTATAAGAACCCCATATAGTTACAATATTAACTATATATCCATATCACATATGTCATGACTTGTTTTCATTTTATTTACATCAGATTATAATGTAGCTAGTATGCTTTCAAACAATATTAGATTAGAACCAATGAGAGCATCATAATTTATAGATATGCTTATTTGATATGATTTTAGAAACATAATATCTGTTTAAATAATAACTAAATATTTATTCATAAAGAATCTGATATACTTGTTTTGTACATTTCTTCAGAATTAAAGAACTCCTAAAAGTTATGAAAAAGAAATTAAATGAATGTGATAATGAAGAGCTTATTTTCCCTGGAGATTTAAAACCAAGTGCAGCTAACATGGAAATTCAATCTAAAGAGCCAAAACAGAAGGTGATTTTAAATCAATTTTGGGACCCAAAACTCACCTAATTTGGGGAAATAGATATCATTGAATGCTTTGAGTAGTGAAATATAGATTTTTATGTTAATTTTATAGACTTGGTATCAGTGAAAAAGAGCTTTTACCTTAATCACTTTTCTATCAAAAGGGCCTACTGTTAACTCTGTATGTCTTGAACCCTGGCACCAGCACCAAATCAAAAAAAAATTTTGGCAGCAGCTTTATTGAGACATAATGAACATACCATGCAGTTCACTCATTTAACGTGTACATACAGTTCAGTGCCTTTTTCTATATTCAAAGAGTTACACAGTCATCCTCACAGTCAGTGTGGGGACATTTTCATCCCCCTAAAAAGTAGCCCTGTGCCCTTTAGCAACCACCCTGGGCCAGCTTCCACTTCCCCACTCTTCCTGGCCCTCGGGAACCACTACTGTCCTCTCAGTCTCTCTAGATTTGTCTATTCTGCACATGTCATATCAGTGGAATCACACAGTAGGTGCTCCTTTGTGACTGCCTTTTTTATTCAGCATAATGTTTTCAAGGTACGTCTCTTTTGGAGCATGTATTACCAGTACTTCATTGCTGATTATTGCTGAATAACATTTCATTGCATGAAGCCACCACATTTTTAAAAATCTATTCATCATTTGATGAACCCTTGGGTTACTTCCAGTTTTGGTGTTGTTACTAATACTGCTATGAACATTCATGTCCAACTTCTTATGTGAACATATGTTTTCATTCTCTTGGCAATATAATTATAATTCTCTTGGATAAGTTCTTTAGCCTTTTGAGAAACTGTCAGACTGTTTTCCACAGTGACTGCACCATTTTGCATTTTCATTGACAGTGTATGAGGGTTCCAGTTTCTCCACATTCTTGCCAACACTTGTCATTCCCTGTGTTTTTTATTGTAGCCATCCTAGTGGGTGGGAAGTGGCCTCTCATTACTGGTTTTGATTTGCAGTTTTCTAATGACTAGTGATGTTGACCATCTTTTCACATGCTTATTAACCATTTGCATATATACTTTGAAAAACTATGTATTCAATTCCTTTGCCCATTTTTAATTGAATTGTTTTTGTATTATTGAATTGTGAGAGTTCTTTAAATATCCTACATACAAATCCCTTATTAGATAAAGGATTTTCAAATATTTCTTTCATTCAGTAGCTCTCCTATTCATTTTCCTGATGGTGCCTTTCAAAGCACAGAAGGTTTTGATTTTGATGAACCCAGTTCATCTCATTTTGTCTTTTGGTTTCACATCTAAACTTGAAGTAAGGCAGAGGAGACGTTGTATTTAAATGGTGCCAAATTCAATCATGAAGATATACACCTATGTTTTCTTCTAAGAGTTTTATAGTTTTAGCTTTTACATTTTAAGTTAACTTTCATATATGGTCTGAGGTAGAGGTCTAATTTTATTCATTTGCATGTGGATATCCAGCTGTCCCAGGATGATTTGTTAAGAAGACTATACATAACTGATTTAATTGTTTGGCACCCTTGTCAAAAAGCAGTGGGTCATAAATGGGGTTAAGGTTTGGATTCTCCCTTCTACTTCACTGATGAATAAGTCTGTCCTTATGCCAGTACCAAATCATGAGTATCTTTCTCAGTCATCTTCTATATTACCAGTTGTTTTATGTAATAATAATAATAAAAAAAGTCAGTGTAGTTGAATGTTTTTACCTCTACTCTTATGGAGATTTCCTGTTTCTTGATAAAGCCTATGGCCAGCTTATGTTTGCTGACTCTGTGACTTGATGGGAAAGTAGGCTTACAAAGATAACACCCAATCCTTTTTTTCTCCATTCAAACCTTCAGCCTCTAACCCAGTGCTTCCCACTTCACTACCATTTCCATGAAATCCCGGTAACAGGATCTGCTGACTTAGCCATTTCCTTCATTGTGTTTAACTCTTAATTGATAGACTTGCCAATAGGGAGGAGAAGATTAAAATCTGGACTGTCATCTTTCCCCTTTAGAAATGCCTGACTGTGAAATCTCAAATTTTATTTTATTTTAAATATATATATATACGTATATACATTATGTTTTATTACAGAGAGGAAAAGGGAGGAAGAGAGAGAGATGAGAGAGAGAGAGAGAGAGAGAGAGGGAGAGAGAGAGAGAGAGAAACATCAATGATGAGAGAGAATCATTGATAGGCTGTCTCCTGCACACCCCCTACTGGGGATTGAGCCCACAACCCAGGAATGTGCCCTTGACCTGAATCAAATGCTGGACCCTTCAGTCTGCAGGCTGATGCTCTATCCACTGACCCAAACCAGCTAGGGCTGAACTCTCAAAATTTTAAGCCAATTAGTTTCCTATGGAGAAACACTGGTATAACATAAGCAAGCTTGAAGTAAGCTAGAGGAGAAATTGTACTTAAATGGTGCCAAAAGGCATTGCCGTTGTTTTGCCACTGAGATTTAAAATGATTTCATAAGTCTTGGCTTCATCCTTAGATCATGTCTTCCTGGACACCCTGGATTTGATGTTAGCCCAGAGCCATTTTTTTATTTAACATTATTTGATAATTGGACATGTGGGAGAAGGTGTAAACGGGAAATGGATATTTGAAACCCATAAATCCGGGTTCTTTTTTATTTAACTGTCTTTCTTCAGCTTATTTTTCCCCTTGATTTCACTTTCAGCTGCTTCCTAGCGAGAATCCCTGTCACCCTCGTTTCGGTGTCATTGTGTTCACTTTCCCAGAAGCCCTTGCTGTCAGCCTCCTTAGGGGCCATCAGGCCTCCACTCACCGTTTCTTGGAGGCCCTTTTGGTTTTCATTCTCACGCTTCTCTACATTATGTCGGGTTCCCCCTGCCTCCTGTTCAACGGCGCTCCCGTGTGTGTGTTTCTTTTTAGTGTCAGCACTCTATTCTCAATGTCAGTAACTGTGCCAGTTACTTATTGCTGCTTAATAACCACCTCCAAACCTCGTGTCTTAAAGCAGCATTTACTTGTTCACAAATCTGCAGTGAGGCTGGCTCATTCCTTTCTCACTTGCCACCAGCTGGGATGACCTGAAGCTGGGAAGTGGAATCTTCTAAACTCTTGTTCGTTCACGGGTTTGTCAGGTGCAGCGGGCTTTTGGCTGGGACGTTCGCTGGGGCAGTGTCAGCTGGACCCCTGTATGAGGAATGACCACGTGGCCTGGGCTGCTTCCTTCTTCACAACACGGTGGCTGGGTTCCCAGGGTGAGCTTCCCTGGGGAGAGAGTCAGATGGCACCAGACAGAGCAGTCACACAGCAGTCACCATTTCCTATTCACCAGAACCCAGTTAGCACTGAGGCCAGCACCTATTTCCTGGACAAGTGCCAAACAATCTGGAGACGTGTTTCAAAAACTCGGCATCCCTCACCTTGTCTTATCAAATAACCATTGTATCTGAAGGAAAGTAGTTCTTCCCAAGTCATGATCACTGACATTCCAGCAAGTTTGTTGTTGATGATTATGTTGTTTTTGTTTAGTATGTTCTCTTATTTTATGGGAAGTAACAAAGAATTTCAAGATAGCACCATTGGATTAAGCCGCCATACCCATTTTTTTTTTAATTCTAAAAAATGTAGGGTTCATCTCGCTAAACTTTTAGTGAGAGATGTAATTTCTCAGTAACGCAGGGAATCATTTCTTCTTGGAATGCAATTCAAATTAGCATCAAACCTTTGTAGTTCAGTAAAAGATGCATGCTATTAAAGTCTATATTTATAAGATTCATTAATTAGTCTCATTTTGAAAGTCTTACTTTGGGAGGCATTTGTTGACTCAGTCCTGAATACCTCAATATGATATCCCTACAACTGTTTTTTAAAGGTTATGAAGTGTTAAGATGGGGGACGAGATAAGAGACTTTCTATTCAGGAACAATCTATAGTCATTTTGTGGAGAAAAGACATGAAAAAGTCATAGAAAAAAAGAGTATAAAATCAAGTGCAGAAGAGATATTGTGTGGCAAAGACGACAACAGTAAATATATTTTTGTGACTCCTGGTTGTTTTTACTCTGGTCTTGATTCTGAGTAATTCAAGATTCCACATTCTAAGACCCTGCCAGAGTATACGTAACATTTCATTTCAACAGTTCATACTGGTGTCCACACCTTCATAACCAAACTATATTTTTTTATTCATGCAGAATGATGAGCTTATAGCAAAACTGCAACCTTCTTCTTCTAAATGTGTACGTCTGGATGAAGAAAAGCCACCTCAACAGGAGTTATCAGTGGAAGCACTTCTAAAGAGACGTGAAGAACTAAAGGATAGAGTAAAGAAGGCGAAAGAAGAAGCAGTGAACTTCAGAACATATATGGAAACGGATATGGTAGAATACTGTGAATTAGGAGAGTATAAAAAGAAGACTGAAGAAAGAGCAAGACGGGATGTAGCAGACACAATAGAACAAGTCAATTCATTTTTACAGGTTAATTTATTGATTTAATGTGCTTTAATCCATTTCACTGCAAATTACCTTTTGGATAAATACAGTATTTTTGCCTTTCCTTTACTTCCTTTAATAGCAATTTATTTTGTAGATTTCTGGAAGGAAGGTGGTGTTTGTTTTCTTTTTCAGTATTTTAGTTTCCAACATTATTATCACTAAGTTGATCTTTCCAAATGATTCATAGTAGAGGATCATTTTAGTTTTAAGACTAGTTGATGTAAAATAAGACTATTAGGAAGAAAATGTAAAAAAAAACATGATTTTAAAATTGTACCATGTAATTGAATTAAGTTATATTTTTTAACTTTTAATATCTTATACTGATTCTATTATTCTTTGAATTATCAGATTATAGGAGTACTAATAGAAGAATGATTAGCTTTATAATTCAGAATTGATCCAGTGGACATTGATGATAAATATATTAAATTTCAGGTTTTTGACACTTCAAGCTGATCTCTGAGTTGATGACTCAAAACCAAAGAAAACAAATATAAGTGTTCAGGTTATACCTACTTTAAGAATTTATCCTTTTTATTTGCTGTAGATACAAAGAGCATCTCAAGAAAGGTCGGAGCAGATGATAAATAATCATACTTCAACAATGAGTTCTTTGGAACTCAGAAATAAAGAGCTGGAATCAGAAACCTCTAAAGTGCAAACTTCTCAAGATGATATCAAAAGAGAATTGGAAAAATATGTGCGACTCTACCGAGAACAATTGGAAGGCACAAAGTTATTGGAAAATATGCTAACTGAGTAAGTTGAATGCAGAATCAAAGAAAATAAATTTAACTCATTAATTAGCCTCTAAACTTTAAGCATAGTTACTATTGGGCCAGGTTCATAGATTAGTAGGGCGTGAAAGCCAACTAAATCTTATAACTTTGGAAAGTGATGTTAGTAAATAAACTTACCTTTCAAATGTTCCTCCAAGAAAGTTTCATCTCTCCCTTTTTTGTTTTTACATGCCTTTATCTCCCCCCCCTTAATATTTTCATGTAGTTAACTGGGTCTACTACTAGTCTTTAAGCTGAGTGTCTTGAAACTCTAAAATTTAGACAGCGATATTATTATAAAATTGCTTTTCAGAAGTCCCCTAAATAGAAATACTTAAGATAACAACTTAAGCTCAAAGGGTTAAGTTACTCCAACACATTCTGGTACTTGGTATATTGACTTTCAGGATTGTGATCTTTATTATTATCAATAGACTAGAAGCCCAGTGCATGAAATGCGTGCACAGATAGGGTCCCTAGGGCTGGCTGGTGACCAGGGCCAATCTGAGCCTTCTGGCTACTGGGCAGGGCTCCCTTCATTCCGAGCTACCCCGTGGTGGTCAGCGCACATCAAAGTGAGTGATCAAACTCCAGGTCTCTCAGTCGAACTTTTGAGGGGACACTTTGCATATTAGTATTCTATAAATACTATATATACAAAATCGCACAGACCTACCGCACCTGTGGGACCCAGACCCACCATGCGGGTGGGACCCCAGACCCACTGTGCGTGAGTAGCTTGCAGCTTCCACTATGCACGAGTCGCAGGCCCCACCTCCTTGCGGAGAGGTTCACAAGCCAGGGGAGGGGGCGCGGGGAGGGAGGGACTGAGAGGTGCTCCATGTACCTCCTGGTGACCGGTTGTTTGGTTGTTCTCACATTCCAGTGTTATGGCCATGGGCCTTTTAAAATATAGATAGATGGCCTCTGGAGCTGTTTTAGTCATTTGATCACCTGCCAGGTTAACTTGTTCTCCCTTAGAGGTAGTTGCTCTAAATTATGCCTTGGTGTCAAATGATTAATATCTCCAAGGTAATGAGTGTATTGTACAGGATGGTGAAGGCAAGTGCTTGGCAATGTCTTTGAGGGATTTTTTTTTTTAAATCTCTAAAGTGGCTACTAAATATGTCCCAGGGCATCTTCAAGGATCTTGTAAGTACAGCCCTTCCAGAGGCAGCAAGTATTACCTGATAAGCTGTCTGCATCACTGATAGCCTCCCTACTTTGGATTAAGTGTTTAGCTGGGACCCCCTCTCCCCACTGCCTGGAAACATAAGTACATTTTTAGAAAAATTAAGAACCTATACTTGAATAGAGTAAGTCTGCTCTGACACATTTTCATTGCTTAAATGCTATTTAATGGGAAATTCCATTTACTATCCTGGCTACTTTAAAAAATTATGTCACTTAACGAAAAATAAAATACTAAGCATTTGTTGTTTACAGTTTTCCCAGGACTAAAGAGAGGCTAGCAGAGGTCAGCACCAAACTTCTCCTGGAGAAACAGCTGAAAAGACCATTGCTCAGCAAGAGAAATTCAATTCCAGGAGAAAACTTGGGGATTCCTACCTCAAGGCCATGCACTTCAACTTACCGCAGGGTTAGTTCTATTATCTTTTTTCACCTTGGGTTTCAGATTTCTGATATAATTCTTGTGTTTCATTTGGTGAAATTCTGAGTTGCTTAATTGACTAGTACACACTAATAGAAAGTCTTAATTATTGTGCTAATATAGAAAGGAGACAGAAGTTTTATAATCATCTTTAAGTCCCTGGATCTCTCATTTTTAAGAGATATGTATCATTAACTTTATTTAATTAATATGACTAAAGTGACACACTTTAAACGTCTTCAAAAGCTGCATTTCAGTTTGATTTTAGAAATTATATATTATTGTCTAGTAAGCAGTGGTATACTTGGAGATGCTTTGGCTTACTTTCTAATGGATTTTATATTGGTGATGGTTCCTAACAGTTTTTAAGTTTTGCTGAACCCCGACTTTTACACCCCTAAGCATAAGTGAATGATTGACATCTAAATATTTAACCATTTATAGATGTTTGCTACTGAAATGAAACGGACATAAATCATTTTTATGAATTAAATAAACGTTGCACTAAAAGGATTAATTTCTGTCTTTAAGTGAAAATGTTTGTCATCTTCTTTGGTCAGAGAACAGTGTTAATTGCTATTTACTTCAACATTTTTATTCCAATTGTTATAAAATGTCTTGCTGAGCAGCTGTACACTTCATAAAATAATTAAATTTAGCAAATATTTGAATGTTTATTTTTAAGTTTATGTATTAATATTTGAATTTTTAAATAAATAAAGTGTGTTTATGTCTGTTTATCTTGATAGCACTTGAATGACTGATGACTAAGATGGCAATGAGAGGGAGTCTTGAAATAGCAACTAGCTTTCATTGTGTATCAGAGCTATTAAAATATTCCTTCTTCATCTTATTATTGAGTTATTCAGCAACAGAATTTCTGTTTGGTTCTTTTTTGTACTTCTCATCAGTTTAGTAAAGTACTCGTTCTGTTCATTATTTTTATTCCTGAGCTCATTGAACTGACTTTTGAGTTTAATTGTATCTCGCTGAGTTTCTTCATGACTATTTGGCTATTTTGATTTCTCTGTTCATTTAGATCACAATCATGCATTATTTTGAGTTTTCTTCTGGAGAATTGTCATTTTCTTTCTGTGTTAGTGTTACTATGGTGGTCCAGCCTGCTTGATGCGTTGGTCTTCTGCTGGCACATTTGAAGTGGTGAACACTTTTCTTAGGAATGTGGTGATTTTCACAATTCAGCAGATTGATAGTTTCAGGTCTTTCTTTTGTATTCCAGTAGATGGTGGTATAGCGCAGTTTTTCTTTTCTCTTACCTGTACTACTGAAACTTGGGGAGGGTGTGCAGTGAGTCAAGGTGTGTGAGGCTTGGCTTTGGACATGGGAGTGGCAGCCTGGGTAACGAGTGTGGTGGGTGCCAACACTGTATCCAGGTCGTCTGGACCTCAGGGCACCCTATGGTGGTAGGTGTGGGTGTGGCCAGTTGAGGGGAGCCAGTTTGTGAGCCCACTGAGCTGCTACCTCATTCCCTTTGGCCACTGGCAGCAGTGTGTACTGTGGCCTGGAGGCTGGAGACTTGGCTCTGCTGCTGCTGCTGGTCTGTGGTGGTGTGAGCACAGCTGTAATTGGGGAGGGACCTGGATTTGGGGAGGGGAAGGGAATGCTGCTGGGCAGTGGTGTGCGCACTGCACCCTGCCTCCCCCACCGCTACAGTGTGTGCTAGGGCTGTACCTTCAGCCTTGTCCTTGGAGAACTGCAGTAGGGGCCTGTCCTGCTTTTCTCTCCATCCTGCCTCTCCTGCACATCCCTAGACGCCCACTTTCCAGGTTGAGCAGAGGAGCCTTTGTTGGGGTCTAGATGTCCACTTGTTGTAGATTTAAGAGGAGATACATTTTGCCATGATGCTGACGTCACACGCTGAAATACCCATTTCAATCAATGCACGATGGCTTATGGTTTTAATGATCTTTTTACGGTCTTTTTCATGCAGAGAAAGGTAGCACAGGCCTGTGCTAAATGACACATCAACCTATTTTTTTTCAGTTTGCTTCATCATAACACAACATAGAAGAGCAACGCTAAGAATTGCTAGATAGCCTTTTGGCCAAATAAGGTCTCAGTTATCACAAATTTGTGAAACTGGGCTACTGGTACAAAAAATCAAATACTTTTTTGAATTGTTAGGCAAAACTATGATGCAGACTTGCAATGTTCTCACCAGAAAAATCAGAAAATGTCTCATTTTCCAAAATGAAGAAGAAAGAGTATGTAAATGCAGAAGCAATGCAAGGGAAGATATTTGTGGAAATTTTTTTGTTTACTAATTTGGGAGGAATGAGGTGCTTACTTTTAGTATTTCTATATACATTGGAAAAAAATAGTTGGTTTTAAACTTAACGTAGTAGTTTCACAGTATACATAAGTTCATTATCGGGCATTGGTTCACCAAATCATGCTAGACTCAATAAAAGAGAATATGAAACACCAATCTATCAAGATATAGAGATAGATCGCCAAAATTTTTTTAAAAATATATATTTTATTGATTTTTAAAGAGAGGAAGGGAGAGGGATAGAAAGTTAGAAACATCAATGAGAGGGAAACATCAATCAGCTGCCTCCTGCACACTCCCTACTGGGTATGTGCCCGCCACCAAGGTACAGGTCCTTGGCTGGAATCAAACCTGGGACCCTTGAGTCCGCAGGCCAACACTCTATTCACTGAGCCAAACTGATTAGGGCACAAAATTTCTATAGCAGTTGTTGTTTACAAAATTCTTAGACTTATGGAAAGAAGGTGCCTTGTAGAGTCACTGGGGATGTAGTTATTGCCATTAGGAAAACAACTAATTCTATGAGAGATAATAACATGTTGTCTAAAATAATAGAAAGGGGTGGGTTTTGAGATGGGGCAATACAAAACAACAGACTTCTAAAGATTTTTAAATTATGATTCTAAAGAATAAATGTTACAAATACATCAATATTGAATTTGTTTATCAATCCCCTTTATTTGTAAGGTTTAAACATTTTGGACTATTCTTACTGTAGTGTTCTGTCTTATTCGGCATTGTTTTTCTAACTTTAAGGACAATCCTTCCTATCTAATAAAGATGTAATATTTAAATTGACTGTCACTCCAACACACAAGATGGCCGCCCCCATGTAGTCAAAGATAGCCGCCCCCATGTGGACACAAGATGGCCAGCAGGGGAGGGCAGTTGTGGGCCATCAGGCCAGCAGGGGAGGGCAGTTGAGAGGGACCAGGCCTGCAGGGGAGGACAGTTAGGGGCAACCAGGCCTGCAGAGGAGGGCAGTTGGGAGGCAACTAGGCCGGCAGAGGAGGACATTTAGGGGAGACCAGGTTGGGAGGGGAGGGCAGTTGGGGGTGACCAGGCCTGTGGGAGAGGACAGTTAGGGGTGACCAGGCCAGCAAGGAGGGCAGTTAGGGGTGACCAGGTTGGCAGGGGAGGTCAGTTTCACACAATTGGGCCAGCAGGGAATTAGTTAGGCATCGATGAGGCTGGCAGGGGAGTGGTTAGCGGGTGATCAGGCTGGCAGGCAAAGTGGTTAGGGTCAATCAGGCAGGCAGGCAGGTGAGCAGTTGGGAGCCAGCAGTCCTAGATTGTGAGAGGGATGTCCTTCGGGATCAGGCCTAAACGGGCAGTCAGACATCCCTCAAGGGGTCCCAAATTGGAGAGGGTGCAGGATGGGCTGAGGGACACACACCACCTTCCCATGCACGAATTTAGTGCAATGGGCCTCTAGTGATTTGCATAATAAAGTATCACTCTAATCTGTGATTTCAGTTCTCATCACATTGATGATATTTAGGTTTGTTTCCTTTGTCATCATTACATGGAGGTGAGCCTTGCCCAATTGATTTCATTGTACTGGTATAGATTGCTACATACCAGTTTTGCTAATTCTTACTGTTTTCTTCACATTCTAGTTTAATTCTGGATGTTTGTCCAATATATCAGAAGTGATTTCACGGTTTTATTTAATGATACTATGATAAATTACAAAAGTTAAAATTAGCTTGAACAGAAATATCACTAGATTTTCTTGCACATAGAATTGTTTTCTTAGAACTGAAAACTTAAAAATTTATTCCCAACAATTTTATAACAGATAGAATTTATCTGATTTCAAAATTTTTTATATTCAACTGTTTTTCAGTATTTGTGTTCCTAACACAATGCATGTCACATAGTTCCTCATTGTCCTTTCAATTTGTGTTAAATAGGTAGATTCAATTTTACATTGATTGATTTGGGGACTTTTGGTTCATTTCTAAGACTTTCATAAAATATTAGAACTTTAATAATTTATTTAAGTAATTTTTTCTATTTCTCAAATGTGTATTCAGTTAGCAACTCTTGGTATACAAATACATGAAAGCTAAAACAGTTACTATTCCTAAGACTTTAGCTTTGTACATAGCAGACAGAACATTGCGTCTCAACACAATGTTGAGTCTCAGTGCTTCATGTTTACAACAACAAGGCGGTGTCTTTCTACTCTGAATTTTACCTCTATTCACTCTCTCACAGCGGGTATGCTATTTTCTCAGAAGGCAGAAACAGAGCTTAATAAACTTGTTTATCACGCCAATTATATGCTCTAGATAATTCCTCATGTCTTTACTTTGTCCACTTAGACAATTGCCCTGTAGTCATTTCTGTAAGTGTAGAGTAGTCATCTTTCTTGTTGGAGCTGTGCTGGGGTAGGTGGCAAATGACAGCCCTGTTTCTCTTTTGAGATTAGATCAGAGGAGTCAGGCAGATGGAGATGGACTTCCTAGCTTGTTACCCACACATAGTAAGGCATTGGAAAATGTGGTTTAGATGTGGGGTCACAGGGCTTCTGAACACTCATCCCAAAGCAGGAAGTTTCACTCCCAGCTGTGAGTGGAGGAAAGAAATACCTGACACCTGTCCCTGGGCAGGTTGCTCGCTGCAGAGATGAGAGCGGACCCAAATTCATGTGACTGTGGGCAGACATGTCTTTTCAAACAAGTGTTTTGGAGCTAAGCAAGCATCCTCAGTTCCTTTTCTCAAGTGCACACATCAGGTACACCTCGCATCCTCTGGTGAGGAAGGTAGAGGGAGTCTAAGGCCTCACTCATGTGGACTGGAGAGCAGAGAAGTGAAGGTGCTCCTATACTTTCTGACGGGGTTAAATCATAATGGAAATTAAGTTCATGTCTTATGTACAGACCAACTAAGGATGAAAGAGGTTGGGCAGAAGTATGCTAGACGGTAAAGAGAAATCTGTTTTGTGTTTTACTGGTAAATTTTGCTGTAGATAACTCCCAACACAGATAATTCATTTGTTGATTGATTTTGGTAAACCAAGTTTTATTTAGAGGGAATGGATAGTTCCTTTAGGGAAGAATTTCCTTAATTTAACTAAAGATTTTCTCCTTCAAGTTTCTTGTAGTGAGGCTAAATAATCTGTGCTTTATAAATTGAGTGCAAAGACTGCTACTAATAGGATTTATGATATTAACTAGTGGCCTGATGCATGCAATGAAATTGGTTCACGGCTGGCAGGGGGGGGGGTGTCCTTCAGGCAGGCCTGCACCCTCTCCAATCTGGGACCCCTCAAAGTATGTCCTACTGCCGGTTTACAGGGATCGGGCCTAAACCAACAGTGGGACATCCCTCTCTAAATCCGGGACTGCTGGCTCCTAACGGCTAACCTGCCTGCCTGCCTGCCCGATTGCCCCTAACCACTCTGCCTGCCAGCCTGCTTGCCCCCAACTGCCCCCCACTGCTGGCCTGCTTGCCCCCAAATGCCCCCCCCCGCCAGCCTGATCACCCCCAACTGCCCCCCCCATTCCAGTGTGCTTGCCCCAAACTGCCCGCCTTGCTGGCCTGCTCACCCCCACCTTCCCTCCCCACTGGCCTGCTAGCCCCCAACTGCACCCCTGCTGGCCTGCTCACTCCAAACTGCCCCCCCACGCTGTTCTGATCACCTCCAACTGACCTCCACTGATGGCCTGCTACTGGCCCCCCTGCTGGTCTGCTTACCCCCAACGGTCCTGACCCTCATCAGCCTGATTACCCGCAACTGCCTTCCCATCCTGGCCTGATCACCCACAACTGCCTTCCCAACCTGGCCTGATCACCCACAACTGCCTTCCCATCCTGGCCTGATCACCCACAACTGCCTTCCCATCCTGGCCTGATCATCCACAACTGACATCCCCTCTTGGCCTCTAACAGCCTGTACATCAGCCCCGCCATGCTGGCTTTGGCCAGAAGAACATCTGGAAGGTCTCCTGGAAGGTCTCCAAGTCTAAGTAGCATATTACCCTTCTATTAGTATAGATAGAGGCCTGGTGCATGGGTGGGTGCTGGTTGGTTTGCCCAGAAGTGAGTCCTGGGTCAGGGGGGGTTCCCTTGGGGTGTGGGGCAGCCTGGGAAAGGGGCCTGTGGTCATTTGCAGGCCGGCTATGCCCCCATGTGGTGAGGGTCCCCGCTGGGGGAGTGTGGCCAGTCTGGCTGAGGGGCTGAGGGCTGTTTTCAAGCTGGCCACACACCCTTTGGGGTGTGTGAGGGTCCCTGCTGGGGTGCCTGGCCAGCCTGGGTGAGGGGCTGATGGCTGTTTGAGGGTAGGCCAAGCCCCACAGCAGGGACCCTCACCTCATGGGGTATGGCCAGCCTGGGTAAGGGGTTTTTTATTTCTTTTTTTTTTTTTTTTTTTCTTCAGTGCCTCCTTGAGTGGAGGCTAGGGTCAGCTAGAAGCAGGTATCTGGGATTTATTTATCTTTTATAATTTAAACTTTGTAGCCTTTAGTGGTGGCCAGGGCAGGCTATGGCGGGCGGGAATCTTGGCTTCCTCCATCGCTGGGGGCAACCCAAGCTTCCTGCTCACTCCAGCTCCGTGGCTGCCGCCATCTTTGTTGGGTTAATTTGTACACTTGCTCCTGATTGGCTGTTGGGCATAGTGGAGGTATGGTCAATTTGCATATTTGTCTTTTATTAGTGTAGATTTCTATTACTATATTTTTACTCATTGCTTTAAAATTTATAATTGAGTTAGAATGCTATTATTTTGTGTCTCATGTCAAAACATTATTGAGCTACATGACAGTTTTACATATTCATTTTCTCTGAGTTATAGTTAAAAATTTGTGTATTTTCCCTGAATATGAGGAAGGAGCTGGTACAGAACCTTATGCTCAGGGAGAAGCCTTAGAGCCCACTTTGGGCCTACAGCTAATTGGTTTTGTGACCTCAGGCAACATGTAATCTCTCTGAGCCTTTGTTGCCTCTTAGGTCAAATTAGGAAGTTGGGCTAAGTCAGTGATTTTCATTGGTTATGCTTATATGCCTGCAGACAAGTCCTCCACTGTCCAAAAGAGAGGCAGGAACCAGAAAGTAAATGACACTCTGAGTAACCAAAAGAGCTGCCACAAAATAAGAACATTAAATATTGTGCAATTTATTCAGGGAACATTAAAGCCTTCAAGCAGAATTGTGTATTCGGAGCCAAAGTTTCAAAGTTTGCTTATCTGGTTTCTCAATTACTAACATATTAGAAATGGCAGTTAAGGGGAGGTAGAAAGACTGGCTGCTAATGACAGACAAACTGACATTAGCAAGAAATACAAGAAAGAAACAGAGCATGCAGGAAGATATACCAATTCCAAATCCTAGCAGTTTGTTCATCTTTACCTTCACTATGTTTTGTGTAAGAAAGCAGAAATCCATGGAACTTTCCATTAAATATGACATATATATGCTTGATAAAAAATTTAAAAGATAAATCAGTGATTTTCATACTTTAAATATTTTTTTCAGATTAGAACTTTTATTATAAATTTTGCAGGAAAATGTTTTATATAATAAGACGAATCAAGCTGCCTCACTGAAGGGGGTGGAGACTCTGAAGCTCTCAGTCCTGCAGGTGTCCCCAGGGGAAACAGATCCCTATGGGACAGAGTTTGGGAACTACCAGTTCTGAGAAAAATCCTTCTAATGGCAAATCCTTTGACTTGAAAGTTGCTGGTACATTGTTTTCACGTGTGTACTTTTCTCACCTTTCTATATTGTTGAAAATGACACAATATAAAACAAATGACAGATATGTTCTCCTTATTATCATTGGAACTTCAAGCTCCTCCCATCATCTGGACACAGTCCTCACCTAGAAATAAGCATAAACATCACAGACGTAAATATTTAGGAAAGGAGCTTTTGGGGGAAAAGATAATAATGTTCCATCGGTAGTTTCTTAATTCAAGTTGTGTAAAAATGTGATTCACATAATACCTATTTTATTAATGGTAACATAAAATTGATTCAGTAAAGTCCTTGGTCTTTATCTGATATCGAGCTATTTATTTTACAAAGTCTGTCTAGTAATGTTGCCACATTATCCATTTAATAAGTCCTGTCTATCATGCTATTGTCATAAAAGTGTTAATAGAATCAGCCTCCAAAAATACTGGGGAACGTGTTAGTCATCAAATTTGTCCTCACGCCTGAAATTTGTAAAGGCATTGGGTATCACATTATAATGATCACCACAGTGTTTAATGTTCAGTATACTATTTTAAACCCCATTTCAGGCATTGAGTGAAAGGATACCTTTTTAAAGATAAGTTTTATTAAGAACACTCTAGATCAGGACACTTATAATTTGAAGTACTCCCACACATTTCATCATTAAGTAGACTATAATAATTGTTTGTTTCCAAACTTAGCTCTAATTTCTAGTAAGGGAACAAGGTTATTACAATTACAGAATTATATGTGGATTTTTGTTATTGTTATTAGTCCTCACCTGAGGATATTTTTTTACATTGCTTTGCAGAGAGAGTGGAAGGGAGGGAGGAGGGGGAGAGAGAGAGGGAAACATCTATGTGAGAGAGAAATATCGACTGGTTACCTCCCGCATGCAACCCAACTGGGGGCAGGGAGCAAACCCGCAACTCAGGTACGTGCCCCAGAGCAGGAATCAAACCTGCAACCCTTAGGTCCACAGGCTGATGCTCTAACCACTGAGAAAAACCGGCTAGGGCTATATGTTGAGTTTTTTATTCCCCCAATCAAAGATCTTCTGAAACCTTTGTGGTCCATATGAATAAAGAAATGTCTCAGTCGTAATACAGACAGTAACATAGTTTCACTTATTTTTTGCCAGTAGAATTTTCACATGACCTTATGACAGTACCCCTTTTGTCATTTTAGATTGAAAAATTAATAGCATAGAACATGTCTTAAACTTTTAATTTTCTAAAAGTATAAGAATAGAAAGCTCATTTTGTTATTTATTATTTTTTTGTCTTTTTGAAGCACCTCAAGTTTATTAATTTATTAGTAATGTATACCTGATTCTTAGGCAGAATGTGAAGAGGAAGGGTTGCTCTCTCATACTGGAAAATGAACTACATAATACGTTACAGTATGTGCAAATGTATACATTGACGAATTTTGCAAAAGTTTAATCAACACCCGCTTTCAGTTTATTAAAGAATTTCTCAAGTGTACCCTTGGGGGAGGTACAGAAACCTCATGACCAAATCCCAGATCTCTTCAGAATTAATTCTTATAAAGGCAGTTTTGATTACGTTGATCCAAGTTATGCAGTGGTGGCAGGATGGGTAAAGGCAAAGTTTTATTTTTAGTTTCCCGATGTGCTGTCTCACTTGATTTAGGAGGGCTTGGGAGTCCCCAAGAATGATCTTCCAGAGAATTCCCGCCATGTGAGTAATTTTCCTGACAGTTTGTGCAGTCATGAGGAATGGGTCTGTCATTATCTGTCCATGATGGGAGAATTGCTTTCTCTGATAAAACCTTCCCATCTCCCGGTAAAGGGGAAGATGTGGGATGACAAAGGGTTTTGGCATTTGGAGAGAGAGGGGGGTGTCTTTTGTATGTTGCAGGGAAATTCGTCAAGTGCAGTTTTGTGCTGTCTTTGCCAAGGTCGTAGGGGAATCTTACAGGGGCATAGGCTTTCTTGATTGCAGTTGGGGTTTTCAGTTCAACTTGTACTTGACTCACCAGATGCAAATTAGACATTTCTCTCTTCAGCTCCCAGTATCCATTTTGCATTTCATCACTTGAACTGCTTCCTCTTTGGAGAGCTCTGCTCTGCAGATTGTCTTCCTGAGATGGATGTGTTTGTTTGGCTTTTTGTAGTTCTATTCTGAGAGTGTTACATTCTTTCTTCATTGGTTCTAGCCATGGATTTTCAGGTCACAACCCAACTTTTCCACCTCCCCTTTTGATTAAGTGGATTTACATCCCTCATCACCTGTTGTGTCTCCACCTCTGTTCTTAGCAAAGGAGTTTGACTGCTGCTGTTTACTCAATACTTTCAAAGATTCAGGTTGTCTTTGTTCATTTTATCCAATTTGCTCTTTAAATTATCCCTATCAATGCAAACCTCTTGATGTGCATGATAGGCCTTATTTACTTGTTCTCTGCCCACAGAACTTTTTTCTTCATCTAAGAGAGCGCCTGTAAGTTTTTCTTCCAAAAATCTTACTCATTTCTTTAGGAAAGAGTTTTTCTCTGAATCCTTAAGTCGTTTTTTGATGTCTTCATCAAAAAACAGTGACAAGGGCAAAATGTGAAGCAACAGACTCGTCCTATATAATAAAGAGCTAATATACAAATGGTCATCACATCCTCACGCCCTCATGCTGTCATGCAGTAAAGGCTCAGACACTCAACACTGGGGAGAGCGGAGAGGAGACCAGCCAGCCTTTAGCCCCGGAGAGGGACAAGCCGCCTGCGCCATGGTCCCAAGCACCTGCGGCTGTGGCCCGGGCAAAGCCGCCCGCCCAGGGTCCCCTGTGGGTGCGGCCAGCCTGGGCAAAGCTGGCCTGGGTCCTGCGTGCCCGCAGCTGGACAGAGGGAGGGAATTCTGTGTCCCAGGTGCCAGTGACCAGCCGCAGGAGGGAGTCCTGTGTCCCAGGTGCGGGGCGAGGCAGAGGCGGTTAGGGGCAATCAGGCAGGCAGGCAGGTGAGTGGTTAGGAGCCAGGGGTCCTGGATTGTGAGAGGCATTCGGACATCCCTTAAGGGATCTCAGATTGGAGAGGGTGCCGGCCGGGCTGAGGGATCCCCCTCTCTCCCCCACTATGCACGAATTCCGTGCACTGGGCCTCTAGTCTGAATATATTGAGACCAGATCACTTATCTCTTTTTTGGGCTTTTTCATGATTTAGAATGCAGACCCCATCTTCTACCAGTATATCCATGACAGCTGGAGTCAGGCTGCATTTGGATCCCCAGCATTGCGAACAGGGTCATCAGGGGTCACCACGGGCTCCGGTTTCCTCGAAGATACCCCATCTTTCCCTGCGAAGGCCGCTGCTCCAGGTACACCTAAGAAGGGTTCCCATTTCTTTGGCCTGGGCTGTGCCAGGACAGACCAGTGGGCTGGGTCCTGGGGATCAGGAAGGAGTGGCAAGAGGGGCAGAAGAAGCTGAAGCGCCACCAGGAGCAGACCACTTACCCAGCCACACGCCCGCGAGGCGCAGAACCCAGTGTGGCCCCTCAGCGCCTCCGTGGACTGCTCCACCCTCCACAGCAGGGAAACACAACTTAGGGGGCTAGAGGCTAGCAGCAGTTGGCCTGAAGGGGGCTGGAAAGCTCATTTTAAAGAAAACCCAACTTAAGTAAAAAAAAAAAAAAAAAAAAAAAAAAAAACTAAATTTTTATAAATAGCAGTTTTTCTTGGAATCACAAAGTAATACATTCAGTGTGAAATATGACTTGACTTGTTTAAACTTCTTTAAACCAATGGTATCAAATATTACTTTTCTGAAGTTATGGTTATTCAATGGACCTATAATAATTGCATTTTTATTTGATTAATCTAAATAGCATTATATATGCCTGTTCTCTATTATCTAAAATTAAAATGAGTCTGAATTAATTTTATTTATGTAATTACTTTTCTATTTGTGCAATCCCCAAAGCTCCAGTCTCTAAAAGTAGTATTTAAAGGACACATTTCATAAGCTATACTGTATATCATTCCTCTAATAATGTCTTACTTAACTTAATTACTAAAAATAATATTTGATCTATTCAGATGTGGCAGGATTATGGAGAAACCCTAACTAGAGAAATGAAAGAAGGTATGTTGCCAAAATTTATTAATAATTTTAGATATCATTGATTTTTTCAACAAACTGAGAATAGGAAATGGTATCTGTTTCCATGTTTGGATAAAAATATACTGCATTAAATATTTTCTTATCCATGTGAATGAAAAATGTGAAATATTAACAGTCATAAGGAAGAATATACTTATTCCACATGTAATCATCATGTTCTACAGCTCTTTAAAGATCTCAGAAGTCCATGCATCTCTCTTCATTTCTGGCTATTCTCTTCCTTCCCTCTGCCATGGACTGTCGACATGCACACTGAAACTACGGTCAAAAACTGGCTTCATCCACTTCTCATGTTTCTGTTAGTGATATAAGGCCAAATAACCAGACTCGTCTAGGAATACTGAGTCAGGCAGTTACAGTTCATATAACTGTCAACTGAGGGGCAATATTCAAAACCCCAGTCATTGACTTTGGCATTCTTTTACCTTGCACCCTCATGAAAAACTCCAAATTCATTTGCATGGAGTAAAAACACTGAAATCCACTTAGTTCTTGCCAAATAATGCAGCCTTATATTTGCTACTCTGTCCCTTTGCTCTAGCAGCTAGCTAAACTAGACTATTTCTAGTTCCACAGATGCTCTCCCTCATTTCTAGTCCTGACATCTGCTTCATTTCTCTTTCTGGCATACTTTTCTCTCTTCCATCGGGTATGAACTTACATATCACCTCCACCAAAAAGCCAACAACATTGACACAAAACTTGGATGTCTCCTCTGTGTGCTCCAATAGTGCCTTGTGTTACATTGGTTGGTGATATCTATCACTCTGAGTAGAAATTGCCTGTTTGTTTGTTGTATTTTTTCAATTTATCGTAAACTAGAGGCCCGATGCATGAAATTCGTGCAAAGGTAGGGTCCCTAGGCCTGGCTGGCAATTAGGGCCAATCAGGGCCTTCCAAGACCTGGATGGGCCTTCCTTCATTCCATGCTGCCCCCTGGTGGTCAGCGCATGTCATAGCGAGTGATCTAAATCCCTGTCTCCTGGTCAAAAGCCTGCATATTAGCCGTTTATATATATAAATGATTGTTCAGGGGCGGGCTGTGTCATCTTCATCTTGTAACTCCAGTGCTTGTCATACTACCTTAGTGCATGGTGTTGAATGAATGAATGAAGGACAGGAAACCCAGAAGCTCTGATACTTAGCCATGATACCAATTAATACAGTGTGCAACCACTGAATTACTAATTATGCTTCATGGTATTCTTGCGCTGTGTATTGTATCCAGATATAGATGCCTTTATTCTTCTTAACACTCATACTGAGTTGTAGTTTAAAGAATATAATTCTTTTTCTTTCCAGGTGCTGCTAAATTTGAAGCTGAATCCTATAGAGTTTGTCCTGTAGGATCTGTAGGATCAATCAGTCAGTCAAGTCCATGTCAAGATCTACTTTTGAAAACACAAGAATATAAAGAGATTTTGCTGAAAATCACATGATCTGAAATGCTGGAAGCCAATTCCAGCACGTCAGCAGAGCTGAATCATCTGGGATGGCTGAAAGGCATTTCCCCAAACCTGAAAAGGATGATTGCTTGCTGCCAGACAGCTCAAGACATCTTAATCTACATGTTATTGCTCCTCCTGGCCAAACACCTGAACAGCCAGAGGTAACTCCACCAATCTGACAATGGATTTGTGCACAAAGCCTGGCCTCTGATGTGTATATCTCCACCTTGCCTTAGGACAAATTGTGGTCATAAAAAGCCAGGGGTCCTGAGACAAGGAGAACTTAGTTCCTTTAGCTAAGTCTTCTCTGACTCTGTATAATGCCTTTCAAAATTATGTTTCATCTCTGGTCTCTTATTTAATTTACACTCAGCCCCTTCTCCAGATTGCTGACCCCTTCTAGATGCCGGATCAAGACGATCAGCATTACTGAAACATAAGTAGTAAAAAATTATTTACTGGACTGTTTACATAGCACTTTGTTTTCCATAAGACACATGACATGAACGTTTGATTAAAGATAAAATTTTGATCATATGTTTGATGAAAATTTATATAGTATTTTAAACTGGGGTATTTTGGGGGAATCTAACTAAGTTTTAAGCACATTTTGTAAGTGAAAGCCAGCACTATTGAATTATACAACCTCAAATTGCCCAAATACCAACTGTTTAAACAACATACAAACAAACAACTTGTCATTCACATTTTAACTAGAGGCCCGGTGAATGAAAATTCATACACTGGAGGGGGGAGTCCCTCAGCCCGGCCTGCCCCCTCTTCACAGTCCGGGAGCCCTCAGTGGCAGGAGGCGACCCTGCGATCAGGGAAAGGCGATGCTCCATCACACCTCTGCTACTGCCACTGCCAGCAGCGCAAGCCTCGGCTGGCCCTGGTTACCTGAGCCTTGGGTGGCCTTGGGTGGCTGGTCAGCCGCCATCCAAGACCACCATATTTTAATGATGCTAGTTGATAGATTTTTTTTACATATTCCAATTTTATTCCCATATTTGGTCCTAAAGATTTAGACAGACATAATTTTGATAGTTGCTGCTATGGCTCCTAGTTAGCTGTATTAAAAATGTTATAGTGCCATTGGACTTATGTAATTTTAAACACTGATTTAAAAATCTTTCCTCGTGGGGGAAATAAAGTTTGCCTAAGGCTTTTCTACTTTTCCATTTATTGATTGATTTTTTTAGAAAGAGTCTTAAAATTACAAAAAAGTTCCAAGTTTCAGGACAAAGAACTCTTTTTCCCTGAACCATTTGAGAGTAAATAGTTGACACCATGCCACCATGCCTTATTCCTTTAGAACATTCCACTTGTCTACCATACCACCTTCACAATCAGAAAATTCACAGTAATACATTCCATAATTTCATCCTCGCATTCTTTTCAAATTTTGCCACTTGTCTGTCGCATATGTTATAGCGTAAAGACCCTGTTCAGATCCATGTGTTACACTGAGCTGTAGAGTATATTCTTCTCCTTCAGTCTGGAACAGGTCTTTAGTCTTTCCTTGATTTTTATGACCTGGAATCTTTTGAAGAGGAAGTTCCACTAATGTATGTAGAATGTCCTTCAATTTCAGATCATGATTTTCCTGATGTTTCCTTATGATAATATTCAGATCAGACATTTTTAGCAAGAGCATCACAGAAGTAGTCCTATAGCCATGGTCGGCAAACTGCGGCTCGCGAGCCACATGTGGCTCTTTGGCCCCTTGAGTGTGGCTTTTCCACAAAATACCACGTCCTGGGTGAGTCTATTTTGAAGAAGTGGCATTAGAAGGAGTTTAAGTTTAAAAAATTTGGCTCTCAAAAGAAATTTCAATCATTGTACTGTTGATATTTGGCTCTGTTGACTAATGAGTTTGCCAATCACTGTCCTATACTCTTCTCATTGCATCCTGTAATGTGACCTATAATTTTGATTTGCCATTTTTAGTGAGGTTAATGTTGATCAGTGAAGGTACTATCTGCTGGGTTTCTCCTCTGTAATGTTCCCTTTTTCACTTCACAAGTATTGCTTTATAGGGAAGTTTTTAGAGTCAGTGTAAATATCTCTTCTTCATTAAACTTTTGATTTATTCACTTATCAATATGAACTCACAGTTTATTTCATTTAATGGGTTATAATTTGTTAAAATTATTTTTAGAATTTTTCTTTTAGAAATATTCTGCATTTGGAAGTTTCAGTCTTATAGAAAAGTTATAAGAATAGTACAAAGAATTCCTAAAACCATTCCTCAAAGGTTAACATTTTATTACATTTACTTTATTCTTTCTCCCTTCTTGTCTATTACCTAAATAAATGTAAATGTAGGTTTGTTAGATATAATATATGAATCATTTGTAAGTTGCAGACATGATGCCTCTTTATTCCTAAATACTTTAGTGTGCATTTCCTAAGAAAAAGGAATGATCTTACATAATCCTATATAATCCTATATAATAAAGAGGTAATACGCAAATTGACCATCACGCCAGTACACAAGATGGCCACCCTCATGTGGTCAAAGATGGTTGCCACAAGATGGCCACCACAAGATGGCCGGCAGGGAGGGCAGTTGTGGGTAATCCCGCTAGCAGGAGAGGGCAGTTGGGAGCGATCAGGCCTGCGGGGGAGGGCAGTTACGGGCAATCAGGCCTGCAGGGGAGGGTAGTTAGGGGTGACCAGCCCGGCAGGGGAGGGTGGTTAGGGGTAACCAGGCTGGACAGGGAGTGGTTAGGGGGTGATCAGGCTAGCAGGCAGAAGTGGTTAGAGGCAATCAGGTAGGCTGACAGGTGAGCGGTTGGGAGTCAGCAGTCCTGGATTGTGAGAGGGATGTCCGACTGCCCATTTAGGCCCAATCCCTCCAGGGGTCCCAGATTGGATAGGGTGCAGGATGGCTGAGGGACACACACCCCCACGAACGAATTTTGTGCACCAGGCCTCTAGTTTTAGTATAATTGTCAAAGTCAGGGAATGAAAATTGGGTCAGTATTAATATTTAATCTCGGATATTATTCAGATATTTGCTATGGTCTCAATAATATCCTTTACAGTTCAAGTAAATCCAAGATGATGTGCTATGTCCAATGCCTTGGGGTACTGATCCGAGAGGGTGCCCTGGGGTACTGGACCCCCCTGCTGGCCGCCCCGCTAGAAGCGCATTGGGTAGCTGCCGCTGAGTTTGGGCACTGGGGCCCAGGCACAGCGGCTCTGAGTGGCCCAGCGAGAATGCAGCTGTGTTTTGCAGACCTTGGCCCGCACCTCACCCTTCCCAGTCTGGGGGAGGGTCCCGCTGAGCTGAGTCCATCGCAGGACCGCTGTGCGTGTGTGGGTGCCCACAGGGATTCTCCCATAGTGTGCCCAAGGGGGTGGGGGGACTTGGAGGGCTTTCCTGCCCCGGGTGCCAGCTCTCAACCCTCCAGCGGCTCTCCTTCCGAGATGGCAGCCAGCGGGCATGCTGTGCGGGGACAGTTGGCCCTCTTTTCCTGGGGGGCATTCCGCTCCAGGGCTGATGGATGGATGGACGGAGGGAGGGAGGGAGGCAGGGAGCTGCTTCCCTGCAGGTGAGGGTCGCGCAGCAGGAGGAGGCCCAGGTGTGAGCGTGGAAGGATGGGCTGGCCTCCAGGGAGTCAAGGAGCAGCCCTGCGTATCTGTGGTGGTGGGATCCCCGCTTTGTTTACCTGGTGGCCCATCCACGTCCCGTGCCTTACCTCCATGTCCACCCTCCGTTGTCGCGCGGGGTCCCTTCCTTCATGGGTCCATACCCACTCACTTGCTTGCGACAACACTCCCAGGGGTCACCTCCGATGCACCCCCAGAACCTGCCGCCTGCTGCGAGGGTGTCACCCCTCTGCCCCCCACCTCCGGACGGGGCGTGGTGTTGGGGGAGAGGGGTTGTAGGCTTGTGCCCCCGGGAGAAAAAGAGGATCTAGGTCCTCTCGCCATGGTCCGGTGGGTGGGGGATGTGGGTATCGCGAGGTGGTTGAAGGTGGTTTTCCACGGAAGCCAGTTGGCGTTTCCTGGGTTCCGAGGACCTTCCCTGGGCTGGAGGGCCTCTGGCGGTGAGACCGCGTGTGCCCCATGCAAGGACAACTCGAGTCCCGGTCTTATTTTTTCCTTCCCACGAGGCCTCAGCGCCCCGGCCCCCACTCCGCCGCCTTCTCTCCCCCCTCGCTGCCCGCTGCCTGGGGGTGGTCGCCTCATCTCCTCGGTGTCCCTCATTCCCCTCGCCTCTGGCCTCTGGCGGGAAGAGGGCTGCCTGGGTTGGTGTCCTCCGGCTTCTTCTAAGGCTTTTCATCTGACTAAATCAGGCTCACCAGAATAATCCTCCTTTTAATTCAAAATTAACTGAATTAATGACATTTGCAAAATTCCTTTACAGTTGCATATTCTAATGGCTAGGTAAATCACAGATCCGGCCCACACTCAAGGGAAAAGAATTATAAAGGCTGAGACACCAAAAGGCAGACATTATGAAGTCATCCTATTCCGAGGTCTGTCTGCTACCATTATGTGATGTTCCCGAGTCTTCCCAGGAATGAATGTTGAAGCTTACTGGATGCTTATTTTGCATCTATTAATTTTTTTCTAACTTGTTAATGTGGGCGTGGCCAGGTAGCTCAGTTGGTTAGGGTGTCATCCCTACACACCAAGGTTGTGGGTTTGATCCTTGGTCAGGGCACGTGTAAGAATCAACCAATGGATGCATAAGAAAGTGGAACAGTAATTAATGTTTCATTCCTTTCTCTCCCATCCTCTCTCTCTAAAATAAACCTTTCAAAATGTGTTCATGTGAATTACATTATCAGCTCTTGTTAAACCAACCTTGCGTTTCCCAGATAAACTGAACTTGTTTATGATATTTTTGTTGTTCGTTTGTTTCATTCATTGCTACTTTTTCCTTTCTGTTCATGGAAAATGATAATACAAGGAATTTTAAATACTTTAACTCCATTTATACTTCTCCAGACTTGTGTAGCATTGCATTGTATTTGAATTCTGTCTTTACTTTTTAATACATTTTTATTGATTTCAGGGAGGAAGAGGGAGAGAGGTTAGAAACATCAGTGATGAGAGAGAATCATTGATTGGCTGCCTCCTGCATGCCCCCTACTGGGATTGAGCCTTCAACCCTAGCATGTGCCCTTGACTGGACTTGAGCCCAGGACCCTTTAGTCCTTAGGCTGATGGCTCTATCCACTGAGGAAAACCAGCTAGGGCTTATTTTTTATTGTACTTATTTAGATATACTTTAGTCCTCGTCTAATGTTATGTGGCACCCATGTCCAGGGAGGTCCTCCTGGATTTGAGCTTCAACCCAGCATTCTGCTCTGGACTACCTTGATCCACTGGTAGAAGACAGACAAGTGGGCATTTGCCTCCAATTCCTAAGGGGAGGGAAAGAGCTGAGGTCATGGGCTTAGCGACAAACCGAGCCTCCCCCCCAAACACAGTGACCTTAGCACTGCCCCTTCCCACCTGAGGTGCATGAGAGGGCCCCTCCCTGGGCACAGGGAACCACTCACCCAAGATATACTTACTGATTTTAGAGAGAGGGGAAGAGAGAGAGGTAGATGATGATAGATAGGTAGGTATATAGAAAAATGCTCCAACCAACCTCAGTTATAGCCAGGGCTAATATTTTGTATTTTTTAAAAACATTAGACATGTGAGCTGGCAGGTGGCCAACACTACAGGGGCTGGTGCTGCTGGGCTCCTGCTGCTCCTGGCAGCACTGCACCTCTGGCTGCGGCTGCAGCCCCGCAGCCCTCGCGCCTCTGCCCTGCACCCCGCAGATCCATGGGCCCCCTTTCCTCAGGGGAACCTAGTCACTGTGATGTGGTCCTGGTGTGTTGTCAGCCCGCAATAGCCATGAACTTGGGAATGCGATGGGAAGCGCCTGGGGGAGACATTCAGTGCTGCAGCTGCACTGATGGTGGGGGGAGCCATGAAGTTCAAAGTCAGCTCCTGGCTGCCAGGTGCTCCTGGAGGACCAGGAACCTAACCTGCAGCTGCTCCACATCTCAAACCCAGTTTGAATCAGGACAGTGAGGCGTCCAATGTCCTGCGGACCCTCCAGCAGGCTTCTTGAGGACCGAGTCATCAGCAGGAGCTGTGGAGTCTCTACCCCATCGTGAGTCTCAGGCCAGGGGTGGAAGGTGCCAGCCATGTGGGCGTCCCAAGAGCATCCCCGCCCAGCCGTTCCCCGCAGGACAGGGGGAGGACTCTTCATTGCTGCTTTAGTCCTGAGCTTGGTGTGCAGGTGAACAGGCCCTCACCGGAGAGCTCTGAAGGCACCTCCTGTGGGAGAGCCAAGACCTGCTAGCCTCGCGGGCAGAGACCCACAGAGCAGGGCAGGGACAGGGACAGGGAGGGTCCTCAGAGTCACGAGGCGGGGGAGGGCGTTGCCACGGGAATTCCCCAGAGGTGTGCAGGGCATGGCAGGCGGTTTCCTGGATAGATTCCGGAAGGGGGTGCTCTCACAGAACCGTGCTCCCCTGGAAGACGTGCTGATCACCTGAGGGATCCCCATGGGAAGGTGCTTCCTGAGGAGGAGAGCCACCTCCATCAGGACACTGTTTCTGCGGGTGTCGCCCACACTTATGGGAAGTTCCCTGCAGAGCTGTTGAGCATCTGTAAACGGGTGTGGAGACCACCAGCTTTGATTTGTGGCTGAAGTAGATGAGGGATGTTCCGCAGACCTAGAAGCCATGGGTCCTAGAATCGGCACAGGACTCTGGAGGGCCGAAATGTTTGGTGGGGAAACTTCAGGCTGAGTTGGGTGGACCCCAGGGGGAAGTGGCAGGAGCTGGGGGACCCCAGCCCTGCTACTTGCCGTTGCATGTGGGTCAGGGAAGGTGGTCTCCAGGGACTTTGTTCACTGGCTGGCCAGCAAGGCGGGGGGCTAAAGACCTACGGGGGCGGGGAGGGAGGGAAAGAGTCAGCTGGACATAAGGATGGTGGCCATCGGACCTAAAAGCTTCCAGGACAGCCTGTGGCTGAGAGAGACGTGTGAAACAAGGATGCTGTCCTCCCCTCAGTGTTCACAGGGCCTCACGGACCTGTGGGGACTCAGGGAATGGCAGGGACCATTGTCAGTGTGAGGCCAGATGAGGGTGACTCTAAGGGAGGGCCGAGTGTGGGAGTGAAGCCGAGGAGAGTGGGAGGGCTTGATGACCTGCTCCCTCAGCAGCTCCAGGCCGGCTCTCCTGGGCCCACTGTGTGTCGCTTCATGTTCGCACAAAGTTTCCTTTTTATTTTATTTTATTTATTTATTTATTTATTTTTTTAAATATATTTTATTGATTTCTCACAGAGAGGAAGGGAGAGGGATAGAGAGTTAGAAACATCGATGAGAGAGAAACATCGATCAGCTGCCTCCTGCACACCTCCCACTGGGGATGTGCCCGCAACCAAGGTACATGCCCTTGACTGGAATCGAACCCGGGACCCTTCAGTCCGCAGGCCGACGATCTATCCACCGAGCCAAACCGGTTTCGGCACAAAGTTTCCTTTTTAAAAATCAACCCTGATGCTGCAGCATAACAAAAGTTTTATTTATAAATTGAAATATTTGAAAAATACCAAACAGTTCATAAAAGAAAAAATATTTCTAAATCCCGACACATCGTTTCTAATTAGAATTCATTACCTATCATTCTTGGCTACAAGTTGGCTTGTTCAGAAATCTTGAGTGGCTGAGAGTTGGGCTTTCAGCCTGGATTGCAGAATAGCTTCCAGTCACACGGTTGGGACAAGTATATGGGCCGGAAAACAACTCAGAGTAATGCTGTGTGGTCCTGTATTCGCTTCTGAGCAGTAGTCACTTATCCCAAAGCTTGGGGTTTCTGGAAGTCAGATCACTTTCTGTGGCTGTCTGAGTAAAGTGGGCAACTTAGACTTGGGAAAGAATACATTTAATTCTCAGTTATGGACCTTGCTTTTAAAGTTCATTTACTATGAATGGACTAATGCATGTTTTCTTTTGCCATTTCACATAAATCCTGGAAGTCACAGTTTACTACTCCTACTGAAAATGCTAAATTTTTGTGAATATAAGTAAAATCAAATACTCTCAGGGTTTTAGCGCCAGAGGGAAGGATAGTCTCAATAGTTGACACTTGGAAAGAATTTGCTTTCTTGCCTAACGTTTACCTAATATGAGTGAGTTTCTATCAGAGCTGGGAATCTTTGGTACAAGAATATGGCCTCAGTTTAGGTGTAACTATAGGGGAAAGCATGCCATTGTCATTAACTTTTGACAGTACTCTGAAAACTGTAATTGAGGAGAGCGATAGCATGTCTGTTGTACACAGTGGAGGGTGTGCCCCTATGTTTAAGGGATATTCCCTAAACCACCAACTAAATCACTTTAGTAACGTTTTAAGCCAGTAGTACCAAGAGGGAATTCCATTAAAACTGGTCTTATGACAGACATTAACTGTGCTCAGGTTTTATTAGACTAGCTAGGTCCTACTTAATATTGAAATCTTCACGTAATGAAATGCAGTCATAGACTATAAATATGAAATAAAATCAGAAAAGCATTAGTAAGTACAAAGCCTTTATTGTTGCTATTCCATACAAGCCTAGAAACGGTCTCTTTCTTAAAGAAAAGTACAACTTCTCTTTTCTTGAGAGTAGAATTGCTCCAATAAATCATCTCTTTGCAGTGACCCTGTCACAATAACAGTCTATCTCTGAGTTGTATTAGTTGGCTGTCACCATCGCACTAACAGACAATCTCCATTTTCCACAGAATAAAACTGTAATGACTGTTGGTCATTTCTAGTTCAATCTGTGTGCCTGGCCTCTAAAATTAGAACAAAGGGTTGGGGTGATTAAGACAGATCTGACAAAGCATATTACATGCACCTGCCCCTAAAACAGCTGTCTGGTCTCATTTGAGAATCAGCCAAGGAGACTCAGTTTAATGGCCTGCCATTGCTATGGGGCTTTCATAGGCCAGCAGCAGGTCTGACACAGGGATCTTGAGAAGATGGGATAGCAGTCCTTTCACCTTCTGATTTGTCATGGAGTCTGTCAAAGAAAAGAAATCATCAATGCTCTCAAATGACAGTCATCTGTCACACGCACTCACAGTATAAGACAGCGGGTGCAGTGACAGCTGAAACTCATTTCAGTGTTGATCCACCCAAGTGACCTAGGAGGCTAAGCCCCAGGGAGCACCTGGCCTGGTCTCAGCACTCACGGAGCCAGGGCTTGGCCCCAGTGCCTTTGTCAGTGAGTTTTCACACCATTCAGTGGTGTCTGACACTCCCTCCTCCATCCCAATCACCAGAAGTCATATTATCTGCAGAGGAAAAAATGTGAGGAGAATCATGAACTTTTCTTTGTAAATCTTTGTGGTTGCGATGACCTAAGTAAAGGGCCTCTGTGAAGTGAGGGTGATTACATGATTTGCTAAGATCTTCCCTGAAGGCAGCCGGTAGTTATCACAGCGGGTCATTGTGCTCCAAACACGTACTGGTGACCATCAGGCAAGGGATGCAACATAGTGAGTAAATGCTTTGGTTTGTTCAGAAAATACTATGTATGAGCTTTTCTCCAAAGATAGTTGTGATAGATACTGAATATTTGATTATGAGAAATATAGTTTCTTTGAAGCTTTAGCTGGAGATACAAAATAGTGTGGCGATCCTACAAATATCACATGGGTTCAAATATTTTTCTATCAAAAACCATTTTTGTAAAGGCTGTGTTTTTTATGTAACTTGTGATAATACATTTTCTTTATTTTAGAAAAACTAAAATAAAATAAGAAATAAAAACACTAGACATGTTTATAACTCTTCATGATGAGTCAGTGTTTATTCAAATTTACCTACATATTTAACTCTTTCCCTCCTCTGTTTTCTTCTTACATCTCAAAACTTCATATGGGCCAATTTTTCTTCTGTTGGTAGTGTCCAACCTTTAGAATTTTCATCAGTGAGAACTGCCATGGAATGAATCTCTGTTTAAAATGTTTATGTTTCTTCTACTATTGGCCCTAGGTTCACTGCTTAGAGAATTCTCGGTTGGTAGCTATTGTCTTCGATCTTATGGAAGATGTCATGCTGCTGCCTTTTGGCTCCCATAATTGCTGTTGAGAACCTGGCTTTCCAAGTGTTCCTTCTTTGAATGTAACCTATTCCCACCCTTCCCCTGCCCCTTGGAATCTTTGGTTATTTGTAAGAATTTACCATTTGTTTTTTGTTCATTTTTCAGGCAAAATACAATATTCAGAGTCTAGGGCTTCTGTAGGGCCAGGCCTTATAAGTGTGCAGTGTGTTGTTTTCTGCCATGTGATTGTAGCAACTTTGATTTCTTTCTATGCTCTCAGGATTTCAGGCAAGCACTTTACATCTTAAGCAATGTGAGATTTTGACATTAGTGAAGCACTGTAGTTATGACCACTTTGATCACAAAGAAGTTTTGTGTGTGTGTGTGTGTGTGTGTGTGTGTGCTTTTTGTATAGCAAAGATGGAAATTTATTAAAGAACATGTGCAGACTCCCACGTGGGGAAGGGGAAAGAATCTCACAGCACAAAGTTCCATGTCGGGAGGGGGAAAGAGTCCCACCGAGTTCCTGTTTCCAAGGTTTATAAAGGCTGCAGTTCCTGTGACAAGTGTTTGTTTTTATGCAACCAGTGTGAGAGAGGCTGGTCATAAGCTAATGGTGGGCAGTCCTGGTGCCTAGCAGTGGCTGCCTTCAGAATTTAGATTTACTGTAGTTTTATTTTAAACTATGCTGGTGTTTTGTTTGTTTTGGTTTACCCTCACCTGAGGATATTTTTCCATTGATTTTTAGAGCAAGGGGAAAGGAGGGGGAGAGACAGAGAAAGAGAAACATCTATTGTATTGTAAATCATGGAATGAGATTCAAGACTCCTTAATGAGCCAATTAATTAGGAGTCTTTATTGCAGGTGACCCAGGGGGAGGTGTCTTTTTCCAAATCTCTGAGCCCTGACATAGAGGAAGTGTCTCCTATTTATACTTTTTGAGCCACTTTGTTAGCAGATATTACAAAGGGCTCTGTGTGAGTTATTGTTACAGACAGTTGTAACCTTGAATACATAATGAGTTTGTACTTGGCATAATTTTTATCAGTATTAGTCTATTTTAGTCTATTACATTGGATAGCTAGCTTGCAAGGTCAGACAGTTAAGTTTATCTTTTTCTATTACTTGAACTAAAAACAAAGTCATTTTACAGAAAAACAGATTGTCTTAAAGTGACAGAGTTTACAATGACAGAGTTTACAGGACTAGGGACTATCTAACAATAGAGGAGAATTCAAACAGCAATTTTTTATATAAGATGGAGGTTACTATGCTTCACATCTATGTGAGATTGTTGCCTTCGGCATGTGCCCTAAGGCCGGGATCCAGCCTGCAACCAAGGTATGTACCCTAGACCAGGAATTGAACCTGTGACCCTTAAGTCCACAGGCTGACACTCTATCCACTGAGTCCAACCAGCTAGGGCTAAACTATACTGGCTTTTAATCAGCTTCACAGGGGCTCGGCAGACAGTGCGCAGTAACAACTGCAGCTGGGGCGAGGATTCGCTTATAAGGGCAATAAATCTTGGTTGGGAGTAATTATTTGCTCCTTTTATAATTTGAATTTCAACTAGGTCTGCAGGCCAGGAACTTAGCGCAAGTAAATTGCATGTGTGAGCTAAGAACTAGTGTGTAAGTTACAATGCATGTACTGGTGCAGATTGGCTGCCTACTTTCACGCTGTTTCTTTGGAGAGGTCAACCCATGGATTCACATGGTTTATAGAGACTTTTTAAAAGTCATTGCCCACTTTGTGGTGTCAGTTTGTCTAAGGATTTGTTAATTTAGGTAAACTGTAATCTTTCTTTCAGATGTCTGAGACCTAAACTGTGACTTTGCCCATAGAAAGCGGTAGAACTTTATTAACAAACTCACAAAAAGATGTGAGCCTTATAAAGAAAACATGGCACATTCTTGGGCTGCAGTGGAAAAACACATCAATAAGCCATTTCAAAGGTCCCTAAAATCAACTTAGAAATTCCGTCACTGGAGGCTACATTCTCAAGGAATCAGCTTTACAAGGAGAAAGCAGAGTGGTTTGAAAAGTGTGCTTCAACTTTGCTGTAAGAATAAATGCAATAGAATAATAAGAAGAATGCAATAAAAAATAAGGCTGATTTAGCTAGAGCAGTGGTCGAAAAACTCATTAGTCAACAGAGCCAAATATCAACAGTACAACGATGACTGAAATTTCTTTTGAGAGCCAAATTTTTTTAACTTAAACTTCTTCTAATGCCACTTCTTCAAAATAGACTCTCCCAGGCCATGGTATTTTGTGGAAGAGCCATACTCAAGGGGCCAAAGAGCCGCATGTGGCTCGTGAGCCGCAGTTTGCCGACCACTGAGCTAGAGGAAGCAACAGATTCCTTCATGAGGAAGGCTAAGAGTTTGAGGATCAGACTCAACAAAGTGAAGGGGCATTGAGCTGTGTAAGGTCAGGATAGACACATGGGGATGATGCGCCTGCTCTTAAACAGGGTTTTGGGAAATGAGTTGTGGTTTCATTGTTACTAGATCAGAAAGAGTGCCTGGGACCCATCAAATTTAGTGAGGAAGAGAAGCAGGATCCCAGCTGCCTGGAGTGATCCCTACAGGGTGTGTCTGAATGTTGCAGAAAGACTCCCTAGTGAGAGCAAGGAGGGCCCTCCAATCACATAGTGGGACAAAGATATGAATTGGCTACAGACTATCAGGACATGTTTGAGAGGGGAAATTGCTGGAAGCCAATTCCAGCTTGTCAGCAGGGCTGAATCATCTGGGAATGGCTAAAAGGCATTTCCCCAAACCTGAAAAGGATGCATAAAATGATTGCTTGCTGCCATTCAGCTCAGGGCATCTTAATCTACAAGTTATTGCTTCTTACTGGCCCAAACACCTGAATAGCCGTAGGCTATTCCCCAATCTGACAATGGACTCTGTAGACTAACCCTGGCCTTTGATGTGTATATCTCCACCTTGCCTTAGAACAAATTGTGTTAATAAATAGCAAGGGGTCCTGAGACAAAGAGAACTTGGTTTCTTTAGCTAATCTCCTCTGGCCCCCATAAGGCCTTCCAAAATTATGTTTAGTCTCTGGACTCTTATTTAATTTATGCACAGGGCCTTCTCCAGATTTCTGAACCCTTCTAGATACCGGATCAAGAACCCAGGCATTAGGAAATCAGGATAGTTCAGTGTGAACATTCAGAAGTTAGTGACTTTTAAGGAGACCATTCATTGTATGATGTAACTTGGGGAAAATGCTCAAGAAATTATGGTGAAGATTGGAGGGAAGGTGCAGAAAAGATGAGCTAAAAGGAAGGAAGGGAAAAGGAAAGACTATCATATTGATTGAGTTATTGGTTTTGTTACTGATGTTGGTCTGAAGGAATGATCTCTTCTGAGAGGGATTATCTAATCAGGGAAATTTGATTGTGGACAAAATTTGTTTAAATAGCTGATGCTTTTGGTACACCAGAATTTGCTGTTTTCACATATCTCACTGTGGAAAACTGCATAAAATAAAATCCAAAGCAATATATTAGAAAAAATTTCTAAAGCAACTATCAACAAGGAAGAAAAAGAACGAACTCAGATCTGGTGAAGATCATGGACCTACATGGTCGAGAAGTAAAGAAACCTCTGAGGTGGGTTAATCTGCTAAGTCTTACTGAAACTGCTAGTGGAGGAAACTGAAGAGGACAGGCATAAGGCATGAAGGAAGCAGCAGATAGTAAACATCTCTGGAGCAGTGACGCAGAAGGCTCTGGGGTGCACTTCTCCAAAAGCAACTTCATTTCAGAATGGCTGTGGTTCTGCTGAAACAGTTCTGGGGACCAAGCAGGTGGGAGAACATTCCCTGGGAAACAGGTTTCCCATAGAAATTCCACAGTAAGTGGCAGCAACCATTGTGACTCAGGACCAAAAACACTGGTTTATGGGAGAACGTGGAGACTATGTCACAAGATAGAGCCCATACATGATGCAGCACTAAAATGCCAGGAAGCAGGCACTCAATGGTGGAGTCAAAACTGAGAGACTAAAACGGCTGAATGGGAAAGACTTCTCAGTTAGGACCTGATACCTGGGACTACCTCCACTGCAAACTTTAAAGAACAAAAGGCAGGACTATCTTAAATGATAATTCTGGGGGTGGGGATGGCGCGGAATGAGTGAATTACATTCCCTATTACATCTTGGTTGCACATATAGAATAAACCTCACAGTGTCAAATGTAACCTTCTTTCAGCAGCTGTGTGTCGCTGCAGGTTGCCCAGGACCAAACCAGAGAGGGTCAGACCTGCATTACCACCATTTGTCCACCATCCAGAACTGAAATATCATTGCTGACATGTACACATAAGGAACTGTTTGACATTGAAATTGGGACTCAAAAGAACTGTTGGCCCAGAAAGAAACTCACTACAGACTGATTCATTTGCCTCTCAGCACAACCATTATTGCTTGCCTTATTTTTGGTTCTTATAAGTGTATTTCTAGTATCACATGATCTCACTCATCTGGGGGAAATAATGAACAACCTAAACTGATGAACTAAAACGGACCCGGAGACAGGGAAGCATCGATCAGACTGTTGGGCAACGGAGGGAAGGTAGGGGAGGGTGGGGGTAAGGGGGAGAGGTCAACCAAAGGATTTGTATGCATGCATATAAGCCTAACCAGTGGTCATGGACAACAGGGGGGTGGGGAGGGGTTTGGGATGGGAATGGGGGGATGAGGACAAATATGTGATACCTTAATCAATAAAGAAATTAAAAAAAATTATTAATTAATTTCAAATTCAAATTAACATTATATAAAGGTCAAATTTGTACTGGATTTTTAAATTAAATAAAACCTTTAAAATATTTTCATAATAAAAAAAAAAAAAATTTCTCTACCATTCACAACAGCATGGATGGACATGAAGAGAATTATGCTAAGCAAAATAAGCCAGTCGGAGAAAGACAAATATCATATGATCTCATTCATTTGTGGAATATAATAGACAACATAAATCAATGAAAAAAAATAGATCCAGAGATAGAGAAGCATGGAACAGACCATCAAACTTCAGAGGGAAGGAGGGGGGCTGCGGGTGGTAAAGAGATCAACCAAAGGACTTGGATACATGCATATAAGCTTAACCAATGGACACAGACACTAGGGGGATGAGGGCATGTGCTGGGAGGTAGGGGAGGCCGGGGAGAGGTCAATGGGCGGAAAAGGAGACATATGTAATACTTTAAACAATAAAAAATTTAAAAAATAAATTTCTCAACACATTAGGACATTAAAAAAAGTGGGTTATAACATGCACTGTTTGAAAGTGTACAAATCAGTGATTCTTAGTACATTAACTATGTTGTAAAACCATCACCACTCGCTAATTCCAGAATATTCCCATCACACCCAAAAGAAACCCTGTTCTTTTTTAAAAAAATATATTTTTATTGATTTCAGAGAGGAAGGGAGGAGAGAGAGAAATATCAATGATGAGAGAGAATCATCAATTGGCTGCCTCTTGCATGTAGCTTACTCGAGTTCAAGCCTGCAACCTAGGCATGTGCCCTTGACTGGAATCGAACCGGGACCCTTTATTCCTGAGGCTGATGCTCTATCCACTGAGCCAATGCAGCTAGGGCAGAAACCCTGTTCTTATAAGCCAGTGGTCGGCAAACTCATTAGTCAACAGAGCCAAATTCAACAGTACAACGACTGAAATTTATTTTGAGAGCCAAATTTTTTAAACTTAAACTATATAGGTAGGTACATTGTTATTAACTTAATTAGGGTACTCCTAAGCTTGCCTTTGCTAAAAACTCAAGGGGCCAAAGAGCCGCATGTGGCTCGTGAGCCGAGGTTTGCCGTCCATTGTTATAAGCAGTCAGTCCCACCTCTCCCCTCCTCAATCCCCTGGCCACAACAAATTCACTTTTTATGTATGGATTTGCCTGTTTTCTACATTTCCTATAAATAGAATCAATCAATCACTGTGTAGACTTTTGTGACTGGCATCCTTAACTTATGTTGTTGCCAAGGTTCACCCATATCATCATGTATTGCATTCCTCATTTCTTCTTCTTTTTTTTTTTTTTTAACTTTTGAGAGTATTATAGATATCCCTCTTACCCTTCCCCCACTACCCACCTCCACCTGGTTTCTGCCCCATCCCAGGCCTTTACCACCCTTACCACCCTATTGTCTGTATCCATCGGTAATGTATGGATACATGTAATTTCTTTGGTTAATCTCTTCCTGGCCCCTTTTTCCCATTCCCTCTGAGATGTGTCAGTCTGTTCCATGTTTCCATGCCTCTGGTTCTATTTTATTCATCAGTTTATTTTGTTCATTAGATTCCTTGTTCATTTATTTTTATTTTTAGATTCAATTGTTGATAGATATGTATTTATTGCCATTTTATTGTTCCTATTTTGTTATCTTTTAATTCTCCTCCTCCCCCTCCTCCTGTTTATCCTTCAAGAAGACCCTTTAACATTTCTTGTAATACTGGTTTGGTATTGATGAACTCCTGTAGCAGCTTTTCTTTGTATGGGAAACTCTTTATCTAACTTTCAAATGATAGCTTTTCCAGGTAGAGTAATCTTGGGTGTAGATCCTTGCTTTTCATCACTTTGAATATTTCTTGCCACTCCCTTCTGGCCTGCAAAGTTTCTGTTGAGAAATGAGCTGACAATCTTATGAGAGCTCTCTTGTAGGGAACTAGCTGCTTTTCTCTTGCCACTTTTAAAATTCTCTCCTTGTCCTTAACCTTTGGCATTTTAATTATGATGTGTCTTGGTGTGTGCCTCTCAGGATTCATGTTGTTTGAGACTCTCTGTGTTTCCTGGACTTATTTCTTTCACTAGGTAAGGAAGTTTTGTGTCATTATTTTTTCAAATAGGTTTTGTTATTTCTTGATCACTCTCTTCTCCTTCTGGTATGTCCATGATGTGAATGTCTGTATACTTGAAGTTGCCCCAGAAGCTCCTTACGTTGTTTTCATTTTGGGGGATTCGTTTTCCTTTTTTGCTGTTCTGATTGGGTGTTTTTTTGCTTCCTTATATTCCAGATTTTTTATTCAATTCTCAGCATCCTCTATTCTACTATTTATTTCCTGTAAATTATTATTTATTTCAGTTAGTGTGCACTTCATTTCTGACTGATCCTTTTTTATGTTGTTGATATTCTCACTAAGTTCCTTGAAATTCTTACCAAGTTCCTTGAAGTTCTCATTAAATTCCTTGAGCATCCTCTAACCATTGTTTTTAATTCTGTACCTGGTAGTTATCTTGCTTCAATTTCATTTAGTTCTTCTTCTGGAGATTTCTCATGTTCTTTCATTTGTGACATGTTTTGCTGTTCCTGCATTTTGGCTGCTTCCCTGTGTTTGTATTAGGTAGATCTTCTGTCTCCCAGACCTGGTAGAGTGGCCTTGTATAATAGGTGTCCTGAGGAGCTCAGTGCTTAGCCTCTTAGTCACAATGAGCTGGGCACACCAGGTGTGCCCCTGTGTGAGCTGTGTCCTATTGTAGTTGAGCCTTGACCTCTAGGCCTACCACTTGGCAGGATTGACTCCAACTACAATAGGAGAGCTGCTGTGCAGGAGACAACCATATGAAGCAGGACGTGCATCCATGAGGCTTTGTTGCTCCCTGAGATGGTGCTTTAAGTGTGTTGCTCATAGATGAGTAGAGTTGTAATCTGTTATGGTCTGAATCTGTCCACCAGGTGCATTGGCTCTGGGGCCTCCCAGGAAATTCAAAGTCAGCTGCTGCCTGGGGCTACCTCACAAGAGTTACAGAGTGATCTGCAGATGGCTGCTATTTGTATTGGACTTGGAAGTTCCCAGTAGAGCCAAGCTGTGAAGGAAAGAAGGCTGGTGCTAGTGCCTTTAGAGCTATGTGGCATGCTGACTCCAGCTATGCTTGTTTGAGAGATTTTAGAAAAGCTTGAAGCCTTAGCCAGGGCAGGCTGTTCATATGGAAAAGACACTGCAAACTGTGTGGGTGGGTCAGGAAATTGCATTGGGTGGGGCCTCAGGGAATCACCAGGGTGATCCAGGCTGATGGAAACTCAGTATGGCTGCCAGTCAACTCTGTGAGGGGGAGATCTCAGCATAGGAAGAATGACACCTGTGAGCACCCTATCTGGGAGAAAGAACCCCCAAATTCTTGCTGTTATGCCAGACAATCCAGTTCCTCCCTGTATGTCCCTGAATCCCATCCTCAAGCCATTGCCATAGTGCTGGAGTTCAGAGGGAGTGGGTCTGAGTAAGTTTGTGTGCTGACCCTTTAAGGGGAACTACCTGAATCTCCAGTAGCCTCCATGTCCCTCAGCCACAATCCTGGCTGGTTTTTATAGCCCAAAGTTATAGGAACTTCTCTTCCCAGCTCTGGAATCCTGGGCGGGTGTCTGGTGTGGGGGAAGAACACCTTGATCCTCATAGGAGACCTCTGCAGCTGAGATATCCCTTCTGAGTAAAAACATGTCACACGTGGTTGTCGGACCAACCCGTTCATTGCCTCTGCCCTTCCTACCAGTCTTAATGTGTTCTTGTTTGCATTCAGTCTAATAATTCTGATTCATTTATATGGTTGTATGTATCAAGAATTCATTGCTGCTTTTTTACTGAGCAGTATTCCACCCTTGTATGGATACACCACAGTTGATGGGCATTTAAGTTGGTTCCATTTTTGGCTATTACAATAAAGCTGCTATAAACACAGGTATACATACATTCTTTCATTTCTCTTGAGTAAATGCTTAGGAATAGAATGGTTGGATCATATAGTAAGTGTATGTTTGACTTTATTTTCTTAATGCGTTTTTGGAAGATTGGTGTTATTACTGCTTACATTATTATTATAATAATATCATTATAACTTCATATATTTTATATTGTATATAATTATGTAAATAGAATTCACCTATGCAAGGTAGATTTTGATGTAGTTTTCTACTTTGGTTGACATTATTGAAAAAATATATCGCCTAGCTAACACTATTCATGGGCACTTTATTTTTTATTTATTTTTTATTTTTTTTTAAATATATTTTATTGATATTTCACAGAGAGGAAGGGAGAGGGATAGACAGCCAGAAATATCGATGAGAGAGAAACATCTATCAGCTGCCTCCTGCACACCTCCCACTGGGGATGTGCCCGCAACCAAGGTACATGCCCTTGAGCGGAATCGAACCCGAGACCCCTCAGTCCGCAGGCCGACGCTCCATCCACTGAGCCAAACCGGTTTCGGCTATTCATGGACACTTTAAAGTTTTGTTTACTTTAAAAAGTATCCTGTCTCTTTAAATTTTGTTTGTGTGTGCTATAATTTGGTTTATTACTTCAGACTCTATAAGGCTTATTTTTGTTCTTCAGCAGATGTTGACTCTGCCATTTGGTTTGTGATCTCATACACACTGTCTTGCTTTGCATCTACAAGTCATATATCTGTTAGCTCTCCAGTGACTTTCTGATGATGCTTGTTAAAATAAAAAACTTAACATGATTGAAGGAATAATGATTTTAATTTAATGAAATGTTGACAATCGTGGTTATATGTTGTATTTAAGTTAGAGTTTTTACTATTATTATGGCCAGACATTTCAGGTGATACGGTAGAAAGGCTTCCATACTTAATACTTTAAGGATGTTAGTTTTATAACTCAGAAAGTAAGACTTGGACAGAGTCCAAGATTAACATTTATAAAGCACCATGTAGGGATTAGGCTCAGTCTTTAGAAGGAAAAGCACTATGTATACATACCCTTCCCAGTTTGTTTTAAAATAGCCAGGATGAAAGGCCTAATGGAAATGGTAGGTGCTTTAGGAGAGCATGCAGAGAAATTTAACCATCAGTTCATATGCTGTCTTAAAATATATTCTCACTCATTATTAATGTTCTCTTTCTCTTCCTCCCCTCCCCCTCCCCCTCTCTCTCCAAAAAAAAAAAAAAAAAAATCAATGAACATGTCCTTGGGTGAAGATTTTTAAAAAAAGGAGAAGAAGAAGAAGCAAATGGATAGGGAATATTCAAGGAGTTTCCAGATATGATTAAATAGCCATGTTTAGCTGGAGCAAACAGTAAGGAAATAGTGGGTGGCAGAGATGAAAAAGCATCTATACATATAAAAAGCCTAAGAGATCATCTGACCGGTAGCTATGACGTGCAATGACCACCATGGGGCAGATGCTCAATGCAGGAGCTGCAGAGCTGCAGCGACTTGGTAGCAGAGGTTCTTGGGTCATGCACCCCAGAACTAGAGAGAAGGGAGCCCAATTCCGGGGTACATCGTCTGAGAAGCACCCTATTGCAATCTAGGACCCCACTGGGGGGTATCAGAGAGCCGGTTTCGGCCTGATACCCGCAGGCCCGGCCAAGGGACTCCACCTGCAGGAGGGACCCTGCTCACTCCACTGAGGCTCTTCAAGCCCTGGCGAGGGACCCTGGGAGGTTGGCTCCAGGGTGTTTCTGGCCAGTCTCATCCATTCCAGCCCGGTGGCCACCTTCTATTGAATTTCCTTCCCATGTGCACAAATCCATGCACCGCAGCACTAGTTAATAGATAAGGACCAAATAATGGAGGTCCATAAATGCTAAGCTGAAGAAGTTTTTTTTATTTGACTTGTCTATTGAGAAACTATTAAACATTTTTAAATAGGGAAGTGATGGGTCACATTCATTTAAGAAAATTAATCTGTCAATCAACTGCAAGATGACTTAGATGAGAAATTAGAGAATGCTTCAGAAGATGGTGGTTGTGCCATGGCGGGTGTGGCTCAGGTGGTTGGGTGTTGTCCAGTGCACTGAGGGGTTGCCAGTTCCATTTCAGGTGAGAGCACAGTCCTGGGTTGCAGACTCAATCTCAAGTAGGCGACATGCATGGGGCAGCCTGTCAATGCCTTCTCCCATCAATGTTTCTCTCTCCATCTCTAAAAATTAAAAAATATACTATCTAATAGAAGAGTAATATGCAAATTAATTACACACGAGATGGCCACCCCCATGTGGTCAAAGATGGTTACCCCCATGTGGACACAAGATGGCTGCCACAAGATGGCCAGCAGGGGAGGGCAGTTGTGGGCGATCAGGCCAGCAGGGAATGGCAGTTGGGAGGGACCAGGCCTGCAAAGGAGGGAAGTTGGGGGCAATCAGGCCTGCAGGGGAGGGCAATTATGGGCGGTCAGGCGTGCAGGACTGGGCAGTTGGTGGGGACCAGGCTGGCAGGGGAGGGCAGTTGGGGGGACCAGGCTGGCAGGGGAGGGCAGTCAGGGGAGACCAGGCCACCAGTGGAGGGCAGTGGGGGGGGGACCAGGCTGGCAAGGGAGGGCAGTTAGGGGTGACAGGGCCAGTAGGAGAGGGCAGTAGGGGCAACTAGGCCTGCAGGGGAGGTCAGTTAGGGGCAATTGGGCTGGCAGGGGAGCAGTTAGGTGTCGATCAGTCTGGCAGGGGAGTGGTTAGTGGGTGATCAGGCTGACAGGCAGAAGTGGTTAGGGGCAATTAGGCAGGCAGGCAGGTGAGTGGTGGAAGACAGTCCTGGACTGTGAGAGGGATGTCCAACTGCCCATTTAGGCCCAATCCTGCTGGGATCTGGCCTAAACGGGCAGTCGGACATCCCTCGAGGGGTCCCAGATTGGAGAGGGTGCAGGCTGGGTTGAGGGACATACACTCCCATGCACGAATTTCATGCACCGGGCCTCTAGTTTTAAAAATAAAGATAGTGGTGGCTGTTTGGATGAAAATATTTGTTGGCCTGAAGTAAGCTGAGGGAATAGGAATAGAATATTACAAATTAAGAACACTATTTATTTGGCAACTGATTGAATATGGAACTGAGAAATGAGTCTCACATTATCACCTTTGCTGTAATGAGAATGTGAAACATGAATAGTCCATTTTAGCTCTTTTGAGTTGGACTTTTTGTTCTGCCATTTAGATTATCAGCTCCTTGATGACAGAGATTTTCATAGTAGGATGTTTTTGTTTTTTAACTGAGCTTTAATTTTTTCTTTATTTTTATTGTTGACACTGTTACAGATAATCCCATTTTTCCCCCTTTGTCCACCTCCACCAGCATCCCCCTTCCCTCTGGCCATCATCCTACTGCTGTCTGTGTCCATGGGTTATACATGTATGATCTTTGGCTATTATCTTCACTTTCTTTCATCCACTCCACCCCTCCCACTGCCCCTCTGACAGCTGTCAGACTGTTGCATGTATCCATGCCTCTGTTTCTATTTTGCCGGTCATTTTATTTTGTGCATTTCATTCCACATATAAATGAGATCATATGGCATTTGTCTTCCTCTGACTGGCTTATTTCACTTAGCATAATAATCTCTAGGTCCATCCATGCTGTCTCAAATGGTAAGAATTCCTTCCTTTTTTTACAGCTGCATAGTATTCAATTGTGTAAAATTACCACAGCTTTTTTATCCACTCACCTACTGATAGGCTACTTCCAGATCTTGGCTATTGTAAATAATGTTGCTAGGAACATAGGGCACATATATTCTTTTGAATTGGTGTTTCAGGATTCTTAGGATATATTTTTCCAGATGTGGAGTCACTGGGTCAAAAGGCAGTCCATTTTAAATTTTTTGAGGAAATTCCAAACTTATTCCGTAGTGGCTGCACCAGTCTGCATTCCACCAACAATGCATGAAGGTTCCATTGCCTCCACATCCTCACCAACACTTGTTGTTTGGTGATTTGTTGTTTGTTGATTTGACAGATATGAGGTGATCTCTCATTGTGGTTTTAATTTGCATCTCTCTAATGATTAGTGACACTGAACCTTTTTTCATATGTCTATTGGCCATCTCTATGTCCTTTTTGGAGAAGTGTCTATTGAGGACCTCTGCCTATTTTTAAAATATGCTTTCATTGATTTAAGAGAGAGAGAAAGGGAGAAGGAGGGAGAGAATCATCAATAGAGAGCAACATTGATATTGAGAGAGAAACATCAATCGGTTGCCTCCCGCACATACTCTGAATGGGGATCCTGCAACGTGATTATGTGTCCTGATCGTGAATCGAACTAACAACTTTTCGGTGCATGGGACGATGCTCAGACAACTGAGACACACAGGCCAGGGCCCTTTGCCTATATTTTAATTGTGTTGTTTTTCTTCCTGGTGTTGAGTTTATAGTTCTATAATTTTTAAATATATTTGGGAAATTACCAGATATATTTTGCCCAATATGTTCTCCCATACTGTGGGTTCCCTTTTCATTTTAGTGATCATTTCTTTTGCTGTGTAGAAGCTATTTAATTTGATGTGGTCCCACTTATTTATTTTTTTCTTTATTTCCCTTGCCTTAGGAGACATATATGCAAATATATTGCTACAAGAGATGTCTGATATTTTACTTCCTATGTTTGGCTTTGTGACTTTCATTTACATCTTTTATCCATTTTGAGCTCATGTGTAAGTTGGTGGTCTAGTTTATTTTTTTATATTTTAAATTTTATTGATTAAGGTATTACAAATAGTAGTACATATATCCCTCTTCCCACCCCCCCACTGACCTCCCCACGGCTTTTCATACCCCCCAAACTTGCCCTCATCTCCCCCACCCCCAGTGTCTTGAGTCTATTGGTTGTGCTTATATGCATGCATATAATACTTTTGGTTGATCTCTTACTCCTGCCAATCCTCCCCTACCTTACCGCTATAGTTTGACAGTCTGTTTGATGCTTCTTTGCTTCTGACTATTTTTGTTCAACTGATTATAATGTTCCTTATTATCCATAAACTAGAGGCCCGGTGCATGAAATTCATGCACGGGGGTGTGTGTCACTCAGCCCAGCCTGCACCCTCTCCTATCTGGGACCCTTCGAGGGATGTCCGACTGCCCGTTTAGGCCCGATCCTACCTAAACGGGCAGTTGGACATCCTTCTCACAATCCAGGACTGCTGGCTCCCAACTGCTCGCCTGCCTACCTTCCTGATTACCCCTAACCACTTCCAGCCTGATTGCCCCTAACTGCCCTCCCCAGAAGGCCTGGTCACCCCTAAATACCCTCCCCTGCAGTCCTGATCCCCCCTAACTGCCTTCCCCTGCAGGCCTGGTCACCCCCAACTGCCCTCCCCTGCAGGCCTGGTCCCCCCAAACTGCTCTACCCTGCAGGACTGGGTTCCCCAACTGACCTCCCCTGCAGGCCTGGTCCCCCCCAACTGCTCTCCCCTGCAGGCCTGGGTCCCCCAACTGCCCTCCCCTGCAGGCTTGATCACCCCCAACTGCTCTCCCTTGCAGGCCTGATCCTTCCCAACTGCCATCTTGTGGCAGCCATCTGTGTCCACATGGGGGCAGCCATCTTTGACCACGTGGGGGCAGCCATCTTGTGTGTTGGAGTGATGGTCAATTTGCATATTACTCTTTTATTAGATAGGATGAGTGAGATCTTGTGGTATTTATCTTTTACTGACTGGCTTATTTCACTTAGCATAATGCTCTCCAGATCCATGCATGTTGTTGCAAATAGGTAAGATTTCCTCTTTTTTACAGCAGCATAGTATTCCATTGTGTAGATGTACCACAGTTTTCCAATCCATTCATCTGCTGATGGTCATTTAGGCTGTTTCCAAATCTTAGCTATTGTAAATTGTGCTGCTATGAACATAGGGGTGCATATATCTTTTCTGACTGGTGTTTCTGTTTTCTTGGGATATATTCCTAGAAGTGGTATTACTGGCTCAAATGGCAATTCCGTTTTTAATTTTTTGAGGAAATGCCATACTCCTTTGCACAGCGATTGCACCCAGTCCGCATTCCCACCAGCAGTGAAGAAGGGTTCCTTTTTCTCCTCATCCTCTCTGGCACGTGTTGTTTGTTGATTTGTTGATTATAGCTGCTCTGACAGGTGCTCATTGTTTTTTTTTGTTTTGTTTTTTGTTTTTTTTTTTCCCATTGTTATTATAGCTGCTCTGACAGGTGCTCTGATAGCTGCTCATTGTTGTTTTGATTTGCATCTCTCGAATGATTAGTGACTTTGTGCATGTTTTCATATGTATCTTGGCTTTCTGAATGTCCTCTTTCAAAAAGTTACTCTTTAGGGTCTTTGCCCATTTTTTTATTGTATTGTTTATCTTTCTTTTGTTAAGTTGTATGAGTTCCTTGTAAATGTTGGAGATTAAACCCTTATCAGAGATAACATTGGCAAATATGTTCTCCCATGCAGTGGGCTTTCTTGTTGTTTTGTTGATGGTTTATTTTTGTGGGCAGAAGCTTTTTATTTTGATGTAGTCCCATTTGTTTATTTTCTCTTTAGTTTCCATTGCCCTAGGAGCTGTATCGGTAAAGATATTGGTACGACAAATGTCTTCTATTTTGTTGCCTATGGTTTCTTCTAAGATTTTTATGGTTTCCCATCTTACGTTTAAGTCCTTTATCCATTTTGAGTTTATTTTTGTGTATGGTGTAAGTTGGTGGTCTAGTTTCATTTTTTTTTTTGCAAGTATCTGTCCAGTTTTCCCAGCACCATTTATTGAAGAGACTGTCTTGTCCCCATTGTATTATCTTGCCTCCTTTGTCAGATATTAACTGAGTATACTGGCTTGTGTCGATCTCTAGGTTCTCTGTTCTGTTCTAGTCCACTGGTCTATATGTCTGTTATTGTGCCAGTACCAGGAACATATGTTAACAGTGGCTTTGTAATATAGCTTGATATCTGGTATTGTGACCCCTCCAACATTGTTCTTCTTTCCCAAGATTGCTGCAGCTATTTGGGGTCTTTTTTTATTCCAGATGAATTTTTGGAGAATTTGTTCTAGGCCTTTGAAGTATGCCATTGGTATTTTAATGGGAATTGGATTGCATTTATAGATTGCTTTCGGTGGTATGGACATTTTGATAATGTTGATTCTACCAATCCATGCACATGGTATATTCTTCCATTTGTTCATGTCTTTCTCTAACTTTTTTTTTTTTTTTTTTTTTAGCATCCTGAAATTTTCTGAGCATAGGTCCTTTGTCTTCTTGTTTAAGTTTATTCCTAGGTATCTTATTTTTTGATGTAATGGTAAATGAGATTGTTTTTAAATTTAAATTTCTCTTTCTGTGAGTTCATTATTGGTGTATAGCAGTGGTCGGCAAACTCATTAGTCAACAGAGCCAAATATCAACAGTACAACGATTGAAATTTCTTTTGAGAGCCATATTTTTTAGACTTAAACTACATAGGTAGGTACATTGTTATTAACTTAATTAGGGTACTCCTAAGCTGGCCTTTGCTAAAAACTCAAGGGGCCCAAGAGCCGCATGTGGCTCGCGAGCCGCGGTTTCCCGACACTGGTGTATAGAAAAGCCATAGGCTTCTGGGTGTTAATTTTGTATCCTTCCACATTGCCAGATTCCTTTATAAGTCTAGTAGTTTTTTGAGGGAGTCCTTGGGGTTTTCTATGTACAATATCATGTCATCCGAGAATAAGGACAGTTTTACTTCTTCTTTTCCAATTTGGATGTTTTTGACTTCTTCTTTTTGTCTGATCGCAATGGCTAGTACTTCCAGTACTAGGTCAAACAGGAGTGGTAAGAGTGGGCATCCCTGTTTTGTTCCTGTTCTTAGGGGAAATGGCAGTTTTTGCCCATTGAGTATGATGTTGGCTGTGGGTTTGTCATATATGGTTTTTATTATGTTGAGATATGATCTTTTTATTCCTACCTTGCTGAGAGTTTTTATCAAGAAAGGGTGTTGGATTTTATCAAATGCTTTTTCTGTATCAATGGATATGATTATATGGTTTTTATCTCTCAGTTTGTTTATGTGGTGTATTACATTTGTTTATTTGCAGATGTTGTACCATCCTTGCATCCCTGGGATAAATCCCACTGGGTCATGGTGTATGATCTTTTAATGTAATGCTGGATTCAATTTGCTAGAATCTTGTTGAGGATTTTGGTGCCTATGTTCATGAGGGATATTGGCCTTTGATTCTCTTTATTTGTATTGCCTTTATCTGGTTTTGGGATTTGGGTAATGATGGCTTCGTAGAAAGAGCTTGGAAGTGCTCCTTCCTCATGAATTTTTTGGAATAGTCTGAGGAAGATAGGTTTTATTTCTTCTTTGAATGTTTGATAAAACTCCCCTGTGAAGCCATCTTGTCCAGGGCTTCTGTGTGTTGGAAGTTTTTTTATTGTTTGTTTTGTTTGTTTTTTTATTAGTGCTTCCATTTTCTCCATAGTTATCGCCCTATTCAGATTTTTTTATTCCTCCTGGTTGAGTTTTGGATGGTCATGTTTCTTTTGCAATTTTCCATTTCTTCTAGGTTGACCAGTTTGTTGGAGTAGAGTTGCTCATAGTATTTTTTAACGATTCTTCGTATTTCTATGGGGTCTTTTGTTATTTTACTTCTTTTGTTTATGATTTTGTTTGAGTCCTCTCTCTTTGCTTCTTTGTGAGCCTGGCTAGAGGTTCATCAATCTTGTTTATCCTTTCCAAGAACCAGCTCTTGGTTTCATTGATCCTCTGTATTGTTTGTTTGTTTGTTTGTTTGTTTGGTCTCTCTGTCATTTATTTTAGCTCTGATCTTTATTATTTCCTTCCTTCTGCTCACTCTGGGCTTTTCTTGTTGGTCTCTTTCTAATTCTTCAAGTTGCAGAGTTAGATGGTTTATTACTAGTTTTTCCTGTTTTTTTTGAGGTAGGCCTGTAATGCTATGAACTTCCCTCTCAGGACTGCTTTCACTGTGTCCCAAAATTTTTGGATTGTTGTGTTTTCACTGTCGTTTGTTTCCAGGATGTGATTTATTTCTTCTTTGATCTCTTTGGTAACCCACTCATTGTTTAATAGTGTGCTATTCAGCCTCCAAGTGTTTGAATTTTTGTGATTGTTTTTTACTATGATTGATTTCTAATTTTATTCCATTGTGATCTGAGAAGATGCTTGATATGATTTCAATCCTCTTGAATTTGGAGAGACTTTGCCTGTGTTGCAGTATGTGGTCTATCTTTGAAAAGGTCCTATGTGCGCTTGAGAAGAATGTATATTCTGTATTTTGGGGGTGTAAAGTTCTGAAGATGTCAATGAAGTCCATCTGATCTAGTGAGTTGTTCAAGATAGTTGTTTCTTTGCTAATTTTTTGACTAGTGGATTTATCCAGTGATGTTAATGGGATATTAATGTCTCCTTCTATGATTGTGTTACTGTGAATCTCTCCCCTGATATATTCCAAAAATTGTTTTATGTATTTGGGTGCTCCTGCATTGGGTGCATAAATGTTTACCAGAGTTATATCTTCTTGTTGTATCGATCCCTTTAGAACTATGAAGTGGCCTTGATTGTCTCTTGTTATGGTCTTCACTTTGAGGTCTATTTTGTCAGATATAAGTATTGCTACCCCAGCTTTTTTTAATTTCCATTCGCCTGATAGATATTTTTCCATCCCTTCACTTTCAGTCTGTGTAAGTCCCTTGTTTTGAGTGGGTCTTCTCTAGATAGCATATAAATATGGGTCATGTTTTTTTTATTAATTCACTCACTTGATGTCTTTTGATTGGAGCATTTGGTCCATTTACATTTAATGTTATTATTGATAGGTTCTTATTTTTAGCCATTTCTGTACTTTATGCCTGTGTTCCTTCCTCCCTTTCTATTTCTTCTTTTTACACCATCCTCTTCAGCATTTCTTGCATTGCTGGCTTGGTAGTGATAAATTCACTTACCCTTTTTTGTCTGCAAAACTCCTGATTTCCCCTTCAATTTTGATTAATAGTCTTGCTGGATAGAATATTCTTGGATTCAGTCCTTTGCTTTGCATCACTTTGTATACCTCTTTCCATTCCCTTCTAGCTTGATGTGTTTCTGTTGGGAAATCATTTGATAATCTGATGGGGGATCCTTGGTAGGTAACTCTCTGTCTCTCTCTCTCTCTCTTTTTTAAATTAACTTCTTTATTGATGAAGGTATCACATATTTGTCCTCATCCTCCCATTCCCATCCCAAACCCCTCCCCACGCATGCCCCCACCTCCCTGTTGACAATGACCACTGGTTAGGCTTATATGCATGCATACAAGTCCTTTGGTTGATCTCTCCCCCTTTCCCCCACCTTCCCCTACCTTCCCTCTGAGGTTTGATCAATGCTTCCCTGTCTCCAGGTCTGTTTTTGTTCATCAGTTTATGTTATTATTGAGAGGTTCTTATTTTTAGCCATTTCTGTACTTTATGCCTGTGTTCCTTCCTCCCTTTCTATTTCTTCTTTTTACACCATTCTCTTCAGCATTTCTTGCATTGCTGGCTTGGTAGTGATAAACACACTTACCCTTTTTTGTCTGAAAAGCTCCTGATTTCCCCTATAGGAACAACAGTTCATTATTTCCCCTAGATGAGTGAGATCATGTGATACTAGAAATATACTTATAAGAACCAAATATGAGACAAGCAATAATGGTTATGCTAAGAGGCAAATGAATCAATCTGTAGTGAGTTTCTTTCTGGGCCAAAGGTTCTGGTAAGCTATCTGTCTGTCTCTTGAAGCCTTTAAAATTCTCTCTTTGTTGTTAACATTTGCCATTGTAATTATAACATATCTTGGTGTGGGTCTTTTGGGATTCACCTTGCTTGGAACTCTCGGTATCGTGTACCTCTTTTCCTCCCCATATCAGAGAAGTTTTCTGTCATTATTTCTTCAAGTAGATTTTCTAATCCTTGCTACTCCTCTTGTCCTTCTGGCAGCCCTATTTTACGTATGTTACTTCATTTTGTGTTGTCCCAAAGCTCCCTTAGGCTCTCCTCCTGCTTTTTAATTTTTTTTTTATTCAGTTGCAGTTCAGATTGAGCTTGTTTCTCTGCCTTATCTTCTAACTTACTAATTTGGTCCTCTGCTTCTTCTAGTTTACTGTTGAAACCTTCCATGGTGTTTTAGATGGTAGCTATATCCATCCATGCTGTTTCAGATGGTAAGAGTTCTTTTTTTTTTTTTATTGTTGAGTAGTATGCTATTATGTAAATGTACCAGTTTTCTTATCCACTTCTCTTCTGATGGGCACTTTGGCTGTTTCCAAATCTTAGCTATTATAATTGCACTACTATGAATATAACAGTGCTTATAGTCTTTCTGGTGATTGTTTTGGGATTCGTAGGGTATATTCCTAGAAGTGAGAACATTGGGTCAAATGGCAGTTCCATTTTTAATTTTTTTGAGGAAACTCGATATTGTTTTCCATAATAGCTACACCAGTCTGCATTCCCACCAGCAGTGTACTAGGGTTCCCTTTTCTCCACCCCCTTGACAACACTTGTCTTAGGTGATTTGTTGATGACAGTCATTCTGACAGGTGTGAGGTGCTATCTCAATGTCATTTTGAGTTAGATCTCTTGGATGATTAGTATTTGAGAATTTTTTCATGTCTCTTATATGTATGCCCACTTTGGAGAATTTTCTATTTCGGTCCTTTGCCCATTTTTTAATTGGATTGTTTGTCTTCCTTGTTAAGTTGAATGAGTTCCCTATATATTTTAGAGATTAACCCTTTCTTGTATATATCGTTGGCAAATATATTCTCCCATGGAGTGGTCTCTCTTACTATTTTGTTGATGGTTTCATTTGCAGTGCAGAAGTTTTTTTTTTTTGTTTTTTTTTTTTTGTTTGTTTGTTTTTTTAATGTAGTCCCATGTGTTCATTTTCTCCTTAGTTTCCATTGTCCTAGGACAGTGGTCGGCAAACGGCGGCTCGCGAGCCACATGCGGCTCTTTGGCCCCTTGAGTTTTTAGCAAAGGCCAGCTTAGGAGTACCCTAATTAAGTTAACAACAATGTTCCTACCTATGTAGTTTAAGTTTAAAAAATTTGGCTCTCAAAAGGAATTTCAATCGTTGTACTGTTGATATTTGTCTCTGATGACTAATGAGTTTGCTGACCACTGTCCTAGGAGATGTATTGGTAAACATATTACTATGAGATGTCTGAGATTTTGGTGCTTATGGTATCTTCTAGGACTTTTATAGTTTCATGTATTACATTTAAGTTTTTATCCATTTCAAGTTTATTCTTATGTATGGTGTAAATTGGTGGTCTAGTTTTATTTTGTGCATGTACCTGTTCAATTTTCCCAACATCATTTATTGAAGAAACAGTCTCTGCTCCACTTAGGCTCTTGCCTCCTTTGTCAAATGTTAATTGAGCATAGTGGCTTGGGTTGATTTCTGGGTTCTCTGTGCTCTTACATTGATCTATATGCCTGTTCTTGTGCCAGTACAGGCTGTTCTGAGTACAGTGGCTTTGTAGTATAAATTGATATGTGGCATTGTGTTCTTCTAGTGTTCAATTTTGTTCTTCTTTGTCAAGATTGCTGCAGCTATTTGGGGACTTTCTTGGCTCCATATAAATTTTTGGAGTGTTTGTTCTAGATCTGTGAAACATGCCATTGGTATTTTAATAGGGATTGCATTGAATCCTTAGATTGCCTTTGGTAGTATGGACATTTTAATAATGTTGTTTCTACCAAATCCATGAACATGGTATATTCTTCCACTTGTTAATATCTTCCTCTCTTTTTTCAATATCCTGTGGTTTTCTGGGTATTGAAATCATATCAAGTACTATATCAGACCACAATGGCATGAAATTAGAAACCAGTTACAAGAAAAACACTCAAAAACAAACACATGAAAGCTAAATAGCATGATATTAAACAATGAATGGTTACTAAAGAGACCAAACAAGAAATTAAAAACATCCTGAAACAAATGACAATGAAAACATAACAATCCAAAATCTATCATACACAGTGAAAGCAGTCCTGAAAGGGAAGTTCATAGCACTTTAGGCCTACCTCAAAAAAAACAAGAAAAACTGGTAATAAGCTATCTAACAATACAACTTAAGGAATTAGAAAGAGAACAATAAGAATAGACCAGAGCAGGGGTCCTCAAACTTTTTAAACAGGGGGCCAGTTCAATGTCCCTCAGACCATTGGAGGGCCAGACTATAGTTTTAAAAAAACACAAAAAAACAACAACAACAACAACAAAAAACTATGAACAAATTCCTGTGCACACTGCACATATCTTATTTTGAAGTAAAAAAACACAACGGTAACAAATACAATATTTAAAATGAAGAACAAGTAAAGTTAAATCAACGAACTTACCAGCATTTCAATGGGAACTATGGGCCTGCTTTTGGCTAATGAGATGGTCAATGTCGGTTCCATATTTGTCACTGCTAGTCATAACAAGTGATGCAAGTATGCATCAGTTAGTCTAGATCTGGTTGGAGATTTCAGATGTTTCATTCTAGAAAAAGTCTGTTCACAGACTAAGTGCTGCCAAAGATGGTTGCCATTTTGAGTGCATGGTTCCTGCGATTAGGATATGTCTCAGAGGGGAGAGATGCATAGAAATTAGGAAGGCTGCTTGACTTGAATGCATCTTTCAGAGAGTCACAATTCTGCAATTCAGCCAGTTCCATTTGGTAAATTGTATCCACATTTTCAATGTCAATAAAAAATGGGTTACGGAAAAGCTGTATGTCCTGTTCATGGAGATGAAGCTCTTTATATCTAAATTGGAACTCCTTTTGCAACTTTTCCAGTAAATCCACACATGTTTTGTTTGGGAATGCAACCAATGGCTTTTCCGCTAACAGATTTTGAGTTGCGGGGAGATGGCAGAAATTTTCCTCCTTCACTTGTTTGATGAGGAGGCCTAATTTTACTTCAAAAGCTTTCACATGTGATTGCATATCACAGATGAGCTTCCCCTTTCCTTGAAGTTGCACATTAAACTGTTGAGTAGCTCTGTTACATCTGTCAGAAAGGCAAGGTGCCATTTCCATTCTGCATCATTGAGCTCTGGTACTTCTTTGATTTTTGAAAGCAGAAAAGCTGTAATCTGTGGAAGTAAGTCATAGAAATGTTTCAAAACTCTCCCTCGACTCAGCCAATGGACTTCTGTGTGGTACGGAACATCTTCATAGGCAACATTTAGCTCAGACAGAAATTCCTGAAACTGTCTGTGGTTTAGTGCATTAGCTCTAATGAAGTTAACACAAGATACCACAATTTTCATAACAGAGTCCCACTTCAGTGATTTACTACACAGCGCTTGTTGGTGGATGAGGCAGTGTATGGCTATTGGATGAGAATGGTTATGTTTGTCCATCTCTTGGTTAATGCGAGCAATTACTCCTTTCTTAGACCCCACCATGCTAGGAGCACCATCAGTTGTCACACTGGCTAGTTTAGCCCAGTCCAGCTCCAAACCATTCACAGTTTGGCAAAACTTCTCATAGATATCCTCTCCTGTAGTTGTTCCTTTGATGCTTTGCAGTGCAGCAAGCTCTTCTGTGACTTCGAAATAGTCATTCGTCCCACGAATAAAAATTAGAAGTTGTGCAGAATCACAAACATCATTACTTTTGTCGAGTGCCAAGGAAAAACAGGAAAGATTTTGCGGAGTTTTGCAAATGCTGATGCAAATTGTCTCCCATTTCTTCAATCCTTCATGTAATTGTAGGTACTGGAAGACTCACTGTACTAAATAAATCGGCCTTCTCTGGACACATCTCTTTGGCAACAGAAAGAAGGCATTCTTTAACAAATTCTCCCTCCACGAATGGTCTACCAGTGCACGCTTTTAGCTTGGCAACTTGAAAACTTGCTCGCAGTGATGAAATATTTAGCTGCTTCTGCTTCACAAAGTATTTTGTTGAGTTGTCATTGTATTTTTCAGTTTTAATATTTTATCTTTTCTTACTTCTCTGACCAAACAATCATATTTATCTTTACGTTGAGTTTGATAGTGCCGACGCAAATTGTATTCTTTGAACACAGACACTATATTCTAGCATATCAAACCACAGCTCTTTCCTTGTACTGCATGAAAAAGTAATCATAAGTCCACTGTTCTTTGAATATTCTACACTCCGAGTCAATTTTTCTCCTTCTTGATATCATTGTTTCCTAGGGATTCCAAATTGCTATTAGTAAAATACCAAATATATATATATATATATATATATATATATATATATATATATATATCGCTACAAAAACAATATACCAGAAATAACTTTGCCCACACAGAGACATATAGACTGCACTGCCCATCAATGCAGTCTGATCAGTGCCCATCAATGCAGCCCTGCCAGTCCACATCATTTCAGCCTCACCAGTGCCCATATTGGTGCCAGTCCACATCATTTCAGCCTCACCAGTGCCCATATTGGTGGAACTCCACTTTTACCTCAGACTCACACTGGTGCAGTGCGGGAACCGGCACGATTACAGAGCCAGATCCTCCACCACCTTTCCAGTTCACACTACCCTGTGTGAACCGCACTGCAATCTGTGAACTCACACAGGAATCTGGGCGCATGGGTGAGAAGACCCATGCAATCAGATTCCACTGCAGGAAAAAAGAAGGCACATATGCCTTTTTCCTTCCGAATCTAATGCGAGTTCAGCCATACAAGCATATGGCTGAACTCGCACTGCTCAGATATCGCAACAGTGTGAACTGGGGCTTACACAGCACACAACATACAACATCATACACAACTGAATAGCAATCAAAACATAAATGCACTTACTGTCAATTAAATTAGGTTTCCTACTCCTTGGCTGTCTGCAGAGCTGGATTAAGTTCCCATGGGGCCCTAGGCAGATGACCAGTTTGGGGTACCCATGCGATAACACTGAGCACTGACCATTTGCATTAACACTGACCACTGACAATTCGCATTAATACTGAGCGCTGACCATTTGCATTAACACTGAGCACCTACAATTATCATTACCACTGAGCACTTACAATTTGCATTAGCACTGAGCGCTATTTGCGTTATCACTGTGATGCAACCCCCCTAGAAACCACCCCCAACCAACTAACCAACTTTAAAAATAAAGGCTCTCCTAACTTAAAAAAAGGCTCTCCTAACTTCAAAAAAAGGCGCCCCCTATCTGCAAAAAAAAGACCTCCTAACTTCAGAAAAAAAAGGCTCCCTTAACCGCAAAAAAAAAAAGGCCCTACTAACTGCAAAATAAAAAAAAAAAAAAATAGACCTCCTAACTCCAAAATAAATAAATTCTAACTTGTTCTTACCTCAGTCCTCAGGCAGCAGCAGGCTCTGCACAGGCAAGCTCGTGACTCGTCTGATCACACCCGAGACTGAGAGGAGGAGTCCAGAGACAGAGAGAAGTAGGGGAGTCAGAGAGTGCGGTGCAAATTCCACACATGCGCACTGTGGGCCCGGGACAAGTTGGCTGCTAAGCAGGACAGGCAGTGGCGGCAAAAACACCTGGTGGGTCAGATAAATGTCCTTGGCGGGCTGCATGTGGCCCACGGGCCATAGTTTGAGGACCCCTGGCCCAGAGTATATAGAAGGAAGGAAATACTAAAGTTCAGAAAAGAAATAAAGGACATAGAGACAAAAAAAAAAATTACAAGAGTTCAATAAAATCAAGAGCTAGTTCTTTGAAAGGATAAACAAGATTGATGAACCTATAGCCAGACTCACCAAGAAACAAAGATCAGAAACAAAAGAGGTGAAATAAACAAAAGCAGAAACAAAAGAGGTGAAATAAAAACTGATCCCACAGGAATACAAAGCATAAAAAATACTATGAATGAATGACTTTATTCTAACAATTGGGACAATCTGACCAAAATGGACATATTCCTAGAAAAATAGAATCTTCCAAAACTCAATCGGGAAGAATCAGAAAATCTAAAAGTCTGATAACTACTGGCTACTGGTGAAACTGAAGCAATAGTAAAACAAACAAACAAACAAACAAACAAACAAACAAAACAAACAAACAAAAAAACCTTCCAGAAAAGAAAATCCTTGGTCCAGAGGGGTTTCACAGGGGAGTTTTAAAAAATAACAGACTGTCAAACTTCAGAGGAAAGGGGGGGTGGGTAAGAGATCAACCAAAGGACTTGTATGCATGAATATAAGCATAACCAATGAACACAGACACTAGGGAGGTGAGGGCATGTGCGGGGGCGGGAGGGGGGGTTCAAGGGGCAGGGAAGGGTCAATGGGGGGAAAAGAAGATATTTGTAATACTATATGTAATACTTTAAACAATAAAGAATTAAAAATATCCAAAGAAGAACTAACACCTCTTCTCCTCAAAGTATTAAAAAAATTCAAGAGTAAGGAACACTTCCAAGCTCTTTATATAAGGCTAGCATTAACCCTAATTCTAAAACCAGATAAAGACACTACAAAGAGAACTACAGGCCCATATCCCTGATGAACATAGACACTAAAATCCTCAACCAAATTATAGCAAATCAGATCCAGCAATACATTGAAAACATCATACATCATGACCAAGTGGGATTTATTTCGGGGTTGAAAAGCTGGTAAAATATTCACAAATCAATAAATGTGATACAGCACAGAAACAGATTGCAAGACAAAAATCACATGGTTATATCAATTGATGCAGAAAAAGCACTTGACAAAATCCAACACCCATATAATGCCAGGGTCTTACCCACCTTCTGGAAGGTTTCAGGAATCTGGAGAAGGGGTTGCGGCATAAATTAAAGAGACTAGAAATATAATACAAATTTGTAATCCATGGGGGAGCCAGAGGAGTTTAGCTATAGGAACCAAGTTCTGTCGGTCACAGGGCCCCTTGCTCTTTATTAACACAAATTGTCCTAAGGCAGAGCAGATATACATAACAAAGGTTAAGGTTTTGTATACAGAGGCATTGTCAGATTGGGGGAACTGCCTTTGGCTGTCCAGGTGTTTGGCCAGCAGGATGCAATGTAGATTAAAATGCCCTTAGCTGTCTGGTAACAGGCAATAATAAATGTAAATCTTTAGGTGTGAGGAAATGCCCTTCAGCCATTCCAGTAGGTAATAACATATGATTCAGCCCTGCTGAATAAGCTCCAAATTCCATCAACCTTTTGATGAAACTTCTTGCATTTATGACATGCTGGAATTACCTTCTAGCATACATTTTTGATAAAAATTATCAGCAAAGTGGGAATAGAGGGACCATATCTCATCATAATAAAAGCCATATATGACAAACCTACTGCCAACATCATACTCAATGGGCAAAAATGAAAACCATTTCCCCTAAGAACAGGAACAATACAGTGATGTCCTCTGTCACCACTGTTGTTCAACACAGTACTGAAGTCCTAGCCACTGTGATAAAAAAAAAAAAGAATAAAAAAGAGATCCAAATTGGAAAGGAGGAAGTAAATATCTCCTTATTTGCAGATGACATGATACTGTACTAGAAAATCCTAAAGACTCTATAAAAAAATTACTGGATTTAATAAATAAGTTTGGAAATGTAGCAGGATACAAAATTAACACTGAAAACTGGATGGCTTTTTAATACACCAATAATAAACTAATAGAGGAACTAAACAAAAAATTCCATTTACCATTGCAACAAAAAAAAATTAACATTCTTAGGAATAAAATTAACTTAGGAGATAAAAAAAAGAGCTTTTGTTAGCAAATTGACTTCCAAGAAGACAGGAGGCTAGTGCCAAATCTGTCCCACTGGTCAAGTGGCAAGATATAAGGGGCTTCAGCACCAAGTCATCCTGGACAATAGACGCTTTGCTTTAGAAAGGGTTGTGAGGTTCAGGTTCTAGTCATATGGGTACTTTGGATCCATGGGGGGTGGAGAGCAGTTACTGGTGCACAAGTGTTACTCATGAGTGGTGTTTATCTGTAAGTGGTGTATCCAAGTAACTAGATTCATTTTTAATGTAGTTAGAAACAGGATAGGTCCAGTTTAAGCTGGTTCTGTGGTCACAATTTCTACAAATGAGAATAATAATAGCATCTTCTCAAATAGTTAACATAGCCTGACTACCTTAGCCTTATCCTGTATAATAAAGAGGTATTATGCAAAGTGACCATCACTCCAACACACAAGATGGCTGCCCCCATGTGGTCAAAGATGGCAGCCACAAGATGGCCAGCAGGGTAGGGCAGTTGGGGGTGATCAGGCCAGCAGGGGGCAGTTGGGGGGAACCAGGATTGTAGGGCAGGGCAATTGGGGGCAACCAGGCTGGCAGGGGAGGGCAGTTAGGGGCAATCTGGCCAGCAGGGGAGCAGTTAGGTGTCAATCAGGTTGGCAGGCAGAAGCGGTTAGGGGCAATCAGGCAGGCAGGCAGGTGAGGGGTTGGGAGCCAGCAGTCCTGAATTGTGAAAGGAATGTCCACTAAACAGGCAGTCGGACATCCCAGGAGGGGTCCCAGATTGGAGAGGGTGCAGGCTGGGCTGAAGGACAGACACAAACACCCCCACACCCCAGGGAATGAATTTTATGCACCGGGCCTCTCGTAAATAATAAGCAAATAGTTACTGCCAATTGATGCATCCTATCCACATCCAAAAGTGAATTTCTGTTGTCTCTCCCCCAACAGCCCCATGTTGATGACAATTCCATCATTCCAGATGTTTTTGCCAAAAGCTTTGACTCCTCATTCTCTCACACCTCACATCCCCTCTGTCAGGAGATCCTGTTGGTTCTACCTTCAAAATATATGCTGATTCCCAAAGCTTCCTAATGGGTTCCTTGCTCTCATCCTTGCTCCTGCCAGTTTATGCTCAAGCAGTGGAGGTGAGTCTTTTAAATGTCAGGCAGATCAGGTTTACTCCTCTTCTCAGAATCCCACAATGCTCCCTCAATTTCACTCTGAGTAAAAGCTCAAGATTTTTAAATGGCCTACAAGACCCTATAAGATCTGCCACCTCTTCACCTTCCTATTACCTCTCCAGCTACATCTCCTGTTACTCTCTTCCTGTTCACTTATCTTCAGCCTCATGGGCCTTCGGATTCCTCAAATATACCAGGCATACCCCTGCATTACAGCCTTGGCACTGGCTGTTTCCTCTGCTTAGAAGAGTTACCTCATGGAGCCTCTTAACTCCTTCAGACCTTTGGTCAAATCATATCTTCTCCATGTGACCAAGCCTGACCAACTTCTATAATATCATAACTGTACATCGCTCAACTTTGTGTTTTTTATAGCCCTTTAACCTACTAATATCTATATTATTTACTTATATGTTATGGCTATTAAGTATTGTCTGTGCCTCCTCACTAGAATATAAACTCCACAAATGCAGAGCTCTTTGTATCTTCTGTTTACAACATGTCCCATGCACCTAGAACAGTACTTGGCAAATAGCTTTGGAATGATCAAATTGTATTTAAAATAGAAATCTAGGTACTATGGAAAAAGTAGCAGTTCCTAAATTTCATATTTTTATTACACTTAAAAGTAACAGTTATTCAGTGATGAATCTGTGTCATATCAATATCTTTACTGATACAACTCTGAGGGCAATGGAAACTAAGGAGAAAATAAACAAATGGGACTACATCAAATAAAAAAGCTTCTGCACAGCAAAAGAAACCATCAACAAAAGAACTAGAAAGCCCACTGCATGGGAGCGCATATTTGCCAATTTTATCTCCGATAAGAGTTTAATCTCCAAAATTTATAGGGAACTCATACAACTTAACAAAAGGAAGATAAACAATCCAATCAAAAAATGGGCAAAGGACCTAAATAGACACTTTTCAAAAGAGGACATAAAGAAGGCCAAGAGACATATGAAAACACTAGTGCCCAGAGCATGCATTCGTGCACATTGAAGGGAAATTAATTAGAAGAAATATTTTAATATCGCTGTTCGCCCTTTCTCTATAATAGAATTGTCAGAGATGAAAGAAAATTAGTAAAATCATCAGACATAGGCCCATCAGACATATATATGATAGTGTGTGAGAGGGCACTGTGCAAAGCTGCTGTGAGTGTGAGAGGGCACTCTGCAAAGTTGCTATCGTACAGGGTGTGAAACACAAATGCAAGTGTACAGTAAACCATATTTGGGGCCGACGGGGCCCCAGCAACAATATAACCCATGGCCAAAGGTGGAATTGCATGGCCCCACGAGGAATCGGGCTCCCTTCTCTCTGGTTCCTGGGTGCATCACTGGAGAACTGCTGCTGCCAAGTCACAGCAGCTCTGCAGCTCTTGTGTTGAGCATCTGCCCTCTGGTGGTCAGTGCACATAATATGTACTGGCTGGTCAATTAGCCTTTTATATATATAGATGCTCAAAGTCACTAATCATCCGAGAGATGCAAATCAAAATGAGGTACCATCTCACACTTGTCAGAATGGCTATCATTAACAAATCAACAAATAACAAGTGCTGGAGAGGATGCAGAGAAAAAGGAACCCTCTTGCACTGCTGGTGGGAATGCAGACTGGTGCAGCCACTGTGGAATTCAGTACGGCATTTCCTCAAAAAATTAAAAATGGAACTACCATTTGACCCAGTAATCCCACTTTCAGAATATATCTCAAGAAAAGAGAAACACCAATCAGAAAGGATATATGCACCTCTATGTTCATAGCAGCACAATTTACAATAGCTAAGATATGGAAACAGCCTAAGTGCCCATCAGCAGATGAGTGGATTAGAAAACTGTGGTACAACCACACAATGGAATAGTATGCTGCGATAAAAAGAAGGAATTCTTACCATTTACAACAGCATGGATGGAAGTTAGCACTATGCTAAGCGAAATAAGCCAGTCAGAGAACGATAAATATCACATGATCTCACTCATTTGTGGAATATAATGAGCAACATAAACTGGTGAACAAAAATAGAACTAGAGTCATAGAAGCTCTGAACAGACTGTCCAACCTATGAGGGAAGGCAGGGGGTGAGGGGGTAAGAGATCAACCAAAGGACTTGTATGCAAGCATATGAGCATAACCAATGAACACAGACAGTAGGGGGGTGAGGGCATGTGCTGGTTGTGGGGGCGGCCCTGGAGAGGTCAATGGGGGAAAAGGGAGACTTATGTAATACTTTAAACAATAAAGAATTCAAAAAAATAGAATAAAGGGGAAACATTTAGGATTAGATTAAAGTATTACCAAGTAACATGAACAGAGAATTATGATGCTTATATCAGATACATTTAATGATGTGACCTGTGGCTTTTCATAGTCTCGCACTTTATTTAGTGATCATTTTTATGCATAAATTGCCTGGTTAGACCATTTTATACAAGGCCACAGTTGCAAGTTTAAACTGCACAGGCTCGTAAACTTTGCAGCACAAAGCATATCCATTAGGAATCCATAGTGATTGATCTTTGGTGAGCAAAGGCATGAAAATTTAGAATCCATAAATTACAACACTCTGAAATAGTTGCTATAATAACTCTAGGGAGCAGCTAATGACCTCATTGGGGTCTCTACTGAAAGAGCCAACATGATCTATCTAATAACTAATATTAAAATAATTCACATATTGTACTCTAATATTTGTAAAATAATTTAGTGTACTCTATAAAAACTGATAAAATAGTGTGAAACTCTTTTTAAACTTTAACTTATAAGATACATCTTTACAATCCTCCCCTACCCCCAACTTTATAGCTTTGAGCTCCTTTTGTATTTTTCTTGTTCCAGTGCCATACTGGAGACATTGCTGCTAATACCTACATTGCAATCCAGTTATGCCCCAAACAGAAACACCCTTGCTAATCCTGCCCACATCATTCATTCAAAAAACAGATCAGGTTTACCAATTGGCAAGGAATAGAAGTACATACATGAGTTAAGGCAGCTCCTACTCTCAAGAAACTAATAATCAACTGGAGAATATAAAATAGCCTCAAAATAATCCCAGCTCTTTCCTTTAATTCCTTTCAATGCAACATAGGCCTAATTACTTTGATTTTGCATGCCAACTGCATATTAATTAGGAAATGTCAAACATTTCCAAAGACAAAAAATTACCCATTCATTCTCATATTACATATATGTAATTTATATACTTACTACCTCAATCTTCTGTTTATAAAGATATTTAACATCTCAACTTTGTTTCTTTAAAAACAAGTGCCTGTAAACTGGGCCTTTGGTCCTATTTAAGTCATAGTAAAGATTTCTGGCACCTCTGGTTACTTCTTTTTTAAAAATTTATCTTAATTGTTGAAAGTATTACAGATGTCTCCCTCTCTACACCCCCCCGATAAGCCCCTCCACCCTATATCTGTCCATTGCAGGTCTTCACCACACTATTGTCTGTGTCCTGGGATATGCATATATACATATGAGTTCCCCTGGTTGATGTCTCCCCACCCATATCCTACCCCTACCTTCCCTCTGAGATTCCTCAGACTGTTCCATGCTTCTATGTCTCGGATCTATTTTGTACATCAGTTTATTTTGTTCATTAGATTCCCTGGTTCCTTCTTATCTTTGTTTTGTTTTTCAATTTAATTTACTTTTATTGTGGTAAAATATACCTAACAAAATTTATTATTTTAACCATTTTTAAATGTATAATTCAGTGGCATTAGGTACAGTCACAATATTGTGTAACCATCACCCACTGTCATTTCCAGAACATTTTTACCATCACTAACAGATATTCTATACAAATTAAACACTAACTTCCCATTTCTCCCTACGCCCAGTGCCTTGTAACCTCTATCCTACTTTCCATCTCTTTGAATTTGTCTACTGTACATATCCCATGTAAATGGAATCATATATTTGTTCTTCCCCCCACCGCTGGCTCACTTCATACTTAGCATGTTTTCAAGGTTCACCTATTACAGCATGAATCAGAATTTCATTACTTTTATAAGAAGAATAATATTCTGTTGTATGTATACAGTATACAACTGTTGCTTGTCTATTCATCTGTTGATGGACATTTGGGTTATTTCCTCCTTTACGTTATTGTGAATAATGCTTCTATGTACATATCCATTTGAGTTCCAGATTCCAAATCCTTTTAGTGCATACCTTAAAGTGGAATTGTTGGCTCCTGGCCAGTGGGGCTCAGTTGATTGGGCTTCATCCACTGCACTGAAAGGTTGCCCATTTGATTCCTGGTTAGGGCACATACCCAGGTTATGGGCTCCATCCCTGGTAAAGGCACATACAGAAGGCAACAGATTGATGTTTCTCTTCTCTCTCACATTAATGTTCTCTCTCTCTCTCTCTCTCTCTGTCTCTCTCTTTATCCCCTCTCCACGCCCCCATTCTCTCTCTAAGCTGTCCTTGGGTGAGGATTAAAAACAAAAAGCTGTGGTACATATACACATGGAATACTACTCGACCATTAAAAAGAATGAAATCTTACCTTTCGTGATAGCATGAATCGACCTAGAGGGTATTATGCTAAGTGGAATAAGTTAGGTAAAGAAAGACAAATAGTCCTGACTGGTTTGGTTCAGTGGATGGAGCGTCAGCCTGCAGACTCAGGGTTCCCGGGTTCAATTCTGGCCAGGGGCATGTACCTTGGTTGTGAGCTCATCCCCAGTGGGTGTGTGCAGGAGGCAGCTGATTGATGTTTTTCTCTCATCGATGTTTCTAGCTCTCTATCCCTCTCCCTTCCTCTCTGTAAAAAATCAATAAAATATATTTAAAAAAAAAGACAAATACTGTTTGATTTCACTTATATATGAAATCTCAAGAAAAAAATAAACAAAAAATAGAAAGAGGTTCACAGATATAGAGAAGAGTGTGTCAATTGACAGAGGGGATGAAGGTTGTGGGCACTGGGTGGAAAAGGTGAAGGGATTAAGAAGTACAAATTGGTAGTTACAGAATAGTCACAGGGATGTACATTATAACACAGGGACTAACCAATAATATTGTAATAACTATGTATAGGGCCATGTAGGTACTTTAAATATTGTGGGAACCGGTCTGTAAAATACGTAATTTTCTAACCCCATGCTGTACATATGAAAGTAATCTATATATATAAAAAGCCAGTGACCGGACTACCATAATGACCAGAATGACCTGTCACTATGACACCCACTGCAGCCAATGAACCGGCTGATGGGGGGCGGGAGGTTGCCAGCCAAACTCCTGCAGCCCTTCCTCTGGGCCAGCCCTAGCCCAGATGGGCCCAGCCTGTGCCTGACTGCCCCTCCACCCCAATAGGAGGGTGGGGCTAGCAGGTCAACTTCCTGTAGCCCCTCCTCCTAGCCCCGTGGTCGTCAAACTGCAGCTCGCGAGCCACATGCAGCTATTTGGCCCCTTGAGTGTGGCTCTTCCACAAAATACCACGGCCTGGGTGAGTCTATTTTGAAGAAGTGGCGTTAGAAGAAGTTTAAAACATTTGGCTCTCAAAAGAAATTTCAATCATTGTACTGTTGATATTTGGCTCTGTTGACTAATGAGTTTGCCGTCCACTGCCCTAGCCAGTCCTGTCCCTGATCACCACCCCCTACCCCAATAGGGGGTGGGGCCAACCAGCCAACCTCCTACAGCCCTTCCCCATGGCCAGCCCCCAAGTAGGCCCCCTAGCCCAATTGGGGCGGGGCCCGCTGGCCAATCACTTGCCGCTCCTTCTCCCTGCTGGCCTAGCCCTGATAGGGTCCTGATCAGGGCAATCTGGCTGGCCAACATCCAGCTGTCTCCTCCTCCCAACATCTCCTCTTCCCAATAGGCCCAGCCCCAATCCGCCCTGATTGGGAACGGGCTGGCCAGATCCCACCCATGCACAAATTCCTGCACTGGGCTTCTAGTAGAGAATAATATTAAATGTGAACTTTAATTGAAAATAAAAGAAGTATTTCTTAAAAATAGGCAAGGTGTTGAAAACACAATTGTCTTTAATCTCAAAGAACTTATAAAGGGGCTGTGAGAGGTAAACTAATGCAACACATTAGGACGTATGCAACTAAAGAAGAAGTAGAGTGTGCTCTACAAACATACAGTAGAGCAGGCTTTAAAGAATACAGAAAAGGCAACCCAGAAGCAGTGACATCTAACTTGACAACTGAAGTTATTTGGGCAAATTTCCTGCTAAAAATTTAGAGGGAGTAGAGAGGTAAGTGGACTGGAGAGTATTCCAACCAGAAGGAACTATATAAATGAAGGTAAAAACAAAAATGTTTGATGTGTTGGCAAAACTGAGAATGCAGTATGACTACAGTACCAGAGGAGAGAGAGGTTGGAGAAAGAAGGCTAAGAAATTAACAGAAACCAAAATCCTGAAGCATTTTGAATTGAATCTGAACATTGATGTCAGTGTGGTGACACAGTCAAATTTCACTTTGTAAAGGAGGCTTCCTCTGATTACACTGGGAAGAAAGGATAAACATAAGCAAGATTGGAGGCAGGAAGACCACCTAAGAAGCTGCTGTAGGAACCTACACCGGATGTGAAGATAGCCTGGAGAACAGCAATGGCAAACGGGGAGGAGACAAGGGAGATATTTAGAAGAGAAGCGGATTAGTGTGAAGAAGATAGAGAAATTGGTGATACTTCAGGTTTCTGACTTGGACAAGGAGTGCATAATTGTGGCGGACTGTTGAAGAAGCCAAGAGAAAGTCAGACCAGCCCGAAATGTCAAGTGGTGGTGACTTGGCAAGAGATAAAGCTGGAGGGCCAGATCAAATTTGGCTATAGGTCAAATTAAGACTTTGTGATGTTATTCTAAGTGAAATGGGAAGCCATGGGGAGACTTATTGTTTACACAACTTATTCTCAGGGAAAGAAATGAAAATGAAGACTGAATAATTCCCACGTCCACCATGGATGGCTGAGCAGATTGTGTGCTACACAAATCCAGGTGATGCCACTCACATAGATCATGATATAAATGGTACACCCAAAGTCATGCAAAGCACAGCAGTCATCCTTGACATGGCATCTTATGTGGTTCTCTAGTTTGTTTATATGAATAAAATGCTTATTTCCATAGGAAAACAATAAACATCTCCAGAGCAGAGCTCATTTTACACTTGTTTTCTGTTTCTCAAATTACCTAGCACAGTCCTGAATACGCAGCCCGCTCTTATTGGAAACCGTGTGGTCTTGGCTCTAGAAACCACCACTCACTTTGACTTTACTACTGTAAGCACTACCAGTTCTATCACAGAGTAACTCCAACTACACTTACCAGCTTTAGCAGATTTAAAATTTTATTTACATAGTAAGATGCTACATTTACATGAAGCAAGTGTCATGACACTGAAGCAAGTGCTGAATTTTACAGTTTGTTCTCAGTTTCTTTTATTGTCCACTTTTTATTTGAAAATATTTAAGTATTCCTCCCTTGCAATTTTTTAGAGTAAAAATTTTAAGGACCTGATTTGGTTTCTCCCATCCTCTATGATTATATACCTCTGGCCACTATACCTACATTTGATTAAGAAATTATAAATTTTGGTGTCACATGTCTATTTGTTTTGTTTTCTGTGAAATACTTTTTCACTGTCATAACTATCAAGTCACATGTTTTGAAAATTTTTTTAAAACATCAACTTTTTTAAAAATATATATTTTTATTGATTTCAGAGAAGAAAGGAGAGGAAGAGAGAGATAGAAACATCAATGATGAGAGAGAATCATCCATCAGCTCCTGCACACCTCCCACTGGGGATTGAGCCTGTAATCCAGGCATGTTCCCTGACTGGGAATCAAAACATGACCTCCTAGTTCATAGGTTGACACTCAACCACTGAGCCGCACCAGCTGGGCAAGTCAATCATGATTTTACATATTACATTCCTTACAACACAAAGTCTTACAATTTATTTAAAGGATCAGAATGAATCACAAATCATATGTATAATCTTTGTACATTATGATCAAAAGTAGTCCATTTTCTCCTTTTTAAACTATTCTCATTGTAGTTAATACTACAGTTAGCATCTTCTGAATTTGTTGTGTGACTCATTGTTCACTCAGTTGTTTATGACTGACTAGATGACTGGTGCACGATATTCGTGCACTGGGGTGGTCCCTCAGCCCACCCTGCCCCCTCTCTCAGTCCAGGAACCTTCAGGGGATGTCCTACTGATGGCTTAGGTCCACTCCCTGTGGGCCTAAGTCATCGGTAGGCCTCTCTCTGCAGAGGGCAACCTGGCTGATCAGGGGAAGGCGCTGCCCCCATCACCCCGCTGCTGCTGCTGCTGCCGCTGCCGCAGCCGCAGAGGTATTTTCATCACCACGGAAGCCAGTCCCTTCACAACGAAAAAAATGACAACTTTCTTTAGGCATTTTCAAGATGTCTCTTCCATAGGATATGAACTTTCTTTCTTTCTTTTTTTGATCCTCACCTGAGGATATTTTTCCATTGATTTTTAGAGAGAGTGGAAGAGAAAGGGAAAGACAGAGAGAAACATCAATGTGAGAGGGACATTTCGATTGGTTGCCTCCTGTATGAGCCCTGACCTGGGCCCCAGCCAGGGAGGACCCTGCAACCTAGGTACATGCCCTTGACCAGAATCAAACCCGGACCCTGCATATCCGGCTAGGGCAGGATATGATATTAGACCAGCCGTTGGCCAACTACGGCCCGCGGGCCGGATCTGGCCCGTTCGGCTGTTCTATCCGGCCCACGGAGCCGAAAGAGCGGAGGGTTCTCTTGCTCTCCCCTCTGCTCCTTTACTTTTAATTTATATTAGTTCACACAAACACTCCATCCATGCTTTTGTTCCGGCCCTCCGGTCCAGTTTAAGAACCCATTGTGGCCCTCGAGTCAAAAAGTTTGCCCACCCCTGTATTAGACCCTCTAGCAGTGGACCTTCATTTTTTCCTCCAAGAGTGAGGTGGAAAACCCCTAGATCACCTTCTTGGTTTCTTATTAGGCAAGTTACCAAGGACATTGCGAGTAGTTTATAGGGAACTTAGCCAATGAGTGGTCACAAAAGGTGTTTCCTCTGCAGCTCCTGCACATAGGCGGGACTGCTGGTGAGGGCCTACCCTCGGGCACAAGGGGGCCCTCTCCCTATTCCTCTCCTTCTCCTTCTCTTTCTCCTTCCAGTCCACTCTCTCTCTAAAAAGCAGTGAAAAAATATCCTCTGGTGAGTACTAAAAAACAAAACACAGAATAACAGGCCTCCTCCATGGAGATGCTGAATATGTAGGCCTGAAAGAGAGAATTCTTGGCTCTGTGAAGATCCCTACATGAATTTTATTAACGACAGAGGACCGGTGCATGAAATTCGTGCATGGGGGCTGTGGGGGAGTTCCTCAGCCCAGCCTGCTCCCTCTCCAATCTGGGACCCCTCGAAGGATGTCCTACTGCCGATTTACAGGGAGCAGGCCTAAACCGGCAGTCAGACATCCCTCTCACAATCTGGGACTGCTGGCTCCAGAGGCTCACCTGCCTGCCTGCCTGCCTGATTGCCCCCAAATGCCCCCCGGCCAGCCTGATCACCCCAAACTGACCCCCCTGCTGGCCTGCTTGCCCCCAACTGCCTCCCCCTGCTGGCCTGCTTGCCCCCACATTTCCTCTTCACTGGCCTGCTCACCCCCAACTGCCCACATGCTGGCCTTCTCACTCCAAATGGCACCCCCCCCCCAATGTCCTGATCACCTCCAACTGACCCCCACTGATGGCCTGCTCACACCCAACTGGCCCCCCTGCTGGTCTGCTTACCCCCAACGGCCCCTGCCATCCCATCCTGGCCTGATCACCCCCCAACGACCGAAGCTCCTAGCCCCTCCTTTTTTTCTTTTTCTTTTTTTTTTTTCAGCGCCTCCTTGAGTGGAGGCCAGTGCTGGCTGGAAGCAAGTATCTAGAATTTATTTATCTTCTATAATTGAAACTTTGTAGCCATGAGCGGAGTCCTGGACCAGGCAGTTCAGGTGGGAAGCTTGGCTTCCTTCATCACCGGGGGCAAACCAAGCCTCCTGCTCTCTCCAGCTCTGTGGCTGCCGCCATTTTTGTTGGGATTTATTTATCTTCTATAATTGAAACTTTGTAGCTTTGAGCAGAGGCCAGGGTCAGCCAGGGCAGGTGGGAAGCTTGGCTTCCTCCATTGCCGGGACAACCCAAGCCTCCTGCTTGCTCCACCTCTGTGACCTGCCTCCATCTGGTTGGGTTAATTTGCATACACACTCCTGATCGGCTGGTAGGCATGGTTTGGCATAGTAGATTGATGGTTAATTTGCATGTTTCTCTTTTATTAGTGTAGATATTTGGAAACTTAGTTTAAGCCACACCAGTGAATCAAGTTTGTGCTTTTCTGTGTTCCAGGGAAGAATCAAATGATCTATTGTTTTATTGTGTCAAAACAAAATTTTGCATGTTTTATATACATAATTCTTATTCAAATACATAATAGCAGATGCAAAAGTTCTGTTTAACTCAGTGAAGGGACTGGCAGGATGATAATACTTTTCAAAGGAGATTGCCAAAGATGAAAGCCTGAAGTAAAACGGCCAAATTAGATACAATCTGGCTAATGTCCTATAGGACAATAAGACCATCACTTTTTGAATTGGTTTGTCTTCTAGACAGAAATTAGTTACATCTTTAAAAGCCTAAAAATACTTTTCATCTTCTCACTTTGCTGATCATTGTATGTAACTTTCCAGCGTTGTAAAATGTCAAAATATATGGAACTTATTTAATTGTAAAGAGTGTGTCAGAGTCATGTGTTTCATAGAAAAGGAAATAATCATTTGTTGGCCTCTAAATGCCCCAATTATACTGAAAGAACTTGCTGTCAATGTTTTACTCCAGGCCTGTGCTCGGCCATGGAGGCTATGGGCCCGGCTTGCCCTTTCATCTCATGGCCTGTCATTGGTCGTGGAGGCTGCGGGCCAGACCCCCTGTAACTGTCCGTGTCAGCTCCGGCTCCGGGGGCTGGCCCTCCTTTCCCAGTCCATGTTTGCTCCAGCTCCAGGGGGCCAGCCCCCTGTCCATTTCTGTGTCTTCTCTGGCTCCAGGGGGCTGGCCCAAGTCACTGTGCGGTGGCTTGGGCCAGCCGCCCTGTCTCTATCTCCATCTCCGCTCTGGGCCTCACCTGTGCACACAACCTCCTCCTGTCTAGTCATGACCCAATTACACTGAAAGAATGGTGTCCCGGACTAATTTGCATATTACCTCTTTATATATATAGAGAGAGATGGGCTACCATACCTGATATGCTATTTTAGAGTGGGGAGAGGTGAGAGGAAGATGAGACCAAGACCACTGACTCACTGTACAAGCTATCAACACTTCTAAGAGGGCAAGGAAGTGCAGCATGCATTTATTTACTTATTAGAGGCCCAGTGCACGAAACTTATGCACAGAGTTGCGATGGGGCGGGTGTCCCTCAGTCTGGCCTACGAAGACTCAGCATCCCTCACCCTGGTCTCTAGCCAGAGGTTCCTCCCCTTTTTCCACACAGCCTCCAGGAAGATGCTTGTTCTGGGGCCTCCTCAGGGTCCCGGCCCACGATGCCCTGCAGCTTGGGTACTCGGGCGCTTGGGCTCTCAGGTCCGGCTTTCCCGCCCACTGTGGTGTGCATCAGCTGCCATGGGAGCCGTGCCTCAGGAGTCGCCCCTTAGACCATACTACTTGAGAGTGTGGGGGGGCACGGCCTCAGCGGCAGTAATTTTATGTCTGTAGCGTGCCTGCCGGACACCCGCCTCGCCCCCCCCCCCATGCCACGGTGCCACACTGGTTGCCTCTGGACTGTGGGCAGGAGGTTTCCAGTCTGCAACTGGGGCTGCTGGGCTGTGACTGGGGGCTGCAGGCAGAGGACCCTGGCACCCATAGGGCTCCGTCAGCATCAGGAACTGGAAAGATCCATTTTTCTGGGTCCTCCCCTCCCTTTGTGCAGCCGGGGCACGGACGCTGTGCTCATGTCCCCACAGGCCCCTACCTTCCCTCCGTGCAGCCGGGGCGCGGATGCTGGGCTCACGTCCCCACAGGCCCCTTCCCTCCCTCCGCGCAGCTGGGTCACGGACGCTGAGCTCGCATTGCTGCTTGTGACGTGAGCTCAGTGTCCTGCACCCAGTCCTCTGGCCAGAGTCCCCTTCCATCCCTCCAGGGCCAAGGAGCAGACACTGGGCTCGCGTTTCCGGGGCGAAGCCGCCAGCCTCATCTATGGGCGCCAACATTTTGTCGCAGAATGATGGTTAATTTACATATTACTCTTTTATTAGATAGGATTTAACATATATAGCATTTACCATTTACCAATGAAACTGGCCTATTGCCAGGTTTAGAATGCATATCAAAAAGGCATAATCTCTGAATTGATATTATTCTGTCATTAACATTACTGTTGCTGTCTTCCACAATTACTGTATTAAACTGATACAACTGTCTGACTAGACTAGGTCACAGTCTTCACAATTAACTGAGTGAACATATAGAGCATACAAGTTATGATAGGGGCAACTTACATATACTTTAGATAAAATGACTAGAACTTACATGTTTATCGGATATATTAAATGCCTAATATACTAAGTGTCCAGTCATCTGGTCAGCCGTTCAACCAATCAAAGTGTAATATGCTAATGATATGTTAAGGCTGCTCAACCGCTCGCTCTCACGTGCACTGTCCACCAGGGGGCATAGAGTCGATCGATCATCCAGTCACAATGATGTGCACTGACCAGCAGGGGACAGACACTCTGACCGGTAGGTTAGCTTCCTGCTGCAGTCTGGCTGATCAGGACTGGGCCAGCTGGGCAGACATGCCCTGTGACCCTCCCCTACCCCCTCCCCAGCAGGCCAACTTCCCGCATCCTTCCCTGGCCCCAATCATGCACCAGTGGAGTTCCTCGGCCTAGGTTGTACTCTTTCACAATCTGAGACCCCTTGGGGGATGTTGGAGACCAGGTTTCGGCCTGACAGTGGAACGACTGGTCGCTATGACATGCACTGACTACCAGGGGGCAGATGCTCAATGCAGGAACTGCCTGCTGGTGGTCAGTGTGCTCCCACAGGAGCAGCACCACTCAGCCAGAAGCTCTGAGCCAGGGTCACGGCTGGTGAGCGCAGCAGTGGGAGCCTCTCCCACCTCTGTGGCAGCACTATAGATGTCCGACTGATGGCTTGGGCCAACTCCCCATAGGTCAGACATCCCCTGAGGGCTCCTGGACTGTGAGAGGGTGCAGGACTGGCTGTGGGACAACCCTCCACACCCTCCCCGACTCCACAAATTTTGTGCACTAGACCTCCAGTCATTACATAAAGAAATATATAAATGAGCTTTGACCAAAGTTTTCTAGTAAGCAAGTAAGTTCCACAAACCTAAACCTTTATTCCCTGATAAGATATCTCTCCTAGGCTCCATAGCCCTACATATCCAAATTGCTAACCATGGTCACTGGCACATAGATATCCCAGACACACTACAACTTCAACACTGTTTGAGTGAAATCATTTCCTTCGCCTTCTGTATCCTCTTTCTCCATCAATGAATGGCACTAACCTAAGCAGCCAGAACACTGGGAGTCATATTGAACTCATCTCTCTCCTTACCTGCCACCTGCTCCCTTCAGCTAAGTCACAAGTCTTTCGTATCTCTTATCCAGCTAGACTGGTAGTGCAAAAATGGATACCTGGTCTGATCCTGTTTTAATCCCCTCCAATCTGTTCTCCACACAACTGTGAAAATCATCTTTCTAAAACACAAAAGGGATCCCAATGTTCCTCTAATTAAATCTCTTGAATGGTTTTCTATCAGTTTCAGGATAAATCCAACCTTCAGATGAGGTCCTTCATAATTAGGCCTGTTTTCTCTCTAGCGCTGATGTTTCTCTCCCTAAGAAGCTCCAGTCATACCTGAACATTTGCCTTTTCTATCAAGTATACAACACATGATTTCTGGCCTCTATCTTTACACATAATTTCCCTCCAGCTGAATGAAGTTGCCCCCTCCCCTTTTTGGTCCTAGGAAATCATCCTAAAAGTCTCCTATAGACAGCACCCTTTACTCCCAAACCTTGAGTTAAGTATCCACCATATGTGCTCTATTTCTACACACTTATGAAATGATTATCCTATCTAATAAAGAGAGAATATGCTAATTGACCCTCACGCCATCACAAAGATGGTGGTGCCCACAGCCAATAAGAAGGGAATATGCTAATTGACTTCCCTGCCCTCAAAGATGGAAGCGCCCACAGCCAATAAGAAGGGAAAATGCTAATTGACTGCCCCACCCTCAAAGATGGTGGCATCCACAGTCAATAAAGAGGGAATATGCTAATAGATGGCCACACCTTCAAAGATGGCGGCAGCGACAGCCACAAGATGGCGGCGCACAGTTCCCTCAGCTCTGCTGGGGCAGCAGGTGTGCGGCAAGGCAGGCCAACCCCGCACACCTGTCTCCAGAGTCCCCCACTCTCTTTAGTCCCCCAGCCACCCAGGGCTGGCCTGAGACATAGGCAAGCCTCGGATGGTGGCTGCTCAGCCACCCTGGGCTGCCCAAAGCTCAGATAACCAGGGCCAGCTGAGGCTTGCACTGCTGACAGTGGCAGCAGCAGAGGTGTGATGGGGGAATTCCCTTCCCCTGATCACCAGGTCGCCTCCCGCCCCTGAGGGCTCCCAGACTGTGAGCGGGGGTAGGCCAGGCTGAGGGACGCCCCTTCCAGTGCATGATTTTTCATGCACCAGGCCTCTAGTTTTATTTATATTTATACTAGAGGACCGGTGCATGAAATTTGTGCATGGGGGGGTCCCTCAGTCCGGCCTGCACCCTCCCCAATCTGGGACCCCTCAGAACATGTCTGACTGCCGGTCTAGGCCTGATGCCACAGTCAGATATTCCTCTTGCAATCCAGGACCACTCACCACTCACCTGCCTGCCTGTCTCATGCCCCTAACTTCTACCATGCCTACCTAATTGCCCGTTACCACCTCTGCCTGCCTGCCTGGTCATCCCTTATGGACCTCCCCTTCCAGCTTGGTCACCCCCAATGTGCATTTGGATGGGGTCCCTCAGCCTGGCCTGTGCCCTCTTGCAGTCCAGGAACGCTCGGGGGATGTCCTCAGGGGAGCAGGCCTAAGCCAGCAGTCAGACATCCTTAGCTCTGCTGCGGAGGGAGGAGAGGCTCCCACCACTGCTCCTGCACTTGTCAGCCATGAGCCCAGCTCAGGGCTTCTGGCTGATCAGCATTCCCCCTATGGGAGTGCACTGACCACCAGGGGGCAGCTCCTTCATTGAGCGTCTGCTCCCTGGAGATCAGTGTGAGTCACAGCAACTGGTTGTTCCACCATTTTGTCAATTTACATATTAGGCTTTTATTATATAAGACTAGAGGCCCAGAGTACGAAATTTGTGCATTGGGGGGAGAGGTGTGTCCCTCAGCCCAGCATACACACTCTCCAATCTGGGTCCCCTCTAGGAATGTCTGACTGCCCATCAGGATATGCCCTAAAAGGGCCGTCGGACCTCCCTCTCACAATCTAGGACTGCTGGCTTTGAACCACTCGCTTTCCTGCCTGCCTGATTGCTGCTCACTGCTTCTGCCTGCCAGTCTGATCACCCCCTAACCACTCCCTTGCCAGCCTGATTAATGCCTAACTGCTCCCCTGCCAACCAGATTACCCCTAACTGCCCTCCCCTCTTGGCCTGGTCATCCCTAGCTGTCCTCCCCTGCCAACCTGGTCACCCCCAACTGCCCTACCTTGCTGTCCCAGTCACCCCTATCTGCCACTCCCTTGCCAGCCTGATTAATGCCTAACTGCTCCCCTGCTGGCCCAATTGCCCCTAACTGCCTCCCCTGTCGGCCTGGTCACCCCTAGCTGTCCTTTCCTGACGACCTGGTTGCCGCCAACTGCCCTCCTCTGCTGGCCCAGTCACCCCTAACTGCCCTCCCTTGCCAGCGTGATAACCCCTAACTACCTTTCCCTGCCGGCCTGGTCACCCACAACTGCCCTCCCCTGATGTCCCGGTCATCCCTATTGCCCTGCCCTGCTGTCCATCTTGTGGCAGCCATCTTATGTCCACATGAGGTCGTCCATCTTTGACCATATGGGGGCGGCCATCTTGTGCATTGGAGTGATGGTAAATTTGCATATTACCTCTTTATTACATAGGATGGGAGGGACTGACTGAGGTCAGAGGGGAGGAGGATGAACATAGATAAAAGTGTGTTGATGGCCAGAGGTGGGGGGGGGTGCTGAGTGGAGGGGGGTAAAGAGGGGGAAATGGGAGACATCAATAATAGTGTCAACAACAGAATAAAAACAACAATGATATACCACTACACTACACACCTATTAGGAAAAAAACAAAACACATTATGAACTATGCATTTACTATGTTGATAAAATTTTAAAAAATTAAAAAGAATGAATTTTTCCAGAAAGGAGTGTTGTTGAAATTTTTTTTTTAAATATATATTTTATGGATATTTTACAGAGAGGAAGGGAGAGGGATAATGAGCTAGAAACATCGATGAGAGAGAAACACCGATCAGCCGCCTCTTGCACACCTCCCACTGGAGATGTGCCTGCAACCAAGGTACATGCCCTTGACCGGAATCGAACCCGGGACCCCTCAGTCCGCAGACCAACGCTCTATCCACTGAGCCAAACCGGTTTCGGTGTGTTGTTGAAATTTTTTTAATTTTTATTTTATTTTTATGGTAAAGCTAAGGAAGCTTCAGAGAAGGGCCCTTGTGAGGGCTGGATTTGTTCTGGGGAGAGAGCAAGGAAGTTGCAACCAGCAGCATTTTGCCTGAAGTGATTTAAAAGAGAAAGGGACAGATTCCCCAAGCCTACAGTTATTTGTAATTTATTTACTTACTCTCAATAAAGTCATTTTTGAACCTTATTACCACCCCCCCTCCCCCGCACCTAAAATTAGTCCTTCAGGTTCAGTAAACTTTAGGGCTCACAAAACCTGTGTTAGTCCCTGAGGGTTGGGGTCTCCAAAGGAGTTCGGATTCATTCATTATATTTCTTTGTTCCTTTTAATTCTTGTTCTAGAGGGAGAGTGAGGACAGTTTTTTACTCAGTAATTTTTATAATAAGTATTGTATTGGAACCTGCTCCTTCTTTGGCTCTTTACGGATTTACCTTACTGGGAACTCACAGAGACTTTAAGCCCTTTGAAGATAGGGACAGAGCTGTGTTGTGTCTGTATAATACAGGCACAAAGTTATACAACTTTTATAAATATTTGTTGAAGAAACTGATAAATATCAGTGCCATGAGGCATTACTTTTCCTTCTGCTCCATCTCTTTATTGAGACTTTTGTGAAAAGGATAAGGCTGAGGGGATGAGCAGGTAGAGCGGAGTAAAGTTGCTTTTTCCAAGCTCTAGATCCCATACTTTGATTTTATATAGTAGATGCATTTCTGAATGACATTTTGAATTGGGTATATTAGATTTTGCTAATATCAACTCCCTTTACTCATAGAGATTATTTTTAATAATGTTTAAATGTTTCATACTAAGAGGTGCAAGATATTTTGCTTATTTCAAGAACCTCTGTGCATTATTTCTGTAGTAAAGTGAATTATCAACATAGTAAATCTATTTGGGGGGTCTGCTTAAAATGGGGCACACCAGTACTAAATTCGGTTCTAACAATAACTAATTCGCACACCACGTGTGGTGTTAGATGGCTGTGGGACATACCATTTTTTTGATCCCTTTGCTCCCACAGCACTTGTTTCAAGCAGAGGGGGTATCTTGACCCTCCGTGACCTCTTGTCATGGCGACCATGAGTCTACTGCCTGAGGCCATGGCAGTCAGCCAGGCATTGACCTTCCCAAGATGGTGGCAACCCTGACAAACGTGTGACAGGGGCGGGGTCCCCTGGGCAGAGGCGAAGCAGGGAGGCACATGGGGAAAGCTTTCAGGTAGGCCAGCTGAACCCGACAGAGTTGCCCCAACATCTTCCCTCCTCCTCTCCTCTCGTGCTGGTGGGCTGATGGCTGAAGGCAGCAGCATCCACTGGTGAGGCCAGGTGCAGGCTCGCGAGGGTGGGGAGCCTGAGGCACTGGTCCTGGATGTGCAGGCGGGCATTTCTTCCCAGGTTTTCAGAGGGTGTTGGGGGTGGAGACGTGCCCCAGCCTCTGTGCTGGGACAGGGCATGGAAAGCAGGGAGGCTGCCCCCTCCACCCTGATGGGTGGGAAGTTGCAGAGGAAAGGCTGTGGATCCCTAGTCCAGACCCACACTCCCAGGGGCAGGTCGCGGGTTCTGACACCACTGAAGCCGGACCCTTGGGGGTGGGAAGGAGCATCTGGGCCCACCCCACATCAAGTCCCTGGCTCAGGTGTCTGAGCGGTGGGCGGGCAGTAGGTGGCAAGAGTAGACGGAGAACTGGCCCTGGGCCAGATATGTGAGGCGTGCAAAACTTCTGCCTGGGAAGGGCCGGGCCATGAAGTTGTGGCGGATAACAAAGTGCTGGCATCCAAGGCCTTGATGCTGGCACGGGGGTCTGAGAACCTGGCGGGGTGCGGGATGCACTTCTCCTGCCTCTGCCTCGCTCGGGCTCCACTGAGCCGCTGGTAGGGGTTTGACACAGCGCAAGCTGCTCACTGCTTGCTGCCTGCTGCAGCTCGCCAGTCCCCTGTGGGCTGGAGGGATGCAACCAGTGGAGCCCACAGCATGTGGCAGCAGATGTGAAGGTTGCCATGGCAACCCAGCGCTCACTGCAGGACTGACTTCTACCGTAGTTGGTCGAGCCTTTGGTCATTACTGGTCGTTACGACCCAGGGTTTTTATATATTTAGACAGCTCTCCATTAGCAAATAAGATCCTTGTGGGCTTTCTGTTTCTACATGATCAGCATCTAAACATCCATCTGGCACAATCACTCAATGTTTATTGAATGATGAATGAACAAACTGAAAATGAACATATAGAGAATAAATAGAACAGTTCTAAAAGGACTGTCTGCTCCAGGAGGTTTCATGAGTAATAATTAAAGAGGAAAATTTTGGAAGGTAGTCAGTTCAAAAATATATCTTTGGGTAGAACTAATCTTTAATTTATTCATACTCTACATACTCTAAATTCTTTTTAGATAGTTCACTCTAAAATACATGTATACAAAGATAAATATTAAGAGCCATGTAGTGGAGACTGGGATGGACAGTTCTATTAGAAACATAGGTTAGGGATAGTTGCTGCAATTGAGCTCTAAACACAGTACTGAGTTTAATGGTAGCAAAAGTAAAAAGGTGACATACTATGTGAAATAAAAGAAAGTAGGAACAATTTCTCTCCCCCACCTGAAATTTCATACCAAGAACTAGCTTCACATATACTAGTAATACTATCTAATAAGAGGGTAATATGCAAATTAACTGTCACTCTGTCACAAAGATGGTGGTACCCATAGCCACAGGATGGCAGCACCCAGTCCTCTCAGCCCCGCTGCAGTCCCCCAGTCCCAGGGGGTGGCCTCTGAGAGCAGACAGCATGAGCAGCTTGGTGGAATGCTTGCTTCGTCACTGTGCCCGGTTCCGCCTGGCCCCCCGGAGCCGGAGTGGACACGAACAGGGACAGGAGGACCAGCCCACAGCCTCCGCAGCCAAGCGCAGCCCCAGAGAAGAAATGGCGGGCCCATCTCCTGCAGAAGCAGTATGGATCCCTCCCACCGCCCACAGAATTGGCATGGTTTCCTCCAGGTTCCTGCGGAAGCAGCGCGGCTCCCTCCCACCTCCCTGGGAATCAGCATGGGTCCCTCCCGGCTCCTGCGGAATTGGCGTGGCTCCCTCCCAGATCCTGTGGGTGCTGGCAGCTCACTTCCACCTCCCGTGGAAGCTGCACAGCTCCCATGGAAGCAGAGCAGCTCCTGGCAGCGCACTGTGGTTCCCCCTGGCTCCCGCGGGAGCAGCGGGTGACCTACTGCGCACGATATTGCATGGTGGGTACTAGTAGTTAATAAAAACTGGTTGAGCCCTGGCTGGGTAGCACAGGTGGTTAAAATGCCAACCCAATATGCCAAGGTTACAGGCTTAATCCCTGGTCAGGTAACATATAAGAATCAACCAATGAATGCATAAACAAGTGGAACAGCAAAATCATTATTTCTCTCTCTTACACTCTCTCTCTCAAATAATTTAAAAAACTTTTAAAAGATTAGTTGAATGAAAGAATAAGTATCTGTGTTTTAAAACTTTTAATAACAAAATGGATAATATCTTCAATGATAGATTTTAAAAAGCTATCAGAAAAATGTCTATTTTATTTTTATTTTAATCCTCACTCCTCACCAGGATATTTTTTCCATTTTTTTTTAAGAGAAGAGTGGAAGGCAGAGGGAGAGACAGAGAAACATGGATGTGAGAGAGACACATCGATTGGTTGCCTCCCACATGCACCATGACCAGGGCCAGTGATTGAGCTGCAACCAAGGTACATGCCCTTGACCAAATTGAACCCGGACCCTTCATTCCACAGGGCAACCCTCTATCAACTGTGCTGAACTGGCTAGGGCAAAACAATCTATTTAAAAATAAGCCCTCAATATAAAAATTAAAGAGAAGGAATATTAGACTAATTCTACAAAGACATTCTATGAAAAACTAAGATAATCTGGTAAATGTTCTTAACTTATTAGTGATCCTACCTTGACAGAGAAAAGTGGATAGAGGTTATTCCCTTTAGATATACATACATACATACATACATACATACACACACATGAACAAAAATCTTGTGTGTTCTCACCTAGGCTTTTAACTGAAATTGAGTAAACAATAAATTTTAAATTGAGCTAACTTTAAAATAGAAAACATGGAGAATAAGGCAAAACCAAGCCATTATTTTACTTAGCAAATGAGGAAAGTCTGACTTGTGTTCAGATGTGCCATCCCACCCACCACAAGGCAAGGCCAAATGTTTATCAAGGTGTGGCCCTGGAATTCTCTTAAGGTCAGTATATCTACTTAATAGAAATCCCGAAGTTCTGCCCACAAAGAACATGGAATGAAAGTCCTTTACATAAAGTACGATTAAATAAAAAACAAAGGGAAATGTTAACTATATGTTTACATCTGTCAAGTGCCTGCCCCTTCACTCTGCACTACCTCACGTGTCCTCAAACAGCCCTGGAGAGAAAGCAGTCAGGGTTTGAGGGGCATAAAGAGACTTCATAACAAACATTAAACTTTTTATTGTTTTCTTATAAGCCCCTTTGATTTAGAAGGAATAAAATCACAATGAGAAAAATAACTCTAGGTTATAGACACATTGTACATAGTTCTTTATAGAAGCAAGTTTGAAATAAAATTATTTTTGTAAAAGTACTGTGAAGAATATATCTGGCAACAGATTGTTTGCTTTAGTAATTTCTTTGGACATATTTCATAAGGCAAATTCTCTCATTTGCACATCAAAAACACAATGAAAAAGAGCAGAGATTAAAATGAAATAAAACTCCATTGATGATTTTCACCTTTAAAGTTCCTTTCACAGTGAGTTGCCGAAACCGGTTTGGCTCAGTGGATAGAGCGTCGGCTTGAGGACTGAAGGGTCCCAGGTTCGATTCCGGTCAAGGGCACGTACCTTGGTTGAGGGCACATCCCCAGTGAGGGGTGTGCAGGAGGCAGCTGATCAATGTTTCTCTCTCATCGATGTTTCTAACTCTCTGTCCCTCTCCCTTCCTCTCTGTATAAAATTAATAAAATATATTAAAAAAAAAAAGTTCCTTTCACAGTGAGTGAATAAAAAAATTCTTCACAAGGGAACTACTGATTTATCATGACACATATATGGAAATGGTTTTCACATTATTTTGAATACATGATATGCATTTATTTAAATAAAAGTAAGAAAATAATACCCTCCCATGGAATGCAGAAATTATGACAAAGTGAGGAATAAAATGTACTGATCTCCTAGGCTACCCAAATGAAGTCACATACTGAAAAAAAAAAAGTTGATCAGAATGCATAATTGATGCATACATATACCGGCTCACTCAAAAGCATTTTTAAATCCAGGTGATTTTTTTTAAAAAAGAATGAACCATTTGGCCATGGCTGGTGTGTTCAGTGGTTGGAGCTTTGGCCCATACACCGAAGGGTTGAAGGTTCAATCCCCAGCCCTGCAGGAGGCAACCAATCAATGTCTTTCATATCAAAGTTTCTCTCTCTCTCTTACTCTTTCTCTCTCTCCCCCTCTCTCACTACTTTCCACTGTCTCTAAAAATCAATGGAAAAAATATCCTCAGATGAGGATTAACAACAAAAGAATAAACCATTTTAATGTTTAATTTAATTGAAAAGTTAAGAAAAGTTTTCATAATAAAGCTTACAGGGCAGAGGAGGTTGGGGGTGGGGGGCTGTAAGAGATCAACCGAAGGACTTGTACGCATGCATATAAGCATAACCAATGGATAAAAAACACTGGGGGGGGGGGGCAGGTAAAGGCATGTACTGGGGGGAAGGGGAGGCCGGGGGAAGGTCAATGGGGAAAAAAAAAAAAAAGGAGACATATGTACTACTATTGGTAATACTTCAAACAACTTAAAAAATTATAAAAAAAAGAAAAAAATAATAATTAAAAGAATAAATATGTCGCAATATTCATTATCTGCCTCAATTCAAAAATAACTAAATAAGTGCTTAAAATTAATGTAATAACATGAAATATGTTAAAATAAATTTCTAAGGAAAAGAAAAATCTTAGTGTTCCATCAAGATATTATTAAATTGCACATAACTTTAGGATATAGTTATATTCTTTTTGTATTCCATTCCTTTGTGAGTGGAAATAGGTGGCTGTATAAAATATCATATTAGCCCTGGCTTAAGTAGCTCAGTTGGTTAGACCATTGTCCCCATAGCCAACCTTTTAGGTTCCATCCCTGGTCAAAGCACATACAATGATCAACCTATGAATGCATAAATAAGTGGAACTACAAATCGACATTCCTCTCTCTCTCTCCCTTCCTCTCTGAATTTAATAAATAAAAATAAAATGTCATATCTAAGTCACTTACACTTTAGAGATCACTTTGCCTATTTGGGTTGATTACATTCCAAAAAATATTCTACATTGTCCGCGTATGGGAAGAGAAAACCTGCCATTATTACACTAAAACATGATATTCTGTATTTTAAGTGCTTTCTATACTTTTATATTTATGTATCAAATTTTTGATGTAATGTCAATCAGATTCCCCTTTTTGAAATTTCTTAATTTAGCAGTACATTGTCGAAAAAAAATTAAATATTTATAAATTGCAAGTGTCCATTCACAAAGGGCATGAAGAAGACTGAGAGAAAAAGTCACACATAAAAATGAGTGCATTTTAAAAATGTCATATGCTCTAATAAACTTTAACTACTCAGTATACATGGCTTCCATACTTAATCAGAAGGAAGTCATTCTCCTAAAAACACCAGAACCAATACTACATCCCAAACCTAATCAGTTCATTGAACTGTCAATTGTGAATTTGATATCAGCAGAGATGTAAGTTTGTAAAACTATAAATATAGTGACCTTAGGTAAATGTATTTAATCAGTAACTTAACTGAGATAATACACTCTAAATCATGTGAAAAGTATTTTGTGGTACTTTTTCTACCAAATAACTAATTTGTTCTTTACTTCTTGAGATGACATTCTAATAATGTACTTAACTGAAAACTGGATTTTTGCCCTGTGTAAAACATAGAGTATTACACGGTAATCAATGTCTTAAGCAGCATTATATTAAAACATTAGAGGCCAGGTGCACAGATTTGTGCACGAGTAGGGGTCCCTCCACCTGGCCTGTGGGATCAGGCCAAAACCAGCTCTCTAACATGCCCTGAGGGGTCCCAGATTGCGAGAGGGTGCAGGCCAGGTTGAGGGACCCCACCAGTGCACAATCCAGACTGGAGAGGGACACAGGAGGTTGGCCAGCTGGGGAGGGACTGTGGGAGGGCTCCAAGGCAAGTCCAGCCTGTCTCGCTCAGCCCCAATTGGTTGGACCCCAGCAGCAAGCTAACCTACAGGTCGGAGTGTCTGCCCCCTGGTGGTCATTGCATGTCATAGTGAGCAGTTGAGTGGCCTTAACATATCCTTAGCATATTACATTTTGGTTGGTTGAATGGACGACCGGACACTTAGCATATTAGGCTTTTGTTATATAATTACAGAAAATGGCGGTGGAGTAAGCGCATTCTACACAGACAGCAATGCTCCCAGGACCAAACTGGAATTACAACTCAAATGCAAAATAAAACTCCATCTTGAATAATCAACTGAAGACTAGCTGAGAGAACTCTGATAACCAAAGACAGAAAGTGTAGACCGCACTGAAACTGGTAGAAAGGGCAGAGGTGTGAAGGGACTGGCTGTGCTCTCAGACAGCAACTGAAGATCCGGAGAGATATCTCAGCTCTGGCAGGTTGCCACTGAGAATTGTGGTGTCTAAACCCCAAGATGGACCCCCAGGTGAGAGCACCAGAACCGAGAAAGGTGACCAGATAACATCTCTGCCAAGTAGAGACAGCAAGAAATGCAGGCACCCTCTTAAAGGGACAACACACAAAATTTTGTGTGCAGCCACTCAACTTGGGCTTCAGCAGAGGAGGGGCAGAGTGGATTGGAGCTGTGTGAGCAGAAGATAGGGTTGGGGGCTCTGGGGTTAGAGCTCAGAAGGCAGACACATTGGTTTCCTGTGTGGAGTCATCCCATCACACTCCTAAGGACATCTTTCCCAGGTAGACCTTTGGTATCCAAGCAGAGTTTGCCTGAGGGGAAGGCAGTTGCCTCACTCTATTCGAAAGCCCCTTCCTCCACACTGTGGAGTTTCTCAGGCCCATTAAGAGACCGAGAACAATAGCCTCCATACAGAAGCAATCACCCCAGTCTGTTGAAAAACCTTTCACCCCCAGCTGTGGGTGAGAGCTTGAGGCTGCTCACAACTGAATACAATCAGTCTGTGGACAGAAGTGGGTCTCTTGAAGGCCTTGAGTCTTTGCCTGATATGAGTAGTCTGAAATAGCTTTTGACACTGTCCTACACTAGAGATTGAATGGGGTAGTGAATCTACCTAATATATAGTCACAAACACAACAGGCAGCCAAAATGAAGACAGAAACAACAGTTCCCAAATGAAAGAACAAGATAATTCTCCAGAAGAAGAGGTAAATGAAATGGAGAAAAGAAATTTATGAGCTGTAGAGTTCAGAACAATGATGGCAAGCATTAGAAAAGATATAGTAACTATAAAGAATGATATAGCACTAATAAAGAACACAGGGGAATGAATGCACAGTAAATTATGGGAAGCTGAGGATCAGATCAATGAAATAGAAGACAGGGTAAAAAAATCACTCAATCAGAGAACCAAAATGAAAAAAAAAAAAACAATTAAAAACAGGAGGTCAGTTCAAGGGGGACTGTGGGACAACATGAAATGTAACACTATTCATATAATAGGTGTCCCAGAAGGAGAAGAAAGTGAACAAGATATATATATATATATATATATATATATATATATATATATATATATATAATGTGTTTGAAGAAATGATGGCAGAAAACTTCGCTAACCCGGTAAAGGGAAAAGTCAAAGAAGTCCAGGAGGCACAGACTCCCATGCAAGGCCCACACTCAGACACATCATAATTAAAATGCCAAAAATTAAAGTCAAGGAGAAAATATTAAAGGAAGCAAGAATAAAGCAATTTGTTACCTTCAATGGAGCTCCCATAGGCTGTCAGCTGATTTTTCATCAGAAATTCTATAGGCTTGAAGGGAATGCCATAAAGTATACAAGGCAATGAAAAGCAAGGATATGAAACCAATAGTACTATATTCAGCAAAGTTATCATTCAAAATTCGATGGTTAAATAAAGGGTTTCCCAGCCAAAAAGATAAAAGGAGTTTGTCACCACCAAACCAGCACTGCAAAGAAATGCTAAAGGGACTGCTAAAATGAGAAGAAATAAAGAAACAGGCATACAGAATTAAAGTGGCAATAAATAAGTACCTATTAATAACTAGAGGCTCAGTGCACGAAATTCGTGCACGGAGGAGGGGGTATGTCCCTCAGCCCAGCTTGCACCCTCTCCAATCTGGGACCCCTTGAGGGATGTTTGACTGCCCGTGTAGGCCCGATCCCAGTAGGGATCGTCTGCCTGCATTCCTGATTGCCTCTAACCGCTTCTGCCTGCCAGCCTGATGACCCCATAACCATTCCCCTGCCAACCAGTTTGCCCCTAACTGTCCTCCCCTGCAGGCCTGGTCCCCCCCAACTGCTCTCCCCTGCAGGCCTGGGTCCCCCCCAACTGCCCTTCCCTGCAGGCCCAGTCGCCCCCAACTTCCCTCCTCTACTGGCCTGGTCACCCCTAACTGCCCTCCCCTGCAGGCTTGATCACCCCGAACTGCCCTCCCTTGCAGGCCTGGTCCCTCCCAACTGCCCTCCCCTGCTGGCCATCTTGTAGCGGCAATCTTGTGTCCACACGGAGGGAGCCATCTTCGACCACATAGGGGCAGCCATCTTGTGTGTTGGAGTGATGGTCAATTTGCATATTACTCTTTTATTAGATAGGATAGAGGTCTGGTGCACAGGTGGGGGCCAGCTGGTTTGCCCTGAAGGGTGTCCTGGATCAGGGTTGGGGTTTCCTTGGGGCGTGGGGCAGCCTGGGCGAGGGGCCTGTGGTGGTTTGCAGACCGGCCATGCCCCCCGGTGACCCAAGCAGAGGACCTGGTATCTGGGATTTATTTATCTTCTATAATTGAAACTTTGTAGCCTTGAACAGAGCCAAGACTCCTGCTTGCTCCATGGCCACAGCCATTTTTGTTGGGATTTATGTATCTTCTATAATTGAAACTTTGTAGCCTTGAGTGAAGGCCTTGGCCAGCCAGGGTGTGCGGAATGCTTGGCTTCCTCCATCGCCAGGGAAAACCAAGTCTCCTGTTTGCAGCCATCTTGGTTGGGTTAATTTGCATACTTACTCATGATTGGCTGGTGGGCATGTCTTGTGAGTGTAGCAGAGTGATGGTTAACTTACATATTACTCTTTTATTAGATAGGATAACCTTAAATGTAACTGCATTAAATGTTCCAATCAAGAGACATATGGTAGCTGAATAGATACAAAAATATGACCCAATTATATGCTGACTATAAGAGACTCACCTCAGAGCAAAAAAATCACATAGGGTGACAGTGAATGAATGGGAAAAAATAGTCTATGCAAATGGAATCGAAAAAAAAAAAAAAAGCTGGTTTGGCAATACTCATATCTGACTAAATAGACTTCAAAATGAAGGCCATCACAAGAGACCACAAAGGTCACTACATAATACTAAAGGGATCAATCCAATAAGAGGGTATAACCATGGAAAATATATATGCACCCAATATTGGAGCACCTAAATATATTTTTTTTAAAAAGCCTCTGGACGACTTTAATTGGAGACGTTGATAACAACATAGTCATAGTAGGAAAATTTAACACTCCACTGACTTCACTGGATAGATCTCCCAGACAAATATTAACAAGGAAAGAGTGACAGTAAGTGACACACTGCTTCAGATGGATATAACTGAAATTTATAGAACATTTTACCCAAAGCTACAGAATATACATTCCTCTCAAGTGCACACAGAACATTCTCAAAGACAGACCACATGTTAGGACAAAAAAAAAAAGTCTCTAGTTCAAGAAGATTGAAGTCATATCAAGCATCTTCTCAGATGCCAATAGAATGAAATTAGAAATCAACTACAATAAAAACACCCCAAAACATTCAAACACATGCAGACCAAATAGCATGTTATTAAACAATGATTGGCTTACCAATGAGATCAAGAATGAAATAAAAATCTTCCTAGAAAGAAATGCAAATGAACCCCAAATATTTGGGACATGGCAAAAGCAGTCCTGGAAGGGAAGTTCATAGCACTACAGCCCTGTCTCAAAAAACAACAAAAATTAATAATAAACTCTTTAACTTTACTACTTAGAGAATTAGAAAGAGAAAAAGAAAAGCTCAGAGTAAGTAGAATGAAGGGAATAATAAAGATTTGAGCAGAAAGATGACACAGAGACTAAAAAACAGTACAAAAAAATCAATGACACCAAGAGCTGGTTCTTTAAAAAATAAACAAGATTGATGACCTGTTAGCCAGACACATCAGGAAACAAAGGGAGGACCCAAATAAATAAAACCAGAAGAAAAAGAGGCGATATAACAACAGACACCACAGAAATACAAAGGATTGTAAGATAATACTATGGACAACTACTAGGTATATGCCAACAAGCTGGGCAATGTGGATGAAATGGACAAATTCCTAGAAAAACATAATCTCCCAAAGCTGAATTAGGAAGAATAAGAAAACCTGAGTAGGCCAATGACAGCTGATGAAATAGAAGCAGTAGCCAAAAACTCCCAGCAAACAAAAGCCCAGGTCCAGAAGGCTTCACAGGGGAGTTCTACCAAACATCCAAAGAAGAACCAACACGTATACTTTTCAAACGATTTCAAAGTATCCAAGAGGAAGGAACACTTCCATGCTCTTTTCATTATCCTAATTCCAAAACCAGACAAAGACACTACAAAGAAAGAGAATTACAGACCGATATCCCTAATGAACACACTTGCTAAAATCCTTAACAAAATATTAGCAAGTTGGATCCAGCAATATATTAAAAAGATCATACACCATGACCAAGTGGGATTTATTTCAGGGATGTCCACTTTTAGCACTCTTATTCAACATAGTATGGTAAGTCCTATCCATAGCTGTCAGAGAAGAAGTAATAAATGGAAACCAAATTGGAAAGGATGAAGTAAAAATCTCATTATTTGTAGATGACATGATATTGTACATAGAAAACTCTAAATATCCCACCAAAAAACTACTAGATTTAATAAATGAATTGGGCAATGTAGCAGGATACACAATTAACATCCAAAATTGATGGTTACTTTATATGCCAATAATGAATTCTCAGGAAGAGAAACTAAACAATCCCATTTACCACTGCAACAAAAAATTAAGATACCTAGGAATAAACTTAAACAAGGAGATAAAAGACATTTACTCAGACAACTACAGGAGGAAAAGAGATAGAGGAAGATATTAACAAGTGAAAGAATATACCGTGTTCATGGATTGGTACAATTAACATCATTAAAATGTCCGTACTACCGAAAGCAATCTACAGATTCAACGCAATCCATATTAAAATACCAACAGCATATTTCACAGATCTAGAACAAAAACTCCAGAAATTTATATGGAACCAAAGAATAGCTGCAGCAATCTTGAGAAAGAAGAACAAAGTTGGAGGAATTAAAATACCAAATACCAATTTACTACAAAGCCACTGTAATCAAAACAGCCTGGTACTAGTACAAGCACGGGTATATAGATCAATGGAACAGAACAGAGACTCCAGAAATTGACCCACACCATTATACTCAATTAATATTTGACAGGGGACGTAAGAGCACACAATAGAGTCAAGATAGTCTCTTGAATAAATGTGTTGGGAAAATTGGAGAGATACATGAAAAATAATGAGACTACATAATACTATACCAACTTATGCCAGAATAAACTCAAAATGGATAAAGACTTAAATATAAGTCATGAAACCACAAAAATCCTAGAAGAAACCATAGGCAGCAAAATCTAAGACATCTCATGTAGCAATGTTTGCGGATACATTGACCTAGGGCAAAGGAAAGTAAGGAGAAAATAAACAAATGGGACTACATCAAAATAAAAAGCTTCTGGCCTGGGCGGTTTGGCTGAGTGCTTGAGCTTCGACCTATGAACCCAAAGGTCACTGTTCGATGCCCAGTCAGAGCACATGCTTGGCTTGTGGTATTGATCACTAGTGTGAGGCCTGCCAGAGGCAGCCAATCAATGATTCTCTCTCATCATTGAAGTTTCTATCTCTTTCTCCCTCTCTCTTTCTCTCTGAAATCAATAAGAAAGATTTAAAAAAATAAATGCAAAGCTTCTGCACAGCAAAAAATAAAAGAAAACCTGAACAAAATGAAAATGGAACCCTCTGTATGGAAGAACCTAATTGGCAATGATACATCTAATAAAAGGTTAACATCCAAAATATATAAGGAACTCATACAACTTAACAGAAGAAAAACAATTCAATTAAAAAATTGGCAGAGGACTTAAATAGACACTTGTCCAAAGAGGACATACAGATGGCCAAAAGACATGAAAAAATGCTCAAAGTCCCTGATCCTCAGAGAGATGCAAATTAAAATAATCCTCACACCTATCAGAATGGCTACCATCAACAAATGACAAGTGCTGGTGAGTATGTGAAGAAAAGGGAACCCTAGTACACTGCTGGTAGGAATGCGGACTAGTGTTGCCATTATGGAAAAAAGTATAGAGTTTCCTCAAAAACTTAAATATGGAAAAGCAATTTGACCGAGTAATCCCACTTCTAGGAATATATCCTAAGAAAACTGAAACACCAATCAGAAAAAAAAAAAATATATGCATCCCTATTTTCAGAGAATTGCAATTTACAGTAGCTAAGATCTGGAAACAGCCCAGGTCAGTAGATGAGTGGATAAAAAGCTGTGGTACATTTATCCCATGGAATACAATGCAGCATTAAAAAAGGAAAAATATTTTATCCTTTAATACAGCATGGAGGGACCTAGAGAGTATTATGCTATCCAAAATAAACCAGTCAGAGAAAGCCAAGTATCACATGACCTCACTCATACATGGAATCTAATGAAAAAAATAAAAATAAACAGATGAACAAAATAGATCTAGAGACATAGAGCATAGAACAGATTGCAGAATCTCAGACAGAAGATGGGGGAGGTTGGTGGTTGTGAAAAGACATCAACCAAAGCATTTGTATGTATATATGCATAACCCGTGGACACAGTCATTATGGTGGTGAAAGCCTGGGGTAGTGGCAGGAACAGGATAGTAGGGGCCAATGGCGGGGGGGGGGGGGGGAAAGGGAGACATATGTAATACTTTCAATAATAAAGATTTAATTAAAACACAAAAGTGAAAACAGAGAAGAGTTCATCAAGCAAAAACAAAACAAAACAAAACAAAAAGGCAGAGTACATCTGTACCTGCAATGCAAATCTACAAGGGGTAGTGGAAAGAGATTAAAAAGCAAAAAGCATAAACCACAATGAAGATAGCTTTGGTTAGCTTAAGTGAAAAAGTAGAAAAGAGAAAAGGAAACCAACATTCACTTAAAAAGTTAAAGCTGTTGGGTGTTTGCCAGGTTAAATTATCTTAGGGAAAATGAGTATTTAAAGGAGAAAACTAAAAACTTTCTCTGTGACAGCTGAATAGTAAAGGTTATTGGAAAACACAGTACAGGATAGATATCAGAACTACCTTCTTTTTTCACTTTGGTGACAACTTTCTGAGTTTCTGACCATGGTTCCACAATCTCCTTGCATATGTTAAGAAGGGGATCTTCTTCCTGGTTGGGAAAGTAGACCAATTAATTCATTTCCTAGGGAGCCCTCAACCTGAACAAAGCCTATGCAGAGGGCACAGCTGGTGATGAGAAGAAACCAGGAAGAGGGTTTGGGGGCCACACACAGAGAGCATGTTTCCCTTTTGAGGTTCTGGACACAGAAGTAATCCTGTGTGTGAGTCCCAGAATCCACACCTACTAGGTCAAAAGCGCCCACTCCATCCTGACAAGATCCGGAGGAAAGGATTCCCACTAACTCAGAGCAGTCTTCCTCACTCTTTTGGAGCAACAACCTGTTGCCTACATCAAAACCCTTGTCCTCTGTGAACTCTTCTTTGGCCAATATACTCAACTCAGCATGTTCTCCAAGGTTTATCACTTTCATGTCAAGAGACTGTTAATAGTCTAAGGGAAATTCATGCCTGTCTTGATCAGTGGACATACAGCTCCAAATAATGAAACCATGAAAAAACCAGGTCAAAGAGTTGGTACCAGCCGAAACCGGTTTGGCTCAGTGGATAGAGCCTCGGCCTGCAGACTGAAAGGTCTCAGGTTCGATTCCGGTCAAGGGCACGTACCTTGGTTGCGGGCACATCCCCAGTAGGAGGTGTGCAGGAGGCAGCTGATCGATGTTTCTCTCTCATCGATGTTTCTAACTCTCTATTCCTCTCCCTTCCTCTCTGTAAAATATCAATAAAAAATATATTAAAAAAAAAAAAAAGAGTTGGTACCAGTGGGTACCCAAGTTACTTCAATTTGTTTTTCATAGAGTATGTAGAAACTTCCCAGCTGGAAATAAAAGCTAACTGAAACTGCTTATGTCCTACTCTTTCCCTCTTCAACCTATACTGTCAGGGTACAAAAAAAAAAAAAAAAAAAAGAATTGATTCTACTCTGTTGTATTTCCACTGAGCTTATGAGCTACATCACAAGCTGTGTTAAGGCTTTCCCCAAAATAAGCCAGTCTCACCTGGACATGCTCTGGGGGCCCTTGCCAGGAGGCCTTGGGACAGTGGCATTAGTGTTATATTGCAACCACGTACCTGATCAATAAGCTACCCTTTCACCAAGTAAGTGTTAGTGGAGATGAAGGCAGCAGAAATGATGAGGAAAAGCCGACAATTTGTCGACCTACTACTTAAACACAGCTTAAAGTACACATTTCTGAATTCTTGAATCTGCCTCTAGGAGGCTAAGTGCCAAGTTTATCTTTCTTTTTTAAAACTCTGATCTCTTATTCCTACTCCTCCCCCCCCCACCCGCGGCCACACACACACACAGCAATGACCACTGCATTTGTAAATACTCTCTATATGTATAAAAAGCCAGGGGCCCTAACAACCAAAACAACTGATGGACAACCGCACAGCAGGTGCCTGGGGTGACCAGGCTGGCGGGAGGGTTAGTGAGGGGTGACCAAATGATTGAACAGCAGGCTGCGTGTGGTGACCAGGCCAGGCTGGGAGTGAGGGGTAGTGAGGGGCAACCAGGATGGAAGAAGGGGGCAGTGAGGAGCAACCAGGCTGGTGTGGAGGGGCAGTTGCGAGTGACCAGGCCAGTAGGCAGAGGCAGTTAGGGATGATAAGGTTGGCGGGGGGGGGGGGGGTCAGTTAGGGGTGATCAGACAGGCAGGCAGGTGAGCAGTTAGGTCCTAGCAGCTAGAAGGTGTGCTAGGTTTTAAAATATATACTGTCTCTTATCCTCATACTACCCCAATTTTAAGGATAGATTCTAGGTCACGATCCACAGGTTAAGAACCGCTGCTGTAGAGCCTAAGACCATCAGAAAACACAGATATTTACATTATGATTCATTAACAGTAGCAAAATTACAGTTATGAAGTAGCAACAAAAATAATTTTATGGTTGGGTGTCACCACAACATGAGGAACTGTATTAAAGGGTCACAGCATTAGAAAGGTTGAGAACCACTGAGTTAGGAGCTAGCAGCCCCAGATTGTGAGAGGGATGTCTGACTGCCAGTTTAGGCCCAATCCCCGGGCCTAAACCGGCAGTGAGCCATCCCCTGAGGGGTCCAGGATTGGAGAGGGTGCAGGCTGGGCTGAGGGTACCAACCCTTCCCCCATGCATGAATTTCATGCACCGGGTCTTTAGTCTATAATAATCTATAATAATAAAAGCATAATATGCTAATTAGACCGGACATCTAGTAAAGGATACAGCACACACAATATGCACTTCAGTTCTGCCTAGGCATGAAAAGACCTCTACCAAGCTTACCTTTTTGGACTCCTACCTCCAAAATAGCAACCGAGAGGCTATTGTCCTGGGAAGCCCTGGCTCGCCTCTTCTAGGACAGAGATATCCCAGAGCACTTTATCCTCCTCTGCCACTGTCTGTCAGTGGATGGGGACGGGAACGAGATTGGGCATTAGAGGTTTGTGGTAAACTCCGACATAGACTTTTCAATGCCTTCCAAAGAATACCCACCACGAGCATTGAGAGCCTTATCCCCAGGAGTACGGAAAGCCAATCCTCTCTGTGCACCAACAACCTTCCTGCTTCCCCAAACCCTGAGAGGGAGGAAGCCCCTTCCCTGCGGCACAGAACTCAGGAAGAGTACTCCTCTCCCAGGAAAGGCCGCTGATCCTCTGGGACACTGGGTAGGGGATGGGGTAAAGACATGACAGGGCCTGGCCAGAGGCTCAAGAAATGAGTCCTGCCCGGCTTCTCACCAGGAAATCCGAGGCAATGCCCAGCAGAGTGTCCAGATTCTCTTCCTCCTCCTCCTCCTCCTGCAGAAGGATGTAGGCGCCTCCAACCATCCATCCAGCCAGCAGACACAGCTGCTACCCTCACCACACCATCGCCTTCTCCAAGGCAGGGGCATCCACTACACTGGGTGCTGTCATCTTGTGGTCAGGGTCCTGCCAGCCCCCAGGGCGCCTACCGCAGTGCCTGATGGGCCTGGCCATGGCACCCTGCGCATGCTCACAGAGGAAACCCAGGCTCCCATGGGTGGAGCTTAGACCCAGCAGTTCCTTAGTGACTCACCTTGGAGTTGTGTAGCTTCTACCCAGAGAGCATCTCTGTCTATACAGGATCAAGTGGTCTTAGAACCCTGACAGTCAGGTATTCTTAACAGACTTTTTTACATTTGGAAGTGTCCAGAGAGCTTCAGTCACTTGGCCAAAGTCACGTGGCTAATAACTAAAGAGGACTGAAACTCAACTTGGATTCCAGCGCTTCCCCCCCCCCCCCCGACCCCCATCCAGCTGTACACACTCCTACACAGCTTTCAAGAGGAGCCTGCTGACTGTGTCCAGAATACCGCCTTTCCAAACTGCACCCTTAACAATACTCAGCTTTCAGGAAACCTTCCCTAATTCCCTGCCACCTGTGTGAAGAGCACGCCAGTGTGTTGCGATTGCTTCTCTGCAGAACCCAACATATAGTAGGTGCTCAATAAATGAACAGGCAACCTCAAGTCATTTCTTTCCGTCATTCTACAGTTTATCCTTTGCCAGAAACTGCGCTAAGAGCTTTTGGTGCATTATCTCTTGTAATCCTTCCAAAAGCATCCTGAGGAGTTGCTTTTATAGACCAGAATTGAAGACAAGGAAACTGAGACACAGAGTCAGACAACAGGGAATTTCACTAGAGGCAAGAGCTTGAGGACAGCAGCCAGAGCCCTCCTGACTCTGCAAAACCCCTGGCTCTGAGCTGACATGAATTACCCAAGAACCTGGGCTGCCATTCCCTGAACTGCACAGGAGGCAGGCAGATCACTGGCCTGATTCCTTCATTCCCTAAATATTATTGACTAGAGGCCTGATGCATGAAATATGTGCAAGAGTAGGCCTTCTTTCCCCCAGCTGCTGGCACTGGCTTCCCTTTGGCACCTGGGACTAGGCCTTCCTTCCGGCCACTGGCAGGCACGCCGGACCCAGGCTTCCCTCGCAGCCCTGGCTTTGTCCAAAAGAACATCTGGGCTAATTAGCACTTTACACTTTTATTATTATACACTATAGGCCTAGTGTACAAAAATTTGTGCACTCAGAGGGGTCCCTCAGCCCGGCCTGCACCCTCTCACAATCCAGGACCCCTTGGGTAGGGTCCCTAGGCCTGGCCTGAGATCAGGGCCTCTCAGGGCTTTTCTTCCCTGGGTTGCAAGCAGCTGCCCACCCTCCACCCCCCACCTCCCCCGCACCACCAGTGGCCTCCCTCTGTAGGAAACAGGCTGGGGTGCAATGGCTTGGCTGACCTGGGCCTCCCTCTTTCTTTGCTGGAGGGCAGGGCCAGTCCTGCAAGGGGCCGTCTGCATACCTGATCGCCCCTTACTGCTCACCTACCTACCTGATCACTCCTAACTGCTGGACTGCCTACCTGATCACTCCTAACCACTCTGCCTGCCTGATTGCCCCTATCCACTTGCTTGAGGGTGGGGCCAGCCCAGCAAGGGGCCATCTGCCTACTTGATCACTCCTAACCGCTGATCTGCCTACCTGATCACCACTAACCCCTCTGCCTGCCTGCCTGATTGCCCCTTACCACTTGCTTGGGGGCGGGGCCAGCACTGACTTCCAGTTGGTCAGCCTCTGGGCATTACTGGTCATTACTACCCAGGGTTATTTATTTTTTATTATTTTTTATTTTTTTTGCGAGTTTAAAGTTTTTTATTATACATATATATTGTTTCTAGAAGTTATTTTTTAGTAAATCTTTAATGTTCAGATTATTACAGTTGTTCCTCTTTTTCCCCCCATAGCTCCCCTCCACCTGGTTCCCACCCACCCTCTGCCCTTACCCCCCACCACTGTCCTCATCCATAGGTGTACAAATTTCGTACAGTCTCTTCCCGCACCCCCTACATGCCCTTCACCCTAAGAATTGTCAGTCCACTCCCTTCCTATGCCCCTGAATCCATTATATTCACCAGTTTATTCTGTCCATCAGATTTTTTATTCACTTGATTTTTAGGTTCACTTGTTGATATATCTGTATTTGTTGTCACTTTGTTGTTCATAATTTTTATCTCTACCTTTTTCTCTTTCTTCCTCTTCTTAAAGAATACCCTTCAGCATTTCATATAATACTCTTTTGGTGGTGATGAACTCCTTTAGCTTTTTCTTTTTATCTGTGAAGCTCATTATCTGACCTTTAATTCTAAATAATAGCTTTGCTGGGCAAAGTAATCTTGGTTATAGGTTCTTGCTGTTCATCACTTTGAATATTTCTTGCCACTTCCTTCTGGCCTGCATTGTTTCTGTTGAGAAATCAGCTGACAGTCATATGGGTACTCCCTTGTAGGTAACTAACTGTTTTTCTCTTGCTGCTTTTAATATTCTCTCTTTGTCTTTTACCCTTGGCATTTTAATTATGATGTGTCTTGGTGTGGTCCCCTTTGGCTTCCTTTTGTTTGGGGTTCTCTGCACTTCCTGGACTTGTAAGTCTATCTCTTTCACCAGGTAGGGGAAGTTTTCTGTCATTATTTCTTCAAATAGGTTTTCAATATCTTGCTCTCTCTCTTCTTTGGGCACCCCCATAATTCAGATGTTGGTATGCTTGAGGTTGTCCCAGCGGCTCCTTACACTATCCTCATATTTTTGGATTCTTTTTTCTTTTTGCTTTTCCAGTTGAGTGTTTTTTGCTTCTTTGTTTTTCAAATCTTTGACTTGATTCTTGGGATCCTCTAGTCTGCTGTTGGATCTCTGTATATTATTCTTTATTTCAGTCAGTGTATGCTTAATTTCTAGTTGGTCCTTTTTCATGTCCTGGAGGGTCTCACTAAATTTCTCAGAGGTTTCTAGAAGATTCTTGAGTAACCTTATAACCGTGGTTCTGAACTCTATATCCAGTAGTTTGCTTTCCTGTATTTCTTTCATTTGTGACCTGTTTCTTTGTCTCCACGTTTTGGCTGCTTTCCTGTGTGAATAGAGTGGCTTTGTGTGCTAGGTGTCCTATAGGGCCTAGTGGCTCAGCCTCTCTAATTACCTGAGGTGGATACTCTTGGTACACCCCTTTGACATTAAATTTCTTCAAACTTTCACACAGGAAATATCATCTGGAAAATATGACAGATTTCTTAGTGGAACCTCAGTTAATTTTGCCAGCCAGCATTCCTGTGCCATTCCAGTATTTCAGTGAGGCCAGAGGAAAATTGCCACTGGGGGCTCATGCAAGGGGACAAAGGCTTTCTTTCTGAAATTTCCATTCAAAGGCCTAGACTTTAAAGTTAGCAGTAGCCTAGCACCCTTGACTTGTTTAAGCCACGTTATACCACCAGGAACAATACCCTGGGGAGTAATAAACTCATGTGCCCTTTCCCTCTATGTTACTTACTTTCCTCTGCTACTCCATTTCTCTTTCTGTAATGGTCACATTACATGTTCTTTTTGAACTCCTTTGCTGTGAATGTCTAGGAAACAGCACAGTTAGCCTTTCACATGGTATGAATAATAAGAAACCCCTCCCCAGAGGAAAATGAGAGGTACACTGAGCAAAGTTTTCAGTGGGGCCCCTGCGCTGAGGCCCTCCAGGATATAAGGCATCTTACTAATTCCCTTCATGTTATAAAACCACACTCTGGACATTAATTTCCAAGCCACATTACAAACCTCCGCGTGGTGTCCATATTTTCCCTCTGTCTTAGTTTACAACAAAAAGGACAATAATTCAGAAGAAAAGTTATTTTTAAAAAGAAGAAACAGTTGTCTGAAAGTTTTCAAGGAAGTGTCTCAAATTCTACAGGACTTGCATTTAATCTACAGTGCCCAGAAATGCCCCAGGAACCCCTTCCAGTTGGCGGGGATTCTGGACCTGGTGGGCAGACAGCGGTTCATACCGATTCCTCCTGGGAATTTGTAGCAGTTTTCTGGGCAGAAAATCAGTCAAAGCTGATTAAACCAGGCGCAGGGAAGTTCAGCCTTAGCCCCAAACTCCCATGGAGCTGGGTTAAGTGCAGACATCAGTGGTGGGACCTTGGGGAGCAGGTCTAAGAGGAGGTGGCGGCGTGTGTTCCTCTGAGGCCTGGGACCCCAGGGGCTTGACACATGTTGAGGGGACAGCCCCAAGGTGTTGGCTGCAGTTCCCATTGCTCCCAGGCCTGCCTGCAGTGCTTACATCCAAGGCTGTAGGGGGACCTGGTGGGGGTGCTGGTCGGCCTAGGGGCTCCTGCTGGGTAGTCAAAGAGGTGGACTAGGCTGCCTCGCAGAGGAAGTGGATTCAGAACTGCTTCTCATCCTGGTACAAGGGGGACGCCTGGTTGCAGACACACCAGGAGAGATGCAGATGGAGAACCACTGGGAAAAATCAGGGCTGATATGCCCTCCTCATTGGATTAGTACCTCATTTCCTCTTACTTGCTCCCTCTACACCACAACCTTGATAACCTTGAAGAAAAGAGGTGTTTTATTCTTGTTTGTTTGTTTGTTGTTTTAAAATTCTGGTAAAAGTTGTGCTTCCTGGCTCATCCCTCCCTTACTTGCACCAAGTGCCCCTTCTCTCAGGAGTGACCCCTGGTGAATTGACCCTTCTTTGTCATCTGAATATATTAGTGGAAAATGGCAAATGGATTTGGGGCCAGAGATGGTTTGACCACAGCCGGAGGACCAGATTTCTTTCTAAACTATCTTTCTAAGTGTTTACTTCAGCCCTTTCTCTGCTTCCTTGGTCTGGTCAGCTGTGCAAATGCCCCTGCCTGGCTGTGCTCATCCCACCTGGGGCAGGCAGCATCAGAGTGGGGAGGGGAGCGGCCCATGCATTCCACCTGTGCAGGGGGTGGGGACTCACCTGCTATTCCTCTGCCCTCTGTTTGGAGTTCAGCTTGCCTTTGTGGGAACCCATGGGAACCCGGAGTGGCTGGAGGAATTAGAGTAGGGGTGGGGACAGGTGCACTCAGCAGAGGCCATTACTTAAGGATCAGATTGACAACCTTCTCACCCCCAAAGCTTAACCACACTCAGATGGCAGGTGAGGCTGTAGCCTCTCACACATTTGGTAGAAATCTAAAATAGTAATGGCATGAGCACTGCAGGTGGGGGTGGGTGTGGTGTTAGGCAATTGCTACTTGATTTACATATGGAATTACCCTCTGACCCCAAGATCACACTTCTAAGAATGTATTACAAAGAATCAGTGATGAAAGGAGGTAATGCATATGCACAGAGCCTTTCTGGGCCCTCCTGTTTTGAACAGCCAAGGACTGAGTGGAAATAACCCCAGTGGCCTTGGGGAAGGGAGTCTCCTGAGAGAATGTGGGGAGATCTGAAAATACAGCAGTGAAAATCCATTATGAATGGTAAATAGGGTTGCAATAATCTCCTCTTCCCCTATACAGCTCTCTTTACATATTTCCATGTGGAGAGGTGGTGGAGACATAAAGATATAAATTAGACATATAAGTTAGGCAATTTCATAGTTCAGTCATTTACTTAATGAAAAATTATTAGGCACTGACTCTTCTTTAAACAATGAAAATAAATAGTGAAGAAAATAATTAATTTTCTAATGGATGGCACATTCTAGTTGGGAGAGAGTAGACAATAAACAAATATTTAACAGGTCAAGTGTGAACAAAAAAGTGACCACATACTAAACCTGACAAGCTCAGGGGAGGTGCCTGGCAGCATTTACAAACTCAGAGACCTTAAGTAACCACACAGTGTTATCAGTGAAGTGGGTATCCCTTTCCCCACTGGGTGCTTGGAGTTGGGCCCTTACAACATCTGGAGAAAAATAAATTTCTGAGACTCACACAGAGGGAGGAGTGATTTACATCCCTGGGTTTGCAAAGTCCCATTTCCCTCCATCCAGGCCTGGAAAATGTGCAGCTGGGGACTCAGTAGAGCTTGAAGCAGAACCAGTGTCCAGAGTTTGCTTTCCATGGTGGAGCTGGGTCCTGCATAACATCAGGCTACTTGCAGTCCATTAGTCCATTGTGTGTGAGGTCCACGTGGCCTTGGGCTATGCGGGCAAATGCAGGAGCATGAGATTCCCACAGGCCAGGAGCGTGGGCCTAGCAAGAGAGAGAACTCCTTTGTTTGGGAGGACAGTGTCTCAAATCTTCTCACATTTGCAGTGGCCACACCTATTGTAACCAATGACCTGTTCCCAGGTGTTCCTGACAGTCAAGCACCTTCCCTATTTCAGGGAGACTTGACTGGGCATGCACCTACTCCTCCCCTGTGCAGTCTCCCCCTGCCATCTGTAGGGAATAGCCCTGGGAGTGTTAAATTGCAGTTTCCTGGGACAGCTGCATAAAAGACATGCCGAAGAAATTTGGCCTTTTCTTTACTCCTCAGATGCAAAAAGAAGCAGACCATTTGATGGATGAGAACAGAAAATCCCAAAACCAAAAACATAACTTGCGAATTTAATGCTCAGTAAAGTGACATTTTAAACGAGGCCAGAAAAGGTGGTTTGTGACAGGTGAATAGCCTTTTTAAAGAAAAAGTTCTTACACGTTAACACCGTGCTCCAAAATAAATCTTGGATTGATTGAACATTTATTTGGGGGAAATAAAATGTAAGTGTAAGAGGTGAACCAAAGGGGAGATGAAGAGGAATGCAGAGAGGGGGTTTCATTTCATCAGGAGAACAGGCAGTGGTTTCTGGTAAATTTGCCCTTGCAGACACATATTGCCACAATCCCTGAAGCCATGAAAACATCTGTTTGTTCTTGCATCAGGAACATTCCCTGGAGTTTGGCTAGGGCACAGTGGGATGAGGAAGAGAAATAAACTGTGTCACAAAGAGATTTAGAGATGTTTTTAAGGGGAGTTTTCTGGGGGACTAGACCTTGAGCGTCCTGAAGTTCCACACCACCCTAGCCCTGGTCTTAGGCAAAGACTGCCTTTTCACTGGGCTGAGTAACATTTGTAAGCATCTGGAAACACTTAGCCAACTCCCAGGGATGTTTGAACAGAACCCACACCTGCCCATGGGCTGTTCCTGAGATTTGAGAGGCTTGGGCCTTGGGCATGGGCTCTGGCTGCCCTTGACCACAAGGTTCTGTGCACATGGGCAGTTATGTCAGAGGCTGTTGCTTGGTAACTATGATTCTGAGCTGGGAGATGCTAAACTTCCAAACTGCCAAACTGCCAAACTGCTGAACTGCCCTGCTTGAATGCTGTGGCGTGAGGTGGTTGGCTAGAGAGCTAGTTTTGGGCTCAGAAGGCGTGAAAAGTGGAGGGAGAGTGAGGTTTCTCTGAAGCCTAGACTCTTCGCCATGAGGAAGGTGTTTTCTTTTCTGAAGAATTCCAGTGTGGAGGCCATGGGTGCCCCTCCCAGCAGGGCCAAGGTCTCCCTTACCAGTGGGACCATGGTCTCCCCTACCAGCGAGGCCACGGTTGCCCCTACCAGCGAGGCCATGGTCTCCCCTACCAGCGAGGCCACGGTCTCCCCTATCAGCGGGACCCTGGTCTCCCATACCAGCGGGGCCATGGTCTCCTCTACCAGTGGGGCCATGGTCTCCTCTACCAGTGGGGCCATGGTCTCCTCTACCAGTGGGGCCATGGTCTCCTCTACCAGCGGGGCCATGGTCTCCTCTACCAGCGGGGCCACGGTTGCCCCTACCAGCGGGGCCATGGTCTCCTCTACCAGTGGGGCCATGGTCTCCCCTACCAGTGCGGCCATGGTCTCCCCTACCAGCCAGGGGAGCAGTGGCATGGAAGCCAGAAGACCCAACTTTCAAGACAAAGATATGAATGCGATCCACAAAGCTGCCAGAGACGGCAACAGGTGGAGAATGAAGCAAATCCTCTTTTTCAGGATAAATGACCTCAATGCAAGAGATGAGATGAACAGGTAATAGGGACTGCAAGGCTGGGGGCCCAGGGTACAATGGGAGGAGGCGGGTGGGTCTGGGAGAGGCACGCCATTGCCTGGGCTCAGCAGCTGGAGAGCAGCCCTCCTGTCAGCCAGGGGACAGACTTGACTTCCCTCCTGGGGCCCCGCAGCACCTCCCTGGTGGACACCTTACCTGGGGTTTAGCACTCAGACCAACTTTATGAGCAACAAAAACAAAAACATAAAGACCCACTCATTATTCTCTTACAGAAAACTTTACTGATGTATTTTAAGTGATTCAACTACATATCAATAACTGAAATGAAATTAAGTATATACAGCATCTTATATTTGATGTAAACATTTTTATACCATAATGTTGCATACTATAGAAAAGTGAATAATGAGAGAGATAATTCCCATAAAAGATCAACTTCTAGGCTAAAAGTTCTTTGGACAAAATCCAATAACCACTTTATATCAGTGTATACCGATGTTATTAAAAATATTTTTATTGATTTCAGAGAGGAAGGGAAAGAAATAGAAACATCACTGTTGAGAGAGAATCATTCATAGGCTGCCTCCTGCATGCCCCACACTGGGGATTGAGCCCACAACCCAGACCTGTGCCCTGTCCTGAATCAAACTGCAACCTCCTGGTTCCTAGGTCGACGCTCACCTGCGAGCTACATCAGGGCTCACCTATGTTCTTTATTGAGGGACCTCAGAAGGAATTTGAAGTGGAAAGATGGCTGTGGTCCTGATTAGGAAGATTCAATTTCTGAAAATGTGTGCTCTTCCTATGTTTATCAATTTTACAACCAAATAGATATGGTTTAAAATTTTTAAAGTTACCTATTATCGTTTATCGTTGTGATGAGATTAAGAACATTTCTGTATAGTAGACACAGGTTTATCATTTTAGATATCAACATGTGCTATAGATTTCCACAAAGTAGTTGTTTACTAATAGCTGAAAAGACAGATAAATGATTGGAACACAATGGAAAATGCCCAAACACCCAAATATATGCAAGACTTTAGAACTTGATGATGGTGATATTTCATGTTTGTAGGAAAAGGTCAGAAGCAAAAGGTGGAGAAATATATGTTGAGTATTTGGAGAAAACTAGCTACATTTTGATCTCCTCCAAATAAATTCCAGATTAAAAATTTTAAATATACAAAATGAGAAAAGTACCAGAAGAAAACACAAATGCTTATACATATATATTTTTTCTTTTAAAAAATATATTTTATTGATTTCAGAGAGGAAGAGAGAGGGTGAGAGATAGAAACATCAATGATGAGAGAGAATCATTGACTGGCTGCATCCTGTACGCACCCCCCACCCCGCACCCACTGGGAATTGAGCCTGCAACCTGGGCATGTGCCCTTGACCAGAATCGAACCTGGGACCCTTCAGTGCCCAGGCTGATGCCCTGTCCACTGAGCCAAACCATCCAGGGCTATTTATACTTTTTAAAATGATTACAAACACTTCAAAAGCAAGATTTCTGGATGTTGATTGAGCGATATAAAAAATTCAAACCCTCTGTCTGTCAGAAAATAATATTAGCAGGGTGAAAGAAGAAGTACTAGCAAAATATTTGCAATGTATGTGTATCAGAGAAAAAAATGTCTTCATGTTACAGAAACGTTTTTGAAATAAACAAGAAAAAACTAATTTGAAAGTGGTGGACAAAGTGCTTTTTGCATATGTACAAGTGACCAATGGACAAAGGAAAAAATATTTAGTGTCCTTGGTAGGAAAAGGAATTTAAGTTAAAAGAGGAAAATAATATTTTCCATCCACAAGGTTTGTGAAGATGACCAGTGATTATCCTTATACTGCTGCTTAAAGTTTTAGTTGCTTTTGACTTTTGCCATAGACAATTTGGTGCTGAGTACCACATTTAAAAATATATTTATATTCCCTATACCCATCTCTTCTATTTATACTAAAACATCTTTATGAAATAATTAGATATACTACATAGTTTGTTTTATTCAGCACTGCTTAAAATAGCACTATAATAAGGTCCGTTTGGCTATACATACACACAAACAAACTATGATCTTGTGTTAGCCAAAAATAGGTGCAAAATGTGACAAAATTCATTTCTGAGCATTTGTATTAAAAATGAGCATTTCTCTAAAAAATCTGGTTTCTGAAATGAACCTGTGCAAAAATTCTAGTAAATATTATAATGAATGAAATAATCTTGGGGAAGAGCAATGATAGGAATCCTGCACAGATAAAAGTGGTTGCTCACTTCCTGTTTTATGGACTCAATTTTGAAATTTTTTTGAGGATTGGTATCTTCAGAAGGAAAGGGAATCTTTTTTAAGTTTATTTTTATTGTTGACACTGTTACAGATGTCCCCCATTCCCCTCCCTCCTCTTAGTGCTTTTCCACCCAGCCTTCACTTCATAGTTGTGCATGTCCATGGGCTATGCAAATATGCATATGTGTTCTTTGGCTAATCTTTTTGAGTCCCCCAATTCCCTCCCTCTGAGATCTGTCAGTCTGTTCCATGTATCCATGCCTCTGGTCCTTTTTGCTTGTTAATTTATTTTATTCCACATGTAAATGAGATCATGTGGTATTTGGATTTCTCTGATTGGCTTATTTTACTCAGCATAATAATCTCTGGTCCATCTATGTTGTCGCAAAGCATATAAGAGTTCCTTCTTTTTTACAGCAGCGTAGTATTCCATTGTGCAAATGTACTACATCTTTATCTACTCATCTGCTGAGGGGCACTTGAGCTGCTTTTTATCTGTGCCTATAGAGTGTATGCATATATCTAATTGTACACATGTGTGTTTTACTTTGTATAGATTTACTACATAATGTATGCAAACGATTATAGATTAATCATTTCAGTTGTGTGCTTATGAAAATAAAACATCGAAAATAGCGCCCAGTATAGCTCAGTTGGTTGGAGTGTTGTCTGGTACCCCTCCTGTGGGAACTAATCTATGCTTTTCCCTCACATTGATGTTTTTCTCTCTCTCACTCTCCCCCTCTTCCTCCCTCTTTCTCTAGAATTAATTAAAAATATTTTCTAAGTTAAAATTTTTCTTTTTGTCTGTTTTTGACAGTATAACAGATGTCTCCTATTTTTTTCCATTTTTATCCCCTCTCAACCCAGCCTCCACCCCACCACAGGCCTTTCCCATACTATTGTCTGTGTCCATGGGTTTTGCATACATGTATATATTTTTTTTGGTTAATCTCTTCCTGTTGCCCAATCCATACCTGAGATCTGTTATTCTGTTCCATGCATCCATACCTCTGGACATATTTTGTTCATCAGTTTATTTTGTTCATTAGATTCCACATGTAAGTGAGATAATGTGATATTTGTCTTTCTCTAACTGGCTTATTTCTTTAAAAATATAAAATATAAGTCATTATTCCTATTCCACAAGTATCATTTTAACTTATAAAAGTTTTCTTTAAAAATATTAAGGTCTCCCACTATGTTTATTCATTCTTTCAATCCATCTGTACATGAAACATAACCTGAATATCTAATATGTGGCAGAAACAGTCTACTCAGGACCCTTCCAGTCTATCTCCCAGACCCTTTTTTCATTCTCATGTTGGCCAATATGAGCAAAATGAGAAATATAAAATGGAAGTATTAGGACTTAATCGTAGTTGAAGCTTTTTTCTCCCTGCTTTCAAACAAAAGTATTTCTGAAGATAGGAAATTATAAAAGATAACCTTTACCTGCCTTTTGAAAAGTATAATAGTACTAGAGGCCCGGTGCATAAAATTCATGCACTCGAAGCGGGGGATCCCTCAGCCTGGACTGCACCCTCTCACGGTCCAGGAGCCATTAGTTGGACATCATTCATGTTGCCAGGGGTGGGAGAGGCTCCCACCACCGCTGCTGTGCTAGCCAGCCATGAGCCCGGCTTCTGGCTGAGTGTCACTCCCCCTGTAGGAGCACACTGACCACCAGGGGACAACTCCTGCATTGAGCCTCTGCCCCCTGGTGGTCAGTGTGTGTCATAGTGACCGGTCGTTTTGCTGTTTGGTTGATTTGCATATTAGCCTTATATTATGCTAGTGGCCCAGTGCATGAAATTCATGCACGGGGGCGGGGGGGGGGGGGGGCGTCCCTCAACTCACCCTGCAACCTTTCCAATCTGGGATCCCTCTTGAAATCCGGGACTGCTGGCTCATAACCACTCACTTGCCTGCCTACCTGATTGCCCTTAACCACTCTGCCTGCTGGCCTGCTTGCCCCAAAATGCCCCCCCTGCCAACCTGATCACCCCAAACTTCCCCCCCTGCTGGCCTGCTCGCCTCCAACTGCTTCCTCTGCCGGCCTGCTCACCTCCACCTGCCCTCCCCGCTGACCTGCTTGTCACCACTGCCCCCCACCGGCCTGATTGCTCCCAAATGACCCCTACTGATGGCCTGCTTACCCTTAACTGGCCCCCCCTGATGGCCTGCTCACCCTGAACTGACCCCCCAGCCAGCCTGATCACCCCCAATGCCCCCCCCCCACTGGCCTGATCACCCACAACTCTCCTCCCCTCTTGGCCCTTAACCCCCTCTACCTTGGCCCCACCGCCATGGCTTTGTCCAGAAGAATGTCTGGAATGTCTCCTGGAAAGTTGCCCAGTGTAATTAGCATATTACCCATTTATTAGTATAGATAGAGGCCTGGTGCACGGTTGGGGGCCGGTCTGGTTTGCCCTGAAAGGTGTCCCGGATGAGGGTGTGGGTTCTCTTGGGAGATGGGGTGGCCTGGGCAAGGGGCTTGTAGTGGTTTGCAGGCCGGCCATGCCTACAATGGGGTGGGTGTCCCCACTGGGGATGGTGCCAGCCTGGGCGAGGGGCTGGGGCAGTTTTCAGGTCAGTCACTCCCCCATGGAGTGAGGGTCCCCTCTGCGGGGCATGGCCAGCCTTGGTGAGTGGTTAAGGGCTGATTTCAGGCTGATCACAGCCCCATCAGGGTGGGGGTTCCCTGCTGGGGTGCCTGGCCAGCCTGGGTGAGGGGTTGAAGGCTGTTTGCTGGGGGGGCAGCAGGGACCCTCACCACATGGAGGTGTGGCCAGCCTGGGTAAGGGGCTGAGGGCTGTTTTCAGTCTGGCCACACCCCCCAGCAGGGACCTAACCAGATGGTGGCATGGCCAGCCTGGGTGAGAGGCTGAAGGCCGTTTGCAGGCTCCTCCCTCAGCAGCTGGCCCGGGCGACGGTGTCCTAAGCCTCCCGTGCACCCAGGCCAGCTCCGTGGCCGCCGCCCACAGGCCCCTCGTTCGGCAGCTGGCCAGGGCAGGAGTGGGGGGTTGGCTTCCTCCATTGTCAGGGGCAACCCAAGCCTCGCGCTCTCTCTGACTGGATTTTTGGCCACCGCCATGTTTGTCCCGCTAATTTGTATACTCACTCCTGATTGGCTGGTGGGTGTCATGAAGTGATGGTCAATTTACATATTTCTCTTTTATTAGCATAGATAGGATAATGTATTATTATGGGCCAGGCCTCTAATTTAATTTTTTTTTTAGGTAGTTAAAGGGAGGAGTGGAATTTTCACTTGAGCCTGAAGTTAAAATTGCCTTCAGCTCAAAAATCTGCATACCATTGAGACATATCTTGGTGAGGCTCATTCTGAACCCCCACACTGTTCTGCCAATACTTATACACTATTATGTGTATAAGTATTGGGAACCATCTTATCTCGTCAGTGAAAGGTACCTTTTGTTTACAATGACTAACTTTATCTCATGAGTTGTGTTTTGGCTTCAAGCCTGTATCTAGTATTCATGCAGCAACTTCAGCTTTTCTGTTCAATATTTACCTGACATATATTTTATTTTATTTTCTCTAACTCTTTCTAGATTTTTATGTATTAGATAAGAATAGCCCATGGACATAAACAAGGGTCTGGTGAAGGCCCAGAAGTGATGGGTGCAGGGTGGAGGAGATCAATGAGAAAAAAAAAAAAACACAAAAAACTAAAACAAAGGGACATCTGTAATACTTTCAACAATAAAGATACATTTTAAATAAAAAAAAATATCTTAGTTGAAAAGAGTTTTATGTGAAATAATATAAGTAATTGCTCTACACTGTACTTTATATTCTCAACTCATCTCAAAGAGATATTAATTGACCCTATGTTCACTGACTGAATGACTGACTTCTGCCATGTCGACCCAGCACTGACTGCCAAGAGGGTTGCCATCAGACCTGCTTTTCTCTCTCGGCCTCTGTCCAGGCCTGATTGCAGCCCCCTCGGCAGCCAGTGCTGGGTCGCTGAGGTGCCCGCAGCGTGGCAGTCAGTGCTGGGTCACCAGGACTGACTTCAGCCACTACAACCCAGCACTGACTGCCATGGGGGCTGCTATCAGACTCTGCTTTTCTCTCTAGGCCTGATCGCAGCCCCCTCGGTAGTCAGTGCTGGGTTGCTATGGCGACCCATTATATATACATTAGATGAGCGGTGCACAAAATCCGTGCATGGGGGTGTGTGTCCCTCTCCAATCTGGGACCCCTCTCACAATTCAGGACTGTTGGCTCCCAACTGCTCACCTGCCTGCCTTCCTCATTGCCCCTAACTGCTTCTGCCTGCCAGCCTAATCACCCCCTAACCACTCCCCTGCCAGCCTGATTGATGCCTAACTGCTCCCCTGCCAGCCTGATTGCCCCTAATTGTCCTCCCCTGCAGGCCTGGTCACCCCTAACTTCCCTTCCCTGCAGGCCCGGTCACTCCAACTTTCCTCCTCTGCCTGCCTGCTCACCCCTAACTGCCCTCCCCTGCAGGCTTGATCACCCCGAACTGCCCTCCCTTGCAGGCCTGGTCCCTCCCAACTGTCCTCCCCTGCTGGCCACCTTGTAGCATCCATCTTGTGTTGACATGGGGACAGCAATCTTTGACCACATGGGGGCAGCCATCTTGTGTGTTGGAGTGACGGTCAATTTGCATATTATTCTTTTATTAGATAGGATAGAGGCCTGGTGCATGGGTGGGGGCCAGCTGGTTTGCCCTGAACGGTGACCTGGATCAGGTTGGGGATTCCTTTGGGGCGTGGGGCAACCTGAGCGAGGGGCCTATGGTGGTTTGCAGGATGGCCATGTCCCCCGGAAAACCACGCAGAGGCCTTGGTATCTAATATTTATTTATCTTCTACAGTTGAAACTTTGTAGCCTTGAGTGGAGGCCAGGGTGGGCCAGGGCAGACGGGAAGCTTGGCTTCCTCCATCACCGGGGGCAACCCAAGCCTCCTGCTCTCCCCATCTCTGTGGCCGCCACCATCTTAGCTGGGATTTATTTATCTTCTAAAATTCAATCTTTGTAGCCTTGAGCAGAGGCCTGGGGTGGCCATGGTGGGCGGAATACTTGGCTTTCTCCATCGCCGGGGCAACCCAAGCCTTTAGCTTCCTCTAGCTCTGTGGCTGCTGCCTTATTTGTTGGGTTAATTTGCATACTTGCTCTGATTGGCTGGTGGGTGTAACAGAGTGATGGTCAATTTGCATGTTTCTCTTTTATTAGTGTAGATAGGTTAAATAATATTGATCTTTAGGAACATCTGTTTTCCTTACAACCTATACATGAAAATATTGGACAAAATGAGTCATCCTATTTATTTGAATCCTGCATTTCCTTTGACTTAAGTTTTCTTGAAAAAAAAGTATGAATTACTTTTAAAAATTCTTGTTTTGCTTTTTTTAGTTCTCTTTCCCTCATATGGCTTTTAAGAACTAAAGTTTATTTAAATGACAACCATTGATTAGAATTGTAAGAGCTCTGCTGTATTCACCATTATTTCACTTAATGTAAGGCACCATGGATGGCATGATGCCAGTATTTTATGCATCAAAAAATTTTTTAAATGCTGCCAATAATAGTGAATTAAAAACTAGATTCCAATGTCAGAGATGTTAAAGTGTGAGAAGATAAGCATTTTAGAATCATTGAAATACTGTGTTCTTTCTGATCCTTAAAACAGATCTGCAGAGTAGGTATAATGATATCATTTTACTTCATTGAAATGTTGTCTTTATAAAGTGGTAGTGACAGTAATAACGATACTAATATTATCTAACAATTATGGAGCTGGTTTTTTGTGTGTGCTAGGAACTGTAGTAAACACTTTGCATAGATTCTCATTTAAGCAAACAGTGGTGTCCTGGAAGATAATTACTATATTTATATCCGTTTTGTTGATGAGAAAATTGAGGCACAGAAAGGCCAAGGGAGCTAATAAGTGACAGTAAAATAAGATCAGACCCAAGTTGAGCTGAATTCCCAGGTCATCCTCTCTGTATTCAAATAGGCTTCTCCTTCATTAATGTGGTGAGTAAGAAGAACTAATAAATACTGTACTGTTTCCAGAAGAAAACAAAATATTAGTTTTGAAGTCATAGGGATAAATGTTTACAATTACCTGGGTAATGTATGTTTTGAGATAGTGCCCTCTAAGTTCCTAAAGAGTCCTCTGACTTCCATAGGACTGCGCTCCATGTGGCCTGTGCATATGGTCATCCAAGGATCGTGAAACTCCTACTGAAAAGACACTGCATAGTGAACTACACTGACTATGAGAAAAAGTCAGCGCTGATTCTCGTATGTACTCGCCAACTATGTCAACGTGAGATGGGGTTGGCTTAATTACTTAGAATCAAAATGGATTTATCTCATTGACTATAAGTCACTGGTGAAAGACATGAGATGGGCTTGATTTAATTACTTAGAATAAAAATCAATTCATCTCATTTAACTAAAAATCATTGGTGAAAATTGTGGAATGTTTCCTTGAAATTCCTAGAACTTATAATAATCTATTTCTTGGCATAATACTGACAGGCCGTACAATACCAGAATACCGAATGTGCAAATGTGCTGCTCAACTATCGTCCCAATCTATTCACAATGGACAACGAAGGCAACACTGCTCTGCACTATGCTGTCCTTGGTCACAGTAAAGCTATAGTGGCAAAGATGCTTTTATTCGGGGCAAATATTGAAGCAAGAAACAAGGTATAGCTCAAGTAACCTCATTTATAAAATATTTGAAATACTTGTTTTTAGTTTAGATACAAGCATTTTTTTAAAAAAAATTGTTTGTATTAAGAGAGGAAGGAAGAGGGAGAAACATCAATGATTACACAGAATCATCCATTGGCTGCCTCCTGCACATCCCCTACTGAAGATTGAGCCCACAAATCTGTCATGTTCCCTCACTTGTCATCAGCCGTGACCTCTAGGTTCATGGGTCTACACTCAAACACTGAGCCACACCAGCTGGGCACAGGCGTTTTCTTTCTCACATACATATACTAAATACAATAGATCAGGCCCTGTCACCATGGAAACAACTCCAAAGCCCAGTCGGGGGCCTGGGAAATGCAGTGTCCATGGAAGGGGCAAAGCTCTGTCTCCTTCCACCCCAGAAGGAAGAACTTCCTGTTAGTGCCTGGGAGTGGGAGACAGGCTCAGAACCCACTAAGGACTGAAGGCCTGGGGGAGTGAAGTGATGCTCTGCTGGCAGGGGCTTGGGAAATGGTGCTGTTGGGGATGGGTGGGAGGAGGAGGCCTAGTACCCAGCAAGGGGAGCTGGGTGAGTGCAAGTGGGAAGAGGAAACCCCAGTCCACCGGCAACAAAATAACAACAGGAAACCACAATAGGAACAAAGATTCTTGGAACCCGTACTGTAAATGTTGGAAGTGAGATTTGGAGAAGGGTGTTGCAGTTAATCTGTTGAAGAGGCAGTGGAGGGCATTTTAAAGGGAAGAACAGCCAGTGACTGCACAGGGGTGAGAAGAAAGGGGCTCCTCTTTTTTTAATCCTCACCAGAGGATATTTTTTCCCATTGATTTTAGAGAGAGTGGAGGGAGGGAACAGATGAGAGAGAGAGTGAAACATCTATGTGAGAGAGACACATGGATTGGGTGCCTCCCCCATGGACCCCCTCTGGGATTAGGGATCCAAGCTGCAACCCAGGGACTTGCCTTTGAATGAGAATCTAACTCTCCACCCTTCCATGAGCTGGCTGACACTCCAGCCATTGCATAACACTGGCCAAGGCAAAAGGGGCTACTTTTTATTTACTTTCTATATTATATGTGTAAGTTCAGAGGATCTTTCATAATTTTCAATATTTAATTTGGATATATGTAATTTCTTAAATTATAAATTGTTTTTGATGCTTTACAGAATGACCTCACACCACTTGGACTTGCTAAACTTGCAAACAATGAGAAAATGGTGGAATTTTTAATAAGCAGAGGTGCAAAACGCTACCAGACAAAAAGGTACAATAGTTTGTTCTTTTTAAAATTTTATTAGGAGAGTACATTTATTAAAGCTGGGGACCATGAAATAGGAAGAGCTTTGGGTAGAAGAAGCGGGTGTTAGTTGGAACCATCCCAAGCTTCCAGAGAGATTCAAATAATGCTGCAGGAGAAGATCAGGCGTTCTTTCCTCCCTTGTTAACAGATCTGTACTCCAAGGTCACTCTCTATCCTGTGGAGCATCTTTGTTTAGGTAGTGGAAGGTCCCATAAGGCCTTTCCAGAATTGTAAGCATCAGCTTGCCTGAGGTTCCATAATTGAGGTTGTCCCCTCAAATGATCTCTTTGCCATAACAATGAAACTTTACCTCAGGTTTCAAAATTTAAATTATGCCTCACATGTAAGGCAGTCAACAAAAAGCTCTGAATCAAAAGTAGGTTATTGGTCCATAAAATTGCTAAGGGCCCATCCATGACTCATCAGTATCCATGGGTGACCAGTAGAATTGCATCTTCCAAGCCAATTGGGTGGACAGGGAGAGTAAGCCTTGTTCTCATAAAGATCTGCTGGCTCACAGGGCGAGTAGGTAGAGAAGTGATAGTAAGAGTCCAGGCCAGGTCCTGACTTCTATTAGATTTCTTTCTGCTGCTGGTATGATTCGCTGCAAAAATAAAGGGAGCATGGTGTTATCTGACTGCATGAGGTAATATATATATATATATATATATATATATATATATATATATATATATATACACACACACTTAGTTGCCAGTTATATAATAGCTGAGATGCCCTGAAATACAAACCACAATTGGAGTACAGGTAATACCAAAATTAATAACATTTTCTGAAAACTGCAACATTTGAATGTTACAAATCATGAATAGCCCACATTGGGGTTGATTTGGGATTCCGAAATAGTTTTGACAAATAAAGTTCATAACTAGATTTTTTTCTTTGTTTTACTGTTTTTCTGAGCATATCATTTTGCTGTATTATCTCATTTCATCCTCCTAACAACCTTCTTCAATAAGGTAGTAAGATTCTTATTTTGTGGCAGAGGACCTTGAGCCAAAGAACAATGATTCATTTGAGAACAAATGGCTGTGGGTTATAGAACTAGGATGTGTCAGTTCAAGACATTTGTGATATCAAACTAACTCTAATTAATTCAATGAACTACAATGCCCTGAAATCATGACTGTTACACCTTTTTTAAAAATTACATGCTTCATAAAACAGTTGTAGAACTTACAAATTTAAAGTGTATGGTATAATTAAAGTTTTAATATTAGTTCTGATATTATGTAAAACATTCTATGAATTTAGTATATTTGGAAAATAGTTTTGTATTAATATTAAGAGAGTGACATTATCACTATTTTTTTTTTTTTTGTACATAGGACGCAACAACTAACTTCTGAATATAAAGAAGAAAGAAGACCACAAACATCTCAAAGTAGCAATCTTGGTAAGACTTGAAATAGTGAATTACTCCTGGTGCCCCTACCACAGATGAAATAAGAGTAGGGAAGTTTTGATAATGAAAGAACACTGTAAAAATACCAAACAATGTGTATGTTGCATATATAGTTTTGCTCAATCTCCTTCTTAAGAGCATAGCATTCAGTAGTATTAACAAAGTTAATTGTAGGTAATTTAAAATCTGGGGCAATATTTTTTTAAATAAGTTCATTTATTTAGATCTGACCCCTAAAATCCCATATGATATCTTTATGTAAAAAAGAAAAAAAGATGATAACTTAGGATGTTGTATGTTTCTACTATATTCACATGAAAACAAATTGGACTTGTTCTAAAAATGGATCCTAGCTTTAGATTTTATAGTGAATGGATTACATTTAGTAAATGAATACTTGGTATTACATAGTGATATGTCTCACTAAAAATGTAACTAAAACTAAGAACTCAGCAATACCTTCCTGGAACCACAAACAATGGCAAACCATAAGAGCTACAGCACTTAGCCAGAGTGCAACAGTCCCAAAGAGATTGTCTCTTAAAGATTTCTACCCAGAGTACTGAAGTCAGGAAGGCAATGCCTGCTGAGAAGCATGGCAGATTTGACATAGTATACCAACAAGGTCTCACTATTATCAACTTCATTGCTCAGAAGTCAAAACAGAATGAGATACGTTGACTTCATTAGTTGGATAATTGTCAGGACACTGTAATTTCTTTAGAACACGTTGCTCTGTTGCCATTGGCCAGAAGGTAATCATAATAAATATTCAAAGAGCCCAACCTGGGACTCAGGAAATGATAATAAAAGTACAAGGGTGTTTCACAATAACAAAAATGCCAGTGTGCTACCCAGATGTGGCACCTAGTTCGTTGTGCAATTGGAACTGCATGAGGACACCTTGGACTTAGTGGACCTTTATCAGAGGACTTGTGTAGGTTGGTTTTGCAAGTTATAGGAAATACAAGGATGGAATAGCACTTTGACCTTGGAGGTTCTCATAATATGAGAGAGTTGTCCCCTGCTTTATTTATGTGGTTTTTTAAAACAAATATTGCAAAGAAAACGTCAAAAAGAAGTCAATCATTTGTCTGCTATTTAACTCTCAAGTGTCTTTTAGGCACTAAGTGTTATCCTGATGTTGCAGAATGAAAACAGTTAAAAAAAAACAGTCCTTGCCCTCTAAGAGCTTGTTAGTATCATTGTCATTTCTATTATTTACATTACTTTATTCAGTGCTACTAGGTGCCGGAGCACACTAGGAGCTTATAATTATCCTTGTTTATTCCTTTGTATTGGCGTGTAGTGTGTGCCAGCCTCTTTAAGTCCATGATGAGAATCTGAGTTTTTGAAATGTGTGTGAGGCCTTGGCCAGATAGTTTAGTTGCTTAAAGCGTTGTCCCTGATAAGCCAAGGTTGTGGTGTTGCTGCCTGGTCAGGGCACATACCAGAATCTCCCAGCGAATGCACAAATAAGTGGAATGTATATTCCACCTCTCAAATAAATTGCTTAAAAATTTAAAAGAAATAAAAAATGTGGGTGTGTTTTAAAGTAAGCATGCAGACTGCAAATAAGTTTGCCAGGCAATTCAATCCTGTTTAGTTGGAGAAATTGTCAGTGTGATGTTTTCATTTTCTTTATTGGAACTTTCATGCTATAGAACCTGTTGTCAATCATTAGGATTCTGTATTATATTATTTTCTGACATCATTGTTTCATTAATCCCTTTTCTGCCTTTATTCCAATAGCTACAGATCTACAAGAATCTCCAAAACCAGCACAAAACAAAACAAAATCAAAGAAAGGTATTAAGTGAAATCAGCTTCTGACTATAATCTTGTATAACACATCAACCCAAATAATAACAATTTCAGATAATGCAATGTTGTTAGAGGTTCCTAAACACACACCTTGGTTTGCTTATTCACTAGAAAACTTTACAGGACTCAGCATATACTTGTGTTCATACCTGAGATTTATTACAGTGAAAGACCAAAGTAAAATTATCAAAGAACAAAGGTTTGTGTGTGACAAAGGGTGGAGGACATTAGGCACAAGCTTCTAAAAGTCCTCTCCCTGTGGAGTTACCAGGATGTTTTTGGTTACTCCAGTGTCAAATTCTGATAACCCACGTGAAACTATGTCATCTACCCACCTTTTAAATATATATATATATATATATATATATATATATTTTATTGATTTTTTTAATTTTTTTTTTTTTTTTTTTTACAGGGAGGAAAGGAGAGGGATAGAGAGTTAGAAACATCGATGAGAGAGAAACATTGATCAGCTGCCTCCTGCACACTACCTACTGGGTAGTGCCCCCCACCAAGGGTCATGCCCTTGACCAGAATCGAACCAGGGACCCTTGAGTCTGCAGGCCGATGCTCTATCTTCTGAGCCAAACCGGTTAGGGCGTCATTTACCAGCCTTGTTAGAGTTAGTGCCAAGGTTGTTATGGCACAGAAGTCACATGGGCATCTTCCCCATAGCCTGAACTTAAATTCTAGATTCCCAAAGGAAAGCAAGTGTTTAGGCACCAGGGCCAAAGGTGGAATCCCTCCCCAGATTCAGGTTCAGACACCAAGTCAAGGGCAGCCATTTAAGCAGGACTTTCTAAGGATAGCAGTCTTGGGCCTGCTTCATAAAAATTTTCTGCACAGCAGTTATAGCCCTGACTGAATTTTTGGCGTTGACTTCAAAATTTATTTTTAAAGCAAGTAATATGACAATATAATATGGTATTGGTTTCAGTTGCATCATCCATAATTGCTTGCAATGGTGGTAACTTTTGTGACTCTTGGTGAGTATTTAATAGGTATTTGTACATAAATTACTAGTGCAATATTAGGCAATGATAAGCTTTCCTTTTTATCCAATTAATGTTTCAAGATAATTTTTAGATAAAATCAGCATGATGATTTCTGATTTAAAATTAGAATAAAAAGTGGTTTTTAATTACATTGATGATTCTATTTTTATTTATATTGCCCTAAATCTATATTTCTAAATATAAAGCAAGATATTCAATCATATTTATCAGTTATTTTTTTTTTAAATATATTTTATTGATTTTTTACAGAGAGGAAGGGAGAGGGATAGAGAGTTAGAAACATCGATGAGAGAGAAACATCGATCAGCTGCCTCCTGCACACCCCCTACTGGGGATGTGCCAACAACCAATGTACGTGCCCTTGACTGGAATCGAACCCGGGACCCTTCAGTCCGCAGGCCGACGCTCTATCCACTGAGCCAAACCGGTTTTGGCTATCAGTTATTTTCTTGCCCTAGTATACAATTAAAATTATTGACTTTGTTTTTGTCTTTCTATATATTTTACTCAATTTTGGGGATGATACCCATATTCTGATACTTGGATCTTTATGTTAATTTCTAATTTTTTTTTTTTAATAAAGGAAAGCTTCAAGTTTTTTTTTTTTTAATATGTTTTATTGATTTTTTACAGAGAGGAAGGAAGAGTGATAGATAGTCAGAAACATCGATGAGAGAGAAACATGGACCAGCTGCCTCCTGCACACCTCCCACTGGGGATGTGCCCGCAACCAAGTTACATGCCCTTGACCGGAATCGAACCTGGGACCTTTCAGTCCGCAGGCTGATGCTCTATCCACTGAGCCAAACCGGTTCTGGCTTAATTTCTAATTTGACTGTGTCTTACAATAGCATTAATATATTGATATACTGTATGTTAATAGAAGATTCAGCAGATACATTTTATAAAGAAAAGTTAATAAGCCTTATTTTTGGAGCAGTTTTAGATTCACAACAATATTGAGTGGAAAGTACAGAGTGCCCATAACCCCTTAGCCCCTACACCTACAGCTCATGTTTGACATTCTGCACCTGAGAGGTTCATTTATTACAATGGATGGACGTGCATTGACTCATCATTACCAACCAAAGTCCATAGTTTACATGAAGGTTCACTCTTGTTGTTGTATATTCTATGGGTTTTGACAAATGTACGATGACACGTATCTTATAGAATCTTTTCGCTGCCCTAAAAGTCCTCTGTGCTCTGTTTGTTCATCCCTCCCTCCTCCCTCAGCCATGCAAACCACTGATCATTTTTACTGTCTCCATAGTTTTTCCATTTCCTGAATGTTGTGTAGTTGGCATCATACAGTAGGATCTTTTTCTGTGTTCAAAAAATTAAAATTCCAAGGTAATTGGATGTATTTATGCAAGATGTTCTCTGTCCTTTGTGTTTTTTTTTGATGTTGTTCATCAGCATAGGATCTGATGACATGTGCCATACACACTAAAAAAAGCATGATTTCTCCTGGCCACCTAATGGGGTAGGCTGAGAAAAATGACCTCACACACAACAGCAGAGAGCTAACTGTTTGGACCATCCTGCTCTATGGGGTGAGTCCTGAGAGACTCTTTCCAAATGGACTGAGACAGTCTCGAGTAGTTCTGCTTTCTACAACTGGAATCACAAAGTCTTTCATACTTACCTTGCAATTGGAAATGGGGCCAGAAGAGTCTGTTTCCTATGTTTTCTGTGCTCCAAAGTGTAGTGGCTAGCAACCAAGCTTCCTTGTGATGTTCATCCTAAACTGGCTTATCTGCACTGAAGAGCTGGAGAAGCTGTACTGTGTTAGGCCAAAATAAGTATACTCTCTTCCAACTGCGCTATATGGAAGGAGTCTAGAAAACTCATATTATTTACTCTAGGATCCTTTTTTACACTAACAATACCATTTCTGTCAGTTTGATGGTGTTTGGGTAAGATTATGTTCATTGTACACAGTAGTCCAAGGTAATATCATATTTTGATAGATACCATTCCTTTTTTTTTTCTTGCATTTGGTATATTTAAAATGAGAAAGTAAATGTTCTTAATGTGTTAATGGCCTACCAATAATATGATTAATATTCACTCAAGTATAGTCTTCAGGTGTGGTCTCAAAGGGATACTTTATAACAAAGCATTAATTCGGTACTTTTAAAGCCATAAATTTTTCTATTATTGTTTTAAAATGTATTTTACTTTTTTCTTTAATAGTGGATGAGATCTCTGCAGAAGGCTCTTTAAAGAGGTAGGGTTTTATGGATTTTAAAAGTTATATGTTAAGGGAGTGCAGAGAAAAGAAACTACCATTTCTAGAGTGTTCTGCTGTGGACTAGACCCTATATTATGTAATTAACCATACTATATAGTCATCTCAATAGCTCTGCAAAGTAGCTGTGCGATTATAGCCTAGTTTTTATTGAAGAGGAAACAGGGGTTCAAGGAAGTGGATGCATTGACCCATGATTCCATGGTTAGCAAGTGGCTGACCCATAATTTGACTGTCAACCAGCTTGGCTCCCAAATCTAATCTGTTGTCCCTCAACATCTCTACTAATAAAAGGTAATATGCTAATAAGGGTGACGTCTTCCAGAAGTTCAAAAGCCACAGCGGCTGCAAGGGCCTAGGGCCAGCACCACACGGGAGGGGCTGGCCATTCCGGTGCTTGCCCGGGAGGGGCACTTTGGTTTGGCGCTGCTGGTCCAGTGCCCTGGCTCCTTTTGCAGAGGAGGCCCGAAGATGGTGCCACACCCCCTTCCACAAAGGTGGCACGGGACAAGCCCTGGCGCGGCTCAGTCCCAGTGCTGCCCCTTCCTCAGAGGCGACCACAGAGGCAGCAGCATGGGCCTGGTCCAGGCACCACGCCTCCACAGAGGCTGGATGGGGTACAACCTGCTGTTCCTCAACCTCCCACAGCCCCTCCCCAAGGCGGCCTGGCCCCAAACCTCCCCCTATCCACCAGTGGGCGGAAGGTGGGGCCAGCGCTAGAGAAGGGAGGGCCCAGGGCCTGCAGTTGCAGTAGCCAGCAGTGGCAGCAGCAGCAGGGTGATGGGGGCAGTGCCTTCCCCTCATCATCCCTGTTGCCTCCCACAGGGGAGGACATCCCCTGAGGGCTCCTGGACTGTGAGAGGAGGCATGCTGGGTTGAGGGAGCCTCCCCCCATGCACGAATTTTGTGCACTGGGCCTCAAGTAAACTGATAAGTTCCTGTGTACAAATGGCAGGAAGATACAAAGGAGAATCAGATCAACTCAGACAGTGAAATCACATTGTCTGGGAACTCCGATTTAGTGTTTTTTTCTAAGAGGCTCAGCTAGTCCAAGCATTTATCTTAGTGGTAAATGGAAGCTTGTTCTTCCCCACAAACCTTTTAGGGCCCATCTCAGTTAGCCATGGCCACAGAACCAAAGATTGTACCTAAGCTAGGCCTAATCAAGCAAGCGTTGTTAGGTAAAAGGATATCTAATCTTCCTGAGAGGAATTATTTATCTGTAAGTAAAAAGTATCTATGTATAAACCATGTTATGTTAATTAAACTCAGGGTGTATTTAGAGGATATTTCTAATTGATGTCTCTATTTACTCACTTCCCAGTCTGGTTTCCTTTTAGGCTGGTGCCTTTGCCTAGTTGTGTGAAGTTTTATCTTTTTCTTCCCAGAGTCCTTTTCCCTCTTCCATGACTTTTCTTGATTTATTTATTTATTTTTTTTACCTTCTCTTCTTTCTTTGGTGTCTCTTTCACTGTGCTATTTTTTCCCTTTCTGCCAGCTCCAGGGTTCTCCATTTCTCTATAGACAGAATCAAAGGCACATAGAATTTCAGGAGATTAAGGAAGCCTGTCAATTAATTAATCAAAAGAACCTTTAGTACTTCAACCGTGTTTAACATCCTGGCCAAGTGGTGCATCTTCATTGAAGTCTTCCCCTACTTCAGACTAGTGACCACAGCATAGTTTCTTATCTGTTAGAGGACTTTAAATGAGCAATACCCAAGAGGGACAAGAGGCATCCTTCTTGTCCCTTCATTTTAGCCTTGGAGGTAACTTAAAAAGTTGAACACTTCAGCAGGTAAATGGTCAACTCTAGACAGACATATAGCATATAAACGTGAGGAGTATACCAAATTAGTGGTTGAAATCATCAGCTGCAATTGAGGATGCTGAGGGGGAAGTGATCTCTGTGTTATACGCACAGCCCTCAAGCTTGCTGGAAATGATGAGTCCGCAAATACAGTCAGGATTCTTCTTCAGCAAGGTACTGATGTCTTTTCTCAGGATAACTGTGGGTGGACTGCCGAAGAATAGCTTTTGTGAGTGGTTTTAACTTGTGTTTGATTTAAAATGCTAGTTATTACTAAACTGAGGTTTAAAATAGTTTCACTGTTCCTTTTTATGTACCAGGTGAGATTTCATAGTTTGGTTCAGGCAGTTTGGGAATGGCAGTGAATTAGTGTGTGTCTTCAGCCAGAAACAAAGCAAAGCCTTGCCTAGTTAGGAGGAGCAAAAGCCCAGATTCTTTATCTCAGATCTTTTAAGACCTTTAGCCTTTGCATTCCCAGTAGAACCTCTGTGCATGGGGTTACAGATAAGTCTCATCTCTGAGTTTTCTAACTAGTTATTTGGGGTCTTGAAGGGTTCACTTCAGCAGAAAAACCTGTATTTTCTGGAGGCTATCTCCTATCCCCTCCCCCTTGAATTCTTCAGGAACATAAAGGATCCCATAAGTCCAAGGGAGGCAATCTTCTCTCACAAGTCATCTGGAGAGTTTTGCTTTTTTTTTTTTTTTAAAGACATTCTAATTTTTCTTTTCCCCCCTTTGATCCTATTGCTGCAGAATTGCCATTGAAACTGTTCTTATAGTCGTGATTGATCTTTGCTCCCTGGTGAGCCTTGCTGATTCAGATTCCTGGGTCTTCATGTTGATTCTTTTGGACTTAAAAATCACAGTTTTTTATTAGTTTACATACATATGCTATTATCCTCAGCATATGCACCCCGTGCGCACACACACGCACACACATACACTGGAAAGTCTATGCGGAGCTCACGCCTTAACCCAAACCTTTGTGGACTAGTTACCCTCGGAACTTCTTGTTTGTATCTTTCTGCTTGCAGGTATTACTTGGAACTATTCTAAGCTGTCACAGAGGTTCAAATAATGCTGCAGGAAAGACCAGACTTTCCTTTCTCCTTTGTTACCAGATCTGTTCACTTTAAATCTGTACAGCATCTTTGTTTAGGTAGTGGAAGGTCCCACGTCACTTTCCCCACGGTGGGGGGCACCAACTTGCCTGAGATTCCATAATTGACATTGGCCCCTCAAGCGATCTCTTTGCTATAACAATGAAATTTTCCTATGTGACTTGAATTTACCTCAGGTTTCAAAATATTTTTTTCAGAGGTTAAAAACTATATATGATTATTTAATTTTTTATTGATTAAGGTATGCATATGTGTCCATATCCCCCCACTACCCCCCACCCCACTCCCATACATGCCCTCACCCCCTGCTGTCACTGCCCATGGGTTATGCTTATATGCATGCGTACAAGTCTTTTGGTTGATTTTAAATTACGCCTCACATGGAAGGCAGAAAGCTCTGATTCAAAAATAGATTATTGATCCTTACAATTGTTAAGGCCCCATCCATGACTCATCAGTGTCCATGTGTGACCAGCTGGATTCTATCTCCCAAGCCAGTGGGAGTGGACAAGGAGATGAAGCATCATTCACATAAAGATCTGCTTGTTGACAGTGTGAGTAGGTAGAGAAGGGGTAGTACTAGTCCAGGCCAGGTCCTGGCTTCTACTAGTTTTCTTTCTGCTATTGGTAGGTTTTGCTGCAAAAACAAGGGAGCATTGGTTTATCTGACTTCATGAGGAAATGTATTTGTACATACATTTAGTAGCAAGTTATATATTAACTGAGATACCCTGAATTACAAATCACAAAGAATGAACAGATATAACCCAAAGTAATAACATTTTCTAAAAACTGCAACATTTGAATGTTGGGAAGTATGAAAATCCCACATTGGGATATATTTGGGATTCTAAAATGGTTTCAATAACTATAATTCATGAACAGATTTTTTTCTTTGCTTACTGCTCCTCTGAGCATTTCTTTTTGCTGTATTATCTCACTTAATCCTTCTAACAATCTTCTAAAATAAGGCAGTAAATTTCTTTTATTTTCTAGTGGAGGACCTTGAGTCAAAGAAAGTGACTTTTTTGAGAACAAATAGCTGTTGGTTAGAGAACTAAGATGTCTGAGTTCAAGACATTTGCCATTATGTCAAGCTAACTCTAATTAATTCACTGAACTATACTTCCCTCAAACATGACTATTTCACATTCTTTTTTTAAAACAATTTTCATGCTTCATAAAGTTTGTAGAACTTACAAACTTGAAGCATTTGGTATAATTAACATTAGCTCTGATATTATCTGAAGTATTCTTAGAATTTACTATATTTGGAGAATATTTTCATATTCTTTATCATCATTTTTTTTTTTTTTTTTTTTTTGTACACAGCGAGCAACAACTAATTTCCGAATATAAAGAAGGAAAGAAACCCCCAAAATCTGAAAGTAGCAATCTTGGTAAGACTTCTGATAGTGAATTACTCTTGGTGCACCTACCATAAATGAAGTAAGAGTAAGGAAGTTTTGATAATTAAAGAGTAGTGAAAAAATACCAACAATGTGTAAGTAGCGTGTATGTTTTCTTAATCTCTTTCTCGATAGAATAGTATTCAGTATGATTAAAAATGTTAATCACAGGTAATTTAAAATCTGGGGCAATATTATTTGAAAAGAAGTTCATTTATTTAGTCCTGATCTCTAAAGTGTCTCATATGATATCTTTATGTAAAAAAGAAAAAATATATTAATTTAAGATGTTGTGTGTTTCTACTATATTCACATGAAAACAAATTGGACTTGTTCTAAAAATGGATCCTAGCTTTAGTTTTTATGTCTAATGAATTATATTTAGTAAATGAATACTTGGTATTACACAGTGATATGTCTCACTAAAAAAGTAACTAAAACTAAAAACTCAGCAATACCTTCCTGGAACCACAAACAATGGCAAACCATAAGAGCTACAGCACTTAGCCAGAGTGCAACAGTCCCAAAGAGATTGTCTCTTAAAGATTTCTACCCAGAGTACTGAAGTCAGGAAGGCAATGCCTGCTGAGAAGCATGGCAGATTTGTCATAGTATACCAACAAGGTCTCACTATTATCAACTTCATTGCTCAGAAGTCAAAACAGAATGAGATACGTTGACTTCATTAGTTGGATAATTGTCAGGACACTGTAATTTCTTTAGAACACGATGCTCTGTTGCCATTGGCCAGAAGGTAATCATAATAAATATTCAAAGAGCCCAACCTGGGACTCAGGAAATGATAATAAAAGTACAAGGGTGTTTCACAATAACAAAAATGCCAGTGTGCTACCCAGATGTGGCACCTAGTTCGTTGTGCAATTGGAACTGCATGAGGACACCTTGGACTTAGTGGACCTTTATCAGAGGACTTGTGTAGGTTGGTTTTGCAAGTTATAGGAAATACAAGGATGGAATAGCGTTTTGACCTTGGAGGTGTGCATAATATGAGAGAGTTGTCCCCTGCTTTATTTATGTGGTTTTTTAAAACAAATATTGCAAAGAAAACGTCAAAAAGAAGTCAATCATTTGTCCACTTAATGGTCTGCTATTTAACTCTCAGGTGTCTTTTAGGTGCTAAGTGTTATTCTGATGTTGCAGAATGGAAAAGTTCAAAAAAACAGTCCTTGCCCTCTAAGAGCTTGTTAGTATCATTGTCATTTCTATTATTTGCATTACTTTATTCAGTGCTACTAGGTGCCAGAGCACACTAGGAGCTTATAATTATCCTTGTTTATTCCTTTGTATTGGCGTGTAGTGTGTGCCAGCCTCTTTAAGTCCATGATGAGAATCTGAGTTTTTGAAATGTGTGTGAGTCCTTGGCCAGATAGTTGAGTTGCTTAAAGCGTTGTCCCTGATAAGCCAAGGTTGTGCTGCTGCTGCCTGGTCAGGGCACATACCAGAATCTCCCCAGAATGCATAAGTAAGTGGAACCAATATTCTGTCTCTCTCCCTGTCTCTCCTCATCTTTCTAATGAATTCTTTTAAAACTTTCAAAAATAATGTGTGTGCGTGTTTTTTCTTTCTTTATTGATTAAGGTATTCCATATGTGTCCTTATCCCCCCCATTGCCCCTCCAGCCCCCACTCATGCCCTCACTCCAGGTGTCTGTGTCCATTGCTTAGGCTTACATGCATATATAGGAGTCCTTTGCTTGATCTCTCCCCCTTGCTCCCACCCTCCCCTACCTTCCCTCTGAGGTTTGACGTTCTGATTGATGCTTCTTTGTCTCTGTATCTGTTTTTGTTTATTAGTTTATGTTGTTCATTATATTCCACAAATGAGAGAGATCATGTGATCTTTATCTTGCTCTGACTGCCTTATTTCACTTAGCATAATGCTCTCGAATTCCACACATGCTGATGCAAATGATAAGAGTTCCTTCTTTTTTACTGCATTGTGTACATGTACCACAGTTTTGTAATGCACTCATCTACTGATGGGCACTTAGGCTGTTTCCAAACCTTTGCTGTGGTAAATTGTGCTGCTATGAACACAGGGGTGCATATATCCTTTCTGATTGGTGTTTCTAGTTTCTTGGGATGTATTCCTAGAAGTGGGATCACTGGGTTAAATGGGAGTTCTATTTTTAATTTTTTGCGGGAACCCCATACTGTTCTCCACAGTGGCTGCACCAGTCTGCATTGCTGGGCGTGTATTAAAGTAAGGGTGCAGACCACAAATAAGTTTGCCAGGTAAAGAGGCAGATGGTGATGTTTGGCAGGAGGAATATTTATAGAGATTACACGTTTAGCAGCAGGAGCAGCAGAGCCAGGGCTAAGGTGTACACATGAGCTTTGAGGGATTTATGAGCAGTACGCTTTTGATGGGGCCCAGTGTGGGTTAGGGGAATGGTTGGGAATGAGGTGAATATGTAGCTAAGGCAGGCTTATGAGAGTCGTTAGTATCACAGAAAGGACTAGATCTTTTTTCTTTTACAATTTTTTTGTTAAAATATAGTTGGCACACAATATATTACATTCAGGTATACGACCGAGTAATTTGACATTTACATTTCTGATGATGTGTTCACAATGATAAGCCTAGTAACCATCTTACTGTGCAAAATTATTGCAACTTTGACACGTTCCCTGTGCTGTACACTAGATCCCTGTGGCTTATATATGTTATAACTGGAAGGTTGCACTTTTTATTCATATACTTTTATTTCGTCCAAGTCCTCAACTCACTATCCTCTGGCAACCATCAGTTTATTCTCTGTAGCTACAGGTTCTGTTTCTGGTGTTTTAGATTGTACATGTGAGTGAGATAATATATTATTTGACTTTCTCTATCTGATTTAACTTAGCATAACACCTTCTTGGTCTATCATTGTTGCCATAAATGGCAAGATTCCATTCTTACTTATGTCTGAGAAATATTTTTCTGCATATATACACGTACATGCAACATGTTCTTTATTCATTCATCTATGGCAAGACACCTAGGTTGCTTCCATATCCTGGCTATCCTATATAATAAAGAGATAATATGAAAATTAACCCTCACGCTCTCACAAGATGGCTGCCTATGACCAGGCCAGCAGGCGGGTTAGTGCGGGACGACCGAACGATTGAACAGCAGGCTGCGTGGGGCGATTAGGCCAGCAGGGGTGGCAGTTGGGTGTGACCAGGCCAGCAGGGGGGTGGTTGGGGGTGACCATGCCGGCAGGGGTGGGCATTAGGGGCGACCAGGCCAGCAGGGGGGGCAGGCAGGCATGCCGAGGCAGTGAGGGGTAATCAGGCTGATGCGGGGGCGGGCAGTTAAGGGCGACCAGGCAGGCAGGCAGGTAAGCGATTAAGAGCCAGTGGTCCAGGATTGTGAGATGGATGTCTGACTGCCAGTTTAGGCCCGATCCCCACAATTGGGCCTAAACTGGCAGTTGGATATCCCCCAAGGGGTACTGGATTGGAGAGGGTGCAGGCTGGGTGAGGGGACCCCGCCCCCAAGTACAAATTTTGTGTACCAGGGCTCTAGTTGGAAATAATGCTACAGTGAACATAGGGGTGCAAATATCTTTTCAAATTTGTGTTTATTTTTCTCTACAATAAACACTCAGAGGTGGAATGGCAGTTCTATTTCCAATTTTTTTGAGATAGCTCCATGCTACTTTCCACCGTGACTGTACCAATTTACAATCACATGAACAGTGCACTAGGCTTTCTCTTTTCTCCACATCCTTGCCAACACTTGTTTTCCATTTATATTTTGGCGACAGCCATTCTGAGAGGAGTGAGCTGGTACTTCATTATGGCTTTCATTTGTATATTCCTAATTAGTGATGTTGAGTTATGTGTTTCCTGTAATTTTTTTTTTATTGTTTAAAGTATTACAAATAGTAATACATATGTCTCTTTTTCCCCCCATTGACCTCCCCCCACCTCCCCTACCCCCCAGTACATGCCTTTACCTGCCCGCCCCCTCCCCCCCTAGTGTCTTGTATCCATTGGTTATGCTTATATGCATGCGTACAAGTCCTTCGGTTGATCTCTTACAGCCCCCCCTCAACCTCCCCTGCCTTCACGCTGTAGTTTGACAGTCTGTTCAATGCTTCTTTGCCTCTGTATCTATTTTTTCCCATTTCTTTCCTTTAAAAAATCTTGCCTCTGCAGACTAGAAATAAACAGATAATAACAAAAAATGTTTGAGTCCCAATTTCAATGTCCAACAGTTCTGAGTCCCCGTTTCAATGTCAAACAGTTTCTTATGTGTACATGTCAGCTATGATATCTGGATGGTGGGCACATGGTGGCAATGCAGGTCCGACTCTCTCTGGTTTGGTCCTAGGCAACCTGCTGCGATGCACAGCTGCTGACTGCTAGTGTGGCAAGGTGTCATCTGCGTCTTCCATCTCTGGACTGTTTCTCCTCTTGTCTTCGTGGTTGGAGCAGACCTGTCAATTCCTCTCTGTTGCAGGAATCCACATGGTCTTGGAGTTGTTTTCTGAAAATATACAAACATATTCTTGACCAAAAGTTAATAAAGGAATCTTTTCTATATAGTTGATTTGGGATCCTTTTTATTTTTGCCCAAACGATTTTCCTTTGTCGTCTTATTTACACACCATGTGTGTTTTTCATGGGTGTCTTGCTGTTAGCATTACAAATGAAAATTAATTTTATAAAGTAAAAATTTTCTAGATGTAATTTACTTATAGGATATTTTTTCTTACATGGTATTACCCTACTATCCCCCCCTTTTTTTTAATTAATGGAGGCTTTTGTAAATTTTATAATGCAGTCTTGATAACTTTAAATTTTAATTTTTTGCACAAAAATATGACTGCTTTAGGTTCTTTGCATGTTCAGGAATTTTACCATGAGATGAACTACCAATAGAAATTTTAGTTACTACTTTAGGAACAGCTTTTTGTCCAGTACAATTAAATTTTCTTGAATATTCACTTATTTCAATTAGCCTATTTAAATTAATCTGAAAACTTGATTATCATTTTACTGTCAAATTTAATAGTCTACCAGCAATCTTAGTTTACCCTGTAAATATTAGTGGAAGGGATTATTTGCATTCTTGAGTAGGCCCTGAGCATTCCTGGTGCTAGGCTGGATTTAGATATAGGGCAGCTGCTGTCAGCCAAGTCTCTGTCTGTTACCTGGGTTCCAATCTGAGCTGGGCCTAGTCACTGTCTGTCACCTGTGTCCCAATCTGAGCTGGGTGTGGGAAGCAAAGCAGCCATGGGGGCAGGAGACCTCCCTCAGATGGGGTGAGGGTTCAGGCCCCTGCAAGGTTGGGGGGGTGAGGGTCTGTGCCCCACCTTTGTTGACCCCCAAGTTCTCTCCTGATGGCCCCTCTGCGACTGTGCCTGTCTTAGGTTGTTCCTTCCCTGAGGAATCTTACCCAACTCTGGCTAACCAGTCATCCTCCGGGGCCAAGCAGGGTGATGTGAGGTTTAGTTCTGTCTCCTTGGTAGCCTATGCCCCCATGGCCTCCATGCCAAGCACCTGCCTTGGGATCCCCTGGCCTGCTGGCGGGGCCCCAGCACTGATCACATATCTCGGAGAACTCAGGTTTCTTCTCCAGGGAGGGCCCAGCTCACACGATTGGGCGAGAGAAAGATCCATGGTACCAGTCACCACGAGGCTTCAAGCTCAGCATGAACAGAAAGCTCAGGCAACAGCTGAGGGCAATTGGATTGTGAGAAGAGGGTCCCTCTTGGCACAAAAGGCAAGAGGGGCCAATATAGAATGCTCAAGTGCCTTCCCAGTGCCTTAATTCCTTCTGAAAGGGATTAAATCCTTTCATGTCCCTTTTTTTTTAAATTGCTGCCAAACATTCCAAGAATTAATTTGTAAGTTTGTTTGGGATAATGGTACAATATGCTGTTGTAAAATATCTAAAATTATAATGACATTGTAGAATAATATCATGTAAGGATATTTTTTGCTCTAGGCCATGGCAATTCATTTTCAAACTGGCTGTCAGTTTCTTTTTGTAACTTCATATAAACTTTGTCAGGGAGGCAAAAACACAAATTACTTACTTTAGTTCAAGAGGCCAAATATATTGATTTTCAATTACAATCCTTACGACTTTTGAAGGAAACTTCTCTTTGTTTCCTTCCAAAATAATTTTCGGGCTACAGAGAGTTTCATTTAAAAATCCTTATCACATGAAACATTTTCTCTTAAGGTTATGGTGACCACTAGTGTGGATTAGATTTAATATTTTATTTTTTATAATTTTTTTTAATTTTTATTTTTTACATATGTCCTTATTCCCTCATAACCCCCCACCCCCCACTTATGCCCCACTCCCTTGCTGTCTGTGTCCATTGATTAGGCTCATATGCATGCACACAAGTCCCTTGGTTGATCTCTCCACCTTACCCCCACCCTCCCCTACCTTCCCTGAGGTATGACGTGCTCATCGACGTTTCTCAGTCTCCGGATCTGTTCTTGTTCATCAGTCTATGCCATTCATTATATTCCACAAGTGAGTGAGATCATGTGGTATTTATCTTTCTCTGCCTGGCTTATTTCACTTAATATAATACTCTCCATCTCCCTCCATATTGTTGCAAATGGTAGGAACTCCTTTATTACTGCAGCGTAGTATTCCATTGTGTAGATATACCACAGTTTTTTTAATCCACTCATCTGCTGATGGGCATTTAGGCTGTTTCCAAATCTTAGCTATGGTGAATTGTGCTGCTATGAACATAGGGGTGATTATATCCTTTCTGATTCGTGTTTCTAGTTTCTTGGGATATATTCCTAGAAGTGGGATCCCTGGGTCAAATGGGAGTCACATTTTTAGTTATTTGAGGAAACTCCATAGTGTTCTCCACAGTGGCTGCACCATTCTGCATTCCCACCAGCAGTGCAAAAGAGTTCCTTTTTCTCCACATCCTCGACAACACTTGTTGTTTATTGATTTGTTGATGATAGCCCTTCTGACATGTGTAAGATGATACAGCATTGTTGTTTTGATTTGCATCTCTCTGATGATTATTGACTTTGAGCAGGTTTTCATATGTCTCTTGGCCTTCCTTCTGTCTTCTTTCAAAAAGTGTCTATTTACATCAGTTGCCCATTTTCTGATTGGGTTTTTTATCTTCTTTTTTTTTAAATATATTTTTTATTGATATTTTACAGAGAGGAAGGGAGAAGGATAGAGAGTTAGAAACATCGATGAGAGAGAAACATTGATCAGCTGCCTCCTGCACACCTCCCACTGGGGATGTGCCCCCAACCAAGGTACATGCCCTTGACCGGAATCGAACCCGGGACCCTTCAGTCCGTAGGCCAACTCTCTATCCACTGAGCCAAACCGGTTTCGGCTTGTTTATCTTCTTTTTGTTAAGTTGTATGAGTTCTCTGTAAATGTTGGAGATTAAACCCTTATCGTTGATATCATTGGCAAATATGTTCTCCCATGCAGTGGGCTTTCTTGTTGTTTTATTGATGGTTTCCTTTGCTGTGCAAAAGCTTTATATTTCCATGTAGTCCCTTTTGTTTATTTTCTCTTTAGTTTCCATTGCCCTAGGGGCAGTATCAGTGAAGAAGTTCCTTTGGCATATGTCTCAGATTTTTCTGCCTGTGGATTCCTCTAGTATTTTTATGGTTTCCCGTCTTATGTTTAAGGCCTTTATCCATTTTGAGTTTATTTTTGTGTATGGTGTAAGTTGGTGATCTAGCTTCATTTTTTTGCATGCATCTGTCCAATTTTCCCAACACCATTTGTTGAAGAGACTGTCTTGATTCCATTGTATGTTTGTGCCTCCTTTGTCAAATATTAATTGAGCATAGTGATTTGGGTCAATTTCTGGGTTCTCTATTCTATTCCACTGATCAATATGTCTGTTCTTGTGCTAGTACCAGGCTGTTTTAAGAACAGTGGCTTTGTAATACAGCTTGATATCTGGTATTGAGATCCCACCTACTTTGTTCTTCTTTCTCAGGATTGCTGCAGCTATTCGGGGTCTTTTTTTATTCCAGATAAATTTTTGGAAAGTTCCTTCTAGGTCTGTGAAATATGTCGTATTGTTGGTATTTTAATGGGAAGTGCATTGAATTTATAGATTGCTTTGGGTAGTATGGACATTTTGATGATGTTGATTCTACCAATCCATGAACATGGTATGTTCTTCCATCTGTTAATGTCTTCCTCTATCTCTTTTTTTAGTGTCCTGCAGTTTTCCATGTATAAGTCTTTTATCTCCTTAGTTAAGTTTATTCCTAGGTATCTTAATTTTTGGGGGGCGATGGTAAATGGGATTGCTTTTTTAGTCTCTCTTTCTGTAAGTTCATCATTGGTGTATAGAAATGCCATAGATTTCTTTGCGTTATTTTTGTATCCTGCTACATTGCTGAATTCATTTATTAAGTCTAGTAATTTTCTAATGGAGTCTTTTAGGGTTTTCTATGTACAGTATCATGTCATCTGCGAATAAGGACAGTTTTACTTCTTCTTTTCCAATTTGGATGCCTTTTATTTCTTCTTGTCTGATCGCAATTGCTAGTACTTCCAGCACTGTATTGAACAGGAGTGGTGAGAGTGGGCATCCCTGTCTTGTTCCTGTTCTTAGGGAAAATGGTTTTAGTTTTTGCCCATTGAGTATCATGTTGTCTGTGGGCTTGTCATATATGGCTTTTATTATGTTCAGGTATGATCCTTCTATTCCCACCATGCTGAGAGTTTTTATCAAAAAAATGTGTTGGATTTTGACAAATGTTTTTTCTGCATCAATTGATATGACTATGTGGATTTTATCTCTCAATATGTTTACGTGATGTATCACATTTATTGATTTACGAATATTGTACCATCCTTGCATCCCTGGGATAAATCCTACTTGGTAATGGTGTATGATCTTTCTGATGTACTGCTGGATCCGATTTGCTAGAATTTTGTTGAGGATTTTTGCATCTATATTCATGAGGGATATTGGCCTGTAATTCCATTTCATTGTGTTATCTTTATCTGGTTTTGGCATTAGGGTGATGCTGGCTTCATAGAAGGAGCTTGGAAGTGTTCCTTCCTCTTGAATTTTCTGGAATAGTCTGAGGAGGATAGGTTTTAGTTCTACCTTGAATGTTTGGTAAAACTCCCCTGTGAAGCCGTCTGGCCCCGGGCTTTTGTTTGCTGGAAGCTTTTTGATGACTGCTTCAATTTCTTCCATAGTTATCAGCCTATTGAGATTTTTAGAATCTTCCTGAGTGAATTTTGGAAGGTTGTATTTTTCTAGGAATGTGTCCATTTCCTCCAGGTTGTGTAATTTGTTAGAATAGAGTTGTTCATAGTATTTTTTAACAATCCTTTTTATTTCTATAGGGTCTGTTGTTATTTCACCTCTTTCATTTCTGATTTTGTTTATTTGGGTCCCCTCTCTTTGCTTCTTGGTGAGCCTGGCTAGAGGTTCATCAATCTTGTTTATCCGTTTGAAGAACCAGCTCTTGGTTTTGTTGATCTTTTGTATTTTTTTTATTTTTTTTTTTTGGTCTCTATGTCATTCATTTCTGCTCTGATCTTTATTATGTCCTTCCTTCTGCTCACTGTGGGCTTTTCTTGTTGCTCTCTTTCTAATTCGTTGAGTTGTTGAGTTAGATGATTTATTACCATTTTTTCTTATTTTTTCAGGTAGGCCTGTAGAGCTATAAACTTCCCTCTCAGGATTGCTTTCATTGTTTCCCATAGCATTTGCATTGTTTTGTTTTTATTGTCATTAGTTTCTAGGATGTTTTTAATTTCTTCTTTGATCTTGTTGATCACCCAATCATTGTTTAATAGCATGCTATTCAGCTTCCAAGTGTTTGAATTTTTTGGAATGTTTTTATTGTAGTTTATTTCTAATATTATGCCATTGTGGTCTGAGAAAATGTTTGATATGATTTCAATCTTTTTGATTTTGGGGAAACTTTGCTTGTGACCCAATATGTGGCCTATTTTTGAAAATGTCCCATGTGCACTTGAGAAGAACGTATATTCCGTGGCTATGGGGTGAAATGCTCTGAAGATGTCAATTAGGTGCATTTGATCTAGTGCGTCACTTAGAATTGCTGTTTTTTTTTTTTTTTTGCTGATTTTTTGTCTAGAGATGTCAGTGGTGTATTAAAGTCTCCTACTATGATTGTATTGCTGTCGATCTCTCCCTTGATATCTTCCAGGAGGTTTTTTTTTTTTTTATGTATTTGTGTGCTCCTGCATTGGGTGCATATATGTTTACCAGAGTTATATCTTCTTGTTGAATTGCTCCCTTTAGTATTCTGCTGTGGCCTTCCTTATCTCTTGTTATGGCCTTTACTTACAGGTCTATTTTATCAGATATAAGTATTGCAACCCCAGCTTTTTCCTCATTTCCATTTGCCTGAAAGATGTTTTCCATCCGTTCACTCTCAGTCTGTGTGAATCCTTTGCTCTGAGGTGGGTCTCTTGTAGACAGCAAATATATGGGTCATGTTTTCTTATCCATTCAGCTACCCTATGTCTTTTGATTGGTGCATTTAATCCATTTACGTTTAATGTTATTATTGACAAGTACATGTTTGTTGTCATATTTTTCCTTAGTGTTTGTGTTTCTTTTTGCCTTTCTCCTTCTTCTTTTTACAGCAGTCCCTTTAGCATTTCTTGCATTGCTGACTTGGTAGTGATAAACTCTCTTAGCCCTTTTTTGTCTGTGAAGCTCTTGATTCCACCTTCAATTTTGAATGATAGCCTTGCTGGGTGTAGTATTCTTGGATTCAGACCCTTGCTTTGCATCACTTTGTATATTTCATTATATTCCCTTTTGGCCTGGTGTGTTTCTGTTGATGAATCAGTTGATATTCTAATAGGAGAGCCCTTGTAGGTAACTTTCTGCCTCTCTCAGTCAGCCTTTAAGATTCTTACTTTGTCCTTAGTGTTTACCAATTTAATTATGATGTGTCTTGGTGTCGGTCTTTTGGGGTCCAACTTGTTTGGGACTCTATGGACTTCTTGGACTTGCATAGTTTTTTTCTTGCCAACATCAGGGAAGTTTTCAGTCATTGTTTCTTCAAACAGGTTTTCTATTCCATGCTTCTCTTCCTCTCCTTCTGGTATCCCTATTATTCGAATATTTTTTCGTTTTGTGTTGTCCCAAAGCTTCTTTAGGCTTTCTTCTTGCTTTTTAAATCTTCTCTCCAGTTTCTGCTGTGTTTGTGTGTTTTTTCCTATCTTCTCTTCTAATTCGCTGATGTGGTCCTCAGCTTCTTCTAGTTTATTGTTTAAGCCCTCCAATGTGTTCTTTATTGCAGCTATGTCGTTCTTCATCTCTTCTTGGTTTCTTTTCATGTTTAGTGACATTCTCATTCAGCTCCTTATAGTCCTCATTGAGTTGTGTGTATTTGTCATCCAGCTGTTTAAACATCCCTATAACCATTACTCTGAATTCTTTCTCTGTTAAGCTGCTAGCCTCAATTTCATTTAACTCCCTTTCTGGTGATTCCTCTTTTTCTTTCCTTTGGGGATTGCTTTTTTGTCTCCCCATGTTTTCCGCTAATGTTTTAATTGTAGATCCAATTGCTTTGCTACCCAGGTTCTTTTGGTGATGGTGCTACTGGTGTAATTTCTCTGTTCTCCTGGGCTTAGTAATCTAGTGTAGCTCCCTACTTGAGCTATTTGGGTTCTCTTGATGTAGGCCTGCGAGCTTGAGAGGCACAACTGCGGTGTCTAGAAGTCAGCAGCCATGGAGGGGAGTATCCCAATTTTTGCTGTCTTGCACCCTTAATTGAAATCATGCGTGCCCAGTGGGGATTCACAATGGCACCAAGGAACTGTCTGTTGGGGTGATGTGGCTCAGGGGGCCTGCACTCTGGAAAAGCGTGACTCTGGTGCCCAGAGTTCTGTAGTTATGGGGTGGACAGACTCAGCTTTTGCTGCTGCACCTGTGGTGGATAGGTGATTACTCCCAGTGGCGGCTCACAGGAGCACCCCACAGTAAGTTTGCCAGCGAGGCACACTGAAGCACTCTGAAGGGCCCTGGCAGTGTAGCCATGTAATTGAGGTGCCTAGCTTCTAAAGATTTCCCTTTAGGGCAGATCCTATGGCCTAAGGGAGTATTCAGATTCCATGGTGTTATTCAGGGTGGGATTTGGTTGTGGCTATATTGGTTGCCTGGAGACTGGAGGGAGGGGCTTTCTCTCAGGAGAAAATGGGGACCTGGGCTTAGATCTGACTCAGCACCAGACTTGCTACCCCCTCTCCTGGACCGTCCGCTGCCCACTCTCCCCAGATTCCACAACTCCACCCCTTCTTCTGCACCTCAGTCACAGGTAAGTGTCTGTATCCGAAAGGTTCTGCGAACTAGGTTCAGTGGAGAAAGGCGCAGGTCCCAGCACGAGGAGGGACTGCGTCTCTGCAAGTTCCTCTCTTGCGGGCACTGCGCGGTCCAGCAGCTCTATAGGGCTGCCTTTGAGCTCAGATCCCAAATCCAGACTCCAAGGTCTAAAATCCACTACCTCCAGCAGTCCCGTGGACCCTTTTTTTGTTTGTTTGTTTTTCAGTCAGACGCATTGCCTGCCCTCAGGGACGCGCCTTGGTGCCATGTAGTTTCTCCCTGACCTTCTGGGCACAGAGGTCCGGAAAATTCTACTGCCTAGATCTTTGATTTTACCTTTATCGGGGGGAACTCTGCCCTTCCCGGCTACAAACTGTCTCACCAGCTGCGCCTCCTTCACCAGTTAGGGCTGGATTCCACTCGTTTCAGCTGCTCCCTCTATTTGCTCTGGGACAAGCCTCAGGACACATCCATCTATTCCACCGCCATTTTTTCTCCTGTAATTTTTAAAAAAATATATGTTTTTATTTATTTTTATTGAGAGAGGAAAGGAAAGGGAGAGTATGATAGAAACATCAGTGTGAGAGAAACATCATATCGATAGGCTGCTTCCTGCTGCCCCTGCTGGGGATCCAGCCTGCAACCCGGGCCTGTGCCCTGACTGGGAATTGAACCAGTGACCTCCTGGTGCAGGAAACAACTCTCAATCCATGGAGCCACACTGGCCTGGCCTATACATTTCTTTTAAATAGGGAGAAAAGAGACAGACTTTCAGCTGACTCCCTTTAAAGTTTTATAGGCCTGAGTTACATCACATGCCCCTTCCTAAACCAGTTATTGGTAAACTAGGTACTGTGATGAGCTTAGTATAATCATTTCCCTTTTTGTAGCTGGGGAGACACCAACTTCTTTGTGTATCAGGACAGTAAATGTCCAAATAGAGATGTGTTTCTCCAGCAAGAATGAAGACTGAGGTAGGGAGCCAGCAATACTTACTGCAGGGATGCATTGGGTTTTGAACAGAAGAGTAACAAGATTACATTTGATTAGGGCCCTCTGGTTGTGGTATCAAGAAGGGATAGCAAATTTTTCCTTGTAAAGGGCCTGATTTTAGTCCATGTGGTCTGCCATATCTACTCGTCTGCCATTGTAGTGTGAGGGCAGTCCTTGAGAATCTGCAAGTGAACAGGCACAGCTGTGTTCCAGTGAGACTTTATTTACAAAATCAGACGGCAGCTTGTATTTGGCCTGTGGGCCCTCGTTTGTTGAAGGAAACCACTTAAGGAGACTGGGAGACTAACAAAGCTCTTGCCTCCTTGGAATAGCATCAGTCCATTATGAAGTTTCCACCCATCCATGCTGAAATGAGTCAGGAAGCTCAATTATTCCATTTAAAATGTTGGAGTTTTTCTAGGTCTATGTCTTTTTTTATTGGTCTTGTTTTCAAAACCTTAATAATTTAAGAAGGAACAATAATAATTGTTGGTATTTTCCCCCATGTGAGAGCCATCTGCCAAGAGCTCATGTTTGACTAGGGCAGTTGACAGGAGTAAAATAAAAGCAGAGGGAGTAGAGGTTTAGTTCATATGATTGTGTTGATGATTGCAAATAGAGTTATCAGGGAGAGAGAAATCTACAGTGATTCATAGGCTTCCAGTCAGTGCACTGGCATTTAGATTGCACATGAAGAATAGGACTTTGTCAGATGAGCAGGAAAGAGCCACCATTCAAGAGGAAAGACCAGTACTTTTACATACATGTTGTTTTTAAAAAATATATATATATTTTTGATTTCAGAGGAAGGGAGAGGGAGAGAGAGATAGAAACATCAATGATGAGAGGGAATCATTGGTCGGCTGCCTACTGTATGCCTTGTACTGGGGATTGAGCCTGCACGCCAGGCATGAGCCCTGACAGGGAATCCAACCTTGACCTTCTGGTTCACAGGTTGGCACTCAGTCTCTCAGCCATGCTGGCGAGGCCATACATGTTGAGTTTGATAGAATATCCATGGATATCTACATTTTGAGTACAATTTTTTTGACTTTTTGACTTGTCCTGTCAAGAACTGCCTTTAATAGTGAGCCATGATTTTAGTTTAATAAAAAGTAAAAACAAAAACAAAACAAACAAACAAACAAAAACATTAGGGACAAATAAATAGAACTTTGTAATCAGTAGAACACTATTTTGGTATATGTGATCATTTTTGTTTTTCTATAGTTATTGTAAAAGAATCCAATCTTGTTTAGTTGGAGAGAATTGTCTGTGAGATGTTTTCATTTTCTTTATTGGAACATTCATTCTATAGAACCTGTCGTCAATCATTAGGATTCTGAGTAAATAGAATTGTTTCTTGTTTCATATTATTTTCTGACATCGTTGTTTCATTTATCCCTTTCCTGCCTTTATTCCAATAGCTACAGATCTACAGGAATCTTCAAAATCAGCACAAGCCAAAACAAAATCAAAGACAGGTATTCTGTGAAATCAGCTTCTGACTGTAATCATGTATAACATATCAACCCAAATAATAACAATTTCACATAATACAATTTTGTTAGAGGTTCCTACACCCACACCTAGGTTTGCTTGTTCACTAGAAAAATGTACAGGATTCATCATATAGTTGTGTTCAAACCTGAGATTCATTACATTAAAAGGCCAAAGTAAAATTCCCAAAGAGAAAAGGTGTGTGTGACAAATGGTGGAGGACACGAGGCAAAAGCTTTCAAAAGTCCTCTCCCTGAGGAGTTAGCAGTAGGTGCTTAGTTACTCCAGTGTCAAATTCTGACAACACACGTGAAACAATGTCATCTACCAGTCTTGTTAGACTCAGTGCCAACGTTTTTAGGGCATGCTAGTCACATGGGCACCTTCCCCATAGCCTGTACCTAACTTCTAGATTCCCAGAAGGAAAGCAAGTGTTTAGCACGAACCCCATTGGTTGTACAAAGTGTTTAGGCACCAGGGCCACTCTTCTCAGTTAGGGAAAGGTGGAAACCTCCCCAGATTCAGGTTTTCAGACACCAACTGAAGGACAGCCATTTAAGCAGCACTTTCTAAGGATAGGAGTCTTAGGCCTGCTGCATGAAAATTATATGCACAGCAGTTATACCCGTGACTGAATTTTTGGTGTTCACATAAAAATTTATTTTTAAAGCAAGTAATATTGTAATATAACATGGCACTGGTTTCAGTTGCATCATCCATAATTGCTTTTAATGCTAGTTACTTTTATTACTCTTGGTGAGTATTTAATAGATATTTGTACATAAATTACTAGTGCAGTATCAGGCAATTATAAACTTTCCTTTTTATCCAATTAATGTTTCCAGATAATTTTTAGATAAAATCTGAATGACAACTTCTGACTTAAAATTAGAATAAAAAGCATCTTTTAATTGCATGGATAATTCAGTTTTTATTTATATTGCACTAAATCTTCATTTGTAATTATAAAGCAAGATATTCAACCATATTTATCAGTTATTTTCTTACACTACTACACAATTAATATTATTGGAATTATTTATGTCTTTCCATATGCTTCACTTTATTGTAAGGATAATACCCACATTCTTTTTATTCAATTCTTTATTGTTGAAAATATTACATATGTCTCCTTTTCACCCCATTGACCTCTCCCTGCCTGCTCCTGCCCCCATCACATGCCCTCACCCCCCCATTGTCTGTGTTCATTGGTTATGTTTATATGCATGCATACAAGTCCTCTGATTCATCTCTTAGGCCTCCCCTTTACCCTTTCTAGTCTTTCCTCTGTAGTTGGAAGGTCTGTTTGATGATTCTATGTCTCTTAATGCCCATATTCTGATACTTGGATTTTTATATTAACTTCTAACGTGACAATGTCTTGAAAATAGCATTAATATGTTGATATATATTAATAGCAGTTTCAGCAGATACTTATTTTTAAAGAAAAATTCATAATCCTTAGTTTTTTGGTGAGTTTTAGGTTCATAGCAACATTGAGTGGAAAGTACAGAGAGTTCCCATAAACTCCACGTCCCCTACACAAACAGCCTCACTCATTTTTACATCCTGCAACAGAGAGGCATATCAACAAAAGTCCATGGTTTACGTTAAGGTTCATTCTTGGTGTTGTATATTCTATGGGTTTTGACAATGTATGATGACACGTGTCCCCCATTACAGTATTGTATACAATCTTTTCACGCCCTTAAAAGTCCTCTATGCTCTGCTTATTCATCCATCCCTTCTCCCTAAACACTGGTACCAGCGATGGTTTTGCCTTTTCCTGAATGTTATGGTAGGCATCATACCGTAGGTATCTTTTGAGTGTTTAAAAAATTAAAATTCCAAGGTAATGGGATGTATTTATCCAAGATGTTCTTTGTCCTTTGTGGCTTGCTGTTGTTTATCAGCTTAGGCTCTGAGGACACTTGCCATATATATTCAAGGAGAATGATTTCTCTAGGCATTTGCCACCTAATGGGGAGGGTGAGAAAAATGACCTCACACACTCCTGCAGAGCACTCACTGGTTGGACCATCCTGCTCTATGAGGTGGGCCCAGAGAGACTTTCACAATGAAAGGAGACACTCTCAAGTAGTTCTACTTTATACAATTGGAATCCCAAGGTCTCTCCTACTTATTTTGCAATTGGAAACGGGGCAGAAAGAGTTTGGTTCCTATGTTTTGCTGTGCTGCAAAATGTAGAGCCTATCAGCCAAGCTTCGGTGTGATGCATTGTTTCATCCGAAACTTGTGAGGCATCACTGAAGAGCTGGATAAACTGTACGCGTTAGGACAAAATAAGTGTACTGTCTTCCAACCGCTCTAAATGGAGGGAGTCCCGAAAACTCATGCTATTTCCCTTTGACATTGTTACTCTATGATTCTTTTTGCACTAACAATACCATTTTCTGTCTGTCTGAGGTGGTTTGGTTAGGATTATGTTTGTTGTACATAGCACTTTAAAGGTAGGTATCAAATTTTGATAGATCCCATTTTTTTTTTTTCATCTAGCATTTGGTATATTTAGAAAGAGAAAGTAAATGTTCTCAATGTTTTAGTAGCCTACCAACACTATGATTAATTTTCACTCTAGTATAGTCTTCAGGTGTGGTCCCAAAGGAATTTTTCCCGAAAAAACATTAGTCGGGTACTTTTAAATTCCTGCATTTTTAAATTATGGTTTTGAAATGTATTTTAATTTTTTCTTTAATAGAGGATGAGATCTCTGTAGAAGGCCCTTTAAACAGGTAAGATTTTATGGATTTTTAAAAATTATATATTGCTGAGAAAAGAATGCACAATTTCTAGAGTGTTCTACTGTGGAATAGACCCTCTTTTATGTAATGAACCTGTGTAATATAGTCATCATAATAGCTCTACAAAGCAGGTATGCTATTTAGCCAATTTTTTATTAATGAGGCAACTGTGGTACACGGAGGTGGATGCATTGACCCATGGTTCCATAGTTAACAAGTTGCTGACTCATGATTTGACAGTCAACTAGTTTGGTTCCCTAATCTACTCTGTTTTCCCTCAGTGTACACTGATAATTTCCTGTGTACCACTGGCATGGAGATACATAAGAGAATCAGATGAACTCGGTGAAATCTGATTGTGTGTTAACTCTGATTTACAGTTTTTCTGAGAGGCCAAGTTAGTCCAAGCATTTATCTTACGATCCTTGACAACTGTAGTGGTAAATAGGACCTTGTTCTTCTCACCAAATCTTTAAGGGTCTATTTCAGTTAGCTATGCCCACAGAACCAAAGGTTTGATGTAACCAAGGCCTAAACCGGCAAGCATTTTTAGGTAAAATTATATCTATTCTTCTTGAAATGAATTATTTATCTGTAAGTAAAGAATATTTATGTGTAGACATGCTATGTTAATTTAATCCAGTGTGTATTTAGAGGATATTTCTAATTGATTTCTTTATTATTGACTTCCCAGTTTGGTTTCTTTTCAGGCTGGTACCTTTGCCTAATTGTGTGAATTTTTTTTTCTTTTATCCTAGTCCTTTTTTCCCTCTTCCATGACTTTTATTGATTTTACTTCTTCTCTGCTTTCTTTTTTCTTTCTTTTTTTTTTTTTATAAATAATGTGCTGGGAGTTGTTGTTGTTTTTATTTTTTTATTTTTTATATTTTTAAATATATTTTATTGATTTTTTTTACAGAGAGGAAGAGAGAGGGATAGAGAGTTAGAAACATCGATGAGAGAGAAACATCGATCAGCTGCCTCCTGCACACCTCCCACTTGGGATGTGCCCGCAACCAAGGTACATGCCATTTACCGGAATCGAACCTGGGACCCTTCAGTCCGCAGGCCGACGCTCTATCCACTGAGCCAAACGGGTTTCGGCTCTGCTTTTTTTGTTCTTTCTTTCATTGTGTTATTTTTTTTTCTACTTCTGAAAGTTCTAGGGTTCTCCATTTATCTATATTCAGAATCAAAGGCATCTAGTATTTCAAGAGTTTAAGGAAGCCCAGCAATTAATCAAAACAACCTTTAGTACATGAACCATGTTTATCATCCTGGCCAAGTTGAGATTCTTCATTAAATCTTGCCCTACCTCAGACTCGTGACCTCAGCGTAGTTTCTTATCTGTTAGAGTTTAAATTGGCAATATACAAGTGGGACAAGAGGCATCCATTTTGTCACTTCATTTTAGCCTTTGAGGTAACCCACAAAGATGTACACTTCAGCATGTAATTGGTCAACTCTAGGTAGACAAACAGGGCATTAACCTGGGGAGTATACCAAATTAGCTTTTGAAATAACTAGCTGTATTGAAAATGCTGAGGGAGAAGTGGTCTCTGTGTTCTATGCACAGCCCTCATGCTTGCTAGAAATGATGAGTCCACATATACAGTCAGGTTTCTTCTTTAGCAAGGTACTGATGTCCTTTCTCAAGATAACTGTTGGTGGACTATTGAAGAATGTGCTTTTGTCAGCGGTGCTAATTTGTGTTTGTTTTAAAATGGTGTTTATGACTAAAGTGAGGTTTAAAACAGTTTCACTCTTCCTTTTTATGTACCAGGTGAGATTTCATAGTTTAGTTCAGGCAGTGGGTTAGTGTCGTCTTCAGCCAGAAACCAAGCAAAGGTTCAACTAGTTGGGATGAGCAATGTGCCAGATGTTTTCTCTCAGAACTTTAAAGATCTTTATCCATTTCATTCCAAATAGAACCTCTATGCATGTGATTACAAGTAAAGTCTCATCTCTGATTTTTCTAATTCATTATGTGGGATCTTGAAGTGTTCCCTTTAGTAGAAAAATCTGTGTTTTCTGGAAGTTATCACCTATACTCTTCCCCTTGAATTCCTCAGGAATATAAAGGACTCCGTAAGTCCAAGGGAGACAGTTTCTTTCACAAGTCAGATGCAGAGGTAAAAAGAGGACATTCTAATCTTTCTGTTATTTCCTTTGATCTTATTGCTGCAGACTTGCCACTGAAACTGGTCCTGTAGTCATGATTGATCTTTGCTTCTGGGTTGGCCTTGCTGATCCAGATTTCTGAGTCTTCATGTTGATTCTCTTGGATTTGAGGGTCACAGATTTTTATTAGTTTACATACATATCCTGTTATGCTCAGCCACTATTCCAATTAACACGATCTTATATTGGTAGCTGGGGCTACTAGCTTTAGCAACTCAAAGTCTCCCCCAAACACACACACACACACACACACACACACACACACACACACACACACATACACACACACACTGGAAAGACTATATGGTGCTTACTTCTTTGCCTAGAGTTTTCTGGACTACTTACCTTTGAGTTTCTTGTTTGTATTTTTCTGCTTGCACGTGTTAGTTGGACCCATTCTAAGCTGTCAGAGACGTTCAAATAAAGCTTCAGGAAAAGACCAACATTCCTTTCTCCTTTGTTACCAGTACTGTACCCCAGGTTCACTTTAAATCCTATAGGGCATCTTTGTTCAGATAGTGGAAGTTCCCATGTTGCGATTCCCAGAGTAGTGGGTACCAACCTGCCTGAGATTCCATAACTGAGGTTGGCCCCTCAAGTGATCTGTTTGTCATAAGAAGGAAACTTTCCCAAGTGAATTTACCTTAGGTTTCAAAATATTTTAAATTATGCCTCACATGAAAGGCAGAAACCTCCAATTAAAAAATAGGTTATTGTTCAAAACAATTGCAAAGGCCCCATCCATTACTAATCAGTATCCAAGTATGACCAGTAGGATTCTATCTTCCAAGCCAATGGGGGTAGAGAGGGAGATTAAGCACAATTCTCATAAAGATCTGCTGGTTGACAGTGTGAGTAGGTATTGAAGACGTAGGGGTAGTACAGGCAGGTCCAGACTCTGATTAGGTTTCTTTTTGCCCTTGGTATGATTCGCTGAAAAATTAAGGGATCATTGGTTTATCTGACTTCATGAGGAAATACATTTTTACATAAATTTAGTTGCAAGTTATATAATAAATGAGATACCCTGAATTATAAAACTCAAGGAAAAAAAAACAGGTAATAACCCAACATAATAAGATTTTCTGAAAATTTCAACTTTTGAATGTTAGGAACTATGAAAAAAAGCACATTATGGCTTATTTGGGGATTTCAAAATAGTTTCGTAAATAAAATTCATGTATCTCTGAGGATTTTTTTTCTGTGTTATTTCATTTAATCCTTCTAATAACCTTCTAAAATAAAGCACTAAGTTTCTTACTTTGTAGCGGAGGACCTTGAGCTGAAGAAATTCACTTGTTTGAGAACAAATAGCTGTTGGTTATAGAACTAGGATGGCTGAGTTCAAGACACTGGCCATTATGTGAAGCTGACTGTATTTAATTAACTGAACTGTACTGCACTCAAATCATGACTATTTACATTCATTTTAAAAATTTCATGGTTCCTAAAAAGTTCTTAGAACTTATAAATTTAAAGTGAATGGTCTAATTAAAGTTTTAATATTAGCTCTGATATTATCTGAAATATCCTAAGAATTTACTATACTTGGGAAATATTTTTACATTCATATTAAGGCAGTAATATCACTTATCCCCATTTATTGTACACAGCAAGCAACAACTAACTTCTGAATATGAAGAAGGAAGAACCCAAACATTGGAAAGTAGCCTTTTTGGTAAGACTTCTGATAGTGAATTACTCTTGGTGCTCCTACCATAGATGAAGTAGGAGTAAGGAAGTTTTAATAATGAAAGAGTAGTGACAAAATATCAAACGATGTATAAATTGTATGTGTAGGTTTCTTTAATTTCTTTCTTAATAGAATAGGAGTAAGTATGATTAAAAATGTTAATTATAAGTAACTTAAAATCTGGCGCAATATTATTTGAAAAGAAGTTCATTTATTTAGTCCTAACCCCTAAAATCCCATGTGATATCTTTATGTAAACAAGATAAAAGATGTTAAATTAGGATATTGTATGTTTCTATTATATTCACATTATAACAAATTGGACTTTTTCTAAAAATGTATCTTTAGTTATTGCAGTATATGGATTACATTTATTAAACGAATAGTTGTAACACATAGTGTTTTGTCTTACTGAAAAGTAATTAAAATTGGGAAATCTACAATACTTTCCTAGTACCACAAACAAATGGCAAACAATAGGAGCTATATCACTGAGCCAGTGTGCAACAGTCCCAATGAGACTGTGTTTTAAGGATATCTACCCATAGTACAGATATCAGAAAGGCAATGTCTGTTAAGAAGCATAGGGTAATTTACTATAATACCAACTGGGTCTCACTTTTACTAACCTCCTTCCTCAGAAGTGAAAACAGAATGAGTTATGTTGATTTTATTAGAACAAGATGTTCCCTTCTGTTTGTTGGATAATTGTAAAGACACTACTTTCTTTAGAACAAGATGCTCTGTTGCCATTAGTCAAAAGATAGTCATAATAAACTAGTGGCCCGGTGCACTAAATTCATGCACGGAGTGGGTGGTTCCCTCAGCCCAGCCTGCACCCTCTCCAATCGGACATCCCTTTTGCAATCTGGGACTGCTGGCTCCTAACCACTCACCTGCCTGCCTGCCTGATCACCCCCAACTGCCCTTCCCTTGCCAGCTTGGTTTCCCCTAACTGCCCTCCCCTGCCAGCCTGATCTTGCCCCCAACTGCCCTCCTCTAATGGCCAATTTGGTTCTAATTGGTCAGTTTCTATGCCAGTCAGTGTCTCTGGGCCTATCAACCGGGCCTGATCAGAAAGGCAGGGCTGATCAGCAGTCCGGTGGAGGCTGCAAGAGAAATGCAGGCAGGGCTGCTGGCCAGGCTCTGAGGGAAAGAGAGAGGCAAGTGCTGGTCAAAAGCTGCCTCAGACACTACAGATTAGCCCCTGCTTCGCTCTTCAGGTCTCTTTCCGGGCCTGATTCAAAGCCCCCTCAGCAGTCACTGCTGGGTCACTGGGCCTGCAGCCATAGCAGTCAGCACTGGGTCATCATGATGGTCAGCCTTTGGTCATGATCGGTTGTTACACCCTGCCTCTTTATTATAGAGATATTCAAATAGCCCAACTCAGGACTCAACAAATTATAATAAAAGTATAAAATATTTCATAATAACCAAAATGCCAGTGTGCTACCCAGATGTGGCACCTAGTTCATTGTGCAATCTGACTTTTATGAGGATACTTTAAACATATTGGACTTTTTTCAAAGGACTTGTATAAATTGGCTTTGAAAGTTATAGAAAACACAAAGACTAAATATCATTTGACCTAGTAGGTGCTCATAATATGTGAGAGTTGTCCCTGGTTTATTTCTGTGTCCTTTTAAACAGAATTTTCAAATTTAATGTCAAAATTCAGTTATTCATTTGTCCACTAAATGGTTTTTTATTTAACTCTCAGGTGTCTTTTTGTTACTGAATGCTATTCTGATGTTGCAGAATTTTATTTTTATTTTTTTTAAATTTTTAAATTTTATTTTATTGTTTAAAGTGTTACAAATAGTAGTACATATGTCTCCTTTTTTTCCCCATTGACCTTCCCCCAGCCTCCTCTACCCCCAGGCAAATGACCTAACCCCACACCCCCAGTGTCTTATGTACATTGGTCATGCTTATATGCATGCATACAAGTCCTTCAGTTGATCTCTTTCCCCCACCCCTCCCACCACAATACTCCCCAGCCTTCCTGCTGTAATTTGACAGTCTGTTCCATGCTTCTCTGCCTCTGTATCTATCTTTTCGTTCATCAGGTTATAATGTTCTTTATTATTCATAAATGAGTGAGATCATGTGGTATTTTTCTTTCACTGCCTGGCTTAGTTCACTTAGCATAATGCCCTCCAGTTCCATCCATGCTGCTGCAAATGGTGAGAATTCCTTCTTTTTTATAGCAGCATAGTATTCCATTGTGTAGATGTACCATGGTTTTCTAATCAGCTCATCTGCTGATGGGCATGTAGGTTGTTTCCAAATATTAGCTATTGAAAATTTTGGTGCTATGAACATAGGGGATCACATATCCTTTCTGGTTGATGTTTCTGTTTTCTTGGGATATATTCCTAGAAGTGGTATTACTGGGTCAAATGGCATTTCCATTTTAAAATTTTTGAGGAAATGCCATACTGTTTTCCACAATGGCTGCACCAGTCTGCATTTCCACCAACAGTGAAGAAGGGTTGCTTTTTCTCTGCATCCTCTCCAGCACTTGGCATTTGTTGATTTGTTGATGATAGCCATTCTGGCAGGTGTGAGGTGGTACCTCATTGTTGTTCTGTTTGCATCTCTGGGATGATTAGTGACTTTGAGCATGTTTTCATGTGTCTCTTGGCTTTCTGAAGTGTCTACTTAGGTCATTTGCTCATTTTTGATTGGGTTGTTTGTCTTCTTTTTGTTAAGTTGTACAAGTTCCCTTTAAATGTTGGAGATTAAACCCTTATCTGAGATAACATTGGAAAGTATGTTCTCCCATGCAGTGGGCTTTCTTGTTGTTTTGTTGATGGTTTCTTGTGCTGTGAAGAAGGTTTTTATTTTGATGTAGTCCCATTTGTTTATTTTCTCCTAAGTCTCTCTTGCTCTAGGTTCTGTGTCATTAAAGGTATTACTATGACATATGTCTGCAATTTTGCTGCCTAAGGAGTCTTACAGGATTTTTATGGTTTCCCATCTTACATTGAAATCCTTTAGCCATTTTGAGTTTGTTTTTGTGTATGGTATAAGTTAGTGATCTAGTTTCATTTTTTTTGCATATATCTGAATAAATTTCTTAGGACCATTTATCAAAGAGGTTGTTTCAACTCCATTGTATGCTCTTGCCTCCTTTGTCAAATATTAATTGAGTATAATGGCTTAGGTCAATTTGTAGGTCCTCTATTCTGTTTCATTGGACTATATTTCTCTTCTTTTGCCAGTGTCAGTCAGTTATGAGATCAGTGGCTTGATAATATAGTTTGATGTCTGGTGTTGTTCTTCCCTCCAACTTTGTTCTTCTTTCTCAGGACAGCTGTGGCTATTCGGGGTCTTTTTTTATTCCAGATGAATTTTTGGAGATTTTGTTCTAGATCTTTGAAATATGCCATTGGTAATTTAATAGGTATTGCATTGAATCTATAGATTGCTTTATGCAGTATGGATATTTTAATGATGTTGATTTTACCAATCCATGAACATGGTATGTTCTTCCATTTGCTTATATCTTCCTGTATCTCTTTTTTTAATATCCTGTAGTTTTCTGAGTACAGGTCTTTTACATAATTGGTTAAGTTTATTGCTAGGTACCTTAATTTTTTTGATGCAATGGTAAATGGGATATTTTTTTTCATTTCTCTTTCTGTGAGTTCTTTATTGGTGTATAAAAAGACCATAGATGTCTGGGTGTTAATTTTGTATCCTGCTACATTGCCAAATTCATTTATTAGGTCTAGTAGTTTTTTGATGGAGTCTTTGAGGTTTTCTATTTATAGTACCCTGTCTTCTGCAAATAAGGACAGTTTTATTTCTTCTTTTCCCATTTGGATGCCTTTTATTTCTTGGTCTTGTCTGATTGCTATGGCTAGTACTTCTAATACTATGTCGAACAGGAGTGGTATAAGTGGGTATACTTGTCTTGTTCCTGTTTGTAGGGGAAATGAGTTTAGTTTTTGCCATTGAGTATGATATTCTCTGTAGGTTTGTCATATATGGCTTTTATTATGTTGAGGTATGATCCTTCTATACCCACTTTGCTGAGAGATTTTATCAAGAAAGGGTGTTGGGTTTTGTCAAATGCCTTTTCTGCATCAATTGACATGATTATGTGATTTTTATCTCTCAGTTTTTTTTATGTGATGTATCACATTTATTGATTTGCTAATATTGTACCATCCTTGCATCCCTGGAATAAATCCAACTTGGTCATGAAATATGATCTCTAAAATGTATTGCTGAATCCAATTTGCTAGAATTTTGTTGAGGATCTTAGCATCTATGTTCATCAAGGATATTGGCCTGTAGTTTGATTTTTTTGCTGTGTTTGTCTGGTTTGGGGATTAGGGTAATGCTGGCTTCATAGAAAGATCTTGGAAGTTTGCCTTCCTCTTGAATTTTTTGATGTAATCTGAGGGGGATAGGTTTTAGTTCTTCTTTGAATGCTTGATAGAACTCACTTGTAAAGCCATCCAGACCAGGGCTTCTGTTTGCTGGAAGCTTTTTGATCACTGTTTCAATTTCTTCGGTAGTTATCGATCTATTCATGTTTTTTATTCTTCTTGGTTGGGTTTTGGGAGCTTGTATTTTTCTAGGAATGTGTCCATTTCATCTGGGTTGTCCATTTGGTTTGAATAGAGTTGTTCATAGTATTTTTTCATAATCGTTTGTATTTCTATGTGATTGGTTGCCATTTCACCTTTTCATTTCTGGTTTTGTATATTTGGATCCTCTCTCTTTGCTTCCTGGTGAGCCTGGCTAGAGGTTCATCCATCTTGTTTATCCTTTCAAAGAACCAGCTCTTGCTTTTGTTGATCTTTGTATTGGTTTTTTTTGGTCTCTATTTCATTTATCTTGGCTCTGATCTTTATTATTTCCTTCCCTCTGCTGATGCTGGGCTTTTCTTGTTGCTCTCACTCTAACTCTTTGAGTTGTAGGGTTAGGTGATTTATAACCATTGGTTCTTGTTTTTTTTGCGGTAGGCTTGTAGAGCTATGAATTTCACTCTTGAGACTGCTTTCATTGTGTCCAAGGATTTTGGATTGTTGTGTTTTCATTGTCGTTTGTTGCCGGGATGTTTTTTGTTTCTTTTTTGATCTCCCTGGTAATCCAGTCACTGTTTAATAGCATGCTATTTAGCCTCCAGTTGTTTAACTTTTTTTAAATTATACTTGATTTCTAGTTTTATGCTGTTGTGATCTGAGAAGATGCTTGATATGATTTCTATCTTCTTGAATTTGAAGAGACTTTGCCTGTGACCCCATATGTGGTCTATCTTTGAAAATGACCCCTATGTACTTGAGAAGAATGTATATTCTGTTGCTTTGGGGTGAAATGTTCTGAAGATGTCAATTAATTCCATCTTATCTAGTGAGTCATCTAGGATTGAGGTTTCTTTGCTAATTTTTTGATTAGTGGATTTGTCTAATGGTGATAGTGGTGTATTAAAGTCCCATACAATGATAGTATCACTGCCAATCTCTCCCCTGATAGCCTCTAGAAGTGTTTTTTATATATATGGTTGCTCCTGTATTGGGTGCATATATGTTCAACAGAGTTATTTGTTTTTGTTGGATTGTTCCCTTTAGTTTTATGAAGTGGCCTTCTTTATCTTGTTATGTCCTGCACTTTGAGATCTAATTTGTCAGATATAAGTATTGCTACCCCAGCTTTCTTTTCATTTCCATTCACCTGAGAAACCTTTTTCCATCCCTTTAACATTAGTCTGTGTGTGTCCTTTTGTCTGAGGTGGGTTTCCTGTAGATAGCAGACATATGGATCATGTTTTCTTATTCACTTAGCTACCCTATATCTTTTGATTGGGGAATTTAATCCATTTACATTCAAAGTTATTATTGATAGGTACTTCTTTGTTGGCATTTTTAATCTTTAGGCCACTGTGCCTTCTTTGCTTCCTATTTCTTCTTTTTACAGCAGGCCCTTTAGCATTTCATGCATTGCTGGTTTGGTGGTAATACTCTCCCTTACTCCATTTTTGTCTGTGAAGTTCCTGATTTCACCCTCAATTTTGATTGATAGCCTTGCTGGATACAGTATCCTTGGATTCAGACCCTTCCTTTGCATGACTTTGTGGATTTTATTCCATTCCCTTCGGGCCTGATGTGTTTCTGTTGAGAAATCAGTCGCTAGTCTGATGGGAGATACTTTGTAAATAACTTTCTGTCTCTCTCTAGACACTTTTAAGATTCTTACTTTGTTGTTGGTGTTTTCCAATTTAATTATAATGTGCCTTGGTGCTGTTCTTTTGGAGTTCATTTTGTTTGGGACTCTGTGAGCTTCTTGGATTTGTGTGAATTTTTTTCTTCTCTATATCAGGGAAGTTTTCTGTCATTATTTCTTCAAACAGGATTTCTATTCCTATCTCAGTTTCCTCTCCTTCTCCCACCCCTGTTTTTCAGATGTCGTTTTATTTCATGTTGTCCCAAAGTTCCCTTAGGCCAGCCGTGTGCAAACTATGGCCCACGGGCTAGATCCGGCTGTTCTATCCAGTTCTCTTGCTCTCCCCTCCGCTCCTTTTCTTTGAATTTATATTAGTTCACACAAACACTCCATCCAACTTTTGTTCCGGCCCTCCGGTCCAGTTTAAGAACCCATTGTGGCCCTCGAGTCAAAAAGTTTGCCCACCCCTCCCTTAGGCTCTCCTCCTGATTTTTAAGTTTTTTTCCTAAATGCTACTCTGCATGGGTATTTTTTTCTATCTTGCCTTCTAGCTCACTGATGCTGTACTCTGCTTCTTCTAGTCTACTGTTGATGGTTTCTATTGAGTTCTTTACAGCAGCAATGTCATTTTTTTATTTCTTCATGGTTCTTCTTCATTTCCTCTTGGTTCTTACACATATTGTTGAAATTTTCTCCCATTCTTTTCAGCGACCTTATGACCATTTCTCTGAGTTATTTCTCTGACTTATTGCTTGCTTCCAATTCCTTTACTTCCATTTCTGGTGATGCCTCCTCTTCTTTCCTATGCAGGCTGTTTCTTTGTCTCCCCATGATCTCTTTTCTCCAGGTATCTGGTTATGTACCTCTCACTCTCCTGCATTGATTTAAAGGCACAAAATACAACACAACAAGGCGCAATGCACAATGCACTGAACAGAAATATACTCTTGATACTAATAACCCCAAATAAAGGTGCCCTCCAGAGAAAAGAAAATTAGGGGATAAGCAACAAAAACAAAAAGCAGTGCAAAAATGATATTGAGAAAAAGAAAAAAAAGTAAGAGATAAAGAAAGAGAATAAAAAAGAAGGGAGTAAAACTTTTATAAGGGGAGAAAACTCCAATAGAGAACAACAACTTATCCCAAAAAATGCAAATAACAAACATCCAGAGATGAATGCAAACTACAAACAACAACTAATAACAAGCAAAGAGGAAAAACAGGAGCAAAAAACAAACAGAAACCCACCAAAAAAACAACAACTAAAAAAAGAAAAACAATCTCACAAACAAGCATAAAAAAACAATATAATCAACAATCAAGCCAACAACCATAGGACAGAGAGAAAGTAAGGAAAAACAAAAGAAAATAAAACAAAAAACTAGAACAAAACAAAACAAATAACAACAACAAACAAACAAACAAAAGGGCAGAGAGAAAAAATATTGGATAATGAAGAAAGAGAAGAGAGATGTGTGTATGGAGTTAGAGCAGGGGACCAGAAATTACATATAGAAGTAGGGTGAGTTTTTAATATGTGGTAAAATGAAGGAATAGAGAAAATATAAAGCAGGAATAGTGTAAGAGAAACAGGACAACAAAAGGAGAAAAGTGAGAAAGAGCGTGTTGGCTTAAAGGTAAAGTTGACATAGATTAAAATTATGCTAAAGGAAACATGAATATAGAATGTAGAACACCAAGCCCAAAATATGATATGGAGAAAATAAAATACTTTTTTTTAAAAAAAGGTAAAATAGTAGTAGTAATAATAGTGATTAAAAATAAAAATATAATAATTAAAAAGTTAAAATCTAGTGGGGAAAAAAGAAAAAAATAGTTTCTTAAGTAAAAGATGGAAAAATACAAATGTGCAGTAGTGAAGGTTATTCACTTTCTCTATTGTTCCATTTTGCATGCCTGTTTTCCTGTCAGGTAGTCAGTACAGTATTGAAGTTCCCTGTGTTCCCCTGCTCCTCGGTGTTGTAAGTCACAGTCCTGATTTTCCAGCAGGCCATGTTTCTTTGTTTCTTTGACTCCTTTATTTGTGTTTACACAAGAGTCAATTTGTGATTCAACCCCTGGGTGGCATTGTTTCTGGAATGACCTTCGGAGCTGTAAGTCCTCTCTAGCCAGTATTTAGATTTTGTTTTCCCTGTGGCACTAGTTTGGGAGAATGGACTGTCCCAGAGCTGGTTCTCTGATCCTTACTCCCCACTCTGATCCCCAGGTTCCACAAAAACAACTTTCCCCTGCAATCTCTGAGAGTGTCCCCAATTGGGTGATCTCATGGACTGGGCTTAGGAACCAAAAGCAAGGTTTACAGAAAAAAAAAAGAGCCAGAGTAAGTGCACAAACTCTTGACTTTTACCCGCCGGCACTTCGCGAAACTCTGTGACCACCTTTTTCCCCCCTGGCACTAAACACCTGGCACACTGTTAAAATTTCAGGCTGCCTTTTTGCACCTAGTTTGACTGGGTTGATTTTTAGAGTTCCCTTTTGCTAGAAGCCCTGTGGATCACCTCCCACATTTGCGGATTGTGCTGGGCCGAATGGTCGAGAATTTGGTGGGGCGCCGACTTCCCCAGAACCTCTAGCTCCCCTAGTGCACATTACTCTCTCCAGCCTGGATCTCATACCTCACATTTTTCTTGGTGAAATCTGACCTTTCTGTGAGAAGTTGCAGAGCTCATCCCAAGTCCATGCATTCACGCTGCTTGAGATCTGGTGTTCCTTGGTTCACAGCTGTTTTCTGGGTGCTGTGTCTGTAGAGTCCTGGGATATATAGAATGCCTACTTTAATCACTGAGCAAAATCCTGGATGGTGGTAGAGGAAAGGCGACTCGCACCTACAGAACCATAAGGGGGAGATTTGGGTGGCATGGTTCTGAGGAGAGATCTGGAGGGTTGGCTACTGAGACCCCTGAGTCCACATCCCTCACCGCCCTCAAACACCGGCTCCACTCTTGCAGAATTTTAAAAACACAGTTTCTAGATGCCTGGTGCATGAAAAATCATGCACTATAGAAGGGGCCCTCAGCCAAGCCTGCCCCCTTTCACAGTCCGGGAGCCCTCAGGGGTGGGAAGGAACCAGGCAATCAGGGGAAGGTGACGCCCCATCACACTTCTGCAGGTGCCACTACTGGCAGAGCAAGCCTAGGCTGGCCCTGGTTACCTTAATTGAGACAGCCCTGAGCAGCTGGGGGGGGGGGGGGGGCGGAGGGGACTGGGGGACTTCGGAGTCCCTGGGCCCCTGCCACCCTGATGGGGCTGAGGGGACTGGGTACCACCATCTTGTCGCTGTGGGTGCTGACATCTTTGAGGTCATGGCAGTCAATTAGCATATTCCTTCCTTACTTGCTGTGGGCGCCACCATCTTTGAGGGCGGTGCAGTCATTTAGCATATTCCCTCCTTATTGGTTGTGGGCACCACCATCTTTGAGACGGCATGGGGGTCAGTTAGCATATTCCCTATTTATTAGATAGGTAGGATTTGACACATTCCCTATGCTGTACACTAGATCCCTGTGGCTTATATATTTTTAATGCCGGTATCTTATTCCAGCATCTAGAATGGGTTCAGGAATCTGGAGAAGGCGCTGTGTGTAATTAATAAAGAGTCCAGAGATGCAACATAATTTTGGAAGGCATTTTGGGGAGCCAGAGAAGACTTAGCTTGTCTCCTCTCTCTCTGGACCACTTGATTTTTATTAACACAAATTGTCCTAAGGCAAGGTAGATATATATATCAAAGGCCAAGGTTTAGTATACAGAATCCATTGTTAGATTAGGGGAACTGCCTATGGCTGTTAAGGTGTTTGTCCAGTAGGGGGCAATAACATGTAGTCTGAAATGCCCTCAGCTGTCTGACAGCAAGCAATCATTTATGCATCCTTTTCAGGTTTGGGGAAATGCCCTTAGCCATTTCAAATGGGCAATAACATATGTGATTCAGCCTTTGCTCAGTTGCCCAGTTCCATCAACCTTTTGATGAAACTCTTGCATTTATGACATGCTGGGATTAGCTTCCAGCATATTTTATCACTGGAAGTTTGCGCTTCTCATTCATATTCTTCTATTTATTCCAGCTGCTCAACATAATACCCTCTGGCAATCAACAGTTTGTTCTCAGTAGCTGTTTCTGTTTTGTTTGTTTTATTGTTTTAGATTGCACATGTAAGTGAGATTGTGGTATTTGTTTTTATCTGTCTTATTTCATTTAGCATAACACCTTCTCGGTCCATCATTGTTGTCTTAAACAGCAATAATTGATTACTCTTTATGCCTGAGTATTTCATTTTAGATATATACACATGCTACATCTTCTTTATTCATTAATCTATCGAAGGACACCTATGTTGCTTCCATATCCTGGCTACTATAAATAACACTGCAGTGAACATAGGAGTGCAGATATCTTTTCAAATTTATTTTTATATTTGTGGTAGATAAATACCCAGAAGTGGAATGGCACTTTTATTTCTAATTTTTTTGAGGGATCTCCATCCTGCTTTCCACAGTGACTGCACAAATTTACAAAAACATGAACATTCCACGAGGTCTTCTCTTCATATCCTCAACAACACTTGTGAAATATATATATTGAATCTTTATTTTTTAGAGTATTACAGATGTACCCTTTTTTTTCCCCATTGCTCCCGTCTACCCAATTCCTACCCTGCCCTGGGTCTTCACCTCCCTATTGTATGTGTCCACAAGTAATGCATATCTATATATTTGTATAAAACCCTAATATGCAAATAGAGTGGACTGTGGAACAATTGAACACCTGCACAACCAGTCTGTGTGACGTGTGCTGACCATTAGGGGGCGTTCATGAAACATGGCAGGCTTCAGAAGCAGGCGTCAGAAGGGGGAACATGGTGGGCATTGCCACGGAGGGATTGTGGACCAGGTGAGTGAGGGATCGAGACCAATGATGGGCGCTGGTCGCTGTAATCAGTGCGAGCCTCTGGTGGTTACTGAAAATTCTTTGTGCCTGAGCACCATGGTACCGCCAGTCACTCACACCTACTGTAATACTGCTTTGGTTGTGATGATCTCCTTTACCTGATTCTTGTCTGTGAAGCCCTCTATCTAACCCTCAAATCTAAATGAGATCTTTCCTAAGTAGAGTATTCTTGGCTGTAGGTACTTGCTCTTTATCACTTTGAATGTTTCTTGCCACTCCCTTCTGGCCTGCATAAGTTTTTATGAGAAATCAATTGAAGTAAATTTAAAACAAGAGAAAATTTGAGAGCAAGACATATGCTGTATATTGCTGCTCTCTTAAAGGTAACCAACTGCTTTCTCTTGATGCTTTTAAGATTATCTCTGTCTTGGCCTTTTAATTATGATGTGTCTTGATGTGGGCCACTTTGGGTTCCACTTGTTTGGTAATCTCTGTCCTTCCTGCAGTTGTAAGTCTCTTCCTTTCACCAGGTAGGGGAAGTATTCTGTTATTAATTCTTGTAATAATGAAGTTGTCCCATAGGCTCCTTACACTGTCTTCATATTTTTTGATTATTTTTCTTTTTATTCTTCTGACTGAGTGCTTTTTGCTTCCTCATATTGGAAATCCTTGATTTGATTCTCAGAATCTTCTATTCTAATGTTGGATCCCTATAAACTTTTCTTTGTTTCAGCTAGTGTATGCTTAATTTCTGACTGGTCTTTCTTCATGTCTTTGAAATTCTCATTAATTTCCTTGAAAGTCTCATTAAGTCACTTGAAGCTCTCCTTAAGTCATTGAAGCTCTCATGAAGATCCTTATAACCATTGTTTTGAACTCTGTATCCAGCAGTTTGCTTGCTTCCATTTCATTCATTTATGTTCACGTTTCTTTGTCTCTTCATTTTGGCTGCTTCTCTGTGTTTTTTTTCCTACGTATTAGGTAGAGTGGCTGGCGTAGTAGGTGTCCTGCAGGACCCAGCTGCTCTACCTCTCCAGTCACCTGAGCTAGCACTCTAGGTGCATCCCTGTATGGGCATGTGCACAGTCTTGTTGAAGGGAAAGATAGAAACCCTTCCCAGATTCAGGTTTTCAGACACCAACTGAAGGGCAGCCATTTAAGTAGGACTTTCTAAGGCTAGCAGCCTTAGGCATGCTGTATGAAATGTTTCTGCACAACAGGTATAGCCCTGACTGAATTTTTGACGTTGACTTGAAAATTTATTTGTAAAGCAAGTAATGTGAAAATATAATTTGGTACTGGTTTCAGTTGCATCATCCATAATTGCTTGCAATGAGGGTTATTTCTGTAACGCTTGATGCGCATTTCACAGGTTTCCTATATAATAAAACCCTACTATGCAAATTGGCCGAATGGCAGAACAACCAGTCGCTATGACATGTACTGAAGACCAGGGGGCAGCCGTTCAATGCAGGAGCTACACCCTGGTGGTCATTGTGCTCCCACAGGGGGAACACGGCTCAGCCAGAAGCTGGGCTCACAGCTGGCAAGCTCAACGGAGATAACAAAGGGAGTCTCTACAGCCTTCACGGTAGCACTAAGGATTCCTTGGGGTCCTGAACTGTGAGAAGGTGCAGGCCGGGTTGAGGGACCCCCTCACCCCAATGCACAAATGACGTGCACCGGGTCTCTAGTTTGTACATTAATTACTAGGACAATATTAGGCAATTATAAGCTTTCCTTTTTATCAAATTAATGTTTCAAGATAATTTTTAGATAAAATCAGCATAAAGATTTCTGACTTAAAATTGGAATACAAAGTGTCTTTTTATTAAATGGATAATTCAGTTTTGATTTATAGTGCACTAAATTCCCATATGTAATTGTAAAGTAAGATATTCAATCATTTTTATCATTTTCTTGCTCAAGTATACAATTCAAATCATTGGCTTTATTTATATCTTTCCACATGCTCCACTCAGTTGCGGGAATACTACTCATATTCTGCCTGGTCAGCATGGCTCAGTGGTTGAGTGTTGACCCGTGAACCAAAAGGTCGCACGCTGTTGGATTCTAAGTCAGGGCCTGTGCAAGGGTTGCGTGCTCAATCTCCAGAGTGGGCATGTAGGAGGCAGCCATTGATGATTTTCTCTCATAATTGATGTTTCTATCTCTCTCTTCCTCTCCTTTCCTTTATGAAGTCAATTAAAATATATATTTTTTAAAAACCCATTTTCTGATACTTGGATCTTTATCTTAATGTCCAAGCTGACTGTGTCTTGAAATAGCAATAATATGTTGATATATGTTCAAAGAAAAAATTGATAAGCCTTTTTTCTAGAGCACTTTTAGGTTCAGAGGTAAATTGAGTGGAGAGTACAGAGAGTTCTCATAAATGCCGCAACCCCAAACACGCACGGCCTTGCTCATTTGGACATCCTGTACCAGAGAGGTACATTTATTACAATGGATGAACCTGCATTGACTCATCATTATCAACCAAAGTCCATAATTATCCTTAAGGTTCAATCTTGGTGGTGTACATTCTATGGGTTTAGACAAATGTCTGGTGACAAGTACCCACCATTACAGTATCATATACAGTCTTCTCACTGTCCTAAAAATCTGCTGTGCTCTGCTTATCCCACCCTCCATTCTCTCTAACCTCTGAAAAGCACGGAACTTTTTTACTGTCTCCATAGTTTTGCATTTTCTTGAACGTTGTGTAGTTGGAAAAGAGACATTGGGTATCTTTTAATTTAAAAGTTTAAAAAATTAACATTCCAAGGTAATTGAATGTAGTTATCCAAGACTTTCTTTGTCCTTAGTTGGTTGTTGTTGTTGTTCTTCAGCATAGGATCTGATGATATATGCCACGCAATCTGAAAAAGCATGCTTCCTCTAGGCATTTGCCACCTAATGGGGAGGGTTGAGAAAAATGACCTCATGCACTACTGCAGAGCACTCACTGTCTCTTTGACCTGCCCTATGAGGTGGGAACAGATACTCTCTAGCAATGGAAAGAGACAGTCTCAAGTAGTTCTAAATTAAACAACTGGAATCCCAAAGTCTTTCCTATTTAAGTTGCAATTGGACATGTTGCAGGGAAGACACTGTTTCCTGTTTTGCTGTGCTTAAAGTGTAGTGCCTGTCAATCAAGCTCTCTTGTGATGGAGTGTTTCATCCTAACATGCTAGTCTTCACTGAAGAGCTGGAGAAGTTGTCAGTGTTACTGCACAAGTGGTGTTCTCTTTATTAACTGCTCCTAATGGAAGAAGTTCAGAAAACTCATGCTATTTTATGTTTGACATTGTTATTCTATGACTTGAGGCCTGATGCACAAAATTCGTGCAAGGGGTTCGACCCTCGCAGCCCCGGCTTCCTCCAGAACGTCCTCTGGAAGGATGTTCGGTCTAATTGGCATATTATGCTTTTATTATAATAGATAAATATAGATTCTGCTTCTACTAACAATTCCATTTTCTGTCAGTCTGATGGGGTTTGGTTAGAATTATGTTCATTGTAAATAACAGTTCAGAGATAATTATCAAATTGTGATAAATCCTATTCTTTTTTTCTCTTGCATTTGGTATATTTAAAAAGAGAAAGTAAATATTCTTAATATATTAATGTCCTACCAATAATATAATTAATATTTACTCTAGTATAGTCTTTAGGTGTGGTCCCAAAGGATACTTTCTATCAAAGCACTAGTCCAGTACTTTTAAAGTCCTATATTTTATTATTGTTTTAAATGTATTTCACTTTCTTTTCTTTAATAGTGGAAGATATCTCTGAAGAAGACTCTTTAATCAGGTTGGATTCTATGGATTTTTAAAAATATGTGCGTTAACTATGGAAATGTAGAGAAAGGAAACTATCATTTCTAGAGTGTTCTATTGTGGGCTAGACCCTATATTATGTAATTAATCTGAGTTATATAGTCACCACAATAACTCTGCAAAGTAGGTATGCTATCGTAGCTTACTTTTTATTAATGAGTCAATTGTGGTTAAGGGAGGTGGATGAATTGACCCATGATTCCATAGGCAGCAAGGGGCTGACCCATGGTTTGACTGTCAAACAGCTTGGATCTCAAATTTTTCTGTTGTTGCTCAACATACACTGATAAGTTCCCCTGTAGCTCTGCCATGGAGATACAGATGCAAAGCAGCGCAACCCAGAAAGTCAAATCTGATTGTGTGTTAATTCTGAGTTAGAGTTTTTCTAAGAGGCCCAGTTAGTCCAAGCATTTATCTTACTCTCCTTGACAACTGTAGTGGTAAGTAGGACCTTGTTTTCCCACCAAAGCTTTTAGGGCCCATCTCGGTTAGCTATGGCCTTAGAACCAAAGGTTTTACATATGTTAGGCCTAATCAGGCAAATAATTTTAGGTAAAATCATATTCATTCTTCTAGAGACAAATTATTTATCTGTAAGTTAATAATATCTATGTATAGACCATGTTTCGCTAATTAAATTCATCATATCTTTAGAGAATATTTCTAATGGATTTCTCTGCTTACTGACTTCACAGTCTGGTTTTCCCATCAGGCTGGTACCTTTGCCTAGTTGTATGAATTTTTTTCTTTTTCTCCTAGAGTCGGTTTTACTGCCTCTATGACTTTTCTTGATGTTTTACTGTCTTCTCTGCTTTTTTTTGTATTTTTTTATTGTATTATTTTTTTCACTTCTTCCAGCGATGGTGTTCTCCATTTTTATGTACCAAACACAGAATCAAAAGCATGTAGAATTTCAGGAGATTATGGAAGCCCAGCAATTAATTAATCAAAGCGCCCTCTATTCCTTAAACCTGTGTTTAACATCCTGCCCACGTGGTGGATCTTCATTTAAATCTCCCCCCACTTCAGATTAGTGACCTCAGCATAGGTTCTTATCTCTTAGAGGATTTTAAATTAGAAATATGGAAGAGGACTAGAGGCGTCCTTTTTGTCCCTTCATTTTATCCTCGGAAGTAACTTACAAAGATGAACACTTCAGCATGTAAATGATCACTTCCAGACAGACTACTGGGTATTAACTTGGGGAGTACATCAAGTTAGCTATTGAAATAACATATTTGAAAATGCTGAGTGGGAAGTGATCTGTGTTCTTGAGGGAAGCCCTGGTGCTTGCTGGAAATTATGAGTCAGCAAATGCAGTCAGGATTCTTTGGCAAGGTATTGATATCTTTTCTTAAGATAACAGTGGGTGGGTTGCCAAAGAATATGCTTTTGTTAGTGATTTTAATTTCTAAGTGTTTGCTTTAAAATGCAGGTTATCTTTTAACTGAGGTTAAAATAGTTTTGCTGTTTCTTTTTATGTACCAGGTGAGCTTTCACAGTTCGGTTCAGGCAGTTGGGGAATGGCAGTGAGTCAGTGTGTGTCTTCAGCCAGACACCAAGAAAAGCTCAACCAGTTAGAAGGAGCAATGGGCCAGATTCTTTACCTCAGAGCTTTAAGATCTTTATCCATTTCATTCCAAGTAGAACGTCCATGCATGGAGTTACAAGTAAAGTCTCATCTCTGATTTTCTCTAACTCGCTATTTGGGGTCTTGAAGTGTTCACTTTATCAGAAAAAAATCTATATTTTCTGGGACTATCTCCTACTCCCCACATTGAATTCTTCAGAAAAATAAAGGATTCCCTAATTCCAAGGGAGACAGTCTTCTTTCACAAGTGAGATGGAGAGCTATAAAAGGACATTCTCACCTTTCTGTTGTTTCCATTGATTCTATTATTGCAGAGTTGCCATTGAAACTGATGCAATATTCATGATTGATCTTTGCTCCAGGGTTGGCTTTGCTGATCCAGATTCCTGAGTCTTCACGTTGATTGACACTTGGACTTGAAAGTCACTTTTTTTCTTTTCTTTTTTTTACTTGACATACATTTGCTTGTATGTATAGCCACTATTCCAATTACCAGCACCCTCTTGTGGTAGCTGGGCCTCCTAGAATTACTCACTCACTGCCTCCCCCGCCCACCCTCAGCACACACTGGAGAGTCTATGTGAAGCTTCCTTCTTAGCTCAGACCTTGTGGACTAGTTACCCTTTGAGCCTGTCGTTTGTATTTTCGACTAGCAGTTATTAGTGGAGCCCATTCTAAGCTGTCAGAGAGGTTCAAATAATGCTGCAGGAAAAGACCAGACTTGTTACCTGATCTGTCCCCTGAGGTCACTTTATATCCTGTAGAGCATCTTTGTTTACACAATGTAAGGTCCCATATTGCAATTAACTGAGTAGTATAGGTGCCAACTTACATGACATTCCATAACTGAGGTTGGCCCCACCAGTGTTCTCTTTGCCATCATAATGAAACATTCCCATGTGATTTGAATTTGCCTCAGGTTTCAAAATATTTTAAATTATACCTCACATGGAAGCCAGTCAACAGAAAGCTCTGAATCAAAAGTAGGTTATTCTGAAGATCTTGTATGCATAAGTGCATAAGCCATGGACTCAGACAGTGGGGTGGAGAGAGCCTGGGTTGGGGGCGGGGGGTATGTGGGAAGTGGCCTTGAGGGGGTTAATAGAGAAAAAAAAGTTAGTTGCAAGTTATATATATAATAGCTGAGATACCGTAATTTACAAAACACAAAGAAAGAACAGGTAATAATCAGAAGTAATAACATTTTTTGAAAACTGCAACATTTTATATTAGAAATGTTGAATACCCAACAGTTGGGCTTATTTCAGATTCCAAAAGAATTGCAACTAAAGTTCATGAACTTGATTTTTGCTTTGGTTTACTGTTTCTCTGAGCATTCTTTTTGCTGTTTAGCTCATTTAGTCCTCCTAACGACCTTCTACAATAAGGCAGTAAGACTGTTATTTGGTAGAGGAGGACCTTGATACAAAGAAAAGTGACTTGAGAACAAATAGCTGTTGATTATAGAACTAGAATGTCTGAGTTCAAGACACTGACCTTATGATAAACAAACTCTAATTAATTCATTAAACTATACTGCCCTCAAATCATGACTGTTTCAGTTTACTTTTTAAAGAACTTACATGCTTCCTAAGAAACTTTTTAGACCTTATATATTTGAAATGTATCATATAATTAGTTTTAATATTAGATCTGATATTACGTAAAACATTCTAAGAATTTACTACATTTGGAAAATATATTTGTACTAGTGATCTGGTGCACAGATTTGTGCACATTGAAAGGAAATTAATTAGAAGGTGGGTGGTGGGGTGAGACTGGGTGAAATGGGCCAGACACGTCCTGGAGCCAACCTCCCTTGGACCCTTCTCAGGGAGCCTCACGGCGGGGGGGGGGGGGGGGAGGGGGGAGAGGGGGCGGAGTCCTTACAGCAGATGGGTTCACTCCGCCTGGCCTGTGGGGACTGGGTCAAAACCAGCTCTCCAATATACCCGGAGTGGTCCTGGATTAGGAGAGTGCAGTTCTCGGGTGACACACCCAGCAATCAGGCTCCTTCCTCTCTTGTTCCGGGTGCACCACCCTAGAACCACAGCTGCCAAGTCACCACAGCTCAGCAGCTCCTGCATTGATCGTCTGCCCCCTGGTGGTCAGTGTGCATCATAGCTACCAGTCAGATGGTTGAAAGGTTGGATGGTCGCTTAGGCTTTTGTACATAGATTTGTATTAAGGCACTAATATTACTTATCGCAACTTTTTTTGTGCACAGCAAGAAACAACTAACTTCTGAATATCAAGAAAGAAGGAGACCGCACACATCCGAAAGTACCTACGATGGTAAGCCTTCTGATAGTGAATTGCTATTGGTGCTCCTAACATAGATGCAGTAAGAGTAAGGAAGTTTTGATAATAAAAGAACAGTGAAAAACTACCAAACAATATGTAAGTTGCATGTATAGTTTTTCTTAATCTCTTTCTTGATAGAATTGTATTCAGTATGATTAAAAATGTTAATTGTGGGTCATTTAAAATATGGGGCTATTTGGTTTGAAAAGAAGTTCATTTATTTATTCTGACGCCTAAAAGCCCATATGATATCTCTATTTAAAAAAGAAAGAAGATGTTAAGTTATAATGTTGTACGTTTCTACTATATTCAAATCATAAAAAATTGGACTTGTTCTAAAAAGGGATCTTTTGTTTAGTTCTCATATTAAATGGATTATATTTAGTAAATGAATACTTATTATACATAGTGATTTGTATTACTAAAAAAGTAACTCAAACTAAGAACTCATCAATACTTCTTAGTAGCACGAACAAATGGCAAATGATAAGAGTTACTCACTTAGCCAGTGTGCAAGGATTCCAATGAAATAGCTTTTCAAAGATATATACTCATAGTACAGAAGTCAGAAGGGCAACACCTGTTGAGAATCATAGGGTATTTTACATATTACACCAACTAGGTATCACTGTTATTAACCTCATTCCTCAGAAGTCAAAACAGAATGAGATATGTTGATTAGAACAACATATTATCTTTGTTAAATAAATGTCAGGTCACACTAATTACTTTAGAACAAGATGCTCTGTTGCCCTTGGTCAAAAGATAATCATAAGTATTCAGATATACCCACTCGGGACTCAGCAAATTATAATAAAAGTACAAAAGAATTTCACAGTAACAAAAATGTCAGTGTGCTACCCAGATGTGGCACATAGTTCACTGTGTAATCTGAACTGTATGAGGACACCTTGGACATAGTAGACCTTTATAAAAGGACTTCTGTTGGTTTGTTTTGCAAGTTATAGGAAGTGCAAAGATGAAGTAGTGTTTTGACCTTGAAGGTGCTCATAATATGGGAGAAATGTTCCTAGTTTATTTGTGTAGCTTTTAAACAGAATTTTCAAATCAAATATCAAAATTCAGTTAATTCATTTTTCTGCTTAATGGTCACGCTATTTACATCTCAGGTGTCTTTTAGGTACTAAGTATTATTTTGATGATGCAGAATTCAAATATTTTAAAAACACAGTCCTTAACCTCTAAGAGTTTATTGTTTTTCTTTGTCATTTCTATTATATATAAGGTTTATTCAATGCTTACCAGGTGCCAGAGTGCACTAGGAGCTTATAATAACCATTGTTTATGCTTTTGGTTTGTGTGTAGTGTGAGCCAGCCACTTTAAGTCCATGATGAGAATTAGGTTTTAAAAATGTGGGTGAGGTGAGGCCTTGGCCAGATGTCTCAGTTGCTTAAAGCATTTTCCCTGATATGCGAAGTTGTGGTCTTGATGCCTGGTCAGGGCACATTCCAGAATCACCCAATGAATGCATAAGTAAGTGGAACTACAAACTGGTAATTCTCTATCTCTGTCTCTGTCTCTCTCTAATCAATTTTTAAAAAATGTTTCAAAAATAAATTGAAATAAAAATGTGGGTGAGATTTAAAGTAAGCATGCAGGCCTCAAAAAAGTTTTCCAGGTAAAGTGGCAGAAGGATGATATTTGGCGGGTAGAACAGCTATTGACATTACAGTTTTGGCTGCAGGAACAGCAGTGCATGGGCTGAGATGCACAAGTGAATTTGCAGGGTTTATGAGCAGTACCACTTCAATGTGCACAATGTGTGTGATGGGAATGTTGGTAATGAGGTGAGTGCCTAGCTAAGGCAGGCTTATGAAAGTCTTTAGTGCTACAGAAAGGACTAGGTCTTATCCTCTAGGCCTTGGGAAATATATCAGGTAGAATGCTTTTAGCTTCAGATAATAAGTGGTCTAATTAACTGAGGCTGAAACAATAGGAACCACGATTGTTTTGGCGGTTCAGTAATGTCATTAGGATCCTAGTTGTCTTTTTTTTAGCTGTGAGGTTGTCAGTGTTTATCTCTGCTTGCCTGGTCAGTACTTAGCAATGGCTCCAAAGCATCTTATTCTCACATGTCCATATGTGAAGCCAGAAGGCCTGTTTTCCTTAGGCATTCTTTTTTCTTTCTTAAACTTTTTGTGACAGTAGAGTTGGCTCACATTATATTGGTTTCAGGTGTGCATCCATAGTGGTTTGACATTTATATACCTCACGATGTGTTCACAATGATATGTCTAGTACCCATCTGTCATTGTGCCAAGTTATTACAATCCAAGAGGCTCAGTGCACAAATCCGTCCCTTGGTCTGGCTGGCGGGTCCTGTCTTGCCCAGTCCTGATTGCGCCAATCGGGCCCCGGAGGTTGGCCAGCTGCGGTAGGTTGGCTGTGGCAGCTCACTGACCACCAGGGGGCAGCTCCTGCATTGAGTGTCTGCTGTCCAGTGGTCAATGTGCATAATAGCTACCAGTTTGTTGTCTGGTGGTCCAGTCATAAAAGTCACTTAGGCTTTTATATATATAGATTTGACACAGTCCCTGTGCTGTACACTACATCCCCGTGGCTTATACATTTTATAACTGGAAGTTTGCACTTGTTATACATATTCTTTATTTCACCCCTCTCCTCAACTTACTATCCTCTGGCAAGTAAGGGATGAGTTTGATTTCTGAAGCTATGGGTTCTGTTTCTATTTTATTCTTTTAGATTGTGCATATAAGTGAGATCCTATAGTCTTTGACTTTCTTTGTCTTATTTCACTTAGCATAATACCCTCTCAGTCCATCCATGTTGCCATAAGTAGCAGGAATTCATTATTTTTTATGTCTGGCTAATATTTCATTCTGTATATATGTTCAAAGATATGTATGTGTATACATATATACTACCCTCATATTCATTATTCATATGTCTGTGGAAGGACATCTACATTGCTTCCATATTGGCTATTGTAAATAATGCTGTACTGAACATATGGGTGCAGGTATCTTTTCAAATTCATGTTCATGTTTCTGTTGGCTAAATACCCAGAAATGGAATAGCAGTTCTATTTCCAATTTTTTGAGGAATGTCCATGCTGCTTTCCACAGTGACTGAACCAATTTATAATCACCTGTCCAGTGCACAAGGCTTTTGTTTTTCTCCATATCCTCACCAATTCTTGTTATTTATTTATATTTTGAGGATAGCCATTCTAAGAGAATCAGATGGAACTTCTTATGGTTTTCATTTGCATTTCCCTGATTAGTGATGTTGAGCTATGTGTTTCCTTTAATTTTGTTTTGAAATAAGTTTTTATTGTCTTTAGAGGGAGCCAAGGGAAGGGAGAGCGCCATAGAAACATCAGTGAGACAGACAACCATCATATCCATCAGCTGCCTCCTGCACATCCCCTAATGGGGGATCCAGCCTAACTGTGCCCTCACCTAGAACATAACCAGGGACTTCATGGTGCATGGGAAAATGCTCAATCCTCTGAACCACACAGGCTGGGCCTATGTGTTTATTTTAAAATAGGGGAAACAACAACAACAACAACAAAACCATGTGGCCTGCAGCTCACTTTCTCTAATATTTTACAGGCTTGGGTTACATCCCATGCTCATCCTTAAACCAGACAGTGGTAAACTTGTTACTGTGATGAGCTTAGTACAATCATTTCTCTTTTTGGAGCTGGAGAGAAACCACCTTCTGTATGTATGAGGACAGTGAATGGCCAAATACAGTTGTGGTTCTCCAGCAAAAATGAACACCAAGGTAGGGAGCCAGCAATATTTGCTGCAGGGATGCATTGCAGTTCTCAGCAGAAGAGTAAGAAGATTATATTTGATTAGGGCCCTGTGGTTGTGGGATGAAGCAGGGATCAGCAAGCTTTTTCTATAAAGGGCCTGATTTTAGGCCATGTGGTCTGCCATATCTACTCAAGTCTGCCATTGTAGGGTGAGAGCAGTCCTAGGGAATCTTCAAGTGATTAGGCGAGGCTGTGTTCCACTGAGACTTTATTTACAAAACTAGATGGCAGCTTGTATTTGGCCTGTGAGCCCTCTGTTGCGGACCCCTCATGTAGAGCACAGATGGAAGGAAACCACATAAAGAGACTGGGAGACAAATGAAGATTTTCCCTCTTTGGACTAGCATCAGTCCATTATGAAGTTTTTACCCATTTATGTGGAAATGAGTCAGGAAGCTCAATTTATTCCATTTAAAATGTTAATGTTTTTCTAATTCTATGCCTTTTTCATTTGTTTTGCTTAAAAAATCTTATTAATTTACGAAGGAACAATAATAGTTAGTGGTACCATTTCCCTGTGAGAGCCACCTGTAAAGAGCTCATGTTTGACTAGGGCAGTTGGCAGTAGCAAAATAAAGCAGAGACAGTAGGAGGCCTAGTTCATATGATTTCCTGATGACTGCATGTAAGAAGTGGTGAGGAGAAAGAAATCTCACTGCGCTGGCATTTAGATGGGACATGAAGAGTAGGACTTTATTAGATGAGCAGGAAAGAGCCACCGCTCAAGAGGTAAGAGCAGAATTTTTCCATACATGTTGAGTTTGGTAGAATATCCTGGATATCTCTACATTTTGGATGCAATTTCTTTGGTTTTTTGAAGAACTGCTTTTGATAGGTGAGCCATGATTTTAGTTTAATAAGAAATTTTAAAAAACATTAGAAACAAATAAAAAGAACTTTGAAATTACTAGAACACTATTTTGGTATATATGATATTTTTTGTTTTTCTGCAGTTATCCCAATGTTGATTGATTTATGACTATTGTAGAAAGGAATTAAACCTTGTTTAGTTGTATAAAATTGTCAGTGTGATGTCTTCCTTTCCTTTATAGGAACTTTGATACTATAGAACATGTAGTCAATCATTAGGATTCTATATTTCTTATTCTGAGTAAATATTAATGTTGCTTGTTTCACCTTATTATCTGACATCATTGTTTTCTTTATCCCATTCATGTCTTTATTCCAATAGTTATAGATCTGCGGCACACTCGAAAACAAGCATGGACTGAAACAAAATCAAAGAGAGGTATTCTGTGAAATCAACTTCTGACTATCATCATGCAGAGCACACCAAATAATACCAATTTCAAATAATGCAATTTTGTTAGAGGTTCCTAAACCCACACCTAGGTTTGCTGATTCAAAAAAAAAAAACAAAAACATTTAAAAGACTCACCATATAGTTTTTCTCATAGAAAAGGATTTATTACAGGGAAAGGCCAAAGCGAAATCAGAAGAAGAAAAAGTGTGTGTGACAAAGGGTGGAGGACAACAGGCACAAGCTTCCAAGAGTCCTCTCCCTGCGGTGATACCAGGATGTGCTTAGTTACTCCAGTGTCAAATTCTGACAACACACGTGAAATATGTCATCTCCCAGTCTTGTTAGACTCAGTGCCAAGGTTTTCATGGCACTATAGTTACATGGGCACCTTCCCCATAGCATGTACCTAAATTCTAGATTCCCAAAAGGAAAGCAAGTGTTTAGCAAGAACCCCATCGGTTGTACAATGTGTTTAGGCACCAGGGCCACTCTTCTCAGTTAGGGAAAGGTGGAAACCTCCCCAGATTCAGGTTTTCAGACACCAACTGAAGGGCAGCCATTTAAGCAGCACTTTCTAAGGATAGCAGTCTTAGGCCTGCTGCATGAAAATTTTCGGCACAGCAGTTATAGCCGTGACTGAATTTTTGGTGTTCACTTAAAAATTTATTTTTAAAGCAAGGAATATTGTAATATAACATGGCACTGGTTTCAGTTGCATCATTCATAATTGCTTGCAATGCTCTTTACTATTTTTACTCTTGGTGAGTATTTAATAGATATTTGTACATAAATTACTAGTGCAATATCAGGCAATTATAAACTTTCCTTTTTATCCAATTAATGTTTCAAGATTATTTTAGATAAAATCTGCATGATAATGTCTGACTTAAAATTGGGAAAAAAGTGTCTTTTAATTACATGGATGATTCAGTTTTTATTTATATTGCACTAAATCTTCATTTGCAATTATAAAGCAAGATATTCAACCATATTTATCAGTTATTTTCTTGCCCTACTACACAATTAAAATTATTGGCATTATTTATGTCTTTCCATATGCTTCACTCTATTGTAGGGATAATATCCACCTTCTTTTTATTCAATTCTTTATTGTTGAAAATATTACATATGTCTCCTTTTCGCCCCATTGACCTCTCCCTGCCTGCTCCTGCCCCCATCACATGCCCTCACCCCTCTATTGTCTGTGTTCATTGGTTATGTTTATATGCATGCATACAAGTCCTCTGATTCATCTCTTAGGCCTCCCCTTTACCCTTTCTAGTCTTTCCTCTGTAGTTGGAAGGTCTGTTTGATGATTCTATGTCTCTTAATGCCCATATTCTGATACTTGGATTTTTATATTAATTTCTAACATGACTATGTCTTGAAAATAGCATTAATATGTTGATATACATCAATAGCAGTTTCAGCAAATACATATTTTTATAGAAAAATTCATAATCCTTAGTTTTTCGGTGAGTTTTAGGTTCACAGCAACATTGAGTGGAAAGTACAGAGAGTTCCCATAAACTCCAAGTCCCCTACACAAACAGCCTCACTCATTTTTACATCCTGCAACAGAGAGGCATATCAACAAAAGTCTATAGTTTACGTTAAGGTTCATTCTTGTTGTTTTATATTCTATGGGTTTTGACAATGTATGATGACACATGTCCCCCATTACAGTATCGTATACAATCTTTTCACGCCCTTAAAAGTCCTCTATGCTCTGCTTATTCATCCATCCCTTCTCCCTAAACACTGGTACCAGCGATGGTTTTGCCTTTTCCTGAATGTTGTATAGTTGGCATCATACCGTAGGTATCTTTTGAGTGTTTAAAAATTAAAATTCCAAGGTAATGGGATGTATTTATCCAAGATGTGCTTTGTCCTATGTGGCTTACTGTGGTTGTTTATCAGCTTAGTCTCTGATGACATGTGCCATATATATTCAAGGAGAATGATTTCTCTAGGCATTTGCCACCTAATGGGGAGGGTGAGAAAAATGACCTCACACACTCCTGCAGAGCACTCACTGGATGGACCATCCTGCTCTATGAGGTGGGCCCAGAGAGACTTTCACAATGAATGGAGACACTCTCAAGTAGTTCTACTTTATACAATTGGAATCCCAAGGTCTCTCCTACTTATTTTGCAATTGGAAACGGGGCAGAAAGAGTTTGGTTCCTATGTTTTGCTGTGTTGCAAAATGTAGAGCCTATCAGCCAAGCTTCGGTGTGATGCATTGTTTCATCCGAAACTGGAGAGGCTTCACTGAAGAGCTGGAGAAACTGTATGTGTTAGGACAAAATAAGTGTACTCTCTTCCAACCGCTCTAAATGGATGGAGTCCTGAAAATTCATGCTATTTATATTTGACATTGTTACTCTATGATTCTTTTTGCACTAACAATACCATTCTCTGTCTGATGGGGTTTGGTTAGGATTATATTTGTTGTACATAGCATTTTAAAGGTAGGTATGAAATTTTGATAGATCCCATTCTTTTTTTTTTTCTTCTTGCATTTGGTATATTTAAAAAGAGAAAGTAAATGTTCTCAATGTTTTAATAGCCTACCAACACTATGATTAATATTCACTCTAGTATAGTCTTCAGGTGTGGTCCCAAAGGAATATTTCCCAACAAAACATTAGTCGGGTACTTTTAAATTCCTGCATGTTTAAATTATTGTTTTGAAATGTATTTTAATTTTTTCTTTAATAGAGAATGAGATCTCTACAGAAGACTCTTTAAACAGGTAAGATTTTACGGATTTTTAAAAATTATATATTAACTGAGGGAATTCAGAGAAAAGAAAGTACAATTTCTAGGGTGTTCTACTGTGGAATAGATTCTCTTTTATGTAATGAACCTGAGTAATATAGTCACCATAATAGCTCTACAAAGCAGGTATGCTATTTAGCCAATTTTTTTATTAATGAGGCAACTGTGGTTCATGGAGGTGGATGCATTGACCCATGGTTACATAGTTATCAAGTTGCTGACTCATGATTTGACTGTCAACTAGCTTGGTTCCCTAATCTACTCTGTTTTCCCTCAGTGTACACTGATAATTTCCTGTGTACCACTGGCATGGAGATACATAAGAGAATCAGATGAACTCAGTGAAATCTGATTGTGTGTTAACTCTGATTTAGAGTTTTTCTGAGAGGCCAAGTTAGTCCAAGCATTTATCTTATGATCCTTGACAACTGTAGTGGTAAATAGGACCTTGTTCTTCTCACCAAACCTTTAAAGGTCCATTTCAGTTAGCTATGCCCATAGAACCAAAGGTTTGATCTAAACAAGGCCCAAACAGGCAAGCATTTTTAGGTAAAATTATATCTATTCTTCTTGAAATGAATTATTTATCTTTAAGTATAGAATATCTATGTGTAGATATGCTATGTTAATTTAATCAAGTGTGTATTTAGAGGATATTTCTAATTGATTTCTTTATTATTGACTTCCCAGTTTGGTTTCTTTTCAGGCTGGTACCTTTGCCTAATTGTGTGAATTTTTTTTTTCTTTTATCCTATTCCTTTTTTCCCTCTTCCATGACTTTTATTGATTTTACTTCTTCTCTGCTTTTTGTGTTGTTTCTTTCATTGTGTTATTTTTTTTTCTACTTCTGCAAGTTCTTGGTTTCTCCATTTATCTATATTCAGAATCAAAGGCATCTAGTATTTTAAGAGTTTAAGGAAGCCCAGCAATTAATTAATCAAAACAACCTTTAGTACATGAACCATGTTTAACATCCTGCACAAGTTGAGACTCTTCATTAAATCTTGTCCTACCTCAAACTCGTGACCTCAGCGTAGTTTCTTATCTGTTAGAGTTTAAATTGGCAATATACAAGTGGGACAAGAGGCATCCATTTTGTCACTTCATTTTAGCCTTTGAGGTAACCCACAAAGATGTACACTTCAGCATGTAATTGGTCAACTCTAGGTAGACAAACAGGGCATTAACCTGGGGAGTATACCAAATTAGCTTATGAAATAACTAGCTGTATTGAAAATGCTGAGGGAGAAGTGGTCTCTGTGTTCTATGCACAGCCCTCATGCTTGCTAGAAATGATGAGTCCACATATACAGTCAGGTTTCTTCTTTAGCAAGGTACTGATGTCTTTTCTCAAGATAACTGTTGGTGGACTATTGAAGAATGTGCTTTTGTCAGTGGTGCTAATTTGTGTTTGTTTTAAAATGGTGTTTATGACTAAAGTGAGGTTTAAAACAGTTTCACTCTTCCTTTTTATGTACCAGGTGAGATTTCATAGTTTAGTTCAGGCAGTGGGTTAGTGTCGTCTTCAGCCAGAAACCAAGCAAAGGTTCAACTAGTTGGGATGAGCAATGTGCCAGATGTTTTCTCTCAGAACTTTAAAGATCTTTATCCATTTCATTCCAAATAGAACCTCTATGCATGTGATTACAAGTAAAGTCTCATCTCTGATTTTTCTAATTCATTATGTGGGATCTTGAAGTGTTCCCTTTAGTAGAAAAATCTGTGTTTTCTGGAAGTTATCACCTATACTCTTCCCCTTGAATTCCTCAGGAATATAAAGGACTCCGTAAGTCCAAGGGAGACATTTTCTTTCACAAGTCAGCTGCAGAGGTAAAAAGAGGACATTCTAATCTTTCTGTTATTTCCTTTGATCTTATTGCTGCAGACTTGCCACTGAAACTGTTCCTGTAGTCATGATTGATCTTTGCTTCTGGGTTGGCCTTGCTGATCCAGATTTCTGAGTCTTCATGTTGATTCTCTTGGATTTGAGGGTCACAGATTTTTATTAGTTTACATACATATCCTGTTATGCTCAGCCACTATTCCAATTAACACGATCTTATATTGGTAGCTGGGGCTACTAGCTTTAGCAACTCAAAGTCTCCCCCAAACACACACACACACACACACACACACACACACCCACACACACACACATACACACACACACTGGAAAGACTATATGGTGCTTACTTCTTTGCCTAGGGTTTTCTGGACTACTTACCTTTGAGTTTCTTGTTTGTATTTTTCTGCTTGCACGTGTTAGTTGGACCCATTCTAAGCTGTCAGAGACGTTCAAATAAAGCTTTAGGAAAAGACTAACATTCCTTTCTCCTTTGTTACCAGTACTGTACCCCAGATTCACTTTAAATCCTATAGGGCATCTTTGTTCAGATAGTGGAAGTTCCCATGTTGCTATTCCCAGAGTAGTGGGTACCAACCTGCCTGAGATTCCATAACTGAGGTTGGCCCCTCAAGTGATCTCTTTGTCATAAGAAGGAAACTTTCCTAAGTGAATTTACCTTAGGTTTCAAAATATTTTAAATTATACCTCTCTTGAAAGGCAGAAACCTCCAATTAAAAAATAGGTTATTGTTCAAAACAATTGCAAAGGCCCCATCCATTACTTATCAGTATCCAAGTGTGACCAGTAGGATTCTATCTTCCAAGCCAATGGGGGTAGAGAGGGAGATTAAGCACAATTCTCATAAAGATCTGCTGGTTGACAGTGTGAGTAGGTAGAGAAGGGGTAGGGGTAGTACAGGCAGGTCCAGACTCTGATTAGGTTTCTTTTTGCCCTTGGTATGATTCGCTGAAAAATTAAGGGATCATTGGTTTATCTGACTTCATGAGGAAATACATTTTTACATAAATTTAGTTGCAAGTTATATAATAAATGAGATACCCTGAATTATAAAACTCAAGGAAAAAAAACAGGTAATAACCCAACATAATAAGATTTTCTGAAAATTTCAACATTTGAATGTTAGGAACTATGAAAAAAACCACATTGTGGCTTATTTGGGGATTTCAAAATAGTTTCGTAAATAAAATTCATGTATCTCTGAGGATTTTTTTTCTGTGTTATTTCATTTAATCCTTCTAATAACCTTCTAAAATGAAGCACTAAGTTTCTTACTTTGTAGCGGAGGACCTTGAGCTGAAGAAATTCACTTGTTTGAGAACAAATAGCTGTTCGTTATAGAACTAGGATGTCTGAGTTCAAGACACTGGCCATTATGTGAAGCTGTCTGTATTTAATTAACTGAAATGTACTGCACTCAAATCATGACTATTTACATTCATTTTAAAAATTTCATGGTTCCTAAAAAATTCTTAGAACTTATAAATTTGAAGTGAATGGTCTAATTACAGTTTTAATATTAGCTCTGATATTATCTGAAATATCCTAAGAATTTACTATACTTGGGAAATACTTTTACATTCATATTAAGGCAGTAATATCATTTATCCCCACTTATTGTACACAGCAAGCAACAACTAACTTCTGAATATGAAGAAGGAAGAACCCAAACATTGGAAAGTAGCCTTTTTGGTAAGACTTCTGATAGTGAATTACTCTTGGTGCTCCTACCATAGATGAAGTAGGAGTAAGGAAGTTTTAATAATGAAAGAGTAGTGACAAAATATCAAACGATGTATAAATTGTATGTGTAGGTTTCTTTAATTTCTTTCTTAATAGAATAGGAGTAAGTATGATTAAAAATGTTAATTATAAGTAACTTAAAATCTGGTGCAATATTATTTGAAAAGAAGTTCATTTATTTAGTCCTAACCCCTAAAATCCCATGTGATATCTTCATGTAAACAAGATAAAAGATGTTAAGTTAGGATATTGTATGTTTCTATTATATTCACATTATAACAAATTGGACTTCTTCTAAAAATGTATCTTTAGTTATTGCAGTATATGGATTACATTTATTAAATGAATAGTTGTAACACATAGTGTTTTGTTTTACTGAAAAGTAATTAAAATTGGGAAATCTACAATACTTTCCTAGTACCACAAACAATTGGCAAACAATAAGAGCTATATCACTGAGCCAGTGTGCAACAGTCCCAATGAGATTGTGTTTTAAGGATATCTACCCATAGTACAGATATCAGAAAGACAATGTCTGTTAAGAAACATAGGGTAATTTACTATAATACCAAGTGGGTCTCACTTTTACTAACCTCCTTCCTCAGAAGTGAAAACAGAATGAGTTATGTTGATTTTATTAGAACAAGATGTTCCCTTCTGTTTGTTGGATAATTGTAAAGACACTACTTTCTTTAGAACAAGATGCTCTGTTGCCATTAGTCAAAAGATAGTCATAATAAACTAGTGGCCCGGTGCACTAAATTCATGCACGGAGTGGGTGGTTCCCTCAGCCCAGCCTGCACCCTCTCCAATCGGACATCCCTTTTGCAATCTGGGACTGCTGGCTCCTAACCACTCACCTGCCTGCCTGCCTGATCACCCCCAACTGCCCTTCCCTTGCCAGCTTGGTTTCCCCTAACTGCCCTCCCCTGCCAGCCTGATCTTGCCCCCAACTGCCCTCCTCTAATGGCCAATTTGGTTCTAATTGGTCAGTTTCTATGCCAGTCAGTGTCTCTGGGCCTATCAACCGGGCCTGATCAGAAAGGCAGGGCTGATCAGCAGTCCGGTGGAGGCTGCAAGAGAAATGCAGGCAGGGCTGCTGGCCAGGCTCTGAGGGAAAGAGAGAGGCAAGTGCTGGTCAAAAGCTGCCTCAGACACTACAGATTAGCCCCTGCTTCGCTCTTCAGGTCTCTTTCCGGGCCTGATTCAAAGCCCCCTCAGCAGTCACTGCTGGGTCACTGGGCCTGCAGCCATAGCAGTCAGCACTGGGTCATCATGATGGTCAGCCTTTGGTCATGATTGGTTGTTACACCCTGCCTCTTTATTATAGAGATATTCAAATAGCCCAACTCAGGACTCAACAAATTATAATAAAAGTATAAAATATTTCATAATAACCAAAATGCCAGTGTGCTACCCAGATGTGGCACCTAGTTCATTGTGCAATCTGACTTTTATGAGGATACTTTAAACATATTGGACTTTTTTCAAAGGACTTGTATAAATTGGCTTTGAAAGTTATAGAAAACACAAAGACTAAATATCATTTGACCTAGTAGGTGCTCATAATATGTGAGAGTTGTCCCTGGTTTATTTCTGTGTCCTTTTAAACAGAATTTTCAAATTTAATGTCAAAATTCAGTTATTCATTTGTCCACTAAATGGTTTTTTATTTAACTCTCAGGTGTCTTTTTGTTACTGAATGCTATTCTGATGTTGCAGAATTTTACTTTTATTTTTTTAAATTTTTAAATTTTATTTTATTGTTTAAAGTGTTACAAATAGTAGTACATATGTCTCCTTTTTTTCCCCATTGACCTTCCCCCAGCCTCCTCTACCCCCAGGCAAATGACCTAACCCCACACCCCCAGTGTCTTATGTACATTGGTCATGCTTATATGCATGCATACAAGTCCTTCAGTTGATCTCTTTCCCCCACCCCTCCCACCACAATACTCCCCAGCCTTCCTGCTGTAATTTGACAGTCTGTTCCATGCTTCTCTGCCTCTGTATCTATCTTTTCGTTCATCAGGTTATAATGTTCTTTATTATTCATAAATGAGTGAGATCATGTGGTATTTTTCTTTCACTGCCTGGCTTAGTTCACTTAGCATAATGCCCTCCAGTTCCATCCATGCTGCTGCAAATGGTGAGAATTCCTTCTTTTTTATAGCAGCATAGTATTCCATTGTGTAGATGTACCATGGTTTTCTAATCAGCTCATCTGCTGATGGGCATGTAGGTTGTTTCCAAATATTAGCTATTGAAAATTTTGGTGCTATGAACATAGGGGATCACATATCCTTTCTGGTTGATGTTTCTGTTTTCTTGGGATATATTCCTAGAAGTGGTATTACTGGGTCAAATGGCATTTCCATTTTAAAATTTTTGATGAAATGCAATACTGTTTTCCACAATGGCTGCACCAGTCTGCATTTCCACCAGCAGTGAAGAAGGGTTCCTTTTTCTCTGAATCCTCTCCAGCACTTGGCATTTGTTGATTTGTTGATGATAGCCATTCTGGCAGGTGTGAGGTGGTACCTCATTGTTGTTTTGTTTGCATCTCTGGGATGAATAGTGACTTTGAGCACGTTTTCATGTGTCTCTTGGCTCTCTGAAGTGTCTACTTAGGTCATTTGCTCATTTTTGATTGGGTTGTTTGTCTTCTTTTTGTTAAGTTGTACGAGTTCCCTGTCAATGTTGGAGATTAAACCCTTATCTGAGATAACATTGGAAAGTATGTTCTCCCATGCAGTGGGCTTTCTTGTTGTTTTGTTGATGGTTTCTTGTGCTGTGAAGAAGGTTTTTATTTTGATGTAGTCCCATTTGTTTATTTTCTCCTAAGTCTCTCTTGCTCTAGGATCTGTGTCATTAAAGGTATTACTATGACATATGTCTGCAATTTTGCTGCCTAAGGAGTCTTGTAGGATTTTCATGGTTTCCCGTCTTACATTGAAATCCTTTAGCCATTTTGAGTTTGTTTTTGTGTATGGTATAAGTTAGTGATCTAGTTTCATTTTTTTGCATGTATCTGAACAAATTTCCTAGCACCGTTTATCAAAGAGGTTGTTTCAACTCCATTGTATGCTCTTGCCTCCTTTGTCAAATATTAATTGAGTATAATGGCTTAGGTCAATTTGTAGGTCCTCTATTCTGTTTCATTGGACTATATTTCTCTTCTTTTGCCAGTGTCAGTCAGTTATGAGATCAGTGGCTTGATAATATAGTTTGATGTCTGGTGTTGTTATCCCTCCAACTTTGTTCTTCTTTCTCAGGACAGCTGTGGCTATTCGGGGTCTTTTTTTTATTCCAGATGACTTTTTGGAGATTTTGTTCTAGATCTTTGAAATATGCCATTGGTATTTTAATAGGTATTGCATTGAATCTATAGATTGCTTTATGCAGTATGGATATTTTAATGATGTTGATTTTACCAATCCATGAACATGGTATGTTCTTCCATTTGCTTATATCTTCCTGTATCTCTTTTTTTAATATCCTGTAGTTTTCTGAGTACAGGTCTTTTACATAATTGGTTAAGTTTATTGCTAGGTACCTTAATTTTTTTGATGCAATGGTAAATGGGATATTTTATTCATTTCTCTTTCTGTGAGTTCTTTATTGGTGTATAAAAAGACCATAGATGTCTGGCTGTTAATTTTGTATCCTGCTACATTGCCAAATTCATTTATTAGGTCTAGTAGTTTTTTGATGGAGTCTTTGAGGTTTTCTATTTATAGTACCCTGTCTTCTGCAAATAAGGACAGTTTTATTTCTTCTTTTCCCATTTGGATGCCTTTTATTTCTTGGTCTTGTCTGATTGCTATGGCTAGTACTTCTAATACTATGTCGAACAGGAGTGGTATAAGTGGGTATACTTGTCTTGTTCCTGTTTGTAGGGGAAATGAGTTTAGTTTTTGCCATTGAGTATGATATTCTCTGTAGGTTTGTCATATATGGCTTTTATTATGTTGAGGTATGATCCTTCTATACCCACTTTGCTGAGAGATTTTATCAAGAAAGGGTGTTGGGTTTCGTCAAATGCTTTTTCTGCATCAATTGACATGATTATGTGATTTTTATCTCTCAGTTATTTTATGTGATGTATCACATTTATTGATTTGCTAATATTGTACCACCCTTGCATCCCTGGAATAAATCCAACTTGGTCATGAAATATGATCTCTAAAATGTATTGCTGAATCAAATTTGCTAGAATTTTGTTGAGGATCTTAGCATCTATGTTCATCAAGGATATTGGCCTGTAGTTTGATTTTTTTGTGGTGTGTTTATCTGGTTTGGGGATTAGGGTAATCCTGGCTTCATAGAAAGAGCTTGGAAGTGTGCCTTCCTCTTGAATTTTTTGAAGTAATCTGAGGGGGATAGGTTTTAGTTCTTCTTTGAATGCTTGATAGAACTCACTTGTAAAGCCATCCAGACGAGGGCTTCTGTTTGCTGGAAGCTAATTGATCACTGTTTCAATTTCTTCGGTAGTTATCGATCTATTCATGTTTTTTATTCTTCTTGGTTGGGTTTTGGGAGCTTGTATTTTTCTAGGAATGTGTCCATTTCATCTGGGTTGTCCATTTGGTTTGAATAGAGTTGTTCATAGTATTTTTTCATAATCGTTTGTATTTCTATGTGATTGGTTGCCATTTCACCTTTTCATTTCTGGTTTTGTATATTTGGATCCTCTCTCTTTGCTTCCTGGTGAGCCTGGCTAGAGGTTCATCCATCTTGTTTATCCTTTCAAAGAACCAGCTCTTGCTTTTGTTGATCTTTGTATTGTTTTTTTGGTCTCTATTTCATTTATCTTGGCTCTGATCTTTATTATTTTCTTCCCTCTGCTGATGCTGGGCTTTTCTTGTTGCTCTCACTCTAACTCTTGGAGTTGTAGGGTTAGGTGATTTATAACCATTGGTTCTTGTTTTTTTTGCGGTAGGCTTGTAGAGCTATGAATTTCACTCTTGAGACTGCTTTCATTGTGTCCAAGGATTTTGGATTGTTGTGTTTTCATTGTCGTTTGTTGCCGGGATGCTTTTTGTTTCTTTTTTGATCTCCCTGGTAATCCAGTCACTGTTTAATAGCATGCTATTTAGCCTCCAGTTGTTTAACTTTTTTTAAATTATACTTGATTTCTAGTTTTATGCTGTTGTGATCTGAGAAGATGCTTGATATGATTTCTATATTCTTGAATTTGAAGAGACTTTGCCTGTGACCCCATATGTGGTCTATCTTTGAAAATGACCCCTATGTACTTGAGAAGAATGTATATTCTGTTGCTTTGGGGTGAAATGTTCTGAAGATGTCTATTAATTCCATATTATCTAGTGAGTCATCTAGGATTGATGTTTCTTTGCTAATTTTTTTTTTTTTTTAAATATATTTTATTGATTTTTTACAGAGAGGAAGGGAGAGGGATAGAGAGTTAGAAACATCGATGAGAGAGAAACATCGATCGGCTGCCTTTTGCACACTCCCTACTGGGGATGTGCCCGCAACCAAGGTACATGCCCTTGACCGGAATCGAACCCGGGACCTTTCAGTCCGCAGGCTGACGCTCTATCCACTGAGCCAAACCGGTTAGGGCTCTTTGCTAATTTTTTGATTAGAGGATTTGTCTAATGGTGATAGTGGTGTATTAAAGTCCCATACTATGATAGTATCACTGCCAATCTCTCCCCTGATAGCCTCTAGAAGTGTTTTTATATATATGGTTGCTCCTGTATTGGGTGCATATATGTTCAACAGAGTTATTTGTTTTTGTTGGATTGTTCCCTTTAGTTTTATGAAGTGGCCTTCTTTATCTTGTTATGTCCTGCACTTTGAGATCTAATTTGTCAGATATAAGTATTGCTACCCCAGCTTTCTTTTCATTTCCATTCACCTGAGAAACCTTTTTCCATCCCTTTAACATTAGTCTGTGTGTGTCCTTTTGTCTGAGGTGGGTTTCCTGTAGATAGCAGATATATGGATCATGTTTTCTTATTCACTCAGCTACCCTATATCTTTTGATTGGGGAATTTAATCCATTTACATTCAAAGTTATTATTGATAGGTACTTCTTTGTTGGCATTTTTAATCTTTAGGCCACTGTGCCTTCTTTGCTTCCTATTTCTTCTTTTTACAGCAGACCCTTTAGCATTTCATGCATTGCTGGTTTGGTGGTAATACTCTCCCTTAGTCCTTTTTTGTCTGTGAAGTTCCTGATTTCACCCTCAATTTTGATTGATAGCCTTGCTGGGTACAGTATCCTTGGATTCAGACCCTTCCTTTGCATGACTTTGTGTATTTTACTCCATTGCCTTCGGGCCTGATGTGTTTCTGTTGAGAAATCAGTCGCTAGTCTGATGGGAGATACTTTGTAAATAACTTTCTGTCTCTCTCTAGACACTTTTAAGATTCTTACTTTGTTGTTGGTGTTTGCCAATTTAATTATAATGTGCCTTGGTGCTGTTCTTTTGGAGTTCATTTTGTTTGGGACTCTGTGAGCTTTTTGGATTTGTGTGAATTTTTTTCTTCTCTATATCAGGGAAGTTTTCTGTCATTATTTCTTCAAACAGGATTTCTATTCCTATCTCAGTTTCCTCTCCTTCTCCCACCCCTGTTTTTCAGATGTCGTTTTATTTCATGTTGTCCCAAAGTTCCCTTAGGCCAGCCGTGTGCAAACTATGGCCCACGGGCTAGATCCGGCTGTTCTATCCAGTTCTCTTGCTCTCCCCTCCGATCCTTTTCTTTGAATTTATATTAGTTCACACAAACACTCCATCCAACTTTTGTTCCGGCCCTCCGGTCCAGTTTAAGAACCCATTGTGGCCCTCGAGTCAAAAAGTTTGCCCACCCCTGCCTTAGGCTCTCCTCCTGATTTTTAAGTTTTTTTCCTAAATGCTACTCTGCATGGGTATTTTTTTCTATCTTGCCTTCTAGCTCACTGATGCTGTATTCTGCTTCTTCTAGTCTACTGTTGATGGTTTCTATTGAGTTCTTTACAGCAGCAATGTCATTTTTTTATTTCTTCATGGTTCTTCTTCATTTCCTCTTGGTTCTTACACATATTGTTGAAATTTTCTCCCATTCTTTTCAGCGACCTTATGACCATTTCTCTGAGTTATTTCTCTGACTTATTGCTTGCTTCCAATTCCTTTACTTCCATTTCTGGTGATGCCTCCTCTTCTTTCCTATGCAGGCTGTTTCTTTGTCTCCCCATGATCTCTTTTCTCCAGGTATCTGGTTATGTACCTCTCACTCTCCTGCATTGATTTAAAGGCACAAAATACAACACAATAAGGCAAAATGCACAATGCACTGAACAGAAATGTATTCTTGATACTAATAACCCCAAATAAAGGTGCCCTCCAGAGAAAAGAAAATTAGGGGATAAGCAACAAAAACAAAAAGCAGTGCAAAAATGATACTGAGAAAAAGAAAAAAAAAGTAAGAGATAAAGAAAGAGAATAAAAAAGAAGGGAGTAAAACTATTATAAGGGGAGAAAACTCCAATAGAGAACAACAACTTATCCCAAAAAATGCAAATAACAAACATCCAGAGATGAATGCATACTACAAACAACAACTAATAACAAGCAAAGAGGAAAAACAGGAGCAAAAAACAAACAGAAATCCACCAAAACAACAACTAAAAAAAGAGAAACAATCTCACAAACAATCATAAAAAAACAATATAATCAACAATCAAGCCAACAACCATAGGACAGAGAGAAAGTAAGGAAAAACAAAAGAAAATAAAACAAAAAACTAGAACAAAACAAAACAAATAACAACAAACAAACAAACAAACAAACAAATGGGTAGAGAGAAAAAAATATTGGATAATGAAGAAAGAGAAGAGAGATGTGTGTATGGAGTTAGAGCAGGGGACCAGAAATTACATATAGAAGTAGGGTGAGTTTTTAATATGTGGTAAAATGAAGGAATAGAGAAAATATAAAGCAGGAATAGGGTAAGAGAAACAGGACAACAAAAGGAGAAAAGTGAGAAAGAGAGTGTTGGCTTAAAGGTAAAGTTGACATAGAATAAAATTATGCTAAAGGAAACATGAAGATAGAATGTAGAACACCAAGCCCAAAATATAATATGGAGAAAATAAAATACTTTTTTTAAAAAAAGGTAAAATAGTAGTAGTGATAATAGTGATTAAAAATAAAAATATAATAATTAAAAAGGTAAAATCTAGTGGGGAAAAAAAGAAAAAAAAATAGTTTCTTAAGTAAAAGATGGAAAAATACAAATGTGCAGTAGTGAAGGTTATTCACTTTCTCTATTGTTCCATTTTGCATGCCTGTTTTCCTGTCAGGTAGTCAGTACAGTATTGAAGTTCCCTGTGTTCCCCTGCTCCTCGGTGTTGTAAGTCACAGTCCTGATTTTCCAGCAGGCCATGTTTCTTTGTTTCTTTGACTCCTTTATTTGTGTTTACACAAGAGTCAATTTGTGATTCAACCCCTGGGTGGCATTGTTTCTGGATTGACCTTCGGAGCTGTAAGTCCTCTCTAGCCAGTATTTAGATTTTGTTTTCCCTGTGGCACTAGTTTGGGAGAATGGACTGTCCCAGAGCTGGTTCTCTGATCCTTACTCCCCACTCTGATCCCCAGGTTCCACAAAAACAACTTTCCCCTGCAATCTCTGAGAGTGTCCCCAATTGGGTGATCTCATGGACTGGGCTTTGGAACCAAAAGTAAGGTTTACAGAAAAAAAAAGAGCCAGAGTAAGTGCACAAACACTTGACTTTTACCCGCCGGCACTGCGTGAAACTCTGTGACCAACTTTTTTCCCCCTGGCACTAAACACACGGCACACTGTTAAAATTTCAGGCTGTCCTTTTGCACCTAGTTTGACTGGGTTGATTTTTAGAGTTCCCTTTGGCTAGAATCCCTGTGGATCACCTCCCACATTTGCGGATCGCGCTGGGCCAAATGGTCGAGAATTTGGTGGGGCGCCGACTTCCCCAGAACCTCTAGATCCCCTAGTGCACATTACTCTCTCCAGCCTGGATCTCATACCTCACATTTTTCTTGGTGAAATCTGACCTTTCTGTGAGAAGTTGCAGAGCTCATCCCAAGTCCATGCATTCACGCTGCTTGAAATCTGGTGTTCCTGGGTTCACAGCTGTTTTCTGGGTGCTGTGTCTGTAGAGTCCCGGGATATATAGAATGCCTACTTTAATCACTGAGCAAAATCCTGGACTGTGGTAGAGGAAAGGCGACTCGCACCTACAGAACCATAAGGGGGAGATTTGGGTGGCATGGTTCTGAGGAGAGATCTGGAGGGTTGGCTACTGATATCCCTGAGTCCACATCCCTCACCGCCCTCAAAAACTGGCTCCACCCTTGCAGAATTTTAAAAACACAGTTTCTAGAGGCCTGGTGCATGAAAAATCATGCACTGTAGAAGGGCCCTCAGCCCAGTCTGCCCCCTCTCACAGTCTGGGAGCCCACAGGGGTGGGAAGCAACCAGGCAATCAGGGGAAGTCGACTCCCCATCACACTTCTGTTGGTGCCACTACTGGCAGAGGAAGCCTAGGCAGCTGAGAAAGCTGAGAGCAGCTGGGGGGGGGGGGCGGAGGGGACTGGGGGACTCCGGAGACCCTGGGCCCCTGCCACCCTGATGGGGCTGAGGGAATTGGGTACCACCATCTTGTCGCTGTGGGTGCTGCCATCTTTGAGGTCGTGGCAGTCAATTAGCATGTTCCTTCCTTACTTGCTGTGGGCGCCACCATCTTTGAGGGCGGTGCAGTCATTTAGCAATTTCCCTCCTTATTGGGTGTGGGCACCACCATCTTTGAGACGGCATGGGGGTCAGTTAGCATATTCCCTCTTTATTAGATAGGTAGGATTTGACACATTCCCTATGCTGTACACTATTTCCCTGTGGCTTATATATTTTTAATGCCGGTATCTTATTCCAGCATCTAGAATGGGTTCAGGAATCTGGAGAAGGCGCTGTGTGTAATTAATAAAGAGTCCAGAGATGCAACATAATTTTGGAAGGCATTTTGGGGAGCCAGAGAAGACTTAGCTTGTCTCCTCTCTCTCTGGACCCCTTGCTTTTTATTAACACAAATTGTCCTAAGGCAAGGTAGATATACATATCAAAGGCCAAGGTTTAGTGTACAGAATCCATTGTTAGATTAGGGGAACTGCCTATGACTGTTCAGGTGTTTGTCCACTAGGGGGCAATAATATGTAGTCTGAAATGCCCTCAGCTGTCTGGCAGCAAGCAATCATTTACGCATCCTTTTCAGGTTTGGGGAAATGCCCTTAGCCATTTCAAACAGGCAATAACATATGTGATTCAGCCTTTGCTCAGTTGCCCAGTTCCATCAACCTTTTGATGAAACTCTTGCATTTATGACATGCTGGGATTAGCTTCCAGCATATTTTATCACTGGAAGTTTGCGCTTGTCATTCATATTCTTCTATTTATTCCAGCTCCTCAACTTAATACCCTCTGGCAATCATCAGTTTGTTCTCAGTAGCTGTTTCTGTTTTGTTTGTTTTATTGTTTTAGATTGCACATGTAAGTGAGATTGTGATATTTGTTTTTATCTGTCTTATTTCATTTAGCATAACACCTTCTCGGTCCATCATTGTTGTCTTAAACAGCAATAATTGATTACTCTTTATGCCTGAGTATTTCATTTTAGATATATACACATGCTACATCTTCTTTATTCGTTAATCTATCGAAGGACACCTATGTTGCTTCCATATCATGGCTACTATAAATAACACTGCAGTGATCATAGGGGTGCAGATATCTTTTCAAATTTATTTTTATATTTGTGTTAGATAAATACCCAGAAGTGGAATGGCACTTTTATTTCTAATTTTTTTGAGGGATCTCCATCCTGCTTTCCACAGTGACTGCACAAATTTACAAAAACATGAACATTCCATGAGGCCTTCTCTTCATATCCTCTACAAAACTTGTGAAATATATATATTGAATCTTTATTTTTTAGAGTATTACAGATGTACCCTTTTTTTCCCCCATTGCTCCCATCTACCCAATTCCTACCCTGCCCCGGGTCTTCACCTCCCTATTGTATGTGTGCACAAATAATGCATATCTATATATTTGTATAAAACCCTAATATGCAAATAGAGTGGACGGTGGAACAACTGAACACCTGCACAACCAGTCGCTATGACGTGCGCTGACCATTAGGGGGCGTGCGTGGAACATGGCAGGCTTCAGAAGCAGGCGTCAGAAGGGGGAACATGGCGGGCATCACCACGGAGAGATGGTGGACCAGGTGAGTGAGGGATCCAGACCAACGATGGGCGCCGGTCACTGTCATCTGTGCGAGCCTCTGGTGGTTACTGAAAATTCTTTGCGCCTGAGCACCATGGTACCGCCAGTCACTCGCACCTACTGTAATACTGCTTTGGTTGTGATGATCTCCTTTACCTGATTCTTGTCTGTGAAGCCCTCTATCTGACCCTCAAATCTAAATGAGATCTTTCCTAAGTAGAGTATTCTTGGCTGTAGGTACTTGCTCTTTATCACTTTGAATGTTTCTTGACACTCCCTTCTGGCCTGCATAAGTTTTTATGAGAAATCAATTGAAGTAAATTTAAAACGAGAGAGAATTTGGGAGCAAGACATATGCTGTATATTGCTGCTCTCTTGAAGGTAACCAAATGCTTTTCTCTTGATGCTTTTAAGATTATCTCTGTCTTGGCCTTTTAATTATGATGTGTCTTGATGTGGGCCACTTTGGGTGCCACTTGTTTGGTAATCTCTGTGCTTCCTGCAGTTGTAAGTCTCTTCCTTTCATCAGGTAGGGGAAGTATTCTGTTATTATTTCTTGAAATAATGAGGTTGTCCCAGAGGCTCCTTACACTGTCTTCATATTTTTTGATTATTTTTCTTTTTATTCTTCTGACTGAGTGCTTTTTGCTTCCTCATATTGGAAAGCCTTGATTTGATTCTGAGAATCTTCTATTCTAATGTTGGATCCCTATAAACTTTTCTTTGTTTTAGCTAGTGTATGCTTAATTTCTGACTGGTCCTTCTTCATGTCTTTGAAATTCTCATTAAGATCCTTGAAAGTCTCATTAAGTCACTTGAAGCGCTCATTAAGTCATTGAAGCTCTCATGAAGAACCTTATAACCATTGTTTTGAACTCTGTATCCAGCAGTTTGCTTGCTTCCATTTCATTCATTTATGTTCACGTTTCTTTGTCTCTTCATTTTGGCTGCTTCTCTGTGTTTTTTTTCCTACGTATTAGGTAGAGTGGCCTTGTGTAGTAGGTGTCCTGCAGGACCCAGTGGCTCAGCCTCTCCAGTCACCTGAGCTGGCACTCTAGGTGCATCCCTTTATGGGCATGTGCACAGTCTTGTTGAAGGGAAAGATAGAAACCCTTCCCAGATTCAGGTTTTCAGACACCAACTGAAGGGCAGCCATTTAAGCAGGACTTTCTAAGGCTAGCAGCCTTATGCACGCTGTATGAAATGTTTCTGCACAGCAGGTATCGCCCTGACTGAATTTTTGATGTTGACTTGAAAATTTATTTGTAAAGCAAGTAATATGAAAATATAATTTGGTACTGGTTTCAGTTGCATCATCCATAATTGCTTGCAATGCGGGTTATTTCTGTAACGCTTGATGCGCATTTCACAGGTTTCCTATATAATAAAACCCTACTATGCAAATTGGCCGAATGGCAGAACAACCGGTCACTATGACATGTACTGACCACCAGAGGGACAGCCGCTCAATGCAGGAGCTACACCCTGGTGGTCATTGCGCTCCCACAGGGGCAACAGGGCTCAGCCAGAAGCTGGGCTCACAGCTGGCAAGCGCAACGGAGATAACAAAGGGAGTCTCTACAGCCTTCACGGTAGCACTAAGGACTCCTTGGGGTCCTGGACTGTGAGAGGGTTCAGTCCGGGTTGAGGGACACCCTCACCCCAATGCACAAATGTCGTGCACCGGGTCTCTAGTTTATACATTAATTACTAGGACAATATTAGGCAATTATAAGCTTTCCTTTTTATCAAATTAATGTTTCAAGATAATTTTTAGATAAAATCAGCATAATGATTTCTGACTTAAAATTTGAATACAAAGTGTCTTTTTATTAAATGAATAATTCAGTTTTGCTTTATAGTGCACTAAATCCCCATACGTAATTGTAAAGTAAGATATTCAATCAATTTTATCATTTTCTTGCTCAAGTATACAATTCAAATCATTGGCTTTATTTATATCTTTCCACATGCTCCACTCAGTTGTGAGAATACTACTCCTATTCTGCCTGGTCAGCATGGCTCAGTGGTTGAGTGTTGACGCATGAACCAAAAGTTAGCGCGCGGTTGGATTCTAGGTCAGGGCCTGTGCAAGGGTTGTGTGCTCAATCTCCAGTGTGGGTGTGTAGGAGGCAGCCATTGATGATTTTCTCTCATAATTGATGTTTCTATCTCTCTCTTCCTCTCCTTTCCTTTATGAAGTCAATTAAAATATATTTTTTTTAAAAAACCCATTTTCTGATACTTGGATCTTTATCTTAATGTCCAAGCTGACTGTGTCTTTAAATAGCAATAATATGTTGATATATGTTCAAAGAAAAAATTGATAAGCATTTTTTCTAGAGCACTTTTAGGTTCAGAGGTCAATTGAGTGGAGAGTACAGAGAGTTCTCATAAATGCCGTAACCCAAACACACACGGCCTTGCTCATTTGGACATCCTGTACCAGAGAGGTACACTTATTACAATGGATGGACCTGCATTGACTCATCATTATCAACCAAAGTCCATAATTATCCTTAAGGTTCAATCTTGGTGGTGTACATTCTATGGGTTTTGACAAATGTCTGGTGACAAGTACCCACCATTACAGTATCATATACAGTCTTCTCACTGTCCTAAAAATCTGCTATGCTCTGCTTATCCCATGCTCCATTCTCTCGAACCTCTGAAAAGCACGGAATTTTTTTACTGTCTCCATAGTTTTGCATTTTCTTGAATGTTGTGTAGTTGGAAAAGAGACATTGGGTATCTTTTAATTTAAAAGTTTAAAAAATTAAAATTCCAAGGTAATTGAATGTAGTTATCCAAGACTTTCTTTGTCCTTAGTTGGTTGTTGTTGTTGTTCTTCAGCATAGGCTCTGATGATATATTACACACAAGCTGAGAAAGCATGCTTCCTCTAGGCATTTGCCACCTAATGGGGAGGGTTGAGAAAAATGACCTCATGCACTACTGCAGAGCACTCACTGTCTCTTTGACCTGCTCTATGAGGTGGGAACAGATACTTTCTAGCAATGGAAAGAGACAGTCTCAAGTAGTTCTAAATTATACAACTGGAATCCCAAAGTCTTTCCTATTTAAGTTCATTTGGACATGGTGCCAGGAAGACACTGTTTCCTGTTTTGCTGTGCTTAAAGTGTAGTGCCTGTCAATCAAGCTCTCTTGTGATGGAGTGTTTCATCCTAACATGCTAGTCTTCACTGAAGAGCTGGAGAAGTTGTCAGTGTTACTGCACAAGTGGTGTTCTCTTTATTAACTGCTCCTAATGGAAGAAGTTCAGAAAACTCATGCTATTTTATGTTTGACATTGTTATTCTATGACTAGAGGCCTGATGCCCAAAATTCGTGCAAGGGGTTTGACCCTCGCAGCCCCGGGTTCCTCCAGAAGGTCCTCCGGAAGGATGTTCGGTCTAATTGGCATATTATGCTTTTATTATTATAGATTATTATAGATTCTGCTTCTACTAACAATTCCATTTTCTGTCAGTCTGATGGGGTTTGGTTAGAATTATGTTCATTGTAAATAACAGTTCAGAGATAAGTATCAAATTGTGATAAATCCCATTCTTTTTTTTTTTTGCATTTGGTATATTTAAAAAGAGAAAGTAAATGTTCTTAATATATTAATGTCCTACCAATAACATGATTAATATTCACTCTAGTATAGTCTTTAGGTGTGTTCCCAAATGATACTTTCTATCAAAGCACTAGTCCAATACTTTTAAAGTCCTATATTTTATTATTGTTTTAAATGTATTTCACTTTCTTTTCTTTAATAGTGGAAGATATCTCTGAAGAAGACTCTTTAATCAGGTTGGATTTTATGGATTTTTAAAAATCTGTGCGTTAACTATGGAAATGTAGAGAAAGGAAACTACCATTTCTAGAGTGTTCTATTGTGGGCTAGACCCTATAATATGTAATTAATCTGAGTTATATAGTCACCACAATAACTCTGCAAAGTAGGTATGCTATCGTAGCTCACTTTTTATTAATGAGTCAACTGTGGTTCAGGGAGGTGGATGAATTGACCCATTATTCCATAGGTAGCAAGGGGCTGACTCATGGTTTGACTGTCAAACAGCTTGAATCTCAAATTTTTCTGTTGTTTCTCAACATACACTGATAAGTTCCCCTGTAGCTCTGCCATGGAGATACAGATGCAAAGCAGCGCAACCCAGAAAGTAAAATCTGATTGTGTGTTAACTCTGAGTTAGAGTTTTTCTAAGAGGCCCAGTTAGTCCAAGCATTTATCTTACTCTTCTTGACAACTGTAGTGGTAAGTAGGACCTTGTTTTTCCCACCAAAGCTTTTAGGGCCCATCTCGGTTAGCTATGGCCATAGAACCAAAGGTTTTACCTACGTTAGGCCTAATCAGGCAAATAACTTTAGGTAAAATGATATTCATTCTTCTAGAGACCAAGTATTTATCTGTAAGTTAATATTATCTATGTATAGACAATGTTTTGCTAATTAAATTCATCATGTATTTAGAGAATATTTCTAATTGATTTCTCTGTTTACTGACTTCACAATCTGGTTTTCCCATCAGGATGGTACCTTTGCCTAGTTGTATGAATTTTTTTCTTGTTCTCCTAGAGTCTTTTTTTCCTCTTTCATGACTTTTCTTGATGTTTTACTGTCTTCTCTGCTTTTTTTTTTTTTTTGTTATTTTTTATTGTATTATTTTTTCACTTCTTCCAGCGATTGTGTTCTCCATTTTTATGTACCAAAGACAGAATCAAAAGCATGTAGAATTTCAGGAGTTTATGGAAGCCCAGCAATTAATTAATCAAAGCGCCCTCTAGTCCTTCAACCTGTGTTTAACATCCTGCCTACGTGGTGGATCTTCATTTAAATCTCCCCCCACTTCAGATTAGTGACCTCAGCATAGTTTCTCATCTCTTAGAGGACTTTAAATAAGAAGTATACAAGGGGACAAGAGGCGTCCTTCTTGTCCCTTCATTTTATCCTCGGAGGTAACTTACAAAGATGAACACTTCAGCATGTAAATGATCACTTCCAGACAGACTACTGGGTATTAACTTGGGGAGTACATCAAGTTAGCTATTGAAATAACATATTTGAAGATGCTAAGTGGGAAGTGATCTCTGTTCTTGAGGGAAGCCCTGGTGCTTGCTGGAAATTATGAGTCAGCAAATGCAGTCAGGATTCTTTGGCAAGGGATTGAAATCTTTTCTCAAGATAACAGTGGGTGGACTGCCAAAGAATAAGCTTTTGTTAGTGATTTTAATTTCTAAGTGTTTGCTTTAAAATGCAGGTTATCTTTAAACTGAGGTTAAAATAGTTTTGCTGTTTCTTTTTATGTACCAGGTGAGTTTTCACAGTTCGGTTCAGGCAGTTGGGGAATGGCAGTGAGTCAGTGTGTGTCTTCAGCCAGAAACCAAGAAAAGCTCAACCAGTTAGAAGGAGCAATGGGCCAGATTCTTTACCTCAGAGCTTTAAGATCTTTATCCATTTCATTCCAAGTAGAACCTCCATGCATGGGGTTACATGTAAAGTCTCATCTCAGATTTTCTCTAACTCGCAATTTGGGGTCTTGAAGTGTTCACTTTATCAGAAAAAAATCTATTTTCTGGGACTATCTCCTACTCCCCACATTGAATTCTTCAGGAAAATAAAGGATTCCCTAATTCCAAGGGAGACAGTCTTCTTTCACAAGTGAGATGGAGAGCTCTAAAAGGACATTCTCACCTTTCTGTTGTTTCCATTGATTCTATTGTTGCAGAGTTGCCATTGAAACCAATCCAATATTCATGATTGATCTTTGCTCCAGGGTTGGCTTTGCAGATCCAGATTCCTGAGTCTTCATGTTGATTGACTCTTGGACTTGAAAGTCACTTTTTTTCTTTTCTTTTTTTTACTTGACATGCATTTGCTTGTATGTATAGCCACTATTCCAATTACCAGCACCCTCTTGTGGTAGCTGGGCCTCCTAGAATTACTCACTCACTGCCTCCCCCGCCCACCCTCAGCACACACTGGAAAGACTATGTGGACCTTCCTTCTTAGCTCAGACCTTGTTAACTAGTTACCCTTTAAGCCTGTTGTTTATATTTTTGACTAGCAGTTATTAGTGGAGCCCATTCTAAGCTGTCAGAGGGGTTCAAATAATGCTGCAGGAAAAGACCAGACTTGTTACCTGATCTGTCCCCTGAGGTCACTTTATATCCTGTAGAGCATCTTCGTTTACACAATGTAAGGTCCCATATTGCAATTAACTGAGTAGTATAGGTGCTAACTTACATGACATTCCATAACTGAGGTTGGCCCCACCAGTGTTCTCTTTGCCATCATAATGAAACATTCCCATGTGATTTGAATTTGACTCAGGTTTCAAAATATTTTAAATTATACCTCACATGGAAGCCAGTCAACAGAAAGCTCTGAATCAAAAGTAGGTTATTCTGAAGATCTTGTATGCATAAGTGCATAAGCCATGGACTCAGACAGTGGGGTGGAGAGAGCCTGGGGTGGGGGCGGGGGTGCGTGGGAAGTGGCCTAGAGGGGGTTAATAGAGAAAAAAAGTTAGTTGCAAGTTATATATATAATAGCTGAGATACCCTGATTTACAAAACACAAAGAAAGAACAGGTAATAATCAAAGGTAATAACATTTTCTGAAAACTGCAACATTTTATATTAGAAATGTTGAAAACCCCACAATTGGTATTATTTCAGATTTCAAAAGAATTGCAACTAAACTTCATGAACTTGATTTTTGCTTTGGTTTACTGTTTCTCTGAGCATTCTTTTTTGCTGTTTAGCTCATTTAGTCCTCCTAATGACCTTCTAAAATAAGGCAGTAAGACTGTTATTTTCAGAGGAGGACCTTGATACAAAGAAAAGTGACTTGAGAACAAATAGCTGTTGATTATAGAACTAGAATGTCTGAGTTCAAGACACTGACCTTATGATAAACAAACTCTAATTAATTCATTAAACTATACTGCCCTCAAATCATGACTGTTTCAGTTTACTTTTTAAAAAAACTTACATGCTTCCTAAAAAACTTTTTAGACCTTACATATTTAAAATGTATCATATAATTAGCTTTGATATTAGCTCTGATATTACCTAAAACATTCTAAGAATTTACCACATTTGGAAAATATATTTATACTAGTGATCTGGTGCACAGATTTGTGCACATTGGAAGGAAATTAATTAGAAGGTGGGTGGTGGGGTGAGACTGGGCGAAATGGGCCAGACACATCCTGGAGCCAACCTCCCTTGGACCCTTCCCAGGGGGCCTCACAGCGGGAGGGAAGGGGGGGGAGAGGGGGCGGAGTCCTTACAGCAGATGGGTTCACTCAGCCTGGGCTGTGGGGACTGGGTCAAAACCAGCTCTCCAATATACCCGGAGTGGTCCTGGATTAGGAGAGTGCAGTTCTCGGGTGACACACCCAGCAATCAGGCTCCTTCCTCTCTTGTTCCGGGTGCACCACCCTAGAACCACAGCTGCCAAGTCACCACAGCTCAGCAGCTCCTGCATTGATCGTCTGTCCCCTGGTGGTCAGTGTGCATCATAGCTACCGGTCAGATGGTTGAAAGGTTGGATGGTGGCTTAGTCTTTTGTATATAGATTTGTATTAAGGCACTAATATTACTTATCGCAACATTTTTTGTGCACAGCAAGAAACAACTAACTTCTGAATATCAAGAAAGAAGGAGACCGCACACATCTGAAAGTACCTACCATGGTAAGCCTTCTGAGAGTGAATTGCTATTGGTGCTCCTGACATACATGCAGTAAGAGTAAGGACGTTTTGATAATGAAAGAGCAGTGAAAAACTACCAAACAATATGTAAGTTGCATGCATAGTTTTTCTTAATCTCTTTCTTGATAGAATTGTATTCAGTATGATATAAAATGTTAATTGTGGGTCATTTAAAATATGGGGCTATTTTGTTTGAAAAGAAGTTAATTTATTTATTCTGATGCCTAAAAGCCCATATGATATCTTTATTTAAAAGAGAAAGAAGATGTTAGGTTAGAATGTTGTATGTTTCTACTATATTCCCATGATAACAAATTGGACTTGTTCTAAAAAGGGATCTTTTGCTTAGTCTCATATTAAATGGATTATATTTAGTAAATGAATACTTATTATACATAGTGATTTGTATTACCAAAAAAGTAACTAAAACTAAGAACTCATCAATACTTCTTAGTAGCACAAACAAATGGCAAAAGATAAGAGTTACTCACTTAGCCAGTGTGCAAGGATTCCAATGAAATAGCTTTTCAAAGATATATACTCATAGTACAGAAGTCAGAAAGGCAACACCTGCTGAGAATCATAGGGTATTTTACATATTACACCAACTAGGTATCACTGTTATTAACCTCATTCCTCAGAAGTCAAAACAGAATGAGATATGTTGATTTATTAGAACAACATATTATCTTTGTTAAATAAATGTCAGGACACACTAATTACTTTAGAACAAGATGCTCTGTTGCCACTGCTCAAAAGATAATTATCAGTATTCAGATAGTCCCACTCGGGACTCAGCAAATTATAATAAAAGTACAAAAGGATTTCACAGTAACAAAAATGTCAGTGTGCTACCCAGATGTGGCACATAGTTCACTGTGTAATCTGAACTGTATGAGGACACCTTAGACTTAGTAGACCTTTATAAAAGGACTTCTGTTGGTTTGTTTTGCAAGTTATAGGAAGTGCAAAGATGAAGTAGTGTTTTGACCTTGAAGGTGCTCATAATATGGGAGAAATGTTCCTAGTTTATTTGTGTAGTTTTTAAACAGAATTTTCAAATCAAATATCAAAATTCAGTTAATTCATTTTTCTGCTTAATGGTCACGCTATTTACATCTCAGGTGTCTTTTAGGTACTAAGTATTATTTTGATGATGCAGAATTGAAATATTTTTAAAACATAGTCCTTACCCTCTAAGAATTTATTGTTTTTCTTTGTCATTCCTATTATTTACTATGGTTTATCCAATGTCTAACAGATGCCAGAGTGCACTAGGAGCTTATAATAATCATTGTTTATGCTTTTGGTTTGTGTGTAGTGTGAGCCAGCCACTTTAAGTCCATGATGAGAATTAAGTTTTAAAAATGTGGGTTAGGTGAGGCCTTGGCCAGATGTCTCAGATGCTTAAAGCATTGTCCCTGATATGCGAAGTTGTGGCCTTGATGCCTGGTCAGGGCACATTCCAGAATCACCCAATGAATGCATAAGTAAGTGGAACTACAAACTGGTATTTCTCTATCTCTGTCTCTGTTTCTCTAATCAATTTTTAAAAAATGTTTCAAAAATAAATTGAAATAAAAATGTGGGTGAGATTTAAAGTAAGCATGCAGGCCTCAAAAAAGTTTTCCAGGTAAAGTGGCAGAAGGATGATATTTGGCGGGTAGAACAGCTATTGACATTACAGTTTTGGCTGCAGGAACCGCAGTGCATGGGCTGAGATGCACAAGTGAATTTGCAGGGTTTATGAGCAGTACCACTTCAATGTGCACAATGTGTGTGATGGGAATGTTGGTAATGAGGTGAGTGCCTAGCTAAGGCAGGCTTATGAAAGTCTTTAGTGCTACAGAAAGGACTAGGTCTTATCCTCTAGGCCTTGGGAAATTTATCAGGTAGGATGCTTTTAGCTTCAGATAATAAGTGGTCTAATTAACAGAGGCTGAAACAATAGGAATCATGATTGTTATGGCGGTTCAGTAATGTCATTAGGATCCTAGCTGTCCCTTTTTTAGCTGAGAGTTTATCAGTGTTTATGTCTGCTTGCTTGGTCAGTACTTAGCAATAGCTCCAAAGCATCCTATTCTCACATGTCTATATGTGAAGCCAGAAGGCCTGCTTTTCCTTAGGCATTCTTTTTCCTTTCTTAATCTTTTTGTGACAGTAGAGTTGGCACACATTATATTGGTTTCAGGTGTGCATCCATAGTGGTTTGACATTTATATACCTCACGATGTGTTCACAATGATATGTCTAGTACCCATCTGTCATTGTGCAAAGTTATTACAATCCAATAGGCTCAGTGCACAAATCCGTCCCTCAGCCTGGCTGGCGGGTCCTGTCTTACCCAGTCCTGATTGGGTCAATCGGGGCCAGTGTTTTGGCTGGCTGGGGGAGGTTGGATGTGGCAGCTCACTGACCACCAGGGGGCAGCTCCTGCATTGAGCGTCTGCCCTCTGGTGGTCAAGGTGCATAATAGCTACCAGTTTGTTGTCTGGTGGTCCAGTCATAATGGTCACTTAGGCTTTTATATATATAGATTTGACACAGTCCCTGTGCTGTACACTACATCCCCGTGGCTTATACATTTTATAACTGGAAATTTGCACTTGTTATACATATTCTTTATTTCACCCCTCTCCTCAACTTAGTATCCTCTGGCAAGTAAGGGATCAGTTTGATTTCTGAAGCTATGGGTTCTGTTTCTATTTTATTCTTTTAGATTGCGCATATAAGTGAGATCCTATAGTCTTTGACTTTCTTTGTCTTATTTCACTTAGCATAATACCCTCTCAGTCCATCCATGTTGCCATAAGTAGCAGGAATTCATTATTTTATATGTCTGACTAATATTTCATTCTGTATATATGTTCAAAGATGTGTATTTGTATACATATATACTACCCTCATATTCATTATTCATATGTCTATAAAAGGACATCAGCATTGCTTTTATGTCTTGGTTATTGTAAATAATGCTGTAGTGAACATAGGGGTGCAGGTATCTTTTCAAATTCATGTTCATGTTTCTGTTGGATAAATACCCAGAAGTGGAATAGCAGTTCTATTTCCAATTTTTGAGGAATGTCCATGCTGCTTTCCACAGTGACTGAACCAATTTATAATCACCTGTCCAGTGCACAAGGCTTTTGTTTTTCTCCATATCCTCACCAATGCTTGTTATTTATTTATATTTTGAGGATAGCCATTCTAAGAGAATCAGCTGGAACTTCTTATGGTTTTCATTTGCATTTCCCTGATTAGTGATGTTGAGCTATGTGTTTCCTTTAATTTTGTTTTGAAATAAGTTTTTATTGTCTTTAGAGGGAGACAAGGGAAGGGAGAGCGCCATAGAAACATCAGTGAGACAGACAACCATCACATCCATCGGCTGCCTCCTGCACATCCCCTAATGGGAGATCCAGCCTAACTGTGCCCTCACCTAGAACATAACCAGGGACTTCATGGTGCATGGGAAAATGCTCAATCCTCTGAACCACACAGGCTGGGCCTATGTGTTTCTTTTAAAATAGGGGAAAAAACAACAACAACAACAACAACAAAACCATGTGGCCTGCAGCTCACTTTCTCTAATATTTTACAGGCTTGGGTTACATCCCATGCTCATCCTTAAACCAGACAGTGGTAAACTTGTTACTGTGATGAGCTTAGTACAATCATTTCTCTTTTTGGAGCTGGAGAGAAACCACCTTCTGTATGTATGAGGACAGTGAATGGCCAAATACAGTTGTGGTTCTCCAGCAAAAATGAACACCAAGGTAGGGAGCCAGCAATATTTGCTGCAGGGATGCATTGCAGTTCTCAGCAGAAGAGTAAGAAGATTATATTTGATTAGGGCCCTGTGGTTGTGGGATGAAGCAGGGATCAGCAAGCTTTTTCTATAAAGGGCCTGATTTTAGGCCATGTGGTCTGCCATATCTACTCAAGTCTGCCATTGTAGGGTGAGAGCAGTCCTAGAGAATCTTCAAGTGATTAGGCGAGGCTGTGTTCCACTGAGACTTTATTTACAAAACTAGATGGCAGCTTGTATTTGGCCTGTGAGCCCTCTGTTGCGGACCCCTCATGTAGAGCACAGATGGAAGGAAACCACATAAAGAGACTGGGAGACAAATGAAGATTTTCCCTCTTTGGACTAGCATCAGTCCATTATGAAGTTTTTACCCATTTATGTGGAAATGAGTCAGGAAGCTCAATTTATTCCATTTAAAATGTTAATGTTTTTCTAATTCTATGCCTTCTTCATTTGTTTTGCTTAAAAAATCTTATTAATTTACGAAGGAACAATAATAGTTAGTGGTACCATTTCCCTGTGAGAGCCACCTGTAAAGAGCTCATGTTTGACTAGGGCAGTTGGCAGTAGCAAAAGAAAGCAGAGACAGGAGGAGGCCTAGTTCATATGATTTCCTGATGACTGCATGTAAGAAGTGGTGAGGAGAAAGAAATCTCACTGCGCTGGCATTTAGATGGGACATGAAGAGTAGGACTTTATTAGATGAGCAGGAAAGAGCCACCGCTCAAGAGGTAAGAGCAGAATTTTTCCATACATGTTGAGTTTGGTAGAATATCCTGGATATCTCTACATTTTGGATGCAATTTCTTTGGTTTTTTGACTTGTCCTGTGAAGAACTGCTTTTGATAGGTGAGCCATGATTTTAGTTTAATAAGAAATTTTAAAAACATTAGAAACAAATAAAAAGAACTTTGAAATAACTAGAACACTATTTTGGTATATATGATATTTTTTGTTTTTCTACAGTTATCCCAATGTTGATTGATTTATGACTATCGTAGAAAGGAATTAAACCCTGTTTAGTTGTATAAAATTGTCAGTGTGATGTCTTCCTTTCCTTTATAGGAACTTTGATACTATAGAACATGTAGTCAATCATTAGGATTCTATATTTCTTATTCTGAGTAAATATTAATGTTGCTTGTTTCACATTATTTTCTGACATCATTGTTTTCTTTATCCCATTCATGTCTTTATTCCAATAGTTATAGATCTGCGACACACTCAAAAACAAGCATGGACTGAAACAAAATCAAAGAGAGGTATTCTGTGAAATCAACTTCTGACTATCATCATGCAGAGCACACCAAATAATACCAATTTCATATAATGCAATTTTGTTAGAGGTTCCTAAACCCACACCTAGGTTTGCTGATTCAAAAAACAAACAAACAAACAAAAAAAGCATTTAAAGGACTCACCATATAGTTTTTCTCATAGAAAAGGATTTATTACAGGGAAAGGCCAAAGCGAAATCAGAAAAAGAAAAGGTGTGTGTGACAACGGGTGGAGGACAACAGGCACAAGCTTCCAAGAGTCCTCTCCCTGCGGTGATACCAGGATGTGCTTAGTTACTCCAGTGTCAAATTCTGACAACAAACGTGAAATATGTCATCTCCCAGTCGTGTTAGACTCAGTGCCAAGGTTTTCATGGCACTATAGTCACATGGGCACCTTCCCCATAGCATGTACCTAAATTCTAGATTCCCAGAAGGAAAGCAAGTGTTCAGCATGACCTCATCGGTTGTACAAAGTGTTTAGGCACCAGGGCCACTATTCTCAGTTAGGGAAAAGTGAAAAACCTCCCCAGATTCAGGTTTTCAGACTCCAACTGAAGGGTAGCCATTTAAGCAGGACTTTCTAAGGATAGCAGTCTTAGGTCTGCTGTATGAAATGTTTCTGCACAGTAGTTATATCTCTGACTGAATTTTTGGCATTGAATCCATATTCTATTTTTAAAACAAGTAATTTGATAATGTAATATGGTACTGGTTTCAGTAGCATCATCCATAATTGCTGGCAATGCTGGTTACTTCTGTGATGCTTGGTGAGGATTTAACAGGTATTTATACATAAATTACTAGTGTAATATTAGGCAATTTTAAGGTTTCCTTTTTATACAACCAATTTTTCAAGACAGTTTTTTTTTGTAAAATCATCATAATGATTTTTGATTTAAAATTAGAAAAAATGTGTCTTTTAATTATATGGATGATTTAATTTTAATTTATTTCATGCTAAATCCCCATTATAATAATAAAGCAAGATATTCAATCACCTTTATCAGTTACTTTCCTGCCCTAGTACACAGTTGAAATCATTGCCTTTAGTTATGTTTTTCCATATGTTTCACTCAATTGTGGGAATGATACCCATTTTCTTGTACTTGGTTTTTTCTTAATTTCCAAGGTTACTGTGTCTTGAAAATAGTACTAATATGGTCATGTGTATTAATAATACATTCAGCGCATACATTTTTTCACAGAAGTTCTTAAGCTTTATTTTTTCAACCAATATTAGGTTCACAGCAAAATTGAGCTGAAAGTACAGAAAGTTCCCTTAAACCCTACATCCCCTACACACACCTTGCTCATTATTGACATCCTGCACCTGAGAGTTATATTTATTACAATGGATGGATGTTCATTGATGCATCATTATCAACCAAAGTCCATAGTTGACATTATGGTTCACTCTTGGTGTACATTCTATGGGTTTTGACAAAGGTATGATGACAAGTATCCACCATTAACAGTATCATAGAGAATCATTTAACTGCCCTAAAATCCTCTGTGCTCTCTTATTCATCCCTCCCTTCTCCCTAATCCCTGGAAGTCACTGATCCTTTTTACTGTCTCCATAGTTCTGCCTTTTCCTGAATGTTGTATAGTTGGAATCATACAGTGGGTATCTTTTTAAATGTTTAAAAATTACATCCAAGGTATTTGGATGTAGTTATCCAAGATGTTCTTTGTTCTTTGTGCTTTGTTGTTGTTGTGTATCAGCATAGGCTCTGCTGACATATACTGTCCAAGCTGAAAAAGCATGATTTCTCTAGGCATTTGCCACCTAATGGGGAGGGTTGAGAAAAATGACCTCACACACTCCTGCAAAGCACTAACTGATTGGACCATCGTGAGCTATGATGCGGGCCCAGGTAAACTCTAGCACTGGAAGGAGACAATCTCAAGTGGTTATATTTTACACAACTGGAATCACAAAACCATTCCTACTTATCTTGCAGAGAGTAATGCGTCCATAAAGTCTGTTTCCTATGTTTTGCCGTGCTGCAAAGTGTAGTGCCTAGCGACCATGCTTCCTTGTGATAGGGTGTTTCATCCTAAACTGGCTAGTCATCACTGAAGAGGTGGAAAAGTTGTATTGTGTTAGGGCAAAATAAGGGTACTCTCTTCTAACTGATCTTAATGGAAAAAGTCCAGAAAACTCATGCTATGTACAATTTTCATTGTTAGTTTATGATTCGGCTTCTGCTAGTGAAACAGTTTTCTCATCAGTCTGGTCGGGGTTGGTTAGGAATATGTTCATTGTACATAGCAGTTCAAAGGTTAAGTATCAAATTTGATAGATCCCATTCTTTTTTTTCCTCCTTCATTTGGTATATTTTAAAAGAGAAAGTAAATGTTCTTAATGTGTTAATGGCCTACCAATAATATGATTAATATTCACTCTAGTATAGTCTTCAGGTGAGGTCCCAAAGGAATACTTTCTAACAAAGCATTAGTCCAGTATTTTAAAGTCCAGTTATTTTTTTATTGTTGTTTTAAAGTGTTTTTCTTTAATAGTTTATGTTTTTCTTTAATAGTGGATGAGATCTCTGAAAAAGACTCGTTAAGCAGGTAGGATTTTATGGATTTATAAAATTATATGTTAACTAAGGGAGTGCAGAGAAAAAAAAATAAACTAACATTTCTAAAGTGTTTTGCCATGAGCCAGTCACTATTTTATATAATTGACCTGTGTTTTATAGTCTTCACAATAGCTCTGCAAAGTAGCTGTGCTATTTAGCCTACTTTTTTAGTGAGGCCGCTGTGGTTCAGGGAGGTGGATGAATTGACCCATGATTCCATAGTTAGCAAGGGACTGACCCATGGTTTGATTGTTAACCAGGTTGGCTCCCAAATTATTCTCTTGTCTCTCAATATACACTGATAAGTTGCTGTGTAGCACTGGCATTGAGATATGGATGCAAATCAGATAACTCAGAAAGTCAAATCTGATTGTGTATTAACTCTAATTTAGAGATTTATTAAGCGGCCCAGTTAGTCGAAGCATTTATCTTACTGTACTTGAACATTGTAGTGGTAAATAGGACCTTGTTCTTCCCACCAAAGCTTTTAGGGCCCATCTCAGTTAGCTATGGCCACAGAACCAAAGGTTTTACCTCAGCAAGGTCAACTCAGGAAAGTGTTTTTACATAAAATTTTACCTATTCTTCTTGAGATGAATTATTTATCTGTAAGTGAATAATCTCTATGTATAGACCATGTTATGTTAATTAAATTCAGCATGTATTTAGAGGATATTCATAATTGATGCCTCTGTTTACTGACTTCCCAGTGTGGATTTTCATTGATGTAGTAACTGCCTAGTTGTATGAAGATTTTTTCTTTTTTCCTCTTCCATGACATTTATTTATTTATTTATTTAACTTTCTTCTCTGCTTTTTTTTTGGCATGTCTTTCATTGTGCTATTTTTTTTTTTTTCTACTTCTGCCAGCTCTAGTGTTCTTCATTTTTTTCATAGGCAGAAAGAAAGGCACGTAGAATTTCAGGAGTTTAAGGAAGGCTATCATTAATTAATCAAAACTCCCTGTAGTGCTTTAACTTGTTTAACATCCTGGCCCAGCGGTTGTTCACATGGAGTATTGGAAACTGGTTTAAATTGACTCATTGGGATGTAAAAAGTGGTGGAACTCATAAGTAAATTCAGGTTGCTAAGTGTAATACTCTTACCATTCTGTTGGTGAGTTTTAATAATGGACATATGGAGATTGGGTAGTGAACACAGTCAATAGAGGGTAAGAATGGAATTATCAGGACTTTCTAAGTTTCAAGAGGAACAACACTGGGTGAAGGTTGGAATAAGTTTTGGAAAAGAGATGAGCATATTGGGGTTTGTGACAAGTGAAATATCAGTATTAAGAAGGAAGGCCATAGGATGTTCTTCTTATGGGAGTTCTCTAGAAAGGTAGATTAAAATATGGGGCTCAAAGAAGTCCTGACAAGTTTGCTGCTCTTTTGTTCATTTGTTTACTTGGGGGAACTAGCAACAGTCAAGTTTTCTTTAGAAAGATATTTAAAAAATGTGAGCTACTGGAGAGATCTTTTGATTGCATAAAGGATTGTGATGCCATCTACCTGAACTCTTACTTGCAGAGTGGGGCTTAGGTCTCCTTGAGTCCTAGGGGATGGGGATTGCTGAACTACATAGATCTATGGCCCAAGGCAGGTGTCTTCTCACTGCTACCTGTTTTCCCAACTAGCTGATGTGCTTGTCATCTACATGGAGGGTTGGGCAGTGGTAGGACTAGATGTAAGATCAGTAATAGAGTTGGTAACATGCCTATGTTATGTGTGGATTACTGAGACTCCGTTTAGATTGTTTTCAAGGAGCAAGGGAAAAAGAGAGCTCCTATTCTTTGTTATTTGAGCCTGTCCTTGTTTCAGGAGTCTATGCCCTCAGAGGCTGAAGATTTAAATGTTGGAGACTGGCATGGAGCCTGCAGAAGGTGATCTGGGAGTGGGAAGGCAGGCCAACAACATATACATTTGTTCTTTGTCATTTGGACATTTAACTTTCAACCACTTCAGGAACTTCCTGTACAGTTTTAGGGTAAAAGGAAGGAATGGGTTCTCCTTAATAAGTGGTTTCCATGTTAAAGAAGCAAAACGGCCATTTTTGACTGACATTGATTAGTCTTTGAATCAGGGACAGATGTTGAGGAAGGATCAGTGTATCTTTTTACCTGGATGTAGGTCATCAGATGAGTTCCAGTTCAGGGAACAAAAGTTCTATCTGCCCTTAATTGGTGAAAACAAATTAAACTCAAGCAGAGTATGCCTTCATTCAATATATCATAGGATGGGAGAGGTGGTGGCAGAAATAGGTAACTAAAAGCTTTTTTAAAACAGAGGTCCAGTGTTACTTATATCAAGAAACTATTTCACTTATAGGTAGCTGATCTTTCACTTAGATTTTTGTTGCTTTTTTTTCCCTTTTCTTTATTGTCTAAAATTTTACATGTGTCTCCTTTTTCTCATCTTGATCCCTCCCCCTTTATGCTGTTTTTTTAAAGTGACAAACTCACTCATTTTTGTTGTATATTTTACTATAAAGACTTTCCAGCAAATCTGGCATTGATGATGCATGGCCTACATCACACAATGAGAACTTCAAGGTAACGTGCTCCCTTGTGAAAGTAATTTGCCTGGTCTCAATATAATTTTGAGTAGCTCTAACTCTTAAAATTTTGTAGTGGCCTACCTGTCATTGTTTTATGTTTGTAATACAATATGAGTCTTTTGTTGTTAAATCCTCAAGTGAGGATATATTTTTTTAAATTGATTTTAGAGAGAGAGGAATGGGGAGGGAGAGGGAACCATGGAGAGAGAGACATTGATGTGAGAAAGAAACTTTGATTGGCTGCCTTCTGCATGGGTCCCAACCAAGATTGAACTGGCAACCTGGGTATGTGCCCTGAATGGGAATTCAACCTGTGATCCTTTGGTGCATGTGATGATGCTCAAACCAACTGAGCCATGCAGGCCAGGGTGGAAAATAAGTTTATTTTATTATCTGATTCCTTTTATATGTAATTTCCACAATAAGTTAATCCATAGAGACAGAAGTCATACAAGTTACTGCCAGAGACTTCAGTAGGAGGAATAGGGAGTTCCTATTTCATGGGAATTAGGTTCCCTGCTGGAGTGATGAAAAGTTTTGGAACTAGATAGAGGTGGTCATTTCGCAACATGGTACACGTACCAAATGCTACTGAATTTCTCATTTTATGTTTGGTGAACTTTCCTATCTAAAAAAACAAGAATACTATCATGATAATAATCAATCAAGTGATCGAATTAAGATCATATTATTCCTTTTACAACAATCCAATAAGAACATTTAAAACATGTCTTCTGATGAAGTTATATTGTTAATTTGAGATTTTTCTTGTTTCTAGAGGTAGGCCTGCATTGCTTTGAATTTCTCTCTTAGGACTGCTTTCACTATGTCCCATTGGGTTGTCATGTTCTCATCTCATTTGTCTCAAGGAATCTTTTGATTTCTCCTTTGGTATCATTGTTAATGCATTCACTGTTTAGTAACAGGTTATTTAGACTCCATGCGTTGGTGTGTTTTCAGGTGTTCTTTTGAGTGTGTGTGTAATTGATTTTTAGTTTGATACCATTGTGGTTGATTTTTTGGGGGAAGATCTATCTATTGATGTCAATGGGGTGTTAAACTCCCCAAATATGATTCTATCAATATTTGTTGTATATAATTAGGTTCTCCTGTGATAGGTGAATAATTGGGTGTTTCTTGCTACCTTGTTTTCTAAATCAAAAATTCTATTCTCACCCAGCAGGCATAGCTCAGTGGTTGAGTGTCTGGTTGGATTGATCCCATTATCATTATATAATGGCCTCCTTTGTTGCTTGTTAAAGTCTTAGTTTTAAATTCTATTTTTTTTGAATAAATATTGCCATCCAGCTTATTTTTTTGCATTCGAATTATTTTTTAATAATCTTTATTGTTGAGATTACTACAGAGGTTCCTCTTCCCCCCACCCCCTACCATAGCTACCCTCCACCTAGTTTCCACCCCACCCAGGCCCTCACCACCCTATTGTCTGTGTCCATAGGTAATTCATACATACATATAAGATCTTTGTCTAATCTCTTCCCAAACCCCCTTCCCTATGAGAATCATCGGTCTCTTCCATTTCCATGCCCCTGATGCTATTACATTCACTGGTTTATTCTGTTCATCAGATTTTTTATTCACTTGATTTTTAGATTCAATTGTTGATAGATATGTATTTGTTATCACTTTGCTGTTCATATTTTTTATCTTTACCTTCTTCTTCTTCTTAAAAAAATATTCTTTAGCATTTCATATAATACTTGTTTGGTGGTAATGAACCCCTTTAGCTTTTTCTTGTCTGTGAAGATCTTTTTCTGACCTCCAATTCTAAATGATAGCTTTGCTGGGTAGAGTAATCTTGGTTGTAGGTTTTTGCTATTCATCACTTTGAATATTTCTTGCCACTTCCTTCTGGCCTGCATAGTTTCTGTTGAGAAGCCAGCTGACAGTTATATGGGCACTCTCTTCTAGGTAACTAACTGTTTTGCTCTTGCACCTTTTAAGATTCTCTCTTAGTTATTTGCCCTTGGCATTTTAATTATGATGTGTCTTGGTGTGGTCCTCTTTTGATTCCTCTTGTTTGGGGTTGTCTGTGCTTCCTGAACTTGTAGGTGTATTTATTTCACAAGGTAGGGAAGTTTTCTAACATTATTTCTTCAAATACGTTTTCAATATCTTGCTCTTTCCCTTCTTCTGGTACTCCCATTATTTGGATGTTGGTATATTTGAATTTGTCCCATAGGCTCCTTATACTATCCTCATATTTTTGGATTCTTTTTTTCTTTTTGCTCTTCTGGTTGGGTGTTTTTGATTCCTCATATTTCAAATCATTGATTTGATTCTCAGGATCCTCTAGTCTACTGTTGAATCCCTGTATATTATTCTTTATTTCAGTCAGTGTATGCTTAATTTCTAACTGGTCCTTTTCTTTCTTTCTTTCTTTCTTTCTTTCTTTCTTTCTTTCTTTCTTTTTTTTTATTCTCACTAAGATCCTTGAAAGTCTCACTTTCATGTTCCTCAGAGGTTTCTAGAAGATTCTTGTGTAACCTTATAACCATGGTTTTTAACTCTATATCCAGCAGTTTAGGTTCTTCCATTTCTTTCACTTGTGACATGTATCTTTGTCTTCGCATTTTGGCTGCTTCCCTGTATTTGTTTCTATGTATTGGATAGCTGCTAAGTCTCCTTGAGTTGATAGAGTGACCTTGTGTAGTAGGTATCCTATAGGGCCTAGTGGCTCAGCCTCCCCAATCACCTTAGATGGACACTTTCAGTGTACCCCTTTGTGGACTGTGTGCACAGTTTTGTTGTAGTGAAGCTTCTATTGTTATTGGTATCACTGGGAGGAATTGACCTCCAAGCTAATTGGATGTAGGGATCAGATTCAACCTCAGTGGGATATCTGCTGTGCAGGAGACACCCTTATGGAGCAGGACTTGTTTCAGTGGGGATTTGGTGCTCACTGAGTCTGTCCCTTGAGTGTGTCACTTATGGATATGAAGAGTTATAATCTGGTATGGTCTCACACTGACCACTGTTACACTGGCGCTTGGGTCTCCAGAGAGGTGCAAAGTCAACCACTGCCTGGGGCCATCCAGCAGGAGCTACAGAGAAATCTGCAGATTCCTCCTCTTTGTATCGGGTTTGGAATTGCCCAGATGAGGCCCAACTGTGAAGCAAGGCAGGCTGGTGCTGGCGCTGGTTCTTTTTTTTTTTTTTTTTTAATGTATTTTATTGTTTTTTTACAGAGAGGAAGGGAAAGGGATAGAGAGTTAGAAACATCGATGAGAGAGAAACATTGATCAGCTGCCTCCTGCACACCCCCTACTGGGGATGTGCCTGCAACCAAGGTACATGCCCTTGACCGGAATCGAACCTGGGACCCTTCAGTCTGCAGGCTGACGCTCTATCCACTGAGCCAAACGAGCCAGGGCTGGTGCTGGTTCTTGGGACTTTTATTGATACGTTTGGGGCTCCCTGACCCAGCTGCTGCTTGTTTGACAGATTTTTTAGCTTCAGAAAGGATGGACCATTCATATACAAAAGCTGTTGAGCACAGCTTGGGGGTTGTAAATTGGATGGGACGGGTTCTCAGGGAATAACCAGGGAAGAGCAAACAGAAATAGCTACCAGTCAGCCCTACACCAGGGAGGTCTCAGCACAGGAACGATGACCACTTCAAGCACCTCCATCTGGAAGAAAGCTGCCCCCGAGGTCCTGCCCCAAAACCAGACAGTCCAGATCTCCTTGTATGTGTCTGGGTCTCCCAGAGCCTCGCCCGGCACTGGAGCTCAGAAGCAGTGGGAGCTTGTAAATTCATTTCATGGTGCCGGCCTTTTAAGAGAAGCAGCTGAGACTCCAGCAGCCTCTGTGTCACTCAGCCCCAATCCGCACTGGTTTTTACAGCCCATAGTTCTTACTGCCCATAGTGACTTCTTTCACCAGCTCTGGAACCCTGGGCTGGAGGTCTGGTTTGGGGCTGTGACCCCTCACTCCTCTGGGTGGCCTCTGCAGAGGCAATATCCCTCCTGATTAAAAAAGCGACACATCTGGGTGCTGAACCAGCCTGTTCTGAGCCTCCGCACTGCCTACCAGCATTAGTGTGCTTTCTTCTTTACTTCTCTAATTGTAGTACTTCCCCTCAGCCAGATTTCCAGTGGTTTTCATGATATTTGTTGTGTATTTTAGGTGTAATTTTGATGTGGTTGTGGGAGGCAGCAAGTACAGGCATTTATCTATGCCACCACCTTGGTTCTCCTGAATAATTTTTTAATTTATTTTTTTACTTATTGAGACAAAAAAAAGATTGAGAGAGTGAGAGGCAGGCAGAGAGACAGACAGAGAGAGAAACATCGATTTGTGGTTTCACTTATTTATGCATTCGTTGGTTGCTTCTTGTATGTGCCCTGATAAGAGATTGAACCTATAAACTTGGGACAATGTTCTAACCAACTGAGCTACCAGGACAGGGCCTTTTTAGTTTGCATTTTCAGGAAATATCCTTTTCCATCACTTTACCTTCCGTCTGTGTGTATCTTTTCCTGATGTGGTTCTATTGTAGAAAGCACATGAAGGGGTCTTTTTTTCTTGTCCATTCACCTACTCTGTGTTTTTTATTGGAACATTTAAGCCATTTATATTTAAAGTGATTATTAATAGGTACACACTTATTGTCACTGGAGAAGATGTGTGAAATGATTTCAATCTTTTTAAATTTACTGAGGCTTGTTTTATAGCCTAACACATCTATCTTGGAAAATGTTCCATTTGCACTTGAGGAAAATGTATACCCTGCAGTTTTAAGGTGTAATGCTTTGAAAAAAATCAATGAAATTCATCTGCTAAAATGAGTCCTTTAATGGCGCTTTTACCTTCCGGATTTTTTTTTTTTTTTTTCTTGGAAGATCTATCCATTGATGTCAATGGGGTATTTAACACCCTAACTATGACTGTATCCATATTTGCATTATATATTCAAATGCTCCTCTATAATAAAGAGGTAGTATGCAAATTGACCATCACACCCTTGCACAAGATGGCCACCCCCTTGTGGGCACAAGATGGCTGCCCCCATGTGGTAACACAATGGCCACCACAAGATGGCCAGCAGGGAGGGCAGTTAGGGGTGACCAAACCTTTAGGGGAGGGCAGTTAGGGGCAACCAGGCCTGCAGGGGAGGGCAGTTGGGGTGACCAGGCTGGCAGGGAAGCAGTTAGGCATCAATCAGGTTGGCAGGGGAGTGGTTAGGGGGTGAACAGGCTGGCAGGCAGAATGGGTTAGGGACAACAGGCAGACAGGCAGGCAAGCGGTTGGGAGCCAGTACTCCCAGATTGTGAGAGGGTGCAGGCTGGGCTGAGGGACACCCCCCCACACACTCAAAAGGATGAATTTGGTGCACCAGGCCTCTAGTATGTTTATAAGGGTTATTTCTTCTTGTTGGATTGATCCCATATTATTATGTAATGGCATTCTTTGTCTCTTTCTGTAGCCTTAGATTTAACTTCTATTTTGTCTGACATAAGTATTGCTATCCAGGCTTTTCTTTGTGTTTGAAAAAAAAATAAAAAATATGTTTCAGTTTTTAAAAAATATATTTTGCCATGTGTCTTGAAGAGAATGGAACATGGGACCCTTCAGTTTGCAAGCTGACACTGTTCACTGAGCCAAACCAGCTAAGGATATTTTATTGATTTGAGAGAGAGAGGAAGGGGAAGGGAAAGAGAGATATAAACATCAATGAGAGAGAAACATCAATCCTCTGCCTCCTGCATGTTCCCTACTGGGGATTGGGCCCATAACCTGGGCATGTCCCCTGACCAGAAATCAAACCAGTGAACTCTTGTTTCCTGGGTGGACACTTGACCACTGAGCACACTGGCAAGGCAAAAATTTGTTTAATTAATTATTTAATTTATTGTTTTGAGAGAGAGAGGAAGGGAGAGACAGACAGACCAAGAGAGACAGAGAGAAACCTCAATTTGTTGTTCCATTTATTTATGCACTCATTGGTTGCTTCTTGTATATGCCCTGATGAGCCATTGAACCTGCAAACTTGGCGTATCGGGACAATACTCTAACGTATTGAGCCATTAGACCTGGGCCTTTTTTTGTTTGTTTGCATTTTCAAGGAATATCCTTTTCCATTTCTTTACTTTAGATATGTATCTTTTGCTGAGATGGGTCTTTTGTAGACAGCACATGTATGGATCTTCTTTCCCTATCCATCCATCTACTCTCTGTCTTCTGATTGAAGCATTTAAGCCATATACAATTTAAAGGATTATTGATAGTACTCACATGTTGCCATTTTATTCTTCATAATTATTGCTACCCATAATAATTATGTCCCTTCCTTTTTTCTTTTCCTTTATATAGAAGTCCCTTTAATATCTCTTCTAATACTGTCTTTTTTTTTTAGATGAACTCCTTTAAGCTATGTGGAAAGCTCTTTTTCTCGTCTTCAATTTTACATGATAGCTTTGCTGGGTAGAATAGTTTTGGTTGTAGGTTTTTCTTTTTCATCACTTTGAATATTGTGTACCAATTCCAACCAGCCTGAAATGTTTCTGTTGAGAAAGCATCTGATAGTCTTATGGGGCCTTCCTTGTAGGTAACTATCTGTTTTTCTCTTTTAGCTTTTAAGATCCTCTCTTTGTCTTTAGCCTTTGTCATTTTAATTATGCAGTGTCTTGCTGTAAGCCTCTTGTATGGGACTCTCTTTGTGTCCTGCACTTGTTTCTCCTTTTTCTTCACCAGTCAGGGAAGTTTTCAGTCATTATTTCTTCAAATCGGTTCTCAAATTTTTGCTTTTTCTCTCTCTCCTTTCCTTTACCCCTATAATGTGGATGTTGCTATGCTTTGTGTTGTCCCAGAAGTCCCTTAAACTAGCCTTATTAAAAAAAAATTCTTTCTGCTCCTATTGGGCATTTCCTGCTACTTTGTCTTCTAAATCAAAGATTCTCTTCTCACCCAGCTGGCATATCTCAGTGGTTGAATGTTGACCTATAAAACCAGAGGTCACACTTTGATTCCATGTCAGGACATATGCTCAGGTTGTGGGCTTGATCCCCAGTGTGGGGCATGCAGGAGACAACTGATCAATGATTCTTTCTCATGAAAGATGTTTTTATCTCTCTTTCTCCTTATACCTACCTCTCTGAAATCAATAAAACGTATTTTTCTAAAAAAGATTCTATTCTCTGCTTCATCTAATCTGCTATTGATTCCTTTTTATGTATTTTTCATTTCAGATATCATATTCTTTATTTCTGAGTGGTTATCTTACATGGTTTCTTTGTCTCTTTTTATACTTACTATCTATTTGTTGAAGTTCTCACTATGTTCCTTGAGCATATTTGTAACCATATGGTTGAACTCTGTATCTTGCCTTCATTTCATTTAGTTTTTTTGTTTGTTTGTTTGTTTGTTTTTTCTGGAGATTTCTCCTGTTTTTTCATTTGGGGCATGTTTGTCTCTCCATTTTGGCTGCCACGTGGTATTTGTTTTTGTGTATTGGGTAGATCTGCTTTGCCTCCCAGCCTTGGTATAATGGCTTTATGTATTAGGTGTCTAGTGAGGAATATTGGTACAATCTTTCTGATCACCTGACCTAGGTGCTCCAGGAATGTCACTTGTGTGTGTTTTTGTGTTATGTGAGCCCTCCTTTGGTAGAGTTTTCATTGCTGTTGGCCTGTGCATGGATGGGATTGATCCTCATGGGCTGACTATACACAGTATACAAGCTGCTGTTCAAAGGTTGGCCCCATGTCAAGTAATTCATGCCAGCTCGGTGTGGTGCCTGCCCAGATTTTCATTTGGGTGTTCTGCTTGTGGAGCTAATTGGGTCATGTTCATGAAACCTCCCACTGAGGGGCTCAATGTCAGTCCCTGCCTGCGATTTCCCCCGGGCTACCTGTGTGGAGCAACAAAGCGATCCAGTTTGTGACTGCCTCTGCTGGGCCTGGGTGTGCCTGAAGGGTCTGCGCTGCACAGCAATGCTTCCTTCCACCAGCACCAAGCCCATGGGGCAGCTGAGCAAAAAGCCCAAGTCACTCCAAGATCCAACTCTATCTACCAGCTTTCTGTTGGGGTCAGTCTCTGAAAGAGCTCCTGTTGGTATGTGAGTTGCATGAGGTAAGTGAGTCATCAGGTAGGTGCGAGTGGTGTTTACCAGATTGATACAGATTTAAACTCAGCTTTATTTCTGGGTGTGAGGCCACTGAGCACAAGTCCCAGAGTATACAAATGCCAGTTATAACCCACTGGAGACCTGTGGACCTTGGTGGTAGGGTGGGGCCTCAGGGAGTCATGAGGGTAAGGCCAGCAGAATTCATCAGGCCCCAAGTATCAAGATTTGGCTGTGTGAAGAGAGGGCTCAGCACTGGAATGGTGGTCTCAGTTAGACCAGCAAGGGAATAAAAGCCCCCAACCCAAAGTCACACAACTCAGTCTCTGACACCCCCTGAATCCATCCCGACCTTCTTAAGAGACCTCCATAAAAGTGTACACCCTGGGCCCAGGCAACTGGCTCCTTTGCACTGTGTAGCTCCACAGGGTCAGGGACAAGAATTCAGAACGATGGGCTAGTACATTCCCCAGGCTGAGGCCATAAGGAAGTTAGGACTTGACCCAGGGGTGATGGCATCTGTGGACATTGTGGGAGAGGGACTCAGCACAGGGAGGGCACCCAGAGGCCATCCCCTCAGCACTCTCCCAGAGCCACACAAAGCAGTCTCTCCTCACATGACTCCCAGTTCACTCTGAGCCACCCTTTCTTCATAGGCCCAGGGTGAGTGGTGGGAATGATACTCATGTGTTGGCCCTTTAAGAGGACTCCTGGGTTTCTTGCAGACTCCCACCTCTTCCTGAAGGACAGCCAGATGTCATATAGACTCCTCTTCCCAGCTCTGGTTCTCAGGGCTGGGAGCCCAGCGTGGGGTTGAGACAACATGCTCCTCAGGGGACCATTGCACTGAGACATGCCTCTGCATTCTAAAACACCACAAGTGAATGCTGAGGGGTCAGGGGGGGGGGCAGCCTTTTGGAATCTCTGTCCTTCCTGCCAGTGTAGCTGAGGCTTCTTCTGTAGACCCTTGGTTATAAGACTAATGTTCAGCGAGTGTTCAGGTTGGTAGTTATATAATTTAGTTGTCATTCCAGTTTGGCCCATTGAGGAGGTGACTTAACTTTCACCTCTTCTGCCTCCATCTTGGAGCACCCCTAAAAACTGCTGAAATACATTGCAAGGGCTCAATATTTACGATATGGTGAGGTGAAATATTTTAAGTGAGGAAGGAAGCTTTGTAATGTTAAAACTCAGCTAGTAATTTATTTTTGATAGATTTAACATCTAATGAATTGTTTGATTCCAACAGTGTCAAAATTAGGTTCATATTATTCTTTTTATTTAGGCCAACGCAAGTTATTTTTTAACTTCTTAGTTTCAATTCTGTGATTTGGGAGTAGCTAATCATAGATTAACAATCCTAACAGTTAAATTTTAACTATATTCTAATTTTCCTTTGTTCACACTTGATTACTTAAGGAAAAAATTATTTCAAAAACATGTATCCTGACAGCAAAGACATCTGAAAATCAAAGCAAGCAAATTCATCTTCCACCTTTGCATCTAGAAAAAATGTCTCAAGAATCACAAATAAATAGGGCATGTGACAAAGAGGATATATCTGCATATTCAGGACACCCTTCTGTGCAAAAGGATGAGGAGATGTGCATCAAGCAAGGCACATTAGAGCAGAGGAAGAACTTACAACTTTCCAAAGATGAGTCAAAGCAGAAGTCACATGAATTTTCTGTAAAATTAAAAATGACTGAGTGCCCTGAGGAAGAGCCACCACGTGATAAGTCTAAAGGAGGAGCAAGCTTAAGACAAATGCCTTCTAACTTGACAAGTAAAATGCTTGATTGTGAGGGGAAAGATGCATTCGGAATGTCTGTCTCTGCAGCATTACAAACATTTCCTGAACAAGAAGAAACCACTCTCAAAATTGTTTCTCCATCTCATGCAGACCCTGGGTCCCAGACAGACTCTCCCTCGTCGTCTTCTTCTGAGCTTCCTTTAAGAGAAGAGGAATTACACTCTGAAAATGATCACAAACCTGACGCTGAACATGTTTTAAACAAAAATGAGGAGAGTTTTTATAATGATACAGAAAATAAAAAAGTAAGACACCCAGCAGTTACATCTGAAGTGATAGAAGGCCAAGAGTTTGCTATGCAGATGAACCCAAATACCACGGATTGGAAATTAGGCATCGGACCTACACCCCAGTTTAGTGATCCGAAAAGCCATTTTGATTTGTGGCTTGTTGGCTGCAATGAAACAAAACCCTTGACTGAATTAAAAAGCCATGATATGCCTGCTGTTACAAATACTTATAAGGAAATAAAGCCAAATCAAGACTTGTTCCAGAAGCCCTTATGTGCAGATAATTGCAGTGCTAGTTATTTTAAAAGCGTGGACTCTAAATTGAAAGATGAGAGTTCCTCTGCACTGCACAATGAGAGAACACCTGGAGTATATGTAACTGAAGAAATACAGCAAGATTTACAAAGGCTTAAGAATGATGCAGACATGTTAAAAGTAGAGTACCTGGCTTGGAAAAAAGAGAAAATTCAGCTTCAAAAAGAGGTAGACCCTCATTTGCTGCTACTTTTTGTTTTTTCTCTTTATCAATTCTCTTATCCATTCTGAAAAAAGTTTGTGTGTAAAATTAAGTTGTCTAAATGGTAATTATAAATATAAATAGATTCAGTCAACTAAGTAATAGGATTTTAAGAAAACATTCTCAGGTTTGTTCTTAAGTCTTTCTGTTAGTCTTCCCTATGAAGTGGGAAACTAATTTAGCTATGAACCATGTCATCTTCTGAACCAGTAAAAGTATAAAGGAAAGTGTTTAAAAAATGTAATAAGCACTAGGGTTGTTTTATTTCTTAAGTTCATTGGCTTCATTATAATTTACATCCCATAGCCTGGCCAGTGTGGCTCAGTGATTGAGCATTGATCCATGAACCAAGAGGTTCCCGATTGAATTCAGGGTGAGGGCACATGCCTGGGTTGTGGCTGGATCTGCAGTAGAGGGTGTGCAGGAGACAGCCGATCGATGTTTCTCTGTCATCTATGTTTCTCTCTCTCTCTCTCTCTCTCTCTCTCTCTCTCTCTCTCTCTCTCTCTCTCTTTCTCTCTCTCTCCCTCTCTCTCTGAAATCAATTTTAAAATACCCATAAATAGCATCCCAGAAACAATAAAATTGAAGGAATCTATGACTGAGAGAAGGGAAATAAACAAATATCCCCAAAACTCTTCTATTTTTGTGCTATAGTGTAAATCTTCTATGGCTTACTGAAAACCTTGGAAGTTAGAATTCCAATATGATCACATCAAGATATCATTATTTTATTTTACTTTTTAGTTACAGTTTACATTCAATATTATTTTGTATTAGTTTCACATGTATAGCATGGTGATTAGATAATCATATACTTTACAACCTAGTCGTCCAATATTTCAAGTGCCCACCTGTATTGTACATCATCATTGGAATATTATATAGATATTTTAATAACAAACATTTGTTCTTTCATATATATTTTGTTATCATCACTCTCAGATGTGTTTGTTGAGTTGAACCTTTAAATTATATTGTTAAATAAAGTATGATGATGCCATAAAAAACCTGAAACCTTACCATTTATGACAGCATGGATGGACCCAGAGGGCATTATGCTAAGTGAAATAAGTCAGAGAAAGTTAAGTCTCATCTGATTGCACTTATATGTGGAATGTAAAGAGCAAAATAAATGAACTAAGAAATTTAAAAGTTATTCATAGATAACAGAGATCTGATTGATGGATGCCAGAGGGAATGGGGTCGGTAGAGTGGGTCAAAATAAAGAGATCAACAAGTACAAATTGGTAGTTACAGAATAGTCACAGGGATGTCAAGGACAGCATAGAAAATATAGTTAGCCATCTATATATATAAAAGGCTAAGTGACTGACCATACATTCGTCCAACCATCCGACCAACCGACCTGCCAGTACATATGACGCGCACTGGCAATTTAAAAAGAAACATTGACTCCTGCACGCGTGTTACATATAAAACTCTTGCTGGCGCCAATGAAACTTTAATTTCTAGACTCGATATAAAAAGTGAAGTTGCTAAAACCATTAAAAAGGCCCAACTTCTCATTATTGATGAGTGCACCATGGCATCCAGTCATGATATAAACGCCATAGACAGATTACTAAGAGAAATTATGAATTTGAATGTTGCATTTGGTGGGAAAGTTCTCCTTGGAGGGGATTTTCGACAATGTCTCAGTGTTGGGCCTCATGCTATGCCATCAGCCATAGTACAAACGAGTTTAAAGTACTGTAGAGTTTGGGGGATGTTTCAGACAGTTGTCCTTTAAAACAAATATGAGACCAGAGGATTCTGCTTATAGTGAATGGTTAGTAAAACTTGGAGATGGCAAACTTGATAGCAGTTTTCGTTTAGGAATGGATATTATTGAAATCTCCCGTGAAATGATTTTTTAACGGATCTATTATTGAAGCTACCTTTGGAAATAATATATCTATAGATACTATTAAAATATATCTAAACGTGCGATTCTTTGTCCTAAAAATGAGCACATTCATAAATTAAATGAAGAAATTTTGAATATACCCGATGGAGATTTTCACACCTATTTGAGGGATGATTCCATTGATTCAATGGATGATCCTGGAAAGCAAAATTTTCCCATTGAGTTTCCTAATAGCATTACTCCTTTTGGAATGCCATGTCATAAATTAGATTTGAAAGTAGGTGCAATCATCATGCTACTGAGAAATCTTAATAGTAAATGGGGTCTTTGTAATGGTACTAGATTTATTATCACAAGATTGCAACCTAACATAATCAAAGCTGAAATAGTAACAGGTTCTGCGAAAGGAGAGGTTGTTCTGATTCTAAGAATTGATTGTCCCTGTCTGACACTGGCCTCCCATTTAAATTAATTCAAAGAGAGTTTCCCGTGATGAAAGCATTTGTGATGACTATTAATAAATCACAAGGACAAACTCTAGACAGAATAGGAATATTCTTACCTGAACCTGATTTCGGACATGGTCAGTTATATGTTGCTTTCTCTCAAAATAGAAGAGCGTGTGATGTTAGAGTTGTAAATACTTCATCACAAGGGAAATTAGTCAAGCACTCTGAAAGTGCTTTTACTTTTAATGTGTTATACAGGGAGCTATTAGAATAAGTTTGATCAATTTATCAGTCATTGTTTTTATCCATTTCGTTTTTATAGCATGTTTTTGTTGTTTTTATGTCATGTCTTTGCTTTATATCATGTTGTTATTGTTTATTTATTCATCAATTTATATATTATTTTCATATACATCTTTCTAATTTTCTTTCATCTCTGACATTTCTATTTTAGAGAAAGGGCAAATAGGGATATTAAAATATTTCTTTTAATTAATTTCCTTTCAATGTACACAAATCCGTGCATTGGGCCACTAGTATTATAATCAGTATGAATGGTGTCAGATGGGTATTGAAATATCACTTTGTAAAGTATCTGATTGTCTAACCACTATCCGGCACAACTGAAACTAATATAAATAATGCTGAATGTGTACTGTACTGAAAACATTAAAAAATGTAAAAAGAGATAGAACACCTTCCAAAAATAAAAGCATGGTAATTAACATTTTGACAAGTATGTATCATATAGGTCATATAAATTATTTGCAATAAAATCAATATTTTTCTCTATAGGGGAATATTGAGTTTTGAGGTTCATTGACTTTTAAGATGAAAAAAAATCTTGAGATATTATGCTTCTTTATAAGAAAACTAGAGGCACAGTAAAAGAAATTCATGTATGGGGGAGAGGGGGAAGGGTCCTGTCAGCCCACCCTGCACCCTTTCCAATCCGGGACCCCTTGGTGGATGTCTGACTGCCGGTTTAGGCCCGATCCTGGGCATCAGGCCTAAACTGGCAGTCAGACATCCTTCTGACAATCCTGGACCACTGGCTCCTAATTGCTCACCTGCCTGCCTGCCTGCCTGGTCACCCCTAACTGCCTCTACTTGCCAGCCTGATTGCTGCTAACTGCCCCCCCCTGCCTGCCTGGTCACCCCTAACTGCCACACCCCTCCCCTTGTTGGCGTGGTCACCCCTTACTGCCACTCCTGCCGGCCTGGTTGCCCCAAACTGCCATCCCCTGCTCGCCTGCTCACCCCTAACTGCCCCCCCCCTGCCAGCCTGGTCACCCCCAACTGCCCTCCTCTGCCAGACTGGTCACCCCTAACTGCCCCCACCCCACTGCCAGCCTTGTTGCCCCCAACTGGCCTCTGCTGGCCTGGTCACCCCTTATGGCCCCCCAGCCGGCCTGGTTGCCCCATGCAGCCTGCTGTTCAGTCCTTTGGTCGTCCCTCACTAACCCCCCTGCCGCCCCACACAGCCTGCTTGTTCAGTCATTTGGCCATCCCTTACTAACCCCTTGCTGGCCCGGTCATAGGCAGCCATCTTATGGAGGTTAATTTGCTTATTTCCTCATTATTATATAGGATAGGATGTGGATGAGCCTCTCATTACACTAAGGTATTAAATTACTTTTCAAAAGTCATACTTAATTTACCTGATTAATTTGATGAAATTTCTGTTTACTTATCTGATTGAGCATTATAGAATTACTAGAGGCCTGCTGCACGAAATTCATGCATGCGTGGGGTCCCTAGGCCTGGCCTCGATCTAGGCCTGGCCTCGATCAGGGCCAGGCCAATCAGGCCCGGTCAGAGAGGAGGTGATGGTTGCCAGGCCAGGCGCGGTAGGAACAGATGCTGGACTACGACACCGCCATCATTGGTGCCCTACCACCATTCAGTTCCCTGCCTGTCCCCTCGACCTTCCCTCACCACCACACTGCCACCATGACTGGTGGGTGGCAGGCCAATCAGGGCCTGCTGGCTGTAGGGAGGGACAGGACATGGGAGGTTGGCCAATGGCCCCAAGGAAGGAGACGGCCCTCGTCCACCCTGGGAAAGGTGCCGTGTCTGCCACCACCCACCACAGTTCCCTGTCTCAGCCCAGGGCCCAGCCCCGATTAGGCAATTGGGGCCTGCCGGTGAGAGGGGAGGGGTCACAGGAGGTTGGCTGGCTGGAGGGGAGAGACCACAGGAGGTTGGCCAGCAGGCCCAGACCAGGCGATCATTGCCTGCCGGCCCCAGGGAGAGATCATGGGAGGTTGGCCGGCTGGGGAGGTTGGTTTTGGGAGCACAGTGACCACCAGGGAGCAGCTCCTGCATTGAGCATCTGCCCCCTGGTGGTTGGTGCACATCATAGTGACTGGTCATTCTGGTCACTTAGGCTTTTATATATAAAGATATCCTTTCTTTTCGTGCCATTAAGTGTTGGGATTGCATCCTTACCAAGTTTGGACAGGTCATTTAACCTTGGTTTTATTTTCATTATTAGTAACTATGGGGCTAAAGTAAGTAGATAACTACTTGTATATCCTCTAGCTATAAGATTTTATATGATTGTATTACTCATTTTCCAGAAGTGTACATTAACCAACAATTGGTTTCATTCTGCTCCAGTGTTGTGGTAAACTGTGGTTCATATATTTTATGAATGCCACCACTTTTTTGATACCCTCAAAGATCTTAAAGAAAAAATAATTGTAAAGGCAATGAGGAAAAAAGAAAAAAAAATGCAATGAGGGAAGGAATAGCTTCGTGCAGAAAGAGGAAAGCTTCCTATTTGTTACTGACACACATTTTCACATCCTCTAAATCTGGTGGGTAATGCAAGACCCAGGAGGGAAAGACAGAAGAGGACACATTTTGCATCTTTATCCTTTTATTTCTCTGTCTCTGCTAGATAAATGGGGAGGGGGTGGGTAACGGGAATGTTAGGTAACAAAGTGGATGTGATGTGAATAGGAGCACAAAATTAAGACAGCCCTATTAGAAATCTTGGAAAAGTCATCTTCTTTACTGAAACAGAAATGAAGAAGAATTGACAACAATTTAATGATAAACTTCAACACACAAAATATTTTTATTCGTTCAAGTCATAGCAATTTCATTAATTTCATAAAATTTATGAAAACACAGCCTTTTTAATGAATAATGTAATCACAATGTCCTTAATATCAACCTTTCATCAAAGGTTGAGGAAAAAAAGAAGCAGAAAAGCAGTAAAAGTGAAGCATCAGGAAGCATGTGTGATGGTGCTGGTGACAGTGACAGTGTTGGACTGAGTCAGCAGAGCAACAGTGAACACACTGATAAGCAGCAGCCAAGTGATGAAATTAATGAAAACACCGCCATTTTCGTGAATAAGGTAAAAACAAAGCCAAATGATAAAATGAATGAAAACGCAGTCTTTTCAATGAGTGAGATAACAACAATATCCCTAATATCAATCTGTCATCAAAGGTTGGAGAAAAAAAGGAGCAGAAAAGCAGTAAAAGGGAAATGTCAGGAAACATGGATGATGGTGCTGATGACAGTGACAGTGGTGGATGGAGTCAGCAGAGCAACAGTGAACAAACCGATAAGCAGCAGGTTTCTATTATGGAGGATGAAGATTCTGACAGGTAAGCCTACAGCAGCACTTAACAGTATGTGATTATTCTTTTCCTATAAAACAAATTCCAATTTGAGCGAACATTCCTGATTAACTAATTTTATATTTTTACTAGAGAGAGTGAACCTTGTTTGGTAATCAGAAAAATGCAAATCAACAAACAATGAGCTACCATTTTTGGAACTGATAATGATAATTATTTTATTAAAAAAATAACAACCAGAATTGGCCCATGGGAGGAAAAGGCATTCTTGTACACTATTGGGAGATTAAATTGGCACATCTTTTTGAAGGGTAATTAAGTCTGTTTTAAAAATTCAAGTATGTCATTCTTTTATCCCAATAGCTTCATTTCCAGAACTAGATCCTACAGGAAAACATGACTTGTATAAAAACACACATGCACATTCTAAGGACATTAATTATATAATACTAGAGGCCTGGTACACGAAATTCGTGCATGGGTAGGCTTCCTAGGCATGGCAGGTGATCAGGGCCAATCAGGGCCTTCCGGCTGCCGGCCCAGGGCTTCCCTTCCCCAGCTGCCAGCTGCTGGCCAGGGCCTTCCTTCTTTCTGAGCCACCCCTGGTGGTCAGCCCATGTCATAGCAAGGGATCAAACTCCCGGTCTCCCAGTCAAACTCTGAAGGTGACACTTTGCATACTGGCCTTTTATATATATAGATTATGTATATAAAACATACAGTAGGTCATTATATGTATCATATATATATATATATATATATATATATATATATATATATATATATGCTGTGCATGAATTTTGTGCACTGGGCCATTAGTATATATATAAAAGCCTAAGCAACTGAATGACTGAATGACCAAACAACTGAATGATCAAAGGACTGGTCGAATGGAGTGGTCCCTGGTGGTTAATGTGCTCCCACAACAGGAGCACTGTTAAGCTGACCATTCTGTCCAGGCAGCCTTTCAGCCTGGCAGCAGCCACTCACTCCCTCAGTAGTCCTGCAGGTCCAGTCTCTGAAGAATGGGCCAGGCACCGATGGACCTGCACCACCAGCACAGTCCTGACAGCGCTATGGCCTCCTGGAAGTTGGCCTCAGGTACCGTGGCCGCTTCCCCTCCTTAGACGCTTGGCAAGGAAAAAAGGTATACTAGTTAAAGTGCCGTCAGATGGCTCTCACCAACCAGTGTGAACGTCTGCTAGCAGGATGGATCTGGATCCCGTGCTGGCAAGGGCAGCCCACTACCCACCGAGAGGTCTGATCGCATCCCAGGCCTTCCCCCACAACCCAATCTTTCCAGTTGGGAGCCAGATACAGGGCTCATGGCTGTCGAGCACCTCTGCAGTGGTGCGAGCCTCTGCTGATCAAGCGTGAGCTCTCAGCAGGTGCAGTGAGGCTGGAATGAGCAAGAGCAGCAGGGGCAGGCAGCATTGGACTGCTGGTTTCGGCCCTATCGCCGCAGGCCACACCAAGGGACCCCACGGTGCACAATGCTGTGCACTGGGCCTTTAGTATATATATAAAATATGATGTAGATGTTAAAGATATATAATATATACATATGCATTAAGGATACTTATATAAATGTTACAAATATACATATGTATGTTAAAGATATTTGTTAAACATTGCATACCAAAAAGTTGGAGACAGTGTAAATACCTATCTCTAAGGAAATACTTTATTATACCCATAAAATAATGTAGTATGCAGCCACTGGAAAAAATGAGGGTAGCTCTTGTCTGCAATATATTGATTGTTAGACAACTGACATGTAGTTAAAGCATTGGGATTAATGTCATGTCTTAAACAAATTTTGTGAGGATACTTTTAATACCTGCTCAGTTATAACAGGTACTAGACTGTCACTCTACTTTGTTTCCATCTAAATTACGAGCTACTAGCTTTTTGTGCTTGTTCCTAATTCCTGAGTGTTCAAATATTTGACATTCAAATTAATCTGAAAGCCCAGGGATTTCACAAGGCAATTTGTTTCATATCTTATCTACAAATTTCAGAATATTGTGTAAAACATATTAAAGCACATCGAGGGATTAATCTGCTAGATGAGGGGTTGACAAAACTTTTCTGTAAATGACCAGACTCTCAGTATTGTGGGCTTCATGAACCATCGGGTCTCTGAAATCTGTCATAGACACTAGATAAACCAAGGTGCTCCTAATGTAGTGAATCTTCTTTTTGAAAGGTACCATGAGTGCTTGCCTTTATCCTTCTTTTTTAAAAGAGAGTACATTTCAGTATGCACCTCACCGAATTTTTCAAAAGGGACTTCATATTACAAAATTTACAAAAATTCAGTTTACAAAGTAAGAATAAACTTGCATTTTTCCCCCTTTATTTCTGCTACACGATTTCAATACGACTAATTACAGTGTACTTTGTACATTTGAGTAGTATATTCTAGAGTTGGATGATTTTCATCTAGAAAGAAATCCTTCTGTCGTCTTTGTAAGCATGAGAAACATGATAATCGGGTTATAAAATATAATATATCTAGAAAAAAATTCATGGCATCTTTTAGGTGTATCATTTTGTGAATTTACTATGTAACAACTAGTCTGGCATGTTTTCAACCATATAGTGCCACAGGTATGTAATTAAAAACTTTCAAGTCTTACAAAAATACTTCATAATCATTATGGAAGGATTGAAAGCTACAGCTAAACATGAAGCAGATGAGATCATACAAGGCCGTGCCATTTAGCTACAAAGTCCTGAAAAGAACTGTCTATAGACTCACTGATTCTAATTTCCCTTCCATGCACTCTTGAGCTCACTCTAGTAATTTTCAGTCCCACCTCATCTCCAAAATTGTTTTTCTCAAGGTTAGTACTTGTTTTTCTCTAACAAATCTAAACATAATGTTTTAGACCTGGTTTTACATAGCCTATCATATTTGACCCAATGGGGAACTCTCTCTTTTTTCATTTGGCTCTTAGGACTTTGAGTTTTCAGTGAGGAGGGGGAACACAATCACCTGGTTTCCTCCTTGCCTTTCCTAGTCTGTCCTTGGTCTGTTTGGTTTCTCCTCATCTCCCTCCTTTTACACATTCAAGTGTCCCGGGATTCATGGTTCTTGATCTTTTTTCTCATGATTTTTACTACCTTGTATATATACTAATGATCTTCAAATTTTTATCGCCAGACCAGATCTCTCTCCTTAATGCCAGACCTATATATCAAATTGCCTACTTGATATCCTTTTTTTAAAAATAGCTATTGGGTGTTCCAGACTTAAGATCTCCAAAATTGAACCATTGATAGTCTTTCTCACACCTGCCCTTCATGTGGTCATTCTTGTTTGAGTTAATGACAGCCCTTCCAATTGCTCTGCCAAAAACTTGGTGTCACCCTCAGCTCCTGTCTTTTTCTTTGTCTTAAACTTCACATCTAATCTGTCAGCAAATCTTGTCAGGTTATCTTCAAAATGCAGTGAAACTTAGATGTAAGGTTCTAATTCAGGCAAGGGGGTGTCCCTTCAAGTGAAAAGTCTCATATATAATAAAGTCAGTTTTCCGAATGTTTATGTGAAAACTGACAAATTATTTTACCTGCTTTTACTTATGTAGACACGTTTGTGTAAATAAAATTGTGTAGCTCTAGCTGGTTTGGCTCAGTGGATAGAGTGTCGGCCTGCGGACTGAAGGGTCCAAGGTTCGATTCCAGTCAAGGGCATGTACCTTGGTTGCGGGCACATCTCCAGTAGGGGGTGTGCAGGAGGCAGCTGATCGATGTTTCTCTCTCATCGATGTTTCTAACTTTCTATCCCTCTCCCTTCCTGTCTGTAAAAATCAATAAAATATATTTAAAAAATTAAGTGTGTATGAAAAGTTTAATTTCACAGACAAATTTTCTATAGATATTGCTTATGTACCACCGTAGTTTTGAGACTGTAATAAGTATGCAATCTAAATGAAATAAACATTTTTCCAAAAATACACTTTAGCCCTAGCCGGTTTGGCTCAGTGGATAGAGGGCCGGCCTGTGGACTCGGGGGTCCCGGGTTCGAGTCTGGTCGGGGGCATGTACCTTGGTTGCGGGCACATGCCCAGTGGGGAGTGTGTGGGAGGCAGCTGATCGGTGTTACTCTCTCATCGATGTTTCTGACTCTCTATCCCTCTCCATTCCTCGCTGTAAAAAATCAATAAAATATATTAAAAATACACTTTAATTATATTTAACTAAAAATTAAACAATATTCTTAAAAACAAAACAAAATTTAAATTTTATAAGAACAGAAAAATGTTTTCCTATTTAATCATCTTTGGGTGATTATATATCCAGACACTCCTGTTGTGGTGTGACATTAATGTTCGATGTTGAGGCGCTTCCTGTAGGTAAATCCTGCCTTGAAAAACCTTTCAAGTTTCATTTGAATTTTTGAAGTCTGCTGTGTTTTATAATTAACTCCCTACAATTTCAAAAATGGGTGTAATAGAGCTGCATTTCATTATCTGATGAATTGTCAGTAGATGTTATTAGATTGTGGAGATGGGATCCAAGCACTGATAACTTCATGTTTGGGGTCTGTTGTTTCTTCTTCCTCCTTATCTTCACTCCCATCCTCATCTTCCCAGGTCATCACCTCATCAGCTCTTTCACTTTTACTCATAGTGTGGTACCCAGGGTCACCTTCATCTTCTTCCAACCACTGTAAAACTTCTTCCTCAGCTACTTGTCCACCAATATTCTGTGTTGTCCCACAGTAATCAGTAACCTCCAGCCCTCCTAAGTGCAAGTCTCCCTTCATCATCAAGCAAATTCTTCCAACCAGTTTCCAATATTTGCACTTTCACATCTTTTCATGCTGAAGCAAAATTTAAAAATTGCTGATTTTACACAGTAACTCTTTAAAACGGTAAGTTTTGTAAGTGACACTGTCCTGTTGTATGTTCATCATTACCTTCATTCTGCAATACAACCACTACTTCCTCTAAAAATTTCTTGCGGTATATTCATTTGGTTGCCAGAATTATCCCCCAGGTCCATGGGCTGGATACATGATGTTGTGTTTTTTAGCAAAAACATACGTCTAAATTTGCCATCCCCTGAACATAAAATATTTTTGGATGGATGAGCAAGAGCATTGTCTAAATGCAATAAACATGTTGCATCTTCTGGTGGTATTCCAAGCTCTTCACCTTGAAACTTCCTGACTGCAGGTACAAATTCTTTCAAAAACCACTCGTGGAAAATGTCTGCATTGAGCCATTCCTTTTTAGAGTTGCAATACAAAACAGGCAGATGATTCATTATATTTTTTTAAACTCTAGGTTTATGAGTTTTGCCAGCGATTACAGGTGTCAGTTCACTAGTACGTGATCCATCAATGTTGGCACATAGCAGTGCCAAGATCCAGTCCTTACTGACTTTTTCTCCAGGTATCAGTTTTTTATATTTGCAGGCTTGTGTGTTTTCAGGCACAGAAGCCGGGACAAACCACTTTCGTCAGCATTGTAAATCTGAGGCTGTAGCAGCATTGCGTTATTTATGCGTTCTATTAATTTTTGCCTAAATGGTTTAGTCTCTTCTGTTGGAGCACTTAAATTTTCACTGTAAACTCATTGTCTCATAATTTCATGTCTTTTGTGAAAGCGCCCAAGCCACACCCATCACTTGCTTTGAATGGTGTGTTCATAGGATTTGCAAACTTAACTGCTGCAGATTTCAATTCAGCTGCCTGCACTGGGCCCACAAGAACGCTGTTGTGTGCACACTTCAACAATGCTTGCTCAACACAAGTGTCACCAACCTAGTTCATTTGCTTTCTGGTGCCAATTTCATCCATTTCACATGTTTTCTGTGATTGGTGTTTGCCCCTATACCACATATTAACACAATTTTTTTTTGGTCTTTGTTTTGTTGTTGTTAACCCTCACTCAAGGATATTTTTTCCATTGAGTTTTTAGAGAGAGTGGAAGTGAGGGAGGGAGAGACAGAAACCTCCATGTGAGAGAAACACATCAAGTGGACCAGGGCTGGGGATGGAACCTGAAACCCAGGTATGTGCCCTTGATCAGGAATCGAATTTGTGATCCTTTCAGTGCATGGGCTGATGCTCTCACCACTTAGCCACAATGGCCAGGGCCGTCTTTGTTTCTTTTTAATGTCCAATACAGTTTGCTTTTCTTTAGGCCATGTTGCTCACATATATGAGACACACATACTCTCGACTCTAAGTTTTGTATGATTTCTAATTAGTAATTTAGCATTATATTAACTCTTTTCCTTTTGTTTATATTTTAAGGTTAGGGTTACAATGATGTATTTTACCTTATATATATAATTTTAATTTATGCTGACTAGGTCTAGTAAATGCATGCATTTACCAGTCACCGAGAATAAGCAAATGGGCATGGCTGGGCACGGCTCAGAGCACATGGGAACATCACCAGCACATGTAAAAACTGCTGCAGAAAGTCACTCCACTGGCCAGCAGAACCAATTACCCACACACCATGTGGTGTGATCATGTCCTGATCATTTGTCCAACATTGTTTAGGAGCAGTGACGCTTGGATTTAAATATGTAGACTATAGTTGTAGATGAGTAATATGTATTTATGTTGGTAAAATTACTACAGTGGTTTTACAACATATGGACTATTTGCTAAAGTTTGTTAAAAATAACTGCGAATGAATCACAAAAAAATAACCTTTAATTATAAGCAAATCTTGGTTAAAAGCATTTTACAATTAATGGGGTGTTAATCTTCACTCATGACATACAGACCAGAAGTTTTATCTGTTAAATCCCAAGTCTTTTAATTCAATGCCTGCAAATTGAGGGTTTCTGTATGTTGAGAAACCAATCACATCTTCCAGGCCATGTCACTACCATCTGCTATCAAAATTAGCTTAATAGTCAACTAATTGGCTTTCTTCTTTCTTTTTTCCTTCCTCCCTCCCTCTCTCCTTCCTCCTTTCCTCCCTCCCTCCCCTTTCTTCTTATTTACTTTCTTTTCATCAATTCTAGTCTTTTATTCAATGGTAAACACAGCGGGCCTATTAAAAGCTAAGTCAGATTGTGTTGTTCTTCTCAATAACTTCTAATTGCCTGATGCACTCAGAGTACATGCCTCCCACAGGCACCCCTACTGGGAATTGAACCCAAAACCTGGGCAGGTGTCATGACTTGGAATCAAACTCGCATTTTGGTGAAAGGAACAATGCTCCAACCAACTGAGCCACCTGGCCAGGGCTAACTAAATGTGTTCAGTTGAAAAGTTGCCTTCCATCAGCTGTGTTCAAAATAAAAACTATTTCATATTCAATAATTATAGACTTATTTTTGAAGTTTGGGTCAAGAGGAATTGTATAATAATTGCTCTTGGCAAGATCCTCTCCTCCCTTTCTAATATGTTTTTATTAATTTTAGAAAGAGAGGAAGGGAGAGTGAGAGAGAGATAGGAACATCAATGATGAGAGAGAATCATCAATCAGCTGCCTCATGCATGCCCCCTACTAAGAATTGAGCCAACAACCCGGGCATGTGCCCTGACTGGGAATTGATCTGGTGACCTCTTGGTTCATGGTCTGATGCTCAACCACTGACATACACAGGCCAGGAACTCCCCCCGTTTTTCTTTAGATGTTTAGTGATAACCAGGAGAGTTATTTGTATAACTATATATATGTTATAATTTTATTTTAATCCTTACCTGGGGATATGTTCTTACTGATTTTAGAGAGAGGGGAGAGACACACACGCACATTGATGTGAGAGAGAAACATCCATCGGTTGCCTCCGGGTATGCTCCCTGTCCCGGAATTGAACCTGAAATCCAGGTATGTGCCTTGATGGGGAATGAAGCTGGCAACCTTTTTTGTGTACAGGAAGATGCTCCAATCAACTGAGCAACCTGATCAGGGCATTTTTTGTACATTTGTTAAGGTATATAATAATGATATTCATATGCATGCATTTATTCCATAAAAAAGTAATTACAGCTGAAACCGGTTTGGCTCAGTGGATAGAGCGTCGGCCTGCGGACTGAAAGGTCCCGGGTTCGATTCCGGTGAAGGGCATGTACCTTGGTTGCGGGCACATCCCCAGTGGGAGGTGTGCAGGAGGCAGCTGATCGATGTTTCTCTCTCATCGATGTTTCTAGCTTTCTATCCCTCTCCCTTCCTCTCTGCGAAATATCAATAAAATATATTAAAAAAAAAAAAGTAATTACAGTTTTCTGTTGGTAAGTTTTGCTTTTTATATTAAGAACTAGTGGCCCAGTGCATGAAATTCATGCACATTAAAAGGGGGACCCAGAATCAAGTCCCCGCCCACCCACATGCACCTCAAAATCACTTGATACCTAGACCAGGCAGCCCCCTCCCCCCCATTGGGCTAGATCCAGACCTGGCCAGTCCCACCCTTGTCAATCCCTGCCAGGCAGGGGGCATAGCCTCAGGTCCCCTGGACCAGTGCCAGGACAGGGGCGTGGCCTGAGTTCCCCCAGATGGGATGGGGGCGTGCCTTGAGGACCCCTGTCAATCTCCGCAAGGGGGACATGGCCTGAAATCCCCTGTCAAGCCCCACTGGGTGGGGGGCATGGCCTGAGGTCCCCGGTCAAGCCCCACTGGCAGCGGGGCGCAGCCTCAGGCCCCCATGAAGCTCTGCTGGGCAGGGGAAACAGCCTGAGTTCCCACAACCCAGCACTGGAGGTGCACCTTGAGGTCGACTGTCAAGCCCCACCAGGCAGGGGGGTGCAGCCTTGGTACCCTGGCCCAGTGCTGGGGCGGGAGGTGCGGCCTGAGGTCCCCTGTCGAGTCCCACCTGGTGGGGGGTGCAGCCTGATGTCCCCGGCCTGGTGCTGGGGTGGAGGGAGCAGCTGGAGGTCCCCTAGCCCAGCACCGGGACTGGAAGCGCACCTTGAGGTCCCCCGTAAAGCCCTGCCGGGTGGGGGTCGCAACCTGAGGTTCCCCGTTCTGGTGCCAAGGCAGGAGGTACGGCCTGACACCTGGGTGGGGGGCATGGCCTGAGGTCCCCTGTCAAGCCCCACAGGAGCAGGGGAGGACGTAGCCTCAGGTCCCTCTGATTGCTTGTTAAGGCTCCTTAAGGGAACTTGGCCTCAGCTGTGGGTGCAGCCATCTTTGTGATGGAGTGATGGTCAATTAGCATATTCCCTCTTTATTAGATAGGATAGAGGCCTGGTGCATGACATTCATGCAAGAGTAGCGTCCCTAGGCCTGGCTGGCAATCAGGGCCGATCCGGACTTTCCTGCCCCCAGCTGTTGGCTGCTAGCTGGGGCATTCCTTTGTTCGATGCTGCCCCCTGCTACTTTGTTCTGCACTGGCCCCTGGTGGTCAGCACACATCATAGCATGCGGTCGAAATACTGGTTGGTTGACCTTCCCAGGGGAAATTTGCATATTAGCCTTTTATTATATAGGATTAGATAGTAGCCTAAAAGTCTATGAAAGTTATCAAATAAGTTCATTTTCAAAGAAAATCATACCTAATTGGATAATTGCCATTTTCTAAATATATATATCCTATCTAATAAAAGAGTAATATGCAAATTGATTGTACCTCTGCTACACCCACAAGCCATGCCCACCAGCCAATAAGGAGCTAGTATGCAAATTAACGCAACCAAAAAAGCTGCTGCCACAGAGCGAGCAGTAGGCTTGGCTCCGCTCAAGGCTACAAAGTTTCTTTTTTTTTTTAAATATATTTTATTGATATTTTACAGAGAGGAAGGGAGAGGGATAGAGAGCTAGAAACATCGATGAGAGAGAAACATCGATCAGCTGCCTCCTGCACACCACCCTCTGGGGATGTGCCCGCAACCAAGGTACATGCCCTTGACCGGAATCGAACCCGGGACCCTTCAGTCCGCAGGCTGATGCTCTATCCACTGAGCAAAACTGGTTTCGGCCAAAGTTTCCATTGTAGAAGATAAACCCCAGATACCAGGACCTCCGCTTGGGTCACAGGGGGAGTGGCCAGCCTGCAAACCACCACAGGCCCCTCGCCCAGGCCGCCTCACACCCCAAGGGAAACCCCCCCCCAATCCAGGACACCCTTCAGGGCAAACCAGCTGTCCCCCACCCGTGCAGCAGGTCTCTATCCCATCTAATAAAAGAGTAATATGCAGATTGACCATCACTACAACACACAAGATGGCTGCCCCCATGTGTACACAAGATGGCTGCCACAAGATGCCCAGTAGGGGAGGGCAGTAGGGAGGGACCAGGCCTGAAAGGGGAGGGCAGTTGTGGGGTACCAGACCAGCAGGGGAGGGAAGTTAGGAGTGACCAGGCCTGTAGGGGAGGGCAGTTAGGGGCAAACAGGCTGTCAGGGGAGAAGTTGGGCATCAATCAGGCTGGTAGGGGAGTGGTTAGAGGGTGATCAGGCTGGCAGGCAGAAGCGGTTGTGGCAATCAGGAAGGCAGGCAGGCGAGCGGTTGGGAGCCAGCAGTCCTGGATTGTGAGAGGGATGTCCGACTGCCCGTTTAGGCCCAATCTCACCAGGATTGGGCTTAAACAGGCAGTTGGACATCCCTCGAGGGGTCCCAGATTGGAGAGGGTGCAGGCTGGGCTGAGGGACACCCCCCTCCCCCGTGCACGAATTTCGTTCACCGGGCCTCTAATTATATATAGATAGATAGATAGATAGATAGATAGATAGATAGATAGATATCCATGCAGGTATTTTATTTTTTTCTAATTTTTCCAGGATTATTGTGCATAATTGACATGTAACATTGTATATTTTGAAGGGATACAGTGTGTTTATTCAATATACTTTTGAGTTGTTAAATGATTACCACAGAATTCTTTGTTCACATTTCCGTTACATCACATGATTAACAATTCTTTCTTTGTGGTGAGAACATTTAGATCTATTCCATTAGCAACTTCCAAGTATATAATAAAGTATTGTTAACTATAATCACCATGCTGTACATAAGACAGGGTTGAATCATATATGACTTTTATTCTAATGATGCTGGCAATATGAGAGAGCAGCATGTCATACAAGAATATCTGCTCTGTACCCCCCACACCACAAGCCAGCTGCTTATATGAGACGAAAAACAAAGATTACATGTCATAGGCAAAAGAAATCAGAATGAGTATGATGCAAATGTGATAAAAACGGGTAATACAGGCATGGGAAGTAGGCAAAAGGAATGAAAATGGGTATAATGGTTACCGATTACAGGCAAGGCAGACTGGGACTCCATTGTTTCACCAACAAGTTGTTAATCTTTCCACTATAATAGGCAGTTAAAGAGGACTGACCACATTTCCAGGTTAACTTCCAAGACCACGAGGGCTGGGGGGAACTCCCAGCCAGATGAGAATATGTTATCTCTAGTTTTTTTTCTTTTTATTGATTAAGGTATTACATATGTGTCCCTATCCCACATCGCCGAATCCACCCCCCTCATGCCCTCACCCCCCTGGTGTCTATGTCCATTAGTTAGGCATATATGCATGCATACAAGTCCTTTGGTTGATCTCTTCCCCTTACCCCCACCCTCTCCAACCTTCACTCTGGGATTTGACGGTCTGATTGATGCTTGAATGTCCCTGGGGCTGTTTTTGTTCATCAGTTTATGTTGTCCATTGTATTTCATAAATTAGTGAGATCATGTGCTATTTATCTTTCTCTGACTGGCTTATATCACTTAGCATAATGCTCTCCAGTTCCATTCATGTTGTAACGAATGGTAAAAATTCCTTCTTTTTTAAAGCAGTGTACTATTTCATTGTGTAGATGTAGCACAGCTTTTTAATCCAATAATCTGCTGATGGGCCTAGGCTGTTTCCAAATCTTAGCTATGGTAAATTGTGCTGCTATCAACATAAGGGTGCATATGTCCTTTCTAATTGGTGTATCTAGTTTCTTGGTATATATTCCTAGAAGTGGGTTCAGTGGGTCAAATGAGGGTTCCATTTTTAATTTTTTTAAGGAAACTCCATACTGTTCTCCACAGTGGCTACACCAGTCTGTATTCCCATCAGTAGTGCACGAGGGTTCCTTTTTCTCCATATCCTCACCAGCATTTGTTGATTGTTGCTTTGTTGATGATAGCCATTCTGACAGGTGTGCGATGGTACTGCATTGTTGTTTTGATTTGCATCTCTCGGAAGATAGTGACTTTGAGCATGTTTTCATATGTCTATTAGCCTTCTCTATGTCTTCTTTCGAAAAGTATCCATTTAGGTCCATTGCCCATTTTTTAATTGGGTTGTTTATCTTCCTTGTGTTAAGTTGTATGAGTTCCCTGTAAATGTTGGAGATTAAATCCTTATCTATGATAACATTGGCAAATATGTTCTCCCATGCAGTGGGATTTCTTATTGTTTTGTTGATGGTTTCTTTTGCTCTGCAAAACCTTTTTATTTTGATGTAGTCTGATTTGTTCATTTTCTCTTTCATTTCCATTGTCGTAGGAGCTGTATTGGTGAAGAAATTGCTTTGGCATATATCTGAGATTTTGCTGCCTGTGGATTCCTCTAGTATTTTTATGATTTCCCATCTTATGTTTAAGTCCTTTAACCATTTTGAGTTTATTTTTGTGTATGGGGTAAATTGGTGATCTAGTTTCAGATTTTTGCATGTATCTGTCCAATTTTCCCAGCACCATGTATTGAAGAGACTGTCTTGACTGCATTGTATGTTCATGCCTCCTTTGTCAAATATTAATTGAGCATAGTGACTTGGGTCAATTTCTGGGTTCTCTGTTCTGTTTCACCGGTCTATATGACCGTTCTTGTGCCAGTAGCAAGCAGATTTGGCAACAGTGGCTTTGTAATACAGCTTGAGATCCCACCTACTTTGTTCCTTTTTCTCAGGTTTGCTGCTCCTATCGGGGACATTTTTTAGTCCAGATGAAATTTGGAACGTTCATTCTAGGTCTGTGAAATATGTCATTGGTATTTTAATGGGGAATGCACTGAATCTATAGATGGCTTTGAGTAGTATAAACATTTTAATGACGTTGATTCTACCAATTCATTAACATGGTATGTTCTTCCATGTTTGTCTTCCTCTATCTCTTTCTTCAGTATCCTGTAGTTTTCTGAGTACAGTTCTTTTACCTCCTTAGTTAAGTTTATTCCTAGGTATCTTAATATTTTTTTTGTGCGATGGTAAATGGGATTGCTTTCTTAGACACCCTTTCTGTAAGTTCACTATTAGTGAATAGAAATGCCATAGATTTCTTGGCATTAATTTTGTTTCCTGCTACATTGCCAAATTCATTTATTAAGTCTAATAATTTTTTGATGCAGTCTTTGGGGTTTTCTATGTACAGTATCATGTCATCTGCAAATAATGGCAGTTTTACATCTTTTCCAATTTGGATACCATTTATTTCTTCTTCTTGTCTAATTGCTATGCTAGCACTTCCAGAGCTATGTTGAATAGGAGTGGTGAAAGTGGGCATCCTTGTCTCATTCCTGTCCTTAGGTGAAATGGTTTTAGTTTTTGCCCATGGAGTATGATGTTGGCTGTGGGTTTTTCATATAAGGCTTTTATTATGTTGAGGTACGATCCTTGTATTTTCATTTTGCTGAGGGTTTTTATCAAGAAAAGGTGTTGGATTTTCTCAAATGTTTTTTCTGCATCAATTGATATGACTGTGTGATTTTTATCTCTCAATTTGTTTATGTGATGAATGACATTTATTGATTTGAAGATATTGTAACATCCTTACATTCCTGGGATAAATCCTACTTGGTCATGATGTATAATCTTTCTGATGTAATGGTGGATGTGATTTGCTAGAATTTTGTTGAGGATTTTGGCATCTATGTTCATGAGGGATATTGGCCTGTAATTCTCTTTCATTGTGTTGTCTTTATCTGTTTTTGGTATTAGGGTGATGCTGGCTTCATAGAAGGAGCTTGGAAGTGTTCCTTCCTCTTGAATTTTTTGGAATAGTCTGAGGAGGATAGGTTTTAGTTCTTCCTTGAATGTTTGGTAAAACTCCCCTGTGAAGCCGTCTGGCCCCGGGCTTTTGTTTGCTGGAAGCTTTTTGATGACTGCTTCAATTTCTTCCATAGTTATCAGCCTATTGAGATTTTTAGATTCTTCCTGATTGAGTTTTGGAAGGTTGTATTTTTCTAAGAATATGTCCATTTCCTCCAGGTTGTCCAGTTTGTTGGAGTAGAGTTGTCCATAATATTTTTTTAACTATCCATTGTATTTCTGTGGGGTCAGTTGTTATTTTGCCTCTTTCATTTCTGATTTTGTTTATTTGGGTCCTCTCTCTTTGCTTCTTGGTAAGCCTGGTTTACCCCAAGTTTTCTCCTGGAATTGAATTTCTCTTGCTGAGCAATGGTCTTTTCAGCTGTTTCTCCAGGAGAAGTTTGGTGCTGACCTCTGCTAGCCTCTCCTTAGTCCTGGGAAAACTGTAAACAACAAATGCTTAGTATTTTATTTTTCCTTAAGTGACTTATAATTTTTTAAAGTATCCATCAATCTTGTTTAAGCTTTCAAAGAACCAGCTCTTGGTTTCATTGATCTTTTGTATTGTTTATTTATTTATTTATTTATTTATTCTTCTCTATGCCATTCATTTCTGCTCTGATCTTTATTATCTCCTTCCTTCTGCTCATTCTGGGCTTTTCTTGTTGCTCTCTTTCTAATCTTTTGAGTTGTAGAGTTAAATGATTTACTACCATTTTTCTTGTTTTTTTGAGATAGGCCTGTAGAGCTATAAACGTCCCTCTCAGGACTGCTTTCATTGTGTCCCATAGATTTTGGATTGTTGTGTTTTTATTGTCATTAGTTTCCAGGATGTTTTTAATTTCTTCTTTGATCTCATTGGTAACCAATCATTGTTTAATAGCATGTTATTGAGCTTCCAAGTGTTTGAGTTTTTTGGGTTGTTTTTATTGTACTTTATTTCTAATATTATGCCATTGTGTTCTGAGAAGATGCTTGGTATGATTTCAGTCTTCTTGAATTTGGGGAGACTTTGCTTGTGACCCAATATGTGGTCTATTTTTCAAAATGTCCCATGTGCACTTGAGAAGAACGTGCATTCCGCGGCTTTGGGGTGAAATGTTCTGAAGATGTCAATTAAGTCCATCTGATCTAGTGAGTCATTTAGGATTGCTGTTTCTTTGCTGATTTTTTGTATAGAGGATTTATTCGGTTATGTCAGTGGTGTATTAAAGTCCCCTACTATCATTGCATTTTTGTCAATCTCTCCCTTGATATCTTCCAGAAGTTTTTTTATGTATTTGGGTGCTCCTGCGTTGGGTGCATATATGTTTATCAGGGTTATATCCTGTTGTTGTATCAATCCCTTTAGTACTATGAAGTGGCCTTCCTCTTGTTATGCCCTTCACTTTGAGGTCTATTTTGTCAGGTGTAAGTATTGCTACCCCAGATTTTTTTTTCATTTCCATTTCCCTGAAAGATATTTTTCCATCCCTTCACTTTCAGTCTGTGTCAGTCCCTTGTTCTGAGGTGGGTCTCTTATAGACAGCATATATATGGGTTGTGTTTTTTTTTTTTTTTTTTTTTTTTTTTTCCATTCAGTCACTCGATGTCTTTTGATTGAAGCATTTAGTCCATTTACGTTTAAAGTTATTATTGAAAGATACTTGTTTGTAGTCCTATCTATTTTTGTGCCTATATTCTTTCTTACCTATTTATTTCTTCTTTTTACAGCATTCCCTTTAGCATTTCTTGCATTGCTGGTTTGGTAGTAATAAACTCCCTTAGCCTTTTCTTTTGTCTGCAAAGCTCCTGATTTCCCCTTCAGTTTTAATTGATATTCTTGCTGGATAGAGTATTCTTGGATTCAGTTCTTTGCTTTGCAACACTTTGTATACCTCCTTCCATTCCCTTCTAGTTTGATGTGTTTCTGTTGAGAAACCATTTAATAATGTGATGGGGGATCCTTTGAAGGTAACTCTTTGTCTCTCTCTTGCAGCATTTAAGATTTTCTTTGTCGTGAACATTTGCCATTGTAATTATGATGTGTCTTGGTGTGGGTCTTTTGGGATTCATCTTGCTTGGGATTTGCTTTACTTGTGTAATTTTTTTCTTCCCCATATCTGGGAAGTTTTCTGTCATTATTTCTTCAAATACATTTTCTAGTCCTTGCTGCTCTTCTTGTGCTTCTGGCAGCCCTATTATACGTATGTTATTTCCTTTTGCATTGTCCCAAAGCTCCCTTAGGCTCTCCTGCTTTTTAATTTTTTTCTCCAGTTGCTCTTCAGATTGAGCTTATTTCTCTACCATATCTTTTAACTCACTAATTTGGTCCTCTTCTTCTTCTAGTCTACTATTGAAACTTTCCATTGTGTTTTCGATTGTAGCTATATCATTTCTTCCTGATTTTTGCATAGGTTGTTGATTTTCTCATCCATCTGGTGAATGAATTGTACAATCATTACTCTGAATTCTTTTTCTGTCATGTTGCATGCTTCAATTTCACTAATTTCCTTTCTTGGTGACTCCTCATTTTCTTTTCTCTGGGGATTGTGTTGTCTCCCCATTATGACTATCACCAGAAAATGCAAACATCAAGTTCCATGGGCCTGGGCTGTATGCAGTGGGAGCTTGGCACCACCCAAGTGTCACTGAATAGTTCTGACACTAAGATTTGTGGCTGCTGTAGGTTGTTACGAATGAGACTCACCCAGAGTCAGCATTACCAGCACTCAGTCTGGCCACGTGTGTGCACCTAGAATCAGAGACCCCACCTTGACTGTGCTGAAACAGAGACCCTGCTGGTGTGTGCTGAAATCAGATCCTCCTAGCACATGCCAGGAGTCAGAGTTGCCCTGTGCCTGCACCAAGGGAGTATCAGAATCTCTGTTACTTCGTGTGGCCTTGCACTGATAATCAGGGTCCCTATGTGCGAATGAACCAAGAATTGGAGTCACTGGCTCTTAGTGTGCCTGGTAATCAGGGATCCCAGGTGCACGTGGTAAGAAACAGAGTCAAGTCACTGGTGCTTAGTGTTGCCTCCCACCAGGATAATCAGTGTCCCAGTCAGCTTGGGGACTGGGTTGCACAGTAGCACTGTATCAGCAGGAGGTCTTCTCCTGAGCTGCGGAAAACAGACTTCTGTGTGTGCTTGCTGCCCTATGTGGGCTTTGGGTTTGGTTGCCTGATTGCGTTTCGGGAAACAGATTCCCAGTGTCCACACACACCCAGGCTCAAATTCCTGTAGCAGTGCTGTGGCCCGTGTGAGGGGCAGGTAGGTCTATCTGTTACTATTGTGCTGCCCGCAAGACTGCAGGGAGGGAGATAGCCTCTGTGACTCACAGAAATCTGCGGCCAAGATGTCTGGATTCTTGGTGTCTGTGGTTCTGAAGCTGCGGTTGTAGGTCTCTGTACCCAGTGGCTGCAGGGTCCTGGTTTGTGTCTGAGACCAGACTAGGTGGTGCTGAGGGCAGGATCCTAGTCTCAAGTAGCTCTGTTTCTCAAGATGGCATGGTTTCTATGCCTATGCTGGGCACCCCAGAGTGTCCGTGTTGGGAGCTGGGCTCCGCTGTCTAAGACTGCCCAGTTTGGCAGCCCCTTGGAAGACCTGCAGAATCTAACTGTCCCTAACTCATACACACACACAAACCACATGTCCACACACTCCTCTATCACTCCCTCACACTCTCACAATCTATCCCTCCCTACCTTCCTGCTGGTCGCCATCTTCCTTCTCCCCCTGTCTCTCTCTTGCCGCCTTTAATATTCTCTCTTTGTCCTGAACAATTGCCATTGTAATTATGATGTGTCTTGGTGTGGGTCTTTTTGGGTTCATCTTGTTAGGGACTCTCTGTGACTGTGTGACTTTTTTCTTCCCCACATCAGGGAAGTTTTCTGACATTAGTTCTTCAAATAAGTTTTCTAACACTTGTTTCTCTTCCTGTTGTTCTGGCACCCTTATTATTCATATTTTGTTTTGTTTCATGTCCCAAAGCTCCCTTAGGCTCTCCTCCTGTCTTTAAATTTCTTTCTCCAATTGCAGTTCAGGTTGGGTGTATTTTGTCTCCCTGTCTTCTAATTCACTAATTCAGTCCCCCGGTTCTCCCAGTCTACTGTTGAAACTTTCCATGGTGTTTTTTATTGCAGACATATCACTCTTTATTTTTCTTGATTATTACTAAGTTGTTGATTTTTTTATCCTTCTGGTTTATGAACTGTATGACCCTTATTCTGAAATCTTTTTCTGAAAAATCACATGCCTCTGTTTCACTTAGCTGCGCGGATGGTCTGCTCACTCAGAAGCTGCTCCTTGTATGGGGGAAGGCTGCTTGCGTGACTGCTGCTCTTTGGATGGGGGTAGGCTGTTTGCAAACACTATGTTTTCTTTAATCAGAACAAAACAATCATGGTTAACACTGCATGATTAATATTTCTTATAACCATCGCTAGTCTCTACTATTCTATTTCTGCCCCTAGCAGTAGGATTTCCTTCTTTCTCAGACTTGAGAAAATGCCACTGTATGTGTGTATGTGTGTGTACACACATATACTATATATATATATACACACACACACACACATACACATATGTATATTTATATATACATGCACATTCACATACATAATACACACATATATACGAACTTATATACAGACATATATATATACACATACCACATCCTCTTTATTTGTTTATCCATTGGTGAGCACTTAGTTTATATATCTTTCTATTGTGAATAAGGTTGCAGTGAATATGGGAGTGCAGTTATCTCTTTGAGGTGGTGATAAAAAATGTATGACTGTTCTATAAATGTTTGTTATGTCCATTTGGTCTAATGTTTGGTTCAAGTTTAATATTTCCTAATTGATTTTGTGTCTAGATCATATATTCATTGCTGAAAGTGTAGTATTGATGGCCCCTGCTCTTATTGTGTTGTTGTCTACTTTATCTATAGTTCTGTTAGTATTGGTTTAATATTTTTAAGGGAACCAATGTCGGGCGCATACTTATTTACAATAGTTATATGTTCTTTATGAAGTGATCCCCTTATAAAGCCCTTCCTTGTTTTTTGTTACAGTTTTTGACTTAAATTCTGTTTTGTCTGATATAGTATTGTTACAGCTGTTCTCTTTTGCATTCCACTTACAAAGAGTACTTTTTCCATCTATTCACATTGAGCCTTTAAGTGTCTTTAAGAATGAATTGTGCCCTGGCCTGTATGGCTCAGTTGGTTGGAGTGCATCAAATAGACCTTCAAACCTCAGAGGGAAGGCGAGGGGGGTGGGGAGAGGGCGGGTAAGAGATCAACCAAATGACTTGTATCCGTGCATATGAGCATGACCAATGGACACAGACAATAGGGGGTGGGGGCATGTGCTGGGGGGCAGAGCCGACAGGTGAGCAGTGGTCAATGGGGAAAAAAGGAGACGTAAATAATCTTTCAACAATAAAGAATTTTTTTTTAAGAAAGAATGAATTGAGTCCTGGCCTGTGTGGTTCAGTTGGTTGGAGCGCCATACCTTATGCAAGAAGTTAATGGGTGTGATTCCCAGTTAAGGAATATACCTAGGTTGATGGTTTGATCTCCTGTCAGGGTATATATGGGAGGCAAGCAATCAGTGTTCTCTCTCACATTGATGTTTCTCTGTCTGTCTGTCTTTCTCTCTTTCTATTCCCCTCTTTCTAAAACCAAGGAGCATATGCTCAGGTGAGCATTAAAAATTTTAAAGAAAATGAATGAATTGAGTTTCTTGTAGGCAGCATATAGTTGTTTCTTATTATAATCCATAAAGACATTCTATGCCTTTTTTCTCTTTTATTGGATTTACTGAGGTGACTCTGGTTAACAAAATTATACAGGTTTCAGGTGCACAATTCTACAACACAGCTTCTGTACACTGCATTGTATGTTCACTACCCCAAGTCATTCTATGCCTTTTGATTGGAGAATTCAATCCATTTATAAAGTAACTAGAGGCCTGGTGAATGAAATTCATTCATTGCGGGGAGGGGAGGATCCCTCAAGTCCGGCCTGTACCCTCTCCAATCTGGGACCCATTAGGGGATGTCCAACTGCCGATTTAAGCCCAATCCCACAGGAATTGGACCTAAATCAGCAGGTGGACAACCCTCTAGCTATCTGGGACCACTGGCTCCTAACCACTCACCTGCCTGCCTGCTGATCGCCCCTAACCACTCTGCCTGCCTGCCTGATGCCCCCAACTGATCCCCTGCCTGCCTGATCACACCTTCCTGCCCTCCCCTGTCAGCCTGGTCGCCCCTAAGTGCCTCTGCCTCAGCCCCTGCCACCATGGCTTTTTCTGGAAGGACCTCCAGAAGGCTGTCCAGAAGATGTCTTATCTAATTAGCATATTACCCTTTTATTAGTATAGATTATTGACAGGTAAGAATTCACTAATGCTATCATGTTTTCCAGCTGTTTTGTAGTTCCATTATTCCATTCTTCCTCTATTGCTACCTTCCTTTGGAATTGAAGATTTTCCATAGTGTGCTTTGATTCCTGCTCTTATCTTTTGTGAATCTGCTGGAGGTTTGCCTTTGTGGTTACCATATGGTTTACATAAGACATCATATAAATATAACAGGCTATCTTATGTCAATCACAGCTTTGGTTATATTTAACTGCAGATTTACCTTAGAAGAAGAAAAAAAGAAGAGACAAAAAGTTGATCGGTTATATGAAAAAAATAGGGTGCAGTTAAGAAAAAAAGAAGAGCACTCTATTAAAGAAGTTGAAATGAACCCATATCTTGAAACCACCATTAGAACACGAGACATTGTATCAGAGATTGTAAGAGAGAATGAGGTAAATTTATCCTTGGTAAGAATTTCTCGTTTCTTACAGTATTTTATCAATATTTATATCCCTTTGATTTTAATGTATATTATTATATTTAAAACAAATCAAACGATGTTTTCTCATTCAAAATGTGAATTATGACACTTGTGACTAAAATTATTAATTTATAACTATCCTTGGCATCTAACGGATACTCTGTATTTGCTTTCTAAATGAAGAAATGGAAAGTAAATTGAGCTTAAACATTAACATAAATGTTAATTTTGTCTCTTAAAAATGTTAACATACAGTTTAAATTGCCTTGACGCTGTGATGTAACTACTCAAATGTTCATAAAGAAATTTTATTTCAGAATACTGTATTTTTGCTATATGACATATGTGGCTATCTCTTAAAATTTGACTTTTTCATGGAGAGGAAAGATCCTTGTGCTTAAACAAGCCACTTCCTTTTCATAGTTTTTTAAGGGACTGCTCTTAAGCTTTGGTTATATTTTTTAATGGTATGAGATCAAAATCCAAATGAAATGTGTTCCTAGGTTGTAGAAGAGCAAAATTACCCTCAGAGCCAACTTTCTCAAGAGCAGAACGCCACAATATTACAAGATGGAATTCTGACCAAACATCATTGCAAACCAAAGGAGATAGAAATAAGTCACAAGAAAATGAATTCTGAGGTAGTTTATTTAAACATTTTCAAGTTTTTGTCAGTATGTGTGAGTGTGTACATATTTAAGAAACCAATACTGTACATATGGAAACTATAGAGGATTTAAAAAGCACGTGCGCGCACGTGTGTGTGTGCGTGTGTGCGTGTGTGCGTGTGTGTGTGTGTGTGTGTGTGTGTGTTATGGGTGACATTTTGGGTCCATTGGATAAAACTAGTGGCCCGGTGCATGAAATGCATACACGTTAAAGGGGAATTAATTAGCCCTAACCAGTTTTGCTCAGTGGATAGAGCGTCAGCCTGCGGACTAAAGGGTCCCAGGTTCGATTCCGGCCAAGGGCATGTACCTTGGTTGCTGGCACATTCCCAGTGGTGGGTGTGCAGGAGGCAGCTGATCGATGTCTCTCTCTCATCGATGTTTCAAGCTCTCTATCCCTCTCCCTTCCTCTCTGTAAAAAAAAAAAATAAAATAAAATATATTTTTTATAAAAGGGGAATTAATTAGAGGAAATATTTTAATACTAGAGGCCCGGTGCATGAAATATCTTCATGCATGGAGAGGGGGTCCCCTCAGCGCAGCCTGCACTCTCTCCAATCCGGGACCCCTTGGTGGGTGAGCAACTGCTGGTCGAGATCAGCAGTCAGACATCCTCTCACAATCCTGGACCGCTGGCTCCTAATCGCTCCCCTGCCTGGTCGCCCCTAACTGCCCCACCTTGCCAGCCTGGTCACTCCTAACTGCCCCCCACTGCCAGCCAGCTCACTCCCAACTTCCCCCTTGCTGCTGGCCTGGTCACTCTTAACTGCCCCACCCCCACCCTGCTGGCCTCAGCACCCTTGACTGCCCCCCTGCTGGCCTGGCTCCCCCCCAACTGTTCCTCTCTGCAAGCCTAATCACCTACAACTGGCCCCACCTGCTGGCCTGGTTGCCCCCAACTGCACCCCCTGCTGGCCTGGTCAACTCTTACTGCCCCCCCCTGCTGACCTGGTCACCCCGTGCAGCATGCATGTTCAGTCATTTGGTCGTCCCTCACTAACCCCCCTGCAAGCCTGGTTGCCCCATGCAAGCTGATTGTTCAGTCATTTGGTCGTCCCTTGGGCTGGCCTTGGGTGGCTGGGTGGCTAGCATCCCAGGATTGCCTGTGCCTCAGGCTGGCCCTGGGTGGCTAGGGGGCTGAGGAGACTGGGGGACTCTAGAGGCAGGCCTGCGGAGTGACTGGATACTCATGGGGGATGAGGGGACTGGGCACTGCCATCTTGTGGCTGTGGGCACTGTCATCTTTGAGGGGCGGGGCAGTCAATTACCATATTCCCTCCTAATTGGCTGTGGGTGCTGACATCTTTTGTGAGGGTGTGGAGTTCAATTAGCATATTCCCTCTTTATTAGATAAGATTGCTATTTGCCCTTTCTCTATAATAGAAGTGTCCGGCCGACCCCACCACCATTGGGCGACACCATCACCCAGCTGGCCCCACCCCGGGCAAGCCCTGCCAGGGAAGGGGACACAGCCTCACGTCCTGCTGCCGGCCCAAAGGATGCAGCCTCAGGTCCCCTGGTCCTGTCCCACACCACACAGCCTCACCCAGACCCATCGCACCGTGAGAACCCAGAACCACCTCACCGCGGGCCCCATCAATGCACCTCCTAGTGCCCAGTCGTTTGTTTTTTACAGATGAAAATATAGTCATGCATTTAAGCATGCACATTAATTTTCAATGCCTGATTTGTCTACGTTCTCTAAATTGCATTATAAATATGATCTTCAACCAGATAGCATCATAATGCCAAGTTCCTTATATAATGACACATACCATTCTCTTCACTCAGTATGCTCCATTTGAATGGATTAAATGTATGTGACTCACATGAAAGGCACTGCTGCTTACTCTTAATAGAGGAAGCATTAGCTCATTACCTAATGCCATAAAGTGGTTTAAATGGCATATACTGACCTGAAGAACAGAAGGACAAATACCAAAAAAAAACCCACAAAGTTCAGTGCTGTGGATGGCAGAATCCTCTCCCTTTCCCTTTGTGTTTTTCCGCTTTTCCCACGAACCTATTTGCACTCTGCCTCAAAATCAACACAGAAGACAAAATCAGATGCTGTAATCTGCATTTTATAGTGCCATTTGAGTACAAAGTGGTGTTTTTCAATCTTTACTTTTTTTTTTAATCAATGCAGCACAAACTTGCTCCCAACATTCCAGGAGCCAGCCAACATGGCTGTGTGGACACACCTTTGCTAGGTGCTATCCGGCTTCAGGGCTGCGGCAGGGAACATGCGAGATGTTGCTGGAAACCATCAGCTCTCCTCTCTACATATAGTAGTCTTTTCATTATAAAATGGGAAGCAGCAGCCATTTTCCATTACCCCCATCCCCAGCCCTCCTTGCCCGGGGGTGTAGGAAGGCGCTGGGAGGATATTTACTCTCAGCTCTTTGATTTCTCTTATTTAACTGAGCCCAGTGACAGCTGCTTCTCTGAGGACAATGCCAGCTGCTCAGAGCCAGCCGCACCTAGAAGGCAAGCGGCAGAGCTGACCAGGGGCTTTGACCAAGCCTGAGCTTGCAGGTCATAGCAACCTTGGCAGGCCAGCTGCTCCTGAAGATTCTAGGCCCCTGCCAGCTCCTCACCCCAGCTCCCTGCTCTCCCCCTTTCACCCCCAGGCACCACCGGCTTGGTGTGCCCCAAGGCTTGGTGTGCAGATGCCAGGGTTGCAGGTTCAAGATGCTCTGCCTCTTCCTGGCACTTTGAGCCATAAGCGCCCTAAGGGACCTTTCCACTCGGTCTTGGTCTTTGGTCACTGCTGAGGTTTTCTGGACTCTCTAGGCCAGGGACAGCCAGGACCTTTGCCTCTGACTAACACCGTGCCTGCAGCCTGCCTGGGGTACACCCAGCCCCAGGAAAGTGTGGGGGCGTGGATGGCCTGGGGAAGGGGCCATGGGGGGGATGAGGGGTTGGCTAGCTGCCCACCCTCAGTTGGGGTGGGTGAGGCGGATCAGGGATGGGGCTGGGGGAGGACCTGGGCAGGGCAGCCATCTTGTGATGCTGTTATGACCCAAGGGTCAATTTGCATATTACCTCTTTATTACATAGGATGATATTGTTAATTCAAATCCAATTGTCTCTCACAGATAAGTAGTGACATTCACAATAGCCTAATTCAAAGGGGAAGCTTTTAATATTTTCTGTTGTTCATGATCTCAAAGGTATTGTTACTAACAACAGATGTTCCAAATTTCGGCAGTGATTTTATTTCCTTGATATATCAATAGAGAGGTTAGTTTTCACTTCCATTGATGGAATGAAGGAGGGTATAACTGGTTCAGAGATGGCATTTTAGATGTTATTCTTCTACTTTTGAGAAAAGTAACAATTTGTTCCTAATAGTATCCCATTTTAATACAAGGGGCTTCTGAAGAGAGTGACAGGCCATAATATATACTTAAGTGACAACTTATTGGTAGGTATTTTATTCCTAGTAAAGTAGTTCAGTGTGTTTCCCCCCATTTCACAATTATTACTACTTTAAACATCATGAACAAGAAATAAAAGTTATTGCATTTCTGCAGCAACAAAAAATCTCATGATTTTCTAAGAAAGCTCTGTAACTTTTATCTTATTCACCATTAATTTTTTTTTTAAACATGGGCTTCTTTTGTGTTTCTATATCCACACTGGAGAAGAACTATGGATTGGAGCAAGAGCACAAATTGTGGATTCTGGAAACCTGGGGAAAACTCTAAACTCACTTATCTTTTTAACCCTTCCATTCCAGATTGTGATAACTGAATGAGTTCATTGATGGATGTAGAAGTGCTTAGGAAAATGCTTTGTTATCAGTTATTAGTAGAGGTAGTTTTTGTAACTAACCATGAAAGTATTAGAAAAGTAGAATATCTATGGGTTAATATTGGGGGGAAATTTTAGGAAATTTAGTTTATCCTAATATAAGCATGGTTAATACTCTTACTGTGGAGTAGCTAAATGTTCAATCTGTAATCTCAATTTGTAAGTGTAATTTTAGTTATTAATCTTTTACTTAAATACATTCTTGGCTTGTGATGATTTAGAAAAACCATTTCTAATTATAAAACTTAAAATTCTCTTGTGATTTTTTTCACTTCAAAAATTCATCATATTATGTTAAACTAGAGGCCTGGTGCATGAAATTTGTGCATGGGGGAGTGTGCGTCTCACAGCCCAGCTTGTCCTTTCTAATCTGGGACCCCTTGAGGGATGTTCGACTGCCCACTGGGATCGGGCCTAAACGGGCAGTTGGACATCCCTCTAACAATACAGGACTGCTGGCTCTCAACCGCTCACCTGCCTGCTTGCTAGATTGCCCCTAACCGCTTCTGCCTGCCAGCCTGATCACCCCCTAACCACTCCCCTGCCATCCTGATTGGCACCTAACTGCTCCCCTGCAGACCTGTTTGCCCCTAACTGTCCTCCCCTATAGGCCTGGTCACCCCTAACTTCCCTAACCTGCAGGCCTGGTCACCCCTAACTACTCTTCCCTGCCTGCCTGGTCACCCTTAACTGCCCACCCCTGTCGGCCTGGTTGCCCATAAACCCCCTCCCCTGCAGGCCTGGTCACCCCTAACTGCCCTTCCCTGCAGACCTGGCCACCCCCAACTGCCCTCCACTGCTGGCCTGGTACCCACAACTTCCCTCCCTTTCAGACCTGGTCCCTCCCTACTGCCCTCTCCTGCCGGCCATCTTGGGGTGGCCATCTTGTGTCCACATGGGGGTGGCCATGTTGTGTATTGGAGTGATGGTCAATTTGCATATTACCTGTTTATTATATAGGATTTTCAAACTTTGGAGAATTTATGCTTGTATAAAGTTAGAGGTTTGGATTCAACTGTATTTTTTCCAGTGGGATATCCACTTATTGCAACTTTTTATTGTAAACATAGGTTATTCTTTAGTTTCAGAGGCTATTGTGATATGTCATTTCAATGTTTTAGCTAAAAGTCTCCTTTGTGTTACTTAGGTTTCTGAGAGTTCTGACAAAGAACAAAGTCTATTGTGTGAAAATCGCGTGTTGTTGGATGAAATTGCCAAGCTAAGACTGGAAATAGATGCAGTAAAAATTCAGACCCAGGAAATGGGAAAAAAATATTTTGAAGACATTGCAATTGTCAAAGAACAGAATGACCTTCTTCATAAGACAATAAGAGAAACAGCATTTCAACACAATGCGCAGCTTGACATTCTGAGAGCTGAGAATACAATGCTAAACAGTAAACTGGAGAATGAACAACAAAACAGAGGAAGACTGGAAGCAGAAGTTGAGTCATACCGGTCTAGACTGGCTACCGCTGTACAGGATCACGAGCATTGTCAGACATCAAAAAGAGATCTACAACTTGCTTTCCAGAAAGCAAGAGATGAATGGTTTTGTTTTCGGGACAAAATAAATTTTGATATGTCTAACCTAAAACATAACAATGAGATTCTTTCTCAACAACTTTCTAAAATGGAAAGTAAAAGCAATAACTTAGAAATTGAGCTTCATCGCACAAGAGAAGCTCTCAAAGAAAGGACATTGGTTTTAGAAAGAGACCTCAGTCAAAAACAGTGTCAAAAGGAGGAAACTGAACACATGTATCAAGAGGAACAAGGCAAAGTGGATAAAGACATTGGGAAGCAGGAGTCCTTACAGGAGAAGCTATCTCGCCTACAGGGTGAAAATATGCTGCTTCACCAGCAACTGGATCAGGCTCACAGCAAAGCTGACAGGGAAGAAAACACAGCAATTACCATCCAAGATCAGATTCAGGATAAAATAAGTATATTTAAAGCTGAAAGTGTAAAGGAAATTCTTAAGCTGAAGGAAAGTAATAATGAGTTAATCAACGAATGGCATCATTTTAAAGAAAGAATATACCAGTATGAAAATGATAATGCAGAAAAAGATGTAAGTATCCAGACAAATAAATATTTTACAGGTCTCCTAAGAGAAAATTCAAAGTAACATTTGATGATGGATAAATGTTGAATCTAGTTGAATATTAAAAACGTATAGATTATAAATATGTTTGCTCTCTATCAGCTTAAAAGCAGACATTTTATCCAGCAAATGGACATTGGACTTAAGAGGTTTTTGGTGTCTTTTTTTTTTTTTTCGGAGTACTTATTACCCTTATTTTTTAAAATATATTTTATTGATTTTTTACAGAGAAGAAGGGAGAGGGATAGAGAGTTAGAAACATCGATAAACTGCCTCCTGCACACCTCCCACTGGGGATGTGCCCGTAACCAAGGTACATGCCCTTGACAGGAATCGAACCTGGGACCTTTCAGTATGCAGGCCTGTGCTCTATCCACTGAGCCAAACCAGTCAGGGCATCACCCTTATTTTTAATATAATTTATTTAATTATAAGTTTATAGAATTCATTTTTAATAATGGCTGCAAATTTTCTGAAAATGTAACCACAAGGTCTGACTGAGCAGGCTCTGGCCCTCATGCTTCATTGCTACCATATCCCCAGTGTTTACTACTCAAAAGGTGTGCAATGCATTTGTGTGGGAACAAAGTATAACCCTGTAGTGACTTCACTGCTAAGAATCTGCTATTCCAGAGGCAATCTAGACTCTCCTGTAAAAAGATTTTCTTACAGATGGAAATTTTGAAAGCTACAGAAAATACGACCATCTATCCTAGAACACATTATCTTTAAAAGGGTGTGGGTTTTTCATTCTTAGTATAAGCTCAAATGTAAGAAACTGTCTGATAAATCCTCCTTGACGTATTTCTTCCACAAAAACTCTTGGGCCCTGGGAAGTTAATTTGAAATCCGTCAACAGTCTGATTTGCTTTAGCACCCCGTGTGGCATTATTCCCAGGGTGTTCCTTAGTTCTGGCTCCGGCTCTGGAAAAACAGAGCCCAACCAGTACCTCCAGGCCCCAGAGGGCACTGAGCTGGTACTGAGAACCGCTGGGAACTCTCACTCCCTGGGTTTATTCAGGCTCCGTTTGGGTCCTCTTTCTTTCTTTTTCTTTTTTGTTTATTATTCCTTATCAGAGGATATTTTTTTCCCATTGCTTTTTAGAGAGAGTAGAAGGCAGGGAGGATGGGGGGAGAGAGAGAGAGAAAGAGAGAAACATTGATGTGAGAGAGACACATTGGTTGCTTCCCACATGTGCAGCAACTGGGGCCAGGAATTGAACCTGCAACCCAGGTATGTGCCCTTGACTGGGAATCAAACTCGTGACCCTTCGGTGTGTCGGCAGACACTAACCACTGAGACCGGCCAGGGAAGGGTCCTCTTCCTTAATTCTATTTCTATTTTTTTTTCACATTGCTATTGCTACCCTCCCTTAAGCTTCTTCCTCTGGACTTGAGTCCTCCTTGGTTCCCTATAGATTCCTTTTCCTAAAGCTGGTTTTGGTCCTTGGCTTCCCACCATCCACCCCACCTAATCACTAAAGATCCTTACCTAGAACTATGCCAGACTACCTGAATGCTCATCTCTACTTACTTTCTTCATGACTAAGCATAAAGTAACCAGCACCTGCAGTGTCCTTCCGACCACGCTGCATCTCTATGCCTTTGACAAGCACAAGCATGTCCCAGTGGCTCCTTGAAGAATGCAGATGTTTATCTTCGCAGACTCTCCTTATCTCTCTATCTGATCAGTGTTCTCCAAAGGTCTCTGGCATCATGTTCCTTCCTCTCTATTTCCATCACCAGCATCTTGTCCCAGTTTCTGGTCATGTCACACCTGAACACCACCAGTTGCTCAGGTTAGACAAACCATGAGCTGTGGGCCAAATCCAACCATCCCCCCAGAGCCCTACAGCTCAGGCTGCCACAACGCCTGCTTCCTGCTAACCCCGGTGAGCGTCTGATCTGGGTACAGGGCTCCTTGGGGTGATGTGTAAAGTAGGAATTTCCAGTGTGCCACTAAGGCTTCCAACAGTGAGTCTGGTGAGGTAGTTAGGGACCCGGGAGGGGGAGGCTCATAGATAAGTGATGCATGCAGCTGCCATCAGCTCACCCTCCGCCTCATGCTGCTGTGTTCACCTGGCACCTGAGTGCCCTGGCCGGCCCTGACCACAGCCCAGCAGCCCTGCAGCATTCAGCAGAGGCCACTGCACGGAGCGGGCAGCCCTGGCAGCAGGCAGGCTGTGCCTGAGAGGTGTTTTGTTTTGAGTAAAGACAGTGAATTGCCCATGAAACTTTAAGAGGTTAAGTTATAGATTGTTAATAGATACAGATTGATATTAATAAGTTAGTTTTATACTGACATAATAATAATTTTAATTTTTCTATCACCACATTTTAATACCGTTAGAAAGCAAGGAAGTGGAACTGCTCTACCTAAACTGAGTATTTTGAAATTTAGATTCAATTAAGTTCAGATTTCCCAGATGAACTGAAGTGTAGATGCTGTATCTCATAGTTTCTTCCCTCAGTAGCATCTGATACATTTCAGTTGGTATAAGGTTATTTTTATTTATGCCAATTTGAATTAAATTTCAAAATATTTCAGACGCAAGTAATATATTCATATGACCTCTCAACCCTTTTAAAGGCACCTAGTTAGCTTTAAATCATAATTTGAGACAAATGTGATGAGTTTTAGCAACTCTACTTGATTGAATCTTTCCACTACTAGTTCCAATTTTCTTTGAATATTTTACAAATAATTTGCTCATATTTCTCATTTCAAGACGTAATTACTATCATTTGGAGATAACTTTGTCCAAGACAGAGCGAATTGTAGCTCTCTGTGATTTACTCATTTGGCATTGGATCTCCATTTCAGACTAGAGAGGAGTGGCAGGGTTTATGTGTAGCAGGGAGGCAGGTGAAGCCCTGATTAGCTAGGGCCTTGAAGGCCATTGGAATGACTTCAGTTTCCTTCTATGATAGGAACCTATTGGGAGGATTTGAGCAGGGGGTTGAATTTGTAATGTTAATTAAAGCCTCTAGTTGAAAATAAATAAAAAGAGAAAATGTTCCACAATATTGAATTTACTACCACTTGACCCACCTACGTGCTCTATTCTCTTTGAGACATCAGTAGATGTAAAGCTTTGAGATTCATTCTTCAGGGGGTGGGGGCAGAGAGTGGGGCTGAGTCAGCTGTCTAAATAACCTAATACTTATTAGGCAGAAGGATTATATTTTCTGTGTCTTTAACCTGATAAAGCAAAAGCAAACAGGAGTATGTCCATATGAGGAAAAGAAGGTGAATCAATGTAAATGGTGATATTTTTCCAGTTATCATACCTAACAGACAAACATGTAAGTTGACCATACCTCTGCTACACCCACAGCCAATCAGAGTGAGTATGCAAATTAAACCAACAAAGCCGGAGGTTAATTTGCATACATAGGCACCCAGCAGCCTGGGTCCCGGGAACTTTCTCAGCACCCAGGTCACTGCGAGGTAGGCGCCCCCCCCTCCCTTCCATGGGTCTTGAGCAACCTAGGAAGGGCCTGAGCCAGGGGGCTCCTGGGCAGAGGCAGTGATCGCAGGGAGCTGGGGGTCTCCTGCCCAGGCCCCAAGCCCCGGACAGAGGCTTGGGGCTTGGGCAGGGGCGGAGCCAGGCAATGGGAGGCCATCGGTGTGAACTACAGAGGAAACTCCTTTTCTGACCGCTCATTGGCTCAGCTCCCTGTATGCCACTGGTAATATTCTTAGTAACTTGGGTGTAAGAATCCAAAAAGGCGATCTAGGGTTTTTTCCACCTCACTCCTGAAGAAAAAAATGAAGGTCCGCCCATGGAGGGCTAAGAAATGTCATATCCTGCCCTAGCCAGTTTGGCTCAGTGGATACTGCCTAGGTTTGCCAACCGCAGAATCCGGGTTCGATTCTGATCAAGGGCATGTACCTAGGTTTCAGGCTTCTCCCTGACTGGGGCCCAGGTCAGGGCTCATGCAGAAGTCAACCAATCAAAGTGTTCCTCTCACTTTGATGTTTCTCTCTGTCTTTCCCTTTCTCTTCCACATTCTCTAAAAATCAATGGAAACATATCCTCAGGTGAGGATAAAAAAAATAAAGAAATCTCATATCCTATGAAAGACACATCTTGAAAATGCCTAAAGAAAGCTGTCATTTTTTCATGGTGAAGGGACTGGAGTCCGTGTTGATGAAAACACCTTGGTGCTGCGGTGACTGGCAGTGGGTGCAGCAGCGGGGTGATGGGGCTGGTGCCTTCCCCTGATCAGCCCGATCGCCTCAGTAGGATATCCCCTGAGGGCTCCCAGTATGTGAGAGGGGGAAGGCTGGGCTGAGGGAACCCCCCCCCCCCGCTCAGTGCATGAATTTTAGGCACCGGGCCCCTAGTATATTATAACTAGAGGCCCGATGCATGAAATTCGTGCAAGAATAGGCCTTTCTTCCCCGGCTGCCAGCACCCGCTTCCCTCTGGCACCTGGGACCTGGGCTTCCCTGGCAGCCCTGGCTTCATCCTGAAGGACATCTGGTCTAATTAGCATATTACACTTTTACTATTGTAGATAATAATATATGACTCTAACAAAGTACATCCAGGGTAGGGCAAAAAGTAGGTTTATAGTTGTTTGTATGGAGAATAACACAATAATTAGTCAATAACAATACAAGAATAAACTCTGTGTTTTTCATACTCACAACTGTAAACCTTTTGCCCAATTCTTTATGTAAAATTATACAGTGTATCATTAACATAATTTAATAATAATGTGATTTATAAAATCAGTAACAGAAATGTCTCCCTAGGCCACTGCGAGACAACTTCAAGAAGAACTGGCGGTTGTGAGACAACTTCAACAAAAAATATCTGTGATAGAGGCTTCACTGGAGGTTGAATCACGTCATCCTGTGCTTTTACAAGATAAGACACGTGACTTAAAGAAGGAATTAGATCAAAGCACAAGTCAAGTATGTATGAAATTTAACCTGTCATGAGTTAATCTATAGCTGGTTAAATAATATCGAATGTTTTAGGATACTACTTTTCTTTTGTATTTTCATTGTGATTCATTTACTATAATAATATTATCTTTATAGTTAACTTATTTCTTAAACCCTAGCTATTATTCTGTCCTTTGTATTTTATGTTTTTTTCTTATCATATGTACCGTTAGGAAAATTGACAATTATGCATCATTCTTCATAAAAGTCAGGAGGGTTTTTTGTTTTTTTCCCTACTAAACAATAGTTTTAGTGACATCTCGAGATCATTATCATGATGAGGCAAAATAATGAGGATAATTATTACTTAATCCAGACAAAATCAGAGGATAATGGGTAATGGAAAGTTCTTTTCTTCACTTTAGTGAATGGATATTCAATAGATTTCAGAATAATTTGTATGGGAAGATCATTCTACAAACCAGTTGAAATAGGCATATCCTTCATTTTCTCTCACTTAGAAATATTATGAAAGTATGGAAATGTTCAGATCATTGTACTATGTACATCCACAACCAACAATTAAGAAAATTAAATCTAGATCTACTAATGGATATATATTTTTTAAAACTGTATTGATATAATTCACACATTGTATAATTTGCCTATTTAAATTATACAATTCAATATTTTTAAACATATTCAGAGAGTTGTGCATCTATCACCTCAGTCAATTAGAGAATATTTTTATCACTCCAAAAACAACCTCCACACCACTTAGCAGTCACTACCAGCTCCTCTTTGTGCCCTGCACCAGGCAAAAACCAGTCTCATTTCTGTCTCTATTGATTAGCCTATTCTGGATATTTCATATGCACGCTACCACACAAATTAAAGTCATTTGTGACTGGCTTCTTTCACTTAATGTCATATATTAAAGGTTCGTCCACATTATGGCACATAACAATATTTTTTTTATTTATTTTTATTGCCGAACAATACTTCATTGTGTGGCCCTTCCACTTATCTATTCATCAATTGATGGAACTTTGTATTGTTTTCACTTTTTGGCTGTTAGTAATTCAACTATGAACACTATTGTACAAATCATTTTGTGAATATATGTTTTTCTTTTCCTACCATTGGATTTTTATCCTCTGAGATAACTGGGCTGATTTCAGCATCTCTCAGCCTTTACTCAAGCTGTGCATTCTGTCTTTTCAGTTTCTGTTTCTCCTGCCTAATCCTATATCTATTCGGACCTGGCTCCCAATCTCCCCTCCATGAAGCATTCTCTGTTCCGACTCTCATTGACCTCATTCATTTCAGCACTTGTCATCTCATCTCTGCAGAATACTTTTAGCCCTTAATTTCCCATTGTCTTAATTTTCTTCACAAGAGATAATCTTGTATTTCGATGTATTAATTTGTCTGTTGGGCATATTATTTGATGCTAGAGGCCCGATGCACAAAATTCGTGCAAGAGTAGTCCTTGCTTCCCCCGGCCGCTGACACCAGCTTCCCTCCATCACCTGGGACCTGGGCTGGCTTCCCTCCAGCCACCCACAGGCACCCGGGACCTGGACTTTCCTCCAGCCCAGGATTTATCCAGAAGGACGTCCAAGAATGATGTCTGCCAGGACATTCAGTCTAATTAGCATATTACCCTTTTATTATTATAGATAAGGGTACCTCTCTTTGTATAAATTGAACATATTTGAGCTTAACTATTGTTAGGATACAATTAAAAACTTCATATCACTGACAGTCTTGGAATTCAAACCCAGATATTTGATCAACACAATGTTGAGGTAAAGGGTCTGAATTGGCAAGAAGAAGATAGCTCTAGATTTCCCAACCCTTCAAAAAATATAGTTGAGTATACATGTGAAAAGAACTTCAGACGATTTTTATAGGTCAGGTCTCTATGAAATAAGAAATTATTATTAATTTTAAAAGCAAATAATTGATAATCTGACACTTGCAAAAAACATTTGCATTATAAGAGAAAAATAAGACAAAGAATGCTGGTCAACATCCTAAGGGTGAAGGGGCCCCCAAACTCAGAACATAGCAGTAGTACACACAAAGTAACACCAATAAGAATCAACATAAAATGGACAGGATTCACTATCTACAAGGGTGATCCATGTCACTCATGGTTTATGAGTGTGTGGTGGAGGATATTGTTTATGAGGAGCAAGAAGGGAGAAAGAAAAGTACAGATGACCTCAGTAAAGGGGTCAAGGCTAGAAATGTTGACTAGGAAATCTTGTTTGAAGTGTTGAGATATAAGGATCTCTGAGAAAATTTTAATAAAGGAATAGACTGCTTTCTGGAAGTCTGTTTCTATTTTGCTTGGTAGTTCCATTTGTTCATTAAATTCCACATATGAGTGAAATCATATGGTACTTGTCTGCTTGTGCTGGTGGTGGTGGGGGGGGGTGTGTAGGGATAGAACAAAAAAGAGAAAAAATTAGAGAGGACTCATGGACACGGACAACAGTGGTGATTTCCAGGTGTGTGAGGGGGTTGGGTGGAGATGGAAGAGGCCATAGAGGGGATACGTCGTGATGGAAAGAAAATAAAAAAGAAGTGAGGTAGAAAAGAAATGAAAAATAAAAAAAATAAAATTGTGAACCTGGGCAATGAACCTATGGAGGGCCAATATAATATTCTATCTTCTTTTGTTTGTTAGAAATTTTCTATACTAAAAGGTGAAAAAACAAAAAAACAAAAAACACCCTATTGTCTTAGGTGACCACTGTCTCTATCCGCTGCTGGACTGGAGCTCCCCTAATTTATTCTTCAGAGTATTCCTCTTCTGCTTATGTCTGGGACTTGATCCTATCAGCTTTCTGCCTCTTAAGGATTCTTAGTTGGAGGCTGTTATCTTTCTGTCTTTTTGAAATTCCTCATAATTTCTGTTGTATTGATTATACACTTAATTGCTTATGCTAAGTACATAATCTCTAGCCCTTATCTTTAGCTTAAATATTCAAAACAAAGGTCATCAAATTATAAAACCAGGTATTGAGTTTCTTAAACTTGTTACATCTCCCTTCAACCTCAATGTAGTGCTAGTCCATGGCATTCAACATGGTGAAGAAAAATAATCATGCTACCACTTCCTTCCCTAAAAACCAAGCAAAAATAAAAATAAATAAATAAAAAAGAAATAGACAGAGTGGAAGACTGTACATCATGGTTACTGTTTAGAAATGAACTGTGGTTGGAGGACAGGAGGGGGAGTGTGTATGTGGTCATTGTTATTAGTTGCTGGGGAAGTAACGCATTAAAGGACTAAAAGAAGATGACCGTCAAAAAAAAAAGTTTGTGCAATTATAGGATTGAAATTCAGATTCTTATGTAAAAGAAAAGAATGAGTGGTGAAAATATGAATATGTGGCTGAGACCGTGCATTAAAAAAATGTTAGATTTTAATGGATGGGGACAACAGGATGATAGAAAAAGCTACAAAAATCAAGTAAAAGTTATGTTTTCATGTAATATAGAGAAGACACTTCATTTAAAGAGAAAAATGTTTAACAGAAAAGGAGAAAATGAAACCTATGGGAGAAAGCTTACAGAGAATAAGAGTCTTTATCTCATCCTAAAGTTAGATTACCATCATAAGGTAATGGGGACTGCATGGGAAGTTTTCAAAGATTACCTTAGTAAGATGTGATTTAATAGAACCTGGAATATCTTGAACTATTGGTGAAAATGTTTCTAGGGCATCTTAGAAACTGAAATGTCAACATGGCCACTGTCTTAAATATTTTTTACCACTTAGTATTTAGTATTTTATATATCAAAACCTCTATTTTAACAAGCTTTGGCAATTTAAGTTCCAGAAAGAAAGTGGTGAAAAGTAAAATCAATTTAAGCTGCTGTAGGAAGTCATTATTTTTGAAATCTGTCCTTATTGGCATCAAGTTTATAAACTAGACTTTATAAACCTGTCTACTACCCTTTATAAACTTGTCTACACATGTTAATCATGAACTCATGAGAAATCATATTTTTAAGAAAGAAAAGTGAGTCTCTAGATTTTTTTAAATGATTTTCTTTAATTTTTTTTTTCAAAGTCTCAGCACGAAAAGGAAGAGTCAAAGAAATATATTGACTTAAAGGTCTTTCTGCAACAGAGGTTGCAACAAGTAGTGAATAAAAAGGATGACTTAGAAAAAGAGGTGACCAGGTAAGATTTTAATATTTCAGATCATTTCTGCCATGAATTAAGATTTAACTGTCATTTTACTTTATTAAAACTGAAATACAAATTTATTTCCTCTCTGTAATTTTGATAATTAAACTATCCTATTTAAAAACTTACTGCAGAAACACAGCACAATCTGCAACTGTTTTGAGGGCCACGATATTGTACTTACTCTTTAATGATTCCTCAAACCATAATGAGGTTGCCATTTGCATATCCCGTCACCTGCACTTTTCATGTCTACCTTGAATTTTTATTTCTACCACATAAAGGCTCTCCCTGATGATCTTCCCTTCTTTTCATAGTGTGCTCCCTTCTGCATTCAAAGAGTTTAATAACTAAAACTTATCTGTGTCATTGTTTAACAACACCAAAACTTATCTTGATTTGGCTTATGTTTTTTTCTCTTTTTTTAGTTATAAAAGATATCACACATACAAAATGTCCCTATGATTTAACGAATAAATTGGATAATCCTGTTTTTACCACTCATTGAAACACAATGGCATCTTTCCCTTGTCTGGAGAGCCGCCACATGGCTTCCTTTCTGTTTGTTGGCTGAGTTCTTAAGTTTGTTCTCTGATTCTCATCAGTGTGTTTCCTGTCACTTAACTGTCTTTCTCTACATTGTTTCATATCCTTTTCATTTTGTTAACATTGTACTAGGAAAGATCTCTTGTTGAAAGTCTTGAAGAGACTGTTACACCTTATCTCCCTGATTTCCCTTCTTCTAAACCCCTGCCCCTTTCAGATTTCCCCTTCCACTCAGACTTCAAAGATTCTACTTTCCTGCTTCTCCTATTTTGAATGATCTCCTTGATGTTGGTACTTTTCTTTCCTTCTTATAGACTATCCTCAGTAGGTACCAAAAGGTATTTTTGTGTCTTTTCAAAACATTAACGTATAATTATGCTTTTCTTCTTCACCTTGGATACCTATCTCTGGTTTCTAGTTGATATTTAATACTAGATTAATGATTTATAGTAACATAGTAAAATGAACATTAATAATAACTTATTTATAAGAACTCCATATAGTTACAATATTAACTATATATCCATATCACATATGTCATGACTTGTTTTCATTTTATTTACATCAGATTATAATGTAGCTAGTATGCTTTCAAACAATATTAGATTAGAACCAATGAGAGCATCATAATTTATAGATATGCTTATTTGATATGATTTTATAAACATAATATCTGTTTAAATAATAACTAAATATTTATTCATAAAGAATCTGATATACTTGTTTTGTACATTTCTTCAGACTTAAAGAACTCCTAAAAGTTATGAAAAAGAAATTAAATGAATGTGATAATGAAGAGCTTAGTTTCCCTGGAGATTTAAAACCAAGTGCAGCTAACATGGAAATTCAATCTAAAGAGCCAAAACAGAAGGTGATTTTAAATCAATTTTGGGACCCAAAACTCACCTAATTTGGGGAAATAGATATCATTGAATGCTTTGAGTAGTGAAATATAGATTTTTATGTTAATTTTATAGACTTGGTATCAGTGAAAAAGAGCTTTTACCTTAATCACTTTTCTATCAAAAGGGCCTACTGTTAACTCTGTATGTCTTGAACCCTGGCACCAGCAACAAATCAAAAAAAAAAAAAATTTGGCAGCAGCTTTATTGAGACATAATGAACATACCATGCAGTTCACTCATTTAACGTGTACATACAGTTCAGTGCCTTTTTCTATATTCAAAGAGTTACACAGTCATCCTCACAGTCAGTGTGGGGACATTTTCATCCCCCTAAAAAGTAGCCCTGTGCCCTTTAGCAACCACCCTGGGCCAGCTTCCACTTCCCCACTCTTCCTGGCCCTCAGGAACCACTACTGTCCTCTCAGTCTCTCTAGATTTGTCTATTCTGCACATGTCATATCAGTGGAATCACACAGTAGGTGCTCCTTTGTGACTGCCTTTTTTATTCAGCATAATGTTTTCAAGGTACGTCTCTTTTGGAGCATGTATTACCAGTACTTCATTGCTGATTATTGCTGAATAACATTTCATTGCATGAAGCCACCACATTTTTAAAAATCTATTCATCATTTGATGAACCCTTGGGTTACTTCCAGTTTTGGTGTTGTTACTAATACTGCTATGAACATTCATGTCCAACTTCTTATGTGAACATATGTTTTCATTCTCTTGGCAATATAATTATAATTCTCTTGGATAAGTTCTTTAGCCTTTTGAGAAACTGTCAGACTGTTTTCCACAGTGACTGCACCATTTTGCATTTTCATTGACAGTGTATGAGGGTTCCAGTTTCTCCACATTCTTGCCAACACTTGTCATTCCCTGTGTTTTTTATTGTAGCCATCCTAGTGGGTGGGAAGTGGCCTCTCATTACTGGTTTTGATTTGCAGTTTTCTAATGACTAGTGATGTTGACCATCTTTTCACATGCTTATTAACCATTTGCTTATATACTTTGAAAAACTATGTATTCAATTCCTTTGCCCATTTTTAATTGAATTGTTTTTGTATTATTGAATTGTGAGAGTTCTTTAAATATCCTACATACAAATCCCTTATTAGATAAAGGATTTTCAAATATTTCTTCCATTCAGTAGCTCCCCTATTCATTTTCCTGATGGTGCCTTTCAAAGCACAGAAGGTTTTGATTTTGATGAACCCAGTTCATCTCATTTTGTCTTTTGGTTTCACATCTAAACTTGAAGTAAGGCAGAGGAGAAGTTGTATTTAAATGGTGCCAAATTTAATCATGAAGATATACACCTATGTTTTCTTCTAAGAGTTTTATAGTTTTAGCTTTTACATTTTAAGTTAACTTTCATATATGGTCTGAGGTAGAGGTCTAATTTTATTCATTTGCATGTGGATATCCAGCTGTCCCAGGATGATTTGTTAAGAAGACTATACATAACTGATTTAATTGTTTGGCACCCTTGTCAAAAAGCAGTTGGTCATAAATGGGGTTAAGGTTTGGATTCTCCCTTCTACTTCACTGAAGAATAAGTCTGTCCTTATGCCAGTACCAAATCATGAGTATCTTTCTCAGTCATCTTGTATATTACCAGTTGTTTTATGTAATAATAAAAAAAAAAAGTCAGTGTAGTTGAATGTTTTTACCTCTACTTTTATGGAGATTTCCTGTTTCTTGATAAAGCCTATGGACAGCTTATGTTTGCTGACTCTGTGACTTGATGGGAAAGTAGGCTTACAAAGATAACACCCAATCCTTTTTTTCTCCATTCAAACCTTCAGCCTCTAACCCAGTGCTTCCCACTTCACTACCATTTCCATGAAATCCTGGTAACAGGATCTGCTGACTTAGCCATTTCCTTCATTGTGTTTAACTCTTAATTCATAGACTTGCCAACAGGGAGGAGAAGATTAAAATCTGGACTGTCACCTTTCCCCTTTAGAAATGCCTGACTGTGAAATCTCAAATTTTATTTTATTTTAAATATATATATATACGTATATACATTATGTTTTATTACAGAGAGGAAAAGGGAGGAAGAGAGAAAGATGAGAGAGAGAGAGAGAGAGAGAGAGAGAAACATCAATGATGAGAGAGAATCATTGATAGGCTGTCTCCTGCACACCCCCTACTGGGGATTGAGCCCACAACCCAGGAATGTGCCCTTGACCTGAATCAAACGCTGGACCCTTCAGTCTGCAGGCTGACGCTCTATCCACTGACCCAAACCAGCAAGGGCTGAACTCTCAAAATTTTAAGCCAATTAGTTTCCTATGGAGAAACACTGGTATAACATAAGCAAGCTTGAAGTAAGCTAGAGGAGAAATTGTACTTAAATGGTGCCAAAAGGCATTGCCGTTGTTTTGCCACTGAGATTTAAAATGATTTCATAAGTCTTGGCTTCATCCTTAGATCATGTCTTCCTGGACACCCTGGATTTGATGTTAGCCCAGAGCCATTTTTTTATTTAACATTATTTGATAATTGGACATGTGGGAGAAGGTGTAAACGGGAAATAGATATTTGAAACCCATAAATCCGGGTTCTTTTTTATTTAACTGTCTTTCTTCAGCTTATTTTTCCCCTTGATTTCACTTTCAGCTGCTTCCTAGCGAGAATCCCTGTCACCCTCGTTTCGGTGTCATTGTGTTCACTTTCCCAGAAGCCCTTGCTGTCAGCCTCCTTAGGGGCCATCAGGCCTCCACTCACCGTTTCTTGGAGGGCCTTTTGGTTTTCATTCTCACGCTTCTCTACATTATGTCGGGTTCCCCCTGCCTCCTGTTCAACGGCGCTCCCGTGTGTGTGTTTCTTTTTAGTGTCAGCACTCTATTCTCAATGTCAGTAACTGTGCCAGTTACTTATTGCTGCTTAATAACCACCTCCAAACCTCGTGTCTTAAAGCAGCATTTACTTGTTCACAAATCTGCAGTGAGGCTGGCTCATTCCTTTCTCACTTGCCACCAGCTGGGATGACCTGAAGCTGGGAAGTGGAATCTTCTAAACTCTTGTTCGTTCACGGGTTTGTCAGGTGCAGCGGGCTTTTGGCTGGGACGTTCGCTGGGGCAGTGTCAGCTGGACCCCTGTATGAGGAATGACCACGTGGCCTGGGCTGCTTCCTTCTTCACAACACGGTGGCTGGGTTCCCAGGGTGAGCTTCCCTGGGGAGAGAGTCAGATGGCACCAGACAGAGCAGTCACACAGCAGTCACCATTTCCTATTCACCAGAACCCAGTTAGCACTGAGGCCAGCACCTATTTCCTGGACAAGTGCCAAACAATCTGGAGACGTGTTTCAAAAACTCGGCATCCCTCACCTTGTCTTATCAAATAACCATTGTATCTGAAGGAAAGTAGTTCTTCCCAAGTCATGATCACTGACATTCCAGCAAGTTTGTTGTTGATGATTATGTTGTTTTTGTTTAGTATGTTCTCTTATTTTATGGGAAGTAACAAAGAATTTCAAGATAGCACCATTGGATTAAGCCGCCATACCCATTTTTTTTTTTAATTCTAAAAAATGTAGGGTTCATCTCGCTAAACTTTTAGTGAGAGATGTAATTTCTCAGTAACGCAGGGAATCATTTCTTCTTGGAATGCAATTCAAATTAGCATCAAACCTTTGTAGTTCAGTAAAAGATGCATGCTATTAAAGTCTATATTTATAAGATTCATTAATTAGTCTCATTTTGAAAGTCTTACTTTGGGAGGCATTTGTTGACTCAGTCCTGAATACCTCAATATGATATCCCTAAAACTGTTTTTTAAAGGTTATGAAGTGTTAAGATGGGGGACGAGATAAGAGACTTTCTATTCAGGAACAATCTATAGTCATTTTGTGGAGAAAACACATGAAAAAGTCATAGAAAAAAAGAGTATAAAATCAAGTGCAGAAGAGATATTGTGTGGCAAAGACGACAACAGTAAATATATTTTTGTGACTCCTGGTTGTTTTTACTCTGGTCTTGATTCTGAGTAATTCAAGGTTCCACATTCTAAGACCCTACCAGAGTATACGTAACATTTCATTTCAACAGTTCATACTGGTGTCCACACCTTCATAACCAAACTATATTTTTTTATTCATGCAGAATGATGAGCTTATAGCAAAACTGCAACCTTCTTCTTCTAAATGTGTATGTCTGGATGAAGAAAAGCCACCTCAACAGGAGTTATCAGTGGAAGCACTTCTAAAGAGACGTGAAGAACTAAAGGATAGAGTAAAGAAGGCGAAAGAAGAAGCAGTGAACTTCAGAACATATATGGAAACGGATATGGTAGAATACTGTGAATTAGGAGAGTATAAAAAGAAGACTGAAGAAAGAGCAAGACGGGATGTAGCAGACACAATAGAACAAGTCAATTCATTTTTACAGGTTAATTTATTGATTTAATGTGCTTTAATCCATTTCACTGCAAATTACCTTTTGGATAAATACAGTATTTTTGCCTTTCCTTTACTTCCTTTAATAGCAATTTATTTTGTAGATTTCTGGAAGGAAGGTGGTGTTTGTTTGCCTTTTCAGTATTTTAGTTTCCAACATTATTATCACTAAGTTGATCTTTCCAAATGATTCGTAGTAGAGGATCATTTTAGTTTTAAGACTAGTTGATGTAAAATAAGACTATTAGGAAGAAAATGTAAAAAAAAACATGATTTTAAAATTGTACCATATACTTGAATTAAGTTATATTTTTTAACTTTTAATATCTTATACTGATTCTATTATTCTTTGAATTATCAGATTATAGGAGTACTAATAGAAGAATGATTAGCTTTATAATTCAGAATTGATTCAGTGGACATTGATGATAAATATATTAAATTTCAGGTTTTTGACACTTAAAGCTGATCTCTGAGTTGATGACTCAAAACCAAAGAAAACAAATATAAGTGTTCAGGTTATACCTACTTTAAGAATTTATCCTTTTTATTTGCTGTAGATACAAAGAGCATCTCAAGAAAGGTCGGAGCAGATGATAAATAATCATACTTCAACAATGAGTTCTTTGGAACTCAGAAATAAAGAGCTGGAATCAGAAACCTCTAAAGTGCAAACTTCTCAAGATGATATCAAAAGAGAATTGGAAAAATATGTGCGACTCTACCGAGAACAATTGGAAGGCACAAAGTTATTGGAAAATAAGCTAACTGAGTAAGTCGAATGCAGAATCAAAGAAAATAAATTTAACTCATTAATTAGCCTCTAAACTTTAAGCATAGTTACTATTGGGCCAGGTTCATAGATTAGTAGGGCGTGAAAGCCAACTAAATCTTAAAACTTTGGAAAGTGATGTTAGTAAATAAACTTACCTTTCAAATGTTCCTCCAAGAAAGTTTCATCTCTCCCTTTTTTGCTTTTACATGCCTTTATCCCCCCCCCCCCTTAATATTTTCATGTAGTTAACTGGGTCTACTACTAGTCTTTAAGCTGAGTGTCTTGAAGCTCTAAAATTTAGACAGCGATATTATTATAAAATTGCTTTTCAGAAGTCCCCTAAATAGAAATACTTAAGATAACAACTTAAGCTCAAAGGGTTAAGTTACTCCAACACATTCTGGTACTTGGTATATTGACTTTCGGGACTGTGATCTTTATTATTATCAATAGACTAGAAGCCCAGTGCATGAAATGCGTGCACAGATAGGGTCCCTAGGGCTGGCTGGTGATCAGGGCCAATCTGAGCCTTCTGGCTACTGGGCAGGGCTCCCTTCATTCCGAGCTACCCCGTGGTGGTCAGCGCACATCAAAGTGAGTGATCAAATTCCAGGTCTCTCAGTCGAACTTTTGAGGGGACACTTTGCATATTAGTATTCTATAAATACTATATATACAAAATCGCACGAGACCCAGACCTACGGCACCTGTGGGACCCAGACCCACTGTGCGTGAGTAGCTCGCAGCTTCCACTATGCACGAGTCCCAGGCCCCACCTCCTTGCGGAGAGGTTCACAAGCCAGGGGAGGGGGCGCGGGGAGGGAGGGACTGAGAGGTGCTCCATGTACCTCCTGGTGACCGGTTGTTTGGTTGTTCTCACATTCCAGTGTTATGGCCATGGGCCTTTTAAAATATAGATAGATGGCCTCTGGAGCTGTTTTAGTCATTTGATCACCAGCCAGGTTATCTTGTTCTCCCTTAGAGGTAGTTGCTCTAAATTATGCCTTGGTGTCAAATGATTAATATCTCCAAGGTAATGAGTGTATTGTACAGGGTGGTGAAGGCAAGTGCTTGGCAATGTCTTTGAGGGATTTCTTTTTTTAAATCCCTAAAGTGGCTACTAAATATGTCCAAGGGCATCTTCAAGGATCTTGTAAGTACAGCCCTTCCAGAGGCAGCAAGTATTACCTGATAAGCCGTCTGCATCACTGATAGCCTCCCTACTTTGGATTAAGTATTTAGCTGGGACCCCCTCTCCCCACTGCCTGGAAACATAAGTACTTTTTTAGAAAAATTAAGAACCTATACTTGAATAGAGTAAGTCTGCTCTGACACATTTTCATTGCTTAAATGCTATTTAATGGGAAATTCCATTTACTATCCTGGCTACTTTAAAAAATTATGTCACTTAAGGAAAAATAAAATACTAAGCATTTGTTGTTTACAGTTTTCCTAGGACTAAAGAGAGGCTAGCAGAGGTCAGCACCAAACTTCTCCTGGAGAAACAGCTGAAAAGACCATTGCTCAGCAAGAGAAATTCAATTCCAGGAGAAAACTTGGGGATTCCTACCTCAAGGCCATGCACTTCAACTTACTGCAGGGTTAGTTCTATTATCTTTTTTCACCTTGGGTTGCAGATTTCTGATATAATTCTTGTGTTTCATTTGGTGAAATTCTGAGTTGCTTAATTGACTAGTACACACTAATAGAAAGTCTTAATTATTGTGCTAATATAGAAAGGAGACAGAAGTTTTATAATCATCTTTAAGTCCCTGGATCTCTCATTTTTAAGAGATACGTATCATTAACTTTATTTAATTCATATGACTAAAGTGACACACTTTAAACTTCTTCAAAAGCTGCATTTCAGTTTGATTTTAGAAATTATATATTATTGTCTAGTAAGCAGTGGTATACTTGGAGATGCTTTGGCTTACTTTCTAATGGATTTTATATTGGTGATGGTTCCTAACAGTTTTTAAGTTTTGCTGAACCCCGACTTTTACACCCCTAAGCATAAGTGAATGATTGACATCTAAATATTTAACCATTTATAGATGTTTGCTACTGAAATGAAATGGACATAAATCATTTTTATGAATTAAATAAACGTAGCACTAAAAGGATTAATTTCTGTCTTTAAGTGAAAATGTTTGTCATCTTCTTTGGTCAGAGAACAGTGTTAATTGCTATTTACTTCAACATTTTTATTCCAATTGTTATAAAATGTCTTGCTGAGCAGCTGTACACTTCATAAAATAATTAAATTTAGCAAATATTTGAATGTTTATTTTTAAGTTTATGTATTAATATTTGAATTTTTAAATAAATAAAGTGTGTTTATGTCTGTTTATCTTGATAGCACTTGAATGACTGATGACTAAGATGGCAATGAGAGGGAGTCTTGAAATAGCAACTAGCTTTCATTGTGTATCAGAGCTATTAAAATATTCCTTCTTCATCTTATTATTGAGTTATTCAGCAACAGAATTTCTGTTTGGTTCTTTTTTGTACTTCTCATCAGTTTAGTAAAGTACTCGTTCTGTTCATTATTTTTATTCCTGAGCTCATTGAACTGACTTTTGAGTTTAATTGTATCTCGCTGAGTTTCTTCATGACTATTTGGCTATTTTGATTTCTCTGTTCATTTAGATCACAATCGTGCATTATTTTGAGTTTTCTTCTGGAGAATTGTCATTTTCTTTCTGTGTTAGTGTTACTATGGTGGTCCAGCCTGCTTGATGCGTTGGTCTTCTGCTGGCACATTTGAAGTGGTGAACACTTTTCTTAGGAATGTGGTGATTTTCACAATTCAGCAGATTGATAGTTTCAGGTCTTTCTTTTGTATTCCAGTAGATGGTGGTATAGCGCAGTTTTTCTTTTCTCTTACCTGTACTACTGAAACTTGGGGAGGGTGTGCAGTGAGTCAAGGTGTGTGAGGCTTGGCTTTGGACATGGGAGTGGCAGCCTGGGTAACGAGTGTGGTGGGTGCCAACACTGTATCCAGGTCGTCTGGACCTCAGGGCACCCTATGGTGGTAGGTGTGGGTGTGGCCAGTTGAGGGGAGCCAGTTTGTGAGCCCACTGAGCTGCTACCTCATTCCCTTTGGCCACTGGCAGCAGTGTGTACTGTGGCCTGGAGGCTGGAGACTTGGCTCTGCTGCTGCTGCTGGTCTGTGGTGGTGTGAGCACAGCTGTAATTGGGGAGGGACCTGGATTTGGGGAGGGGAAGGGAATGCTGCTGGGCAGTGGTGTGCGCACTGCACCCTGCCTCCCCCACCGCTACAGTGTGTGCTAGGGCTGTACCTTCAGCCTTGTCCTTGGAGAACTGCAGTAGGGGCCTGTCCTGTTCTTCTCGCCATCCTGCCTCTCCTGCACATCCCTAGACGCCCACTTTCCAGGTTGAGCAGAGGAGCCTTTGTTGGGGTCTAGATGTCCACTTGTTGTAGATTTAAGAGGAGATACATTTTGCCATGATGCTGACGTCACACGCTGAAATACCCATTTCAATCAATGCACGATGGCTTATGGTTTTAATGATCTTTTTACGGTCTTTTTCATGCAGAGAAAGGTAGCACAGGCCTGTGCTAAATGAGACGTCAACCTATTTTTTTTCAGTTTGCTTCATCATAACACAACATAGAAGAGCAAAGCTAAGAATTGCTAGATAGCCTTTTGGCCAAATAAGGTCTCAGTTATCACAAATTTGTGAAACTGGGCTACTGGTACAAAAAATCAAATACTTTTTTTGAATTGTTAGGCAAAACTATGATGCAGACTTGCAATGTTCTCACCAGAAAAATCAGAAAATGTCTCATTTTCCAAAATGAAGAAGAAAGAGTATGTAAATGCAGAAGCAATTCAAGGGAAGATATTTGTGGAAATTTTTTTGTTTACTAATTTGGGAGGAATGAGGTGCTTACTTTTAGTATTTCTATATACATTGGAAAAAAAATAGTTGGTTTTAAACTTAACGTAGTAGTTTCACAGTATACATAAGTTCAATATCGGGCATTGGTTCACCAAATCATGCTAGACTCAATAAAAGAGAATATGAAACACCAATCTATCAAGATATAGAGATAGATCGCCAAAATTTTTTTAAAAAATATATATTTTATTGATTTTTAAAGAGAGGAAGGGAGAGGGATAGAAAGTTAGAAACATCAATGAGAGGGAAACATCAATCAGCTGCCTCCTGCACACTCCCTACTGGGTATGTGCCCGCCACCAAGGTACAGGTCCTTGGCTGGAATCGAACCTGGGACCCTTGAGTCCGCAGGCCAACACTCTATTCACTGAGCCAAACTGATTAGGGCACAAAATTTCTATAGCAGTTGTTGTTTACAAAATTCTTAGACTTATGGAAAGAAGGTGCCTTGTAGAGTCACTGGGGATGTAGTTATTGCCATTAGGAAAACAACTAATTCTATGAGAGATAATAACATGTTGTCTAAAATAATAGAAAGGGGTGGGTTTTGAGATGGGGCAATACAAAACAACAGACTTCTAAAGATTTTTAAATTATGATTCTAAAGAATAAATGTTACAAATACATCAATATTGAATTTGTTTATCAATCCCCTTTATTTGTAAGGTTTAAACATTTTGGACTATTCTTACTGTAGTGTTCTGTCTTATTCGGCATTGTTTTTCTAACTTTAAGGACAATCCTTCCTATCTAATAAAGATGTAATATTCAAATTGACTGTCACTCCAACACACAAGATGGCCGCCTCCATGTAGTAAAAGATAGCCGCCCCCATGTGGACACAAGATGGCCAGCAGGGGAGGGCAGTTGTGGGCCATCAGGCCAGCAGGGGAGGGCAGTTGAGAGGGACCAGGCCTGCAGGGGAGGACAGTTAGGGGCAACCAGGCCTGCAGAGGAGGGCAGTTGGGAGGCAACTAGGCCGGCAGAGGAGGACATTTAGGGGAGACCAGGTTAGGAGGGGAGGGCAGTTGGGGGTGACCAGGCCTGTGGGAGAGGACAGTTAGGGGTGACCAGGCCAGCAGGGAGGGCAGTTAGGGGTGACCAGGTTGGCAGGGGAGGTCAGTTTAACACAATTGGGCCAGCAGGGAATTAGTTAGGCATCGATGAGGCTGGCAGGGGAGTGGTTAGCGGGTGATCAGGCTGGCAGGCAGAAGTGGTTAGGGTCAATCAGGCAGGCAGGCAGGTGAGCAGTTGGGAGCCAGCAGTCCTAGATTGTGAGAGGGATGTCCTTCGGGATCAGGCCTAAACAGGCAGTCAGACATCCCTCAAGGGGTCCCAAATTGGAGAGGGTGCAGGATGGGCTGAGGGACACACACCACCTTCCCATGCACGAATTTAGTGCAATGGGCCTCTAGTGATTTGCATAATAAAGTATCACTCTAATCTGTGATTTCAGTTCTCATCACATTGATGATATTTAGGTTTGTTTCCTTTGTCATCATTACATGGAGGTGAGCCTTGCCCAATTGATTTCATTGTACTGGTATAGATTGCTACATACCAGTTTTGCTAATTCTTACTGTTAGTTTTCTTCACATTCTAGTTTAATTCTGGATGTTTGTCCAATATATCAGAAGTGATTTCAAGGTTTTATTTAATGATACTATGATAAATTACAAAAGTTAAAATTAGCTTGAACAGAAATATCACTAGATTTTCTTGCACATAGAATTGTTTTCTTAGAACTGAAAACTTAAAAATTTATTCCCAACAATTTTATAACAGATAGAATTTATCTGATTTCAAAATTTTTTATATTCAACTGTTTTTCAGTATTTGTGTTCCTAACACAATGCATGTCACATAGTTCCTCATTGTCCTTTCAATTTGTGTTAAATAGGTAGATTCAATTTTACATTGATTGATTTGGGGACTTTTGGTTCATTTCTAAGACATTCATAAAATATTAGAACTTTAATAATTTATTTAAGTAATTTTTTCTATTTCTCAAATGTGTATTCAGTTAGCAACTCTTGGTATACAAATACATGAAAGCTAAAACAGTTACTATTCCTAAGACTTTAGCTTTGTACATAGCAGACAGAACATTGCGTCTCAACACAATGTTGAGTCTCAGTGCTTCATGTTTACAACAACAAGGCGGTGTCTTTCTACTCTGAATTTTACCTCTATTCACTCTCTCACAGCGGGTATGCTATTTTCTCAGAAGGCAGAAACAGAGCTTAATAAACTTGTTTATCACACCAATTATATGCTCTAGATAATTCCTCATGTCTTTACTTTGTCCACTTAGACAATTGCCCTGTAGTCATTTCTGTAAGTGTAGAGTAGTCATCTTTCTTGTTGGAGCTGTGCTGGGGTAGGTGGCAAATGACAGCCCTGTTTCTCTTTTGAGATTAGATCAGAGGAGTCAGGCAGATGGAGATGGACTTCCTAGCTTGTTACCCACACATAGTAAGGCATTGGAAAATGTGGTTTAGATGTGGGGTCACAAGGCTTCTGAACACTCATCCCAAAGCAGGCAGTTTCACTCCCAGCTGTGAGTGGAGGAAAGAAATACCTGACACCTGTCCCTGGGCAGGTTGCTCGCTGCAGAGATGAGAGCAGACCCAAATTCATGTGACTGTGGCAGACATGTCTTTTCAAACAAGTGTTTTGGAGCTAAGCAAGCATCCTCAGTTCCTTTTCTCAAGTGCACACATCAGGTACACCTCGCATCCTCTGGTGAGGAAGGTAGAGGGAGTCTAAGGCCTCACTCATGTGGACTGGAGAGCAGAGAAGTGAAGGTGCTCCTATACTTTCTGACGGGGTTAAATCATAATGGAAATTAAGTTCATGTCTTATGTACAGACCAACTAAGGATGAAAGAGGTTGGGCAGAAGTATGCTAGACGGGAAAGAGAAATCTGTTTTGTGTTTTACTGGTAAATTTTGCTATAGATAACTCCCAACACAGATAATTCATTTGTTGATTGATTTTGGTAAACCAAGTTTTATTTGGAGGGAATGGATAGTTCCTTTAGGGAAGAATTTCCTTAATTTAACTAAAGATTTTCTCCTTCAAGTTTCTTGTAGTGAGGCTAAATAATCTGTGCTTTATAAATTGAGTGTAAAGACTGCTACTAATAGGATTTATGATATTAACTAGTGGCCAGATGCATGAAATGAAATTCGTTCACGGCTGGGGGGGGGGGTGTCCTTCAGGCAGGCCTGCACCCTCTCCAATCTGGGACCCCTCAAAGTATGTCCTACTGCCGGTTTACAGGGATCGGGCCTAAACCAACAGTGGGACATCCCTCTAAATCCGGGACTGCTGGCTCCTAACGGCTAACCTGCCTGCCTGCCTGCCCGATTGCCCCTAACCACTCTGCCTGCCAGCCTGCTTCCCCCCAACTGCCCCCCACTACTGGCCTGCTTGCCCCCAAAGCCCCCCCCCCCCCCGCCAGCCTGATCACCCCCAACTGCCCCCCTGTTCCAGTGTGCTTGCCCCAAACTGCCCGCCTTGCTGGCCTGCTCACCCCCACCTTCCCTCCCCACTGGCCTGCTAGCCCCCAACTGCACCCCTGCTGGCCTGCTCACTCCAAACTGCCCCCCCACACTGTTCTGATCACCTCCAACTGACCTCCACTGATGGCCTGCTACTGGCCCTCCTGCTGGTCTGCTTACCCCCAACGGTCCCGACCCTCATAAGCCTGATTACCCACAACTGCCTTCCCATCCTGGCCTGATCACCCACAACTGCCTTCCCATCCTGGCCTGATCACCCACAACTGCCATCCCCTCTTGGCCTCTAACAGCCTCTACATCAGCCCCGCCATGCTGGCTTTGGCCAGAAGAACATCTGGAAGGTCTCCCAGTCTAATTAGCATATTACCCTTTTATTAGTATAGATAGAGGCCTGGTGCACGGGTGGGTGCTGGCTGGTTTGCCCTGAAGTGTGTCCTGGGTCAGGGGGGGTTCCCTTGGGGTGTGGGGCAGCCTGGGAAAGGGGCCCGTGGTCATTTGCAGGCCGGCTATGCCCCCATGTGGTGAGGGTCCCCGCTGGGGGAGTGTGGCCAGTCTGGCTGAGGGGCTGAGGGCTGTTTTCAAGCTGGCCACACACCCTTTGGGGTGTGTGAGGGTCCCTGCTGGGGTGCCTGGCCAGCCTGGGTGAGGGGCTGATGGCTGTTTGAGGGTTGGCCAAGCCCCCCAGCGGGGACCCTCACCTCATGGGGTATGGCCAGCCTGGGTAAGGGGTTTTTTATTTCTTTTTTTTTTTTCCTTCGGTGCCTCCTTGAGTGGAGGCTAGGGTCAGCTAGAAGCAGGTATCTGGGATTTATTTATCTTTTATAATTTAAACTTTGTAGCCTTTAGTGGTGGCCAGGGCAGGCTATGGCGGGCGGGAATCTTGGCTTCCTCCATCGCTGGGGGCAACCCAAGCTTCCTGCTCACTCCAGCTCTGTGGCTGCCGCCATCTTTGTTGGGTTAATTTGTACACTTGCTCCTGATTGGCTGTTGGGCATAGTGGAGCTATGGTCAATTTGCATATTTGTCTTTTATTAGTGTAGATTTCTATTACTATATTTTTACTCATTGCTTTAAAATTTATAATTGAGTTAGAACGCTATTATTTTGTGTCTCATGTCAAAACATTATGGAGCTACATGACAGTTTTACATATTCATTTTCTCTGAGTTATAGTTAAAAATTTGTGTATTTTTCCTGAATATGAGGAAGGAGCTGGCACAGAACCTTATGCTCAGGGAGAAGCCTTAGAGCCCACTTTGGGCCTACAGCTAATTGGTTTTGTGATCTCAGGCAACCTGTAATCTCTCTGAGCCTTTGTTGCCTCTTAGGTCAAATTAGGAAGTTGGGCTAAGTCAGTGATTTTCATTGGTTATGCTTATATGCCTGCAGACAAGTCCTCCACTGTCCAAAAGAGAGGCAGGAACCAGAAAGTAAATGACACTCTGAGTAACCAAAAGAGCTGCCACAAAATAAGAACATTAAATATTGTGCAATCTATTCAGGGAACATTAAGGCCTTCAAGCAGAATTGTGTATTCGGAGCCAAAGTTTCAAAGTTTGCTTATCTGGTTTCTCAATTACTAACATATTAGAAATGGCAGTTAAGGGGAGGTAGAAAGACTGGCTGCTAATGACAGACAAACTGACATTAGCAAGAAATACAAGAAAGAAACAGAGCATGCAGGAAGATATACCAATTCCAAATCCTAGCAGTTTGTTCATCTTTACCTTCACTATGTTTTGTGTAAGAAAGCAGAAATCCATGGAACTTTCCATTAAATATGACATATATATGCTTGATAAAAAATTTAAAAGATAAATCAGTGATTTTCATACTTTAAATATTTTTTTCAGATTAGAACTTTTATTATAAATTTTGCAGGAAAATGTTTTATATAATAAGACGAAACAAGCTGCCTCACTGAAGGGGGTGGAGACTCTGAAGCTCTCAATCCTGCAGGTGTCCCCAGGGGAAACAGATCCCTATGGGACAGAGTTTGGGAACTACCAGTTCTGAGAAAAATCCTTCTAATGGCAAATCCTTTGACTTGAAAGTTGCTGGTACATTGTTTTCACGTGTGTACTTTTCTCACCTTTCTATATTGTTGAAAATGACACAATATAAAAAAAATGACAGATATGTTCTCCTTATTATCATTGGAACTTCAAGCTCCTCCCATCATCTGGACACAGTCCTCACCTAGAAATAAGCATAAACATCACAGACGTAAATATTTAGGAAAGGAGCTTTTGGGGGAAAAGATAATAATGTTCCATCGGTAGTTTCTTAATTCAAGTTGTGTAAAAATGTGATTCACATAATACCTATTTTATTAATGGTAACATAAAATTGATTCAGTAAAGGCCTTGGTCTTTATCTGATATCGAGCTATTTATTTTACAAAGTCTGTCTAGTAATGTTGCCACATTATCCATTTAATAAGTCCTGTCTATCATGCTATTGTCATAAAAGTGTTAATAGAATCAGCCTCCAAAAATACTGGGGAACGTGTTAGTCATCAAATTTGTCCTCACACCTGAAATTTGTAAAGGCATTGGGTATCACATTATAATGATCACCACAGTGTTTAATGTTCAGTATACTATTTTAAACCCCATTTCATGCATTGAGTGAAAGGATACCTTTTTAAAGATAAGTTTTATTAAGAACACTCTAGATCAGGACACTTATAATTTGAAGTACTCCCACACATTTCATCATTAAGTAGACTATAATAATTGTTTGTTTCCAAACTTAGCTCTAATTTCTAGTAAGAGAACAAGGTTATTACAATTACAGAATTATATGTGGATTTTTGTTATTGTTATTAGTCCTCACCTGAGGATATTTTTTTACATTGCTTTGCAGAGAGAGTGGAAGGGAGGGAGGAGGGGGAGAGAGAGAAGGAAACATCTATGTGAGAGATAAATATCGACTGGTTACCTCCCGCATGCAACCCAACTGGGGGCAGGGAGCAAACCCGCAACTCAGGTACGTGCCCCAGAGCAGGAATCAAACCTGCAACCCTTAGGTCCACAGGCTGACGCTCTAACCACTGAGAAAAACCGGCTAGGGCTATATGTAGAGTTTTTTATTCCCCCAATCAAAGATCTTCTGAAACCTTTGTGGTCCATATGAATAAAGAAATGTCTCAGTCGTAATACAGACAGTAACATAGTTTCACTTATTTTTTGCCAGTAGAATTTTCACATGACCTTATGACAGTACCACTTTTGTCATTTTAGATTGAAAAATTAATAGCATAGAACATGTCTTAAACTTTTAATTTTCTAAAAGTATAAGAATAGAAAGCTCATTTTGTTATTTATTATTTTTTTGTCTTTTTGAAGCACCTCAAGTTTATTAATTTATTAGTAATGTATACCTGATTCTTAGGCAGAATGTGAAGAGGAAGGGTTGCTCTCTCATACTGGAAAATGAACTACATAATACGTTACAGTATGTGCAAATGTGTACATTGACGAATTTTGCAAAAGTTTAATCAACACCCGCTTTCAGTTTATTAAAGAATTTCTCAAGTGTACCCTTGGGGGAGGTACAGAAACCTCACGACCAAGTCCCAGATCTCTTCAGAATTAATTCTTATAAAGGCAGTTTTGATTACGTTGATCCAAGTTATGCAGTGGTGGCAGGATGGGTAAAGGCAAAGTTTTATTTTTAGTTTCCCGATGTGCTGTCTCACTTGATTTAGGAGGGCTTGGGAGTCCCCAAGAATGATCTTCCAGAGAATTCCCGCCATGTGAGTAATTTTCCTGACAGTTTGTGCAGTCATGAGGAATGGGTCTGTCATTATCTGTCCATGATGGGAGAATTGCTTTCTCTGATAAAACCTTCCCATCTCCCGGTAAAGGGGAAGATGTGGGATGACAAAGGGTTTTGGCATTTGGAGAGAGAGGGGGGTGTCTTTTGTATGTTGCAGGGAAATTCGTCAAGTGCAGTTTTGTGCTGTCTTTGCCAAGGTCGTACGGGAATCTTACAGGGGCACAGGCTTTCTTGATTGCAGTTGGGGTTTTCAGTTCAACTTGTACTTGAGTCACCAGATGCAAATTAGACATTTCTCTCTTCAGCTCCCAGTATCCATTTTGCATTTCATCACTTGAACTGCTTCCTCTTTGGAGAGCTCTGCTCTGCAGATTGTCTTCCTGAGATGGATGTGTTTGTTTGGCTTTTTGTAGTTCTATTCTGAGAGTGTTACATTCTTTCTTCATTGGTTCTAGCCATGGATTTTCAGGTCACAACCCAACTTTTCCACCTCCCCTTTTGATTAAGTGGATTTACATCCCTCATCACCTGTTGTGTCTCCACCTCTGTTCTTAGCAAAGGAGTTTGACTGCTGCTGTTTACTCAATACTTTCAAAGATTCAGGTTGTCTTTGTTCATTTTATCCAATTTGCTCTTTAAATTATCCCTATCAATGCAAACCTCTTGATGTGCATGATAGGCCTTATTTACTTGTTCTCTGCCCACAGAACTTTTTTCTTCATCTAAGAGAGCGCCTGTAAGTTTTTCTTCCAAAAATCTTACTCATTTCTTTAGGAAAGAGTTTTTCTCTGAATCCTTAAGTCGTTTTTTGATGTCTTCATCAAAAAACAGTGACAAGGGCAAAATGTGAAGCAACAGACTCGTCCTATATAATAAAGAGCTAATATACAAATGGTCATCACATCCTCACGCCCTCATGCTGTCATGCAGTAAAGGCTCAGACACTCAACACTGGGGAGAGCGGAGAGGAGACCAGCCAGCCTTTAGCCCCGGAGAGGGACAAGCCGCCTGCGCCATGATCCCAAGCACCTGCGGCTGTGGCCCGGGCAAAGCCGCCCGCCCAGGGTCCCCTGTGGGTGCGGCCAGCCTGGGCAAAGCTGGCCTGGGTCCTGCGTGCCCGCAGCTGGACAGAGGGAGGGAATTCTGTGTCCCAGGTGCCAGTGACCAGCCGCAGGAGGGAGTCCTGTGTCCCAGGTGCGGGGCGAGGCAGAGGCGGTTAGGGGCAATCAGGCAGGCAGGCAGGTGAGTGGTTAGGAGCCAGGGGTCCTGGATTGTGAGAGGCATTCGGACATCCCTTAAGGGATCTCAGATTGGAGAGGGTGCCGGCCGGGCTGAGGGATCCCCCTCTCTCCCCCACTATGCACGAATTCCGTGCACTGGGCCTCTAGTCTGAATATATTGAGACCAGATCACTTATCTCTTTTTTGGGCTTTTTCATGATTTAGAATGCAGACCCCATCTTCTACCAGTATATCCATGACAGCTGGAGTCAGGCTGCATTTGGATCCCCAGCATTGCGAACAGGGTCATCAGGGGTCACCACGGGCTCCGGTTTCCTCGAAGATACCCCATCTTTCCCTGCGAAGGCCGCTGCTCCAGGTACACCTAAGAAGGGTTCCCATTTCTTTGGCCTGGGCTGTGCCAGGACAGACCAGTGGGCTGGGTCCTGGGGATCAGGAAGGAGTGGCAAGAGGGGCAGAAGAAGCTGAAGCGCCACCAGGAGCAGACCACTTACCCAGCCACACGCCCGCGAGGCGCAGAACCCAGTGTGGCCCCTCAGCGCCTCCGTGGACTGCTCCACCCTCCACAGCAGGGAAACACAACTTAGGGGGCTAGAGGCTAGCAGCAGTTGGCCTGAAGGGGGCTGGAAAGCTCATTTTAAAGAAAACCCAACTTAAGTAAAAAAAAAAAAAAAAAAAAAAAAAAAAAACTAAATTTTTATAAATAGCAGTTTTTCTTGGAATCACAAAGTAATACATTCAGTGTGAAATATGACTTGACTTGTTTAAACTTCTTTAAACCAATGGTATCAAATATTACTTTTCTGAAGTTATGGTTATTCAATGGACCTATAATAATTGCATTTTTATTTGATTAATCTAAATAGCATTATATATGCCTGTTCTCTATTATCTAAAATTAAAATGAGTCTGAATTAATTTTATTTATGTAATTACTTTTCTATTTGTGCAATCCCCAAAGCTCCAGTCTCTAAAAGTAGTATTTAAAGGACACATTTCATAAGCTATACTGTATATCATTCCTCTAATAATGTCTTACTTAACTTAATTACTAAAAATAATATTTGATCTATTCAGATGTGGCAGGATTATGGAGAAACCCTAACTAGAGAAATGAAAGAAGGTATGTTGCCAAAATTTATTAATAATTTTAGATATCATTGATTTTTTCAACAAACTGAGAATAGGAAATGGTATCTGTTTCCATGTTTGGATAAAAATATACTGCATTAAATATTTTCTTATCCATGTGAATGAAAAATGTGAAATATTAACAGTCATAAGGAAGAATATACTTATTCCACATGTAATCATCATGTTCTACAGCTCTTTAAAGATCTCAGAAGTCCATGCATCTCTCTTCATTTCTGGCTATTCTCTTCCTTCCCTCTGCCATGGACTGTCGACATGCACACTGAAACTACGGTCAAAAACTGGCTTCATCCACTTCTCATGTTTCTGTTAGTGATATAAGGCCAAATAACCAGACTCGTCTAGGAATACTGAGTCAGGCAGTTACAGTTCATATAACTGTCAACTGAGGGGCAATATTCAAAACCCCAGTCATTGACTTTGGCATTCTTTTACCTTGCACCCTCATGAAAAACTCCAAATTCATTTGCATGGAGTAAAAACACTGAAATCCACTTAGTTCTTGCCAAATAATGCAGCCTTATATTTGCTACTCTGTCCCTTTGCTCTAGCAGCTAGCTAAACTAGACTATTTCTAGTTCCACAGATGCTCTCCCTCATTTCTAGTCCTGACATCTGCTTCATTTCTCTTTCTGGCATACTTTTCTCTCTTCCATCGGGTATGAACTTACATATCACCTCCACCAAAAAGCCAACAACATTGACACAAAACTTGGATGTCTCCTCTGTGTGCTCCAATAGTGCCTTGTGTTACATTGGTTGGTGATATCTATCACTCTGAGTAGAAATTGCCTGTTTGTTTGTTGTATTTTTTCAATTTATCGTAAACTAGAGGCCCGATGCATGAAATTCGTGCAAAGGTAGGGTCCCTAGGCCTGGCTGGCAATTAGGGCCAATCAGGGCCTTCCAAGACCTGGATGGGCCTTCCTTCATTCCATGCTGCCCCCTGGTGGTCAGCGCATGTCATAGCGAGTGATCTAAATCCCTGTCTCCTGGTCAAAAGCCTGCATATTAGCCGTTTATATATATAAATGATTGTTCAGGGGCGGGCTGTGTCATCTTCATCTTGTAACTCCAGTGCTTGTCATACTACCTTAGTGCATGGTGTTGAATGAATGAATGAAGGACAGGAAACCCAGAAGCTCTGATACTTAGCCATGATACCAATTAATACAGTGTGCAACCACTGAATTACTAATTATGCTTCATGGTATTCTTGCGCTGTGTATTGTATCCAGATATAGATGCCTTTATTCTTCTTAACACTCATACTGAGTTGTAGTTTAAAGAATATAATTCTTTTTCTTTCCAGGTGCTGCTAAATTTGAAGCTGAATCCTATAGAGTTTGTCCTGTAGGATCTGTAGGATCAATCAGTCAGTCAAGTCCATGTCAAGATCTACTTTTGAAAACACAAGAATATAAAGAGATTTTGCTGAAAATCACATGATCTGAAATGCTGGAAGCCAATTCCAGCACGTCAGCAGAGCTGAATCATCTGGGATGGCTGAAAGGCATTTCCCCAAACCTGAAAAGGATGATTGCTTGCTGCCAGACAGCTCAAGACATCTTAATCTACATGTTATTGGTCCTCCTGGCCAAACACCTGAACAGCCAGAGGTAACTCCACCAATCTGACAATGGATTTGTGCACAAAGCCTGGCCTCTGATGTGTATATCTCCACCTTGCCTTAGGACAAATTGTGGTCATAAAAAGCCAGGGGTCCTGAGACAAGGAGAACTTAGTTCCTTTAGCTAAGTCTTCTCTGACTCTGTATAATGCCTTTCAAAATTATGTTTCATCTCTGGTCTCTTATTTAATTTACACTCAGCCCCTTCTCCAGATTGCTGACCCCTTCTAGATGCCGGATCAAGACGATCAGCATTACTGAAACATAAGTAGTAAAAAATTATTTACTGGACTGTTTACATATCACTTTGTTTTCCATAAGACACATGACATGAACGTTTGATTAAAGATAAAATTTTGATCATATGTTTGATGAAAATTTATATAGTATTTTAAACTGGGGTATTTTGGGGGAATCTAACTAAGTTTTAAGCACATTTTGTAAGTGAAAGCCAGCACTATTGAATTATACAACCTCAAATTGCCCAAATACCAACTGTTTAAACAACATACAAACAAACAACTTGTCATTCACATTTTAACTAGAGGCCCGGTGAATGAAAATTCATACACTGGAGGGGGGAGTCCCTCAGCCCGGCCTGCCCCCTCTTCACAGTCCGGGAGCCCTCAGTGGCAGGAGGCGACCCTGCGATCAGGGAAAGGCGATGCTCCATCACACCTCTGCTACTGCCACTGCCAGCAGCGCAAGCCTCGGCTGGCCCTGGTTACCTGAGCCTTGGGTGGCCTTGGGTGGCTGGTCAGCCGCCATCCAAGACCACCATATTTTAATGATGCTAGTTGATAGATTTTTTTTACATATTCCAATTTTATTCCCATATTTGGTCCTAAAGATTTAGACAGACATAATTTTGATAGTTGCTGCTATGGCTCCTAGTTAGCTGTATTAAAAATGTTATAGTGCCATTGGACTTATGTAATTTTAAACACTGATTTAAAAATCTTTCCTCGTGGGGGAAATAAAGTTTGCCTAAGGCTTTTCTACTTTTCCATTTATTGATTGATTTTTTTAGAAAGAGTCTTAAAATTACAAAAAAGTTCCAAGTTTCAGGACAAAGAACTCTTTTTCCCTGAACCATTTGAGAGTAAATAGTTGACACCATGCCACCATGCCTTATTCCTTTAGAACATTCCACTTGTCTACCATACCACCTTCACAATCAGAAAATTCACAGTAATACATTCCATAATTTCATCCTCGCATTCTTTTCAAATTTTGCCACTTGTCTGTCGCATCTGTTATAGCGTAAAGACCCTGTTCAGATCCATGTGTTACACTGAGCTGTAGAGTATATTCTTCTCCTTCAGTCTGGAACAGGTCTTTAGTCTTTCCTTGATTTTTATGACCTGGAATCTTTTGAAGAGGAAGTTCCACTAATGTATGTAGAATGTCCTTCAATTTCAGATCATGATTTTCCTGATGTTTCCTTATGATAATATTCAGATCAGACATTTTTAGCAAGAGCATCACAGAAGTAGTCCTATAGCCATGGTCGGCAAACTGCGGCTCGCGAGCCACATGTGGCTCTTTGGCCCCTTGAGTGTGGCTTTTCCACAAAATACCACGTCCTGGGTGAGTCTATTTTGAAGAAGTGGCATTAGAAGGAGTTTAAGTTTAAAAAATTTGGCTCTCAAAAGAAATTTCAATCATTGTACTGTTGATATTTGGCTCTGTTGACTAATGAGTTTGCCAATCACTGTCCTATACTCTTCTCATTGCATCCTGTAATGTGACCTATAATTTTGATTTGCCATTTTTAGTGAGGTTAATGTTGATCAGTGAAGGTACTATCTGCGGGGTTTCTCCTCTGTAATGTTCCCTTTTTCACTTCACAAGTATTGCTTTATAGGGAAGTTTTTAGAGTCAGTGTAAATATCTCTTCTTCATTAAACTTTTGATTTATTCACTTATCAATATGAACTCACAGTTTATTTCATTTAATGGGTTATAATTTGTTAAAATTATTTTTAGAATTTTTCTTTTAGAAATATTCTGCATTTGGAAGTTTCAGTCTTATAGAAAAGTTATAAGAATAGTACAAAGAATTCCTAAAACCATTCCTCAAAGGTTAACATTTTATTACATTTACTTTATTCTTTCTCCCTTCTTGTCTATTACCTAAATAAATGTAAATGTAGGTTTGTTAGATATAATATATGAATCATTTGTAAGTTGCAGACATGATGCCTCTTTATTCCTAAATACTTTAGTGTGCATTTCCTAAGAAAAAGGAATGATCTTACATAATCCTATATAATCCTATATAATAAAGAGGTAATACGCAAATTGACCATCACGCCAGTACACAAGATGGCCACCCTCATGTGGTCAAAGATGGTTGCCACAAGATGGCCACCACAAGATGGCCGGCAGGGAGGGCAGTTGTGGGTAATCCCGCTAGCAGGAGAGGGCAGTTGGGAGCGATCAGGCCTGCGGGGGAGGGCAGTTACGGGCAATCAGGCCTGCAGGGGAGGGTAGTTAGGGGTGACCAGCCCGGCAGGGGAGGGTGGTTAGGGGTAACCAGGCTGGACAGGGAGTGGTTAGGGGGTGATCAGGCTAGCAGGCAGAAGTGGTTAGAGGCAATCAGGTAGGCTGACAGGTGAGCGGTTGGGAGTCAGCAGTCCTGGATTGTGAGAGGGATGTCCGACTGCCCATTTAGGCCCAATCCCTCCAGGGGTCCCAGATTGGATAGGGTGCAGGATGGCTGAGGGACACACACCCCCACGAACGAATTTTGTGCACCAGGCCTCTAGTTTTAGTATAATTGTCAAAGTCAGGGAATGAAAATTGGGTCAGTATTAATATTTAATCTCGGATATTATTCAGATATTTGCTATGGTCTCAATAATATCCTTTACAGTTCAAGTAAATCCAAGATGATGTGCTATGTCCAATGCCTTGGGGTACTGATCCGAGAGGGTGCCCTGGGGTACTGGACCCCCCTGCTGGCCGCCCCGCTAGAAGCGCATTGGGTAGCTGCCGCTGAGTTTGGGCACTGGGGCCCAGGCACAGCGGCTCTGAGTGGCCCAGCGAGAATGCAGCTGTGTTTTGCAGACCTTGGCCCGCACCTCACCCTTCCCAGTCTGGGGGAGGGTCCCGCTGAGCTGAGTCCATCGCAGGACCGCTGTGCGTGTGTGGGTGCCCACAGGGATTCTCCCATAGTGTGCCCAAGGGGGTGGGGGGACTTGGAGGGCTTTCCTGCCCCGGGTGCCAGCTCTCAACCCTCCAGCGGCTCTCCTTCCGAGATGGCAGCCAGCGGGCATGCTGTGCGGGGACAGTTGGCCCTCTTTTCCTGGGGGGCATTCCGCTCCAGGGCTGATGGATGGATGGACGGAGGGAGGGAGGGAGGCAGGGAGCTGCTTCCCTGCAGGTGAGGGTCGCGCAGCAGGAGGAGGCCCAGGTGTGAGCGTGGAAGGATGGGCTGGCCTCCAGGGAGTCAAGGAGCAGCCCTGCGTATCTGTGGTGGTGGGATCCCCGCTTTGTTTACCTGGTGGCCCATCCACGTCCCGTGCCTTACCTCCATGTCCACCCTCCGTTGTCGCGCGGGGTCCCTTCCTTCATGGGTCCATACCCACTCACTTGCTTGCGACAACACTCCCAGGGGTCACCTCCGATGCACCCCCAGAACCTGCCGCCTGCTGCGAGGGTGTCACCCCTCTGCCCCCCACCTCCGGACGGGGCGTGGTGTTGGGGGAGAGGGGTTGTAGGCTTGTGCCCCCGGGAGAAAAAGAGGATCTAGGTCCTCTCGCCATGGTCCGGTGGGTGGGGGATGTGGGTATCGCGAGGTGGTTGAAGGTGGTTTTCCACGGAAGCCAGTTGGCGTTTCCTGGGTTCCGAGGACCTTCCCTGGGCTGGAGGGCCTCTGGCGGTGAGACCGCGTGTGCCCCATGCAAGGACAACTCGAGTCCCGGTCTTATTTTTTCCTTCCCACGAGGCCTCAGCGCCCCGGCCCCCACTCCGCCGCCTTCTCTCCCCCCTCGCTGCCCGCTGCCTGGGGGTGGTCGCCTCATCTCCTCGGTGTCCCTCATTCCCCTCGCCTCTGGCCTCTGGCGGGAAGAGGGCTGCCTGGGTTGGTGTCCTCCGGCTTCTTCTAAGGCTTTTCATCTGACTAAATCAGGCTCACAAGAATAATCCTCCTTTTAATTCAAAATTAACTGAATTAATGACATTTACAAAATTCCTTTACAGTTGCATATTCTAATGGCTAGGTAAATCACAGATCCGGCCCACACTCAAGGGAAAAGAATTATAAAGGCTGAGACACCAAAAGGCAGACATTATGAAGTCATCCTATTCCGAGGTCTGTCTGCTACCATTATGTGATGTTCCCGAGTCTTCCCAGGAATGAATGTTGAAGCTTACTGGATGCTTATTTTGCATCTATTAATTTTTTTCTAACTTGTTAATGTGGGCGTGGCCAGGTAGCTCAGTTGGTTAGGGTGTCATCCCTACACACCAAGGTTGTGGGTTTGATCCTTGGTCAGGGCACGTGTAAGAATCAACCAATGGATGCATAAGAAAGTGGAACAGTAATTAATGTTTCATTCCTTTCTCTCCCATCCTCTCTCTCTAAAATAAACCTTTCAAAATGTGTTCATGTGAATTACATTATCAGCTCTTGTTAAACCAACCTTGCGTTTCCCAGATAAACTGAACTTGTTTATGATATTTTTGTTGTTCGTTTGTTTCATTCATTGCTACTTTTTCCTTTCTGTTCATGGAAAATGATAATACAAGGAATTTTAAATACTTTAACTCCATTTATACTTCTCCAGACTTGTGTAGCATTGCATTGTATTTGAATTCTGTCTTTACTTTTTAATACATTTTTATTGATTTCAGGGAGGAAGAGGGAGAGAGGTTAGAAACATCAGTGATGAGAGAGAATCATTGATTGGCTGCCTCCTGCATGCCCCCTACTGGGATTGAGCCTTCAACCCTAGCATGTGCCCTTGACTGGACTTGAGCCCAGGACCCTTTAGTCCTTAGGCTGATGGCTCTATCCACTGAGGAAAACCAGCTAGGGCTTATTTTTTATTGTACTTATTTAGATATACTTTAGTCCTCGTCTAATGTTATGTGGCACCCATGTCCAGGGAGGTCCTCCTGGATTTGAGCTTCAACCCAGCATTCTGCTCTGGACTACCTTGATCCACTGGTAGAAGACAGACAAGTGGGCATTTGCCTCCAATTCCTAAGGGGAGGGAAAGAGCTGAGGTCATGGGCTTAGCGACAAACCGAGCCTCCCCCCCAAACACAGTGACCTTAGCACTGCCCCTTCCCACCTGAGGTGCATGAGAGGGCCCCTCCCTGGGCACAGGGAACCACTCACCCAAGATATACTTACTGATTTTAGAGAGAGGGGAAGAGAGAGAGGTAGATGATGATAGATAGGTAGGTATATAGAAAAATGCTCCAACCAACCTCAGTTATAGCCAGGGCTAATATTTTGTATTTTTTAAAAACATTAGACATGTGAGCTGGCAGGTGGCCAACACTACAGGGGCTGGTGCTGCTGGGCTCCTGCTGCTCCTGGCAGCGCTGCACCTCTGGCTGCGGCTGCAGCCCCGCAGCCCTCGCGCCTCTGCCCTGCACCCCGCAGATCCATGGGCCCCCTTTCCTCAGGGGAACCTAGTCACTGTGATGTGGTCCTGGTGTGTTGTCAGCCCGCAATAGCCATGAACTTGGGAATGCGATGGGAAGCGCCTGGGGGAGACATTCAGTGCTGCAGCTGCACTGATGGTGGGGGGAGCCATGAAGTTCAAAGTCAGCTCCTGGCTGCCAGGTGCTCCTGGAGGACCAGGAACCTACCCTGCAGTTGCTCCACATCTCAAACCCAGTTTGAATCAGGACAGTGAGGCGTCCAATGTCCCGCGGACCCTCCAGCAGGCTTCTTGAGGACCGAGTCATCAGCAGGAGCTGTGGAGTCTCTACCCCATCGTGAGTCTCAGGCCAGGGGTGGAAGGTGCCAGCCATGTGGGCGTCCCAAGAGCATCCCCGCCCAGCCGTTCCCCGCAGGACAGGGGGAGGACTCTTCATTGCTGCTTTAGTCCTGAGCTTGGTGTGCAGGTGAACAGGCCCTCACCGGAGAGCTCTGAAGGCACCTCCTGTGGGAGAGCCAAGACCTGCTAGCCTCGCGGGCAGAGACCCACAGCGCAGGGCAGGGACAGGGACAGGGAGGGTCCTCAGAGTCACGAGGCGGGGGAGGGCGTTGCCACGGGAATTCCCCAGAGGTGTGCAGGGCATGGCAGGCGGTTTCCTGGATAGATTCCGGAAGGGGGTGCTCTCACAGAACCGTGCTCCCCTGGAAGACGTGCTGATCACCTGAGGGATCCCCATGGGAGGGTGCTTCCTGAGGAGGAGAGCCACCTCCATCAGGACACTGTTTCTGCGGGTGTCGCCCACACTTATGGGAAGGTCCCTGCAGAGCTGTTGAGCATCTGTAAACGGGCGTGGAGACCACCAGCTTTGATTTGTGGCTGAAGTAGATGAGGGATGTTCCGCAGACCTAGAAGCCGTGGGTCATAGAATCGGCACAGGACTCTGGAGGGCCCGAATGTTTGGTGGGGAAACTTCAGGCTGAGTTGGGTGGACCCGAGGGGGAAGTGGCAGGAGCTGGGGGACCCCAGCCCTGCTACTTGCCGTTGCATGTGGGTCAGGGTAGGTGGTCTCCAGGGACTTCGTTCACTGGCTGGCCAGCAAGGCGGGGGGCTAAAGACCTATGGGGGCGGGGAGGGAGGGAAAGAGTCAGCTGGGCATAAGGATGGTGGCCATGGAACCTAAAAGCTTCCAGGACAGCCTGTGGCTGAGAGAGACGTGTGAAACAAGGATGCTGTCCTCCCCTCAGTGTTCACAGGGCCTCACGGACCTGTGGGGACTCAGGGAATGGCAGGGACCATTGTCAGTGTGAGGCCAGATGAGGGTGACTCTAAGGGAGGGCCGAGTGTGGGAGTGAAGCCAAGGAGAGTGGGAGGGCTTGATGACCTGCTCCCTCAGCAGCTCCAGGCCGGCTCTCCTGGGCCCACTGTGTGTCGCTTCATGTTCGCACAAAGTTTCCTTTTTAAAAATCAACCCTGATGCTGCAGCATAACAAAAGTTTTATTTATAAATTGAAATATTTGAAAAATACCAAACAGTTCATAAAAGAAAAAATATTTCTAAATCCCGACACATCGTTTCTAGTTAGAATTCATTACCTATCATTCTTGGCTACAAGTTGGCTTGTTCAGAAATCTTGAGTGACTGAGAGTAGGGCTTTCAGCCTGGATTGCAGAATAGCTTCCAGTCACACGGTTGGGACAAGTATATGGTCCGGAAAACAACTCAGAGTAATGCTGTGTGGTCCTGTATTCGCTTCTGAGCAGTAGTCACTTATCCCAAAGCTTGGGGTTTCTGGAAGTCAGATCACTTTCTGTGGCTGTCTGAGTGAAGTGGGCAACTTAGACTTGGGAAAGAATACATTTAATTCTCAGTTATGGACCTTGGTTTTAAAGTTCATTTACTATGAATGGACTAATGCATGTTTTCTTTTGCCATTTCACATAAATCCTGGAAGTCACAGTTTACTACTCCTACTGAAAATGCTAAATTTTTGTGAATATAAGTAAAATCAAATACTCTCAGGGTTTTAGCGCCAGAGGGAAGGATAGTCTAAATAGTTGACACTTGGAAAGAATTTGCTTTCTTGCCTAACGTTTACCTAATATGAGTGAGTTTCTATCAGAGCTGGGAATCTTTGGTAGAAGAATATGGCCTCAGTTTAGGTGTAACTATAGGGGAAAGCATGTCATTGTCATTAACTTTTGACAGTACTCTGAAAACTGTAATTGAGGAGAGCGATAGCATGTCTGTTGTACACAGTGGAGGGTGTGCCCCTATGTTTAAGGGATATTCCGCAAAACCACCAACTAAATCACTTTAGTAACGTTTTAAGCCAGTAGTACCAAGAGGGAATTCCATTAAAACTGGTCTTATGACAGACATTAACTGTGCTCAGGTTTTATTAGACTAGCTAGGTCCTACTTAATATTGAAATCTTCACATAATAAAATGCAGTCATAGACTATAAATATGAAATAAAATCAGAAAAGCATTAGTAAGTACAAAGCCTTTATTGTTGCTATTCCATACAAGCCTAGAAATGGTCTCTTTCTTAAAGAAAAGTACAACTTCTCTTTTCTTGAGGGTAGAATTGCTCCAATAAATCATCTCTTTGCAGTGACCCTGTCACAATAACAGTCTATCTCTGAGTTGTATTAGTTGGCTGTCACCATCGCACTAACAGACAATCTCCATTTTCCACAGAATAAAACTGTAATGACTGTTGGTCATTTCTAGTTCAATCTGTGTGCCTGGCCTCTAAAATTAGAACAAAGGGTTGGGGTGATTAAGACAGATCTGACAAAGCATATTACATGCACCTGCCCCTAAAACAGCTGTCTGGTCTCATTTGAGAATCAGCCAAGGAGACTCAGTTTAATGGCCTGCCATTGCTATGGGGCTTTCATAGGCCAGCAGCAGGTCTGACACAGGGATCTTGAGAAGATGGGATAGCAGTCCTTTCACCTTCTGATTTGTCATGGAGTCTGTCAAAGAAAAGAAATCATCAATGCTCTCAAATGACAGTCATCTGTCACACGCACTCACAGTATAAGACAGCGGGTGCAGTGACAGCTGAAACTCATTTCAGTGTTGATCCACCCAAGTGACCCAGGAGGCTAAGCCCCAGGGAGCACCTGGCCTGGTCTCAGCACTCACGGAGCCAGGGCTTGGCCCCAGTGCCTTTGTCAGTGAGTTTTCACACCATTCAGTGGTGTCTAACACTCCCTCCTCCATCCCAATCACCAGAAGTCATATTATCTGCAGAGGAAAAAATGTGAGGAGAATCATGAACTTTTCTTTGTAAATCTTTGTGGTTGCGATGACCTAAGTAAAGGGCCTCTGTGAAGTGAGGGTGATTACATGATTTGCTAAGATCTTCCCTGAAGGCAGCCGGTAGTTATCACAGCGGGTCATTGTGCTCCAAACACGTACTGGTGACCATCAGGCAAGGGATGCAACATAGTGAGTAAATGCTTTGGTTTGTTCAGAAAATACTATGTATGAGCTTTTCTCCAAAGATAGTTGTGATAGATACTGAATATTTGATTATGAGAAATATAGTTTCTTTGAAGCTTTAGCTGGAGATACAAAATAGTGTGGCGATCCTACAAATATCACATGGGTTCAAATATTTTTCTATCAAAAACCATTTTTGTAAAGGCTGTGTTTTTTATGTAACTTGTGATAATACATTTTCTTTATTTTAGAAAAACTAAAATAAAATAAGAAATAAAAACACTAGACATGTTTATAACTCTTCATGATGAGTCAGTGTTTATTCAAATTTACCTACATATTTAACTCTTTCCCTCCTCTGTTTTCTTCTTACATCTCAAAACTTCATATGGGCCAATATTTCTTCTGTTGGTAGTGTCCAACCTTTAGAATTTTCATCAGTGAGAACTGCCATGGAATGAATCTCTGTTTAAAATGTTTATGTTTCTTCTACTATTGGCCCTAGGTTCACTGCTTAGAGAATTCTCAGTTGGTAGCTATTGTCTTCGATCTTATGGAAGATGTCATGCTGCTGCCTTTTGGCTCCCATAATTGCTGTTGAGAACCTGGCTTTCCAAGTGTTCCTTCTTTGAATGTAACCTATTCCCACCCTTCCCCTGCCCCTTGGAATCTTTGGTTATTTGTAAGAATTTACCATTTGTTTTTTGTTCATTTTTCAGGCAAAATACAATATTCAGAGTCTAGGGCTTCTGTAGGGCCAGGCCTTATAAGTGTGCAGTGTGTTGTTTTCTGCCATGTGATTGTAGCAACTTTGATTTCTTTCTATGCTCTCAGGATTTCAGGCAAGCACTTTACATCTTAAGCAATGTGAGATTTTGACATTAGTGAAGCACTGTAGTTATGACCACTTTGATCACAAAGAAGTTTTGTGTGTGTGTGTGTGTGTGTGTGTGTGCTTTTTGTATAGCAAAGATGGAAATTTATTGAAGAACATGTGCAGACTCCCACGTGGGGAAGGGGAAAGAATCTCACAGCACAAAGTTCCATGTCGGGAGGGGGAAAGAGTCCCACCGAGTTCCTGTTTCCAAGGTTTATAAAGGCTGCAGTTCCTGTGACAAGTGTTTGTTTTTATGCAGCCAGTGTGAGAGAGGCTGGTCATAAGCTAATGGTGGGCAGTCCTGGTGCCTAGCAGTGGCTGCCTTCAGAATTTAGATTTACTGTAGTTTTATTTTAAACTATGCTGGTGTTTTGTTTGTTTTGGTTTACCCTCACCTGAGGATATTTTTCCATTGATTTTTAGAGCAAGGGGAAAGGAGGGGGAGAGACAGAGAAAGAGAAACATCTATTGTATTGTAAATCATGGAATGAGATACAAGACTCCTTAATGAGCCAATTAATTAGGAGTCTTTGTTGCACGTGACTCAGCGGGAGGTGTCTTTTTCCAAATCTCTGAGCCCTGACATAGAGGAAGTGTCTCCTATTTATACTTTTTGAGCCACTTTGTTAGCAGATATTACAAAGGGCTCTGTGTGAGTTATTGTTACAGACAGTTGTAACCTTGAATACATAATGAGTTTGTACTTGGCATAATTTTTATCAGTATTAGTCTATTTTAGTCTATTACATTGGATAGCTAGCTTGCAAGGTCAGACAGTTAAGTTTATCTTTTTCTATTACTTGAACTAAAAACAAAGTCATTTTACAGAAAAACAGATTGTCTTAAAGTGACAGAGTTTACAATGACAGAGTTTACAGGACTAGGGACTATCTAACAATAGCGGAGAATTCAAACAGCAATTTTTTTATATAAGATGGAGGTTACTATGCTTCACATCTATGTGAGATTGTTGCCTTAGGCATGTGCCCTAAGGCCGGGATCCAGCCTGCAACCAAGGTATGTACCCTAGACCAGGAATTGAACCTGTGACCCTTAAGTCCACAGGCTGACACTCTATCCACTGAGTCCAACCAGCTAGGGCTAAACTATACTGGCCTTTAATCAGCTTCACAGGGGCTCCGCAGACAGTGCGCAGTAACAACTGCAGCTGGGGCGAGGATTCGCTTATAAGGGCAATAAATCTTGGTTGGGAGTAATTATTTGCTCCTTTTATAATTTGAATTTCAACTAGGTCTGCAGGCCAGGAACTTAGCGCAAGTAAATTGCATGTGTGAGCTAAGAACTAGTGTGTAAGTTACAATGCATGTACTGGTGCAGATTGGCTGCCTACTTTCACACTGTTTCTTTGGAGAGGTCAACCCATGGATTCACATGGTTTATAGAGACTTTTTAAAAGTCATTGCCCACTTTGTGGTGTCAGTTTGTCTAAGGATTTGTTAATTTAGGTAAACTGTAATCTTTCTTTCAGATGTCTGAGACCTAAACTGTGACTTTGCCCATAGAAAGCGGTAGAACTTTATTAACAAACTCACAAAAAGATGTGAGCCTTATAAAGAAAACATGGCACATTCTTGGGCTGCAGTGGAAAAACACATCAATAAGCCATTTCAAAGGTCCCTAAAATCAACTTAGAAATTCCATCACTGGAGGCTACATTCTCAAGGAATCAGCTTTGCAAGGAGAAAGCAGAGTGGTTTGAAAAGTGTGCTTCAACTTTGCTGTAAGAATAAATGCAATAGAATAATAAGAAGAATGCAATAAAAAATAAGGCTGATTTAGCTAGAGCAGTGGTCGACAAACTCATTAGTCAACAGAGCCAAATATCAACTGTACAACGATGACTGAAATTTCTTTGAAGAGCCAAATTTTTTTAACTTAAACTTCTTCTAATGCCACTTCTTCAAAATAGACTCTCCCAGGCCGTGGTATTTTGTGGAAGAGCCATACTCAAGGGGCCAAAGAGCCGCATGTGGCTCGTGAGCCGCAGTTTGCCAACCACTGAGCTAGAGGAAGCAACAGATTCCTTCATGAGGAAGGCTAAGAGTTTGAGGATCAGACTCAATAAAGTGAAGGGGCATTGAGCTGTGTAAGGTCAGGATAGACACATGGGGATGATGCGCCTGCTCTTAAACAGGGTTTTGGGAAATGAGTTGTGTTTTCATTGTTACTAGATCAGAAAGAGTGCCTGGGCCCCATCAAATTTAGTGAGGAAGAGAAGCAGGATCCCAGCTGCCTGGAGTGATCCCTACAGGGTGTGTCTGAAAGTTGCAGAAAGACTCCCTAGTGAGAGCAAGGAGGGCCCTCCAATCACATAGTGGGACAAAGATATGAATTGGCTACAGACTATCAGGACATGTTTGAGAGGGGAAATTGCTGGAAGCCAATTCCAGCTTGTCAGCAGGGCTGAATCATCTAGGAATGGCTAAAAGGCATTTCCCCAAACCTGAAAAGGGTGCATAAAATGATTGCTTGCTGCCATTCAGCTCAGGGCATCTTAATCTACAAGTTATTGCTTCTTACTGGCCAAAACACCTGAATAGCCGTAGGCTATTCCCCAATCTGACAATGGACTCTGTAGACTAACCCTGGCCTTTGATGTGTATATCTCCACCTAGCCTTAGAACAAATTGTGTTAATAAAAAGCAAGGGGTCCTGAGACAAAGAGAACTTGGTTTCTTTAGCTAAGCTCCTCTGGCCCCCATAAGGCCTTCCAAAAATATGTTTAGTCTCTGGACTCTTATTTAATTTATGCACAGTGCCTTCTCAAGATGATTTCTGAACCCTTCTAGATGCTGGATCAAGAACCCTGGCATTAGGAAATCAGGATAGTTCAGTGTGAACATTCAGAAGTTAGTGACTTTTAAGGAGACCACTCATTGTATGATGTAACCTGGGGAAAATGCTCAAGAAATTATGGTGAAGATTGGAGGGAAAGTGCAGAAAAGATGAGCTAAAAGGAAGGAAGGGAAAAGGAAAGACTATCATATTGATTGAGTTATTGGTTTTGTTACTGATGTTGGTCTGAAGGAATGATCTCTTCTGATAGGGATTATCTAATCAGGGAAATTTGATTGTGGACAAAATTTGTTTAAATAGCTGATGCTTTTGGTACACCCAGAATTTGCTGTTTTCACATATCTCACTGTGGAAAACTGCATAAAAGAAAATCCAAAGCAATATATTAGAAAAAATTTCTAAAGCAATTATCAACAAGGAAGACAAAGAATGAACTCAGATCTGGCAAAGATCAGGGACCTACATGGTCGAGAAGTAAAGAAACCTCTGAGGTGGGTTAATCTGCTAAGTCTTACTGAAACTGCTAGTGGAGGAAACTAAAGAGGACAGGCATAAGGCATGAAGGAAGCAGCAGATAGTAAACATCTCTGGAGCAGTGACGCAGAAGGCTCTGGGGTGCACTTCTCCAAAAGCAACTTCATTTCAGAGTGGCTGTGGTTCTGCTGAAACAGTTCTGGGGACCCAGCAGGTGGGAGAACATTCCCTGGGAAACAGGTTTCCCATAGAAATTCCATAGTAAGTGGCAGCAACCATTGTGGCTCAGGACCAAAAATACTGGTTTATGGGAGAACGTGAAGACTATGTCACAAGATAGAGCCCATACACGATGCAGCACTAAAATGCCAGGAAGCAGGCACTCAATGGTGGAGTCAAAACTGAGAGACTAAAACGGCTGAATGGGAAAGACTTCTCAGTTAGGACCTGATACCTGGGACTACCTCCACTGCAAACTTTAAAGAACAAAAGGCAGGACTGTCTTAAATGATAATCCCGGGGGTGGGGGTGGCGCGGAATGAGTGAATTACATTCCCTATTACATCTTGGTTGCACATATAGAATAAACCTCACAGTGTCAAACGTAACCTTCTTTCAGCGGCTGTGCGTCGCTGCAGGTTGCCCAGGACCAAACCAGAGAGGGTCGGACCTGCATTACCACCATTTGTCCACCATCCAGAACTGAAATATCATTGCTGACATGTACACATAAGGAACTGTCTGACATTGAAATTGGGACTCAAAAGAACTGTTGGCCCAGAAAGAAACTCACTACAGACTGATTCATTTGCCTCTCAGCATAACCATTATTGCTTGCCTTATTTTCGGTTCTTATAAGTGTATTTCTAGTATCACATGATCTCACTCATCTGGGGGAAATAATGAACAACCTAAACTGATGAACTAAAACGGACCCGGAGACAGGGAAGCATCGATTAGACTATTGGGCATCGGAGGGAAGGTATGGGAGGGTGGGGGTAAGGGGGAGAGGTCAACCAAAGGACTTGTATGCATGCATATAAGCCTAACCAGTGGTCATGGACTACAGGGGGGTGGGGGCATGCGTGGGGAGGGGTTTGGGATGGGAATGGGGGGATGAGGACAAATATGTGATACCTTAATCAATAAAGAAATTAAAAAAACAAAACAAATAATTAATTTCAAATTTAAATTAACACTATATAAAGGTCAAATTTGTACTTGATTTTTAAATTGAATATAACCTTTAAAATATTTTCATAATAAAAAAAAAAAGAAATTTCTCTACCATTCACAACAGCATGGATGGACATGAAGAGCATTATGCTAAGCAAAATAAGCCAGTCGGAGAAAGACAAATATCATACGATCTCATTCATTTGTGGAATATAATAGACAACATAAATCAATGAAAAAAAAAATAGATCCAGAGACAGAGAAGCATCGAACAGACCTTCAAACTTCAGAGGGAAGGCGGGGGGCGGCGGGTGGTAAAGAGATCAACCAAAGGACTTGGATACATGCATATAAGCTTAACCAATGGACATAGACACTAGGGGGGTGAGGGCATGTGCTGGGGGTAGGGGAGGCCGGGGAGAGGTCAATGGGGGGGAAAAGGAGACATATGTAATACTTTAAACAATAAAAAAATTAAAAAATAAATTTCTCAACACATTAGGACATTAAAAAAAAAAGTGGGTTATAACATTCACTGTTTGAAAGTGTACAAATCAGTGATTCTTAGTACATTAACTATGTTGTAAAACCATCACCACTCGCAAATTCCAGAATATTCCCATCACACCCAAAAGAAACCCTGTTCTTTTTAAAAAATATATATTTTTATTGATTTCAGAGAGGAAGGGAGGAGAGAGAGAAATATCAATGATGAGAGAGAATCATCAATTGACTGCCTCCTGCATGTCCCTTACTCGAGATCAAGCCTGCAACCTAGGCATGTGCCCTTAACTGGAATCGAACCGGACCCTTCATTCCTGAGGCTGATGCTCTATCCACTGAGCCAAAGCAGCTAGGGCAGCAACCCTGTTCTTATAAGCCAGTGGTCGGCAAACTCATTAGTCAACAGAGCCAAATTCAATAGTACAACGACTGAAATTTATTCTGAGAGCCAAATTTCTTAAACTTACACTATATAGGTAGGTACATTGTTATTAACTTAATTAGGGTACTCCTAAGCTGGCCTTTGCTAAAAACTCAAGGGGCCAAAGAGCCGCATGTGGCTCGTGAGCCGCAGTTTGCCGACCATTGTTATAAGCAGTCAGTCCCAACTCTCCCCTCCTCAATCCCCTGGCCACAACAAATTCACTTTTTATGTATGGATTTGCCTGTTTTCTACATTTCCTATAAATAGAATCAATCAATCACTGTGTAGCCTTTTGTGACTGGCATCCTTAACTTATGTTGTTGTCAAGGTTCACCCATATCATCATGTATTGCATTCCTCATTTCTTCTTCTTTTTTTTTTTAACTTTTGAGAGTATTACAGATATCCCTCTTACCCTTCCCCCACTACCCACCTCCACCTGGTTTCTGCCCCATCCCAGGCCTTTACCACCCTTACCACCCTATTGTCTGTATCCATCGGTAATGTATGGATACATGTAATTTCTTTGGTTAATCTCTTCCTGGCCCCTTTTTCCCATTCCCTCTGAGATGTGTCAGTCTGTTCCATGTTTCCATGCCTCTGGTTCTATTTTATTCATCAGTTTATTTTGTTCATTAGATTCCTTGTTCATTTATTTTTATTTTTAGATTCAATTGCTGATAGATATGTATTTATTGCCATTTTATTGTTCCTATTTTGTTATCATTTAATTCTCCTCCTCCTCCTCCTCCTGTTTATCCTTCAAGAAGACCCTTTAACATTTCTTGTAATACTGGTTTGGTATTGATGAACTCCTGTAGCAGCTTTTCTTTGTATGGGAAACTCTTTATCTAACTTTCAAATGATTGCTTTTCCAGGTAGAGTAATCTTGGTTGTAGATCCTTGCTTTTCATCACTTTGAATATTTCTTGCCACTCCCTTCTGGCCTGCAAAGTTTCTGTTGAGAAATGAGCTGACAATCTTATGAGAGCTCTCTTGTAGGGAACTAGCTGCTTTTCTTGCCACTTTTAAAATTCTCTCCTTGTCCTTAACCTTTGGCATTTCAATTATGATGTGTCTTGGTGTGTGCCTCTCAGGATTCATGTTGTTGAGACTCTCTGTGTTTCCTGGACTTATTTCTTTCACTAGGTAAGGAAGTTTTGTGTCATTATTTTTTCAAATAGGTTTTGTTATTTCTTGATCACTCTCTTCTCCTTCTGGTATGTCCATGATGTGAATGTCTGTATACTTGAAGTTGCCCCAGAAGCTCCTTACGTTGTGTTCATTTTGGGGGATTCGTTTTCCTTTTTTGCTGTTCTGATTGGGTGTTTTTTTGCTACCTTATATTCCAGATTTTTTATTCAATTCTCAGCATCCTCTATTCTACTATTTATTTCCTGTAAATTATTATTTATTTCAGTTAGTGTGCACTTCATTTCTGACTGATCCTTTTTTATGTTGTTGATATTCTCACTAAGTTCCTTGAAATTCTTACCAAGTTCCTTGAAGTTCTCATTAAATTCCTTGAGCATCCTCTAACCATTGTTTTTAATTCTGTACCTGGTAGTTATCTTGCTTCAATTTCATTTAGTTCTTCTTCTGGAGATTTCTCATGTTCTTTCATTTGTGACATGTTTTGCTGTTCCTGCATTTTGGCTGCTTCCCTGTGTTTGTATTAGGTAGATCTTCTGTCTCCCAGACCTGGTAGAGTGGCCTTGTATAATAGGTGTCCTGAGGAGCTCAGTGCTTAGCCTCTTAGTCACAATGAGCTGGGCACACCAGGTGTGCCCCTGTGTGAGCTGTGTCCTATTGTAGTTGAGCCTTGACCTCTAGGCCTACCACTTGGCAGGATTGACTCCAACTACAATAGGAGAGTTGCTGTGCAGGAGACAACCATATGAAGCAGGACGTGCATCCATGAGGCTTTGTTGCTCCCTGAGATGGTGCTTTAAGTGTGTTGCTCATAGATGAGTAGAGTTGTAATCTGTTATGGTCTGAATCTGTCCACCAGGTGCATTGGCTCTGGGGCCTCACAGGAAATTCAAAGTCAGCTGCTGCCTGGGGCTACCTCACAAGAGTTACAGAGTGATCTGCAGATGGCTGCTATTTGTATTGGACTTGGAAGTTCCCAGTAGAGCCAAGCTGTGAAGGAAAGAAGGCTGGTGCTAGTGCCTTTAGAGCTATGTGGCATGCTGACTCCAGCTATGCTTGTTTGAGAGATTTTAGAAAAGCTTGAAGCCTTAGCCAGGGCAGGCTGTTCATATGGAAAAGACACTGCAAACTGTGTGGGTGGGTCAGGAAATTGCATTGGGTGGGGCCTCAGGGAATCACCAGGGTGATCCAGGCTGATGGAAACTCAGTATGGCTGCCAGTCAACTCTGTGAGGGGGAGATCTCAGCATAGGAAGAATGACACCTGTGAGCACCCTATCTGGGAGAAAGAACACCCAAATTCTTGCTGTTATGCCAGACAATCCAGTTCCTCCCTGTATGTCCCTGAATCCCACCCTCAAGCCATTGCCATAGTGCTGGAGTTCAGAGGGAGTGGGTCTGAGTAAGTTTGTGTGCTGACCCTTTAAGGGGAACTACCTGAATCTCCAGTAGCCTCCATGTCCCTCAGCCACAATCCTGGCTGGTTTTTATAGCCCAAAGTTATAGGAACTTCTCTTCCCAGCTCTGGAATCCTGGGCGGGTGTCTGGTGTGGGGGAAGAACACCTTGATCCTCATAGGAGACCTCTGCAGCTGAGATATCCCTTCTGAGTAAAAACATGTCACACGTGGTTGTCGGACCAACCCGTTCATTGCCTCTGCCCTTCCTACCAGTCTTAATGTGTTCTTGTTTGCATTCAGTCTAATAATTCTGATTCATTTATATGGTTGTATGTATCAAGAATTCATTGCTGCTTTTTTACTGAGCAGTATTCCACCCTTGTATGGATACACCACAGTTGATGGGCATTTAAGTTGGTTCCATTTTTGGCTATTACAATAAAGCTGCTATAAACACAGGTATACATACATTCTTTCATTTCTCTTGAGTAAATGCTTAGGAATAGAATGGTTGGATCATATAGTAAGTGTATGTTTGACTTTATTTTCTTAATGCGTTTTTGGAAGATTGGTGTTATTACTGCTTACATTATTATTATAATAATATCATTATAACTTCATATATTTTATATTGTATATAATTATGTAAATAGAATTCACCTATGCAAGGTAGATTTTGATGTAGTTTTCTACTTTGGTTGACATTATTGAAAAAATATATCGCCTAGCTAACACTATTCATGGACACTTTATTTTTTATTTTTTTAAAAATATATTTTATTGATATTTCACAGAGAGGAAGGGAGAGGGATAGAGAGCCAGAAATATCGATGAGAGAGAAACATCGATCAGCTGCCTCCTGCACACCTCCCACTGGGGATGTGCCCGCAACCAAGGTACATGCCCTTGAGCGGAATCGAACCCGAGACCCCTCAGTCCGCAGGCCGACGCTCCATCCACTGAGCCAAACCGGTTTCGGCTATTCATGGACACTTTAAAGTTTTGTTTACTTTAAAAAGTATCCTGTCTCTTTAAATTTTGTTTGTGTGTGCTATAATTTGGTTTATTACTTCAGACTCTATAAGGCTTATTTTTGTTCTTCAGCAGATGTTGACTCTGCCATTTGGTTTGTGATCTCATACACACTGTCTTGCTTTGCATCTACAAGTCGTATATGTGTTAGCTCTCCAGTGACTTTCTGATGATGCTTGTTAAAAAAAAAACTTAACATGATTGAAGGAACAATGATTTTAATTTAATGAAATGTTGACAATCGTGGTTATATGTTGTATTTAAGTTAGAGTTTTTACTATTATTATGGCCAGACATTTCAGGTGATACGGTAGAAAGGCTTCCATACTTAATACTTTAAGGATGTTAGTTTTATAACTCAGAAAGTAAGACTTGGACAGAGTCCAAGATTAACATTTATAAAGCACCATGTAGGGATTAGGCTCAGTCTTTAGAAGGAAAAGCACTATGTATACATACCCTTCCCAGTTTGTTTTAAAATAGCCAGGATGAAAGGCCTAATGGAAATGGTAGGTGCTTTAGGAGAGCATGCAGAGAAATTTAACCATCAGTTCATATGCTGTCTTAAAATATATTCTCACTCATTATTAATGTTCTCTTTCTCTTCCTCCCCTCCCCCTCCCCCTCCCCCTCTCTCTCCAAAAAAAAAAAAAAAAAAATCAATGAACATGTCCTTGGGTGAAGATTTTTAAAAAAAGGAGAAGAAGAAGAAGCAAATGGATAGGGAATATTCAAGGAGTTTCCAGATGTGATTAAATAGCCATGTTTAGCTGGAGCAAACAGTAAGGAAATAGTGGGTGGCAGAGATGAAAAAGCATCTATACATATAAAAAGCCTAAGAGATCATCTGACCGGTAGCTATGACGTGCAATGACCACCATGGGGCAGATGCTCAATGCAGGAGCTGCAGAGCTGCAGCGACTTGGTAGCAGAGGTTCTTGGGTCATGCACCACAGAACTAGAGAGAAGGGAGCCCAATTCCGGGGTACATCGTCTGAGAAGCACCCTATTGCAATCTAGGACCCCACTGGGGGGTATCAGAGAGCCGGTTTCGGCCTGATACCCGCAGGCCCGGCCAAGGGACTCCACCTGCAGGAGGGACCCTGCTTACTCCACTGAGGCTCTTCAAGCCCTGGCGAGGGACCCTGGGAGGTTGGCTCCAGGGTGTTTCTGGCCAGTCTCATCCATTCCAGCCCGGTGACCATCTTCTATTGAATTTCCTTCCCATGTGCACAAATCCATGCACCGCAGCACTAGTTAATAGATAAGGACCAAATAATGGAGGTCCATAAATGCTAAGCTGAAGAAGTTTTTTTATTTGACTTGTCTATTGAGAAACTATTAAACATTTTTAAATAGGGAAGTGATGGGTCACATTCATTTAAGAAAATTAATCTGTCAATCAACTGCAAGATGAATTAGATGAGAAATTAGAGAATGCTTCAGAAGATGGTGGTTGTGCCATGGCGGGTGTGGCTCAGGTGGTTGGGTGTTGTCCAGTGCACTGAGGGGTTGCCAGTTCCATTTCAGGTGAGAGCACAGTCCTGGGTTGCAGACTCAATCTCAAGTAGGCGACATGCATGGGGCAGCCTGTCAATGCCTTCTCCCATCAATGTTTCTCTCTCCATCTCTAAAAATTAAAAAATATACTATCTAATAGAAGAGTAATATGCAAATTAATTACACACGAGATGGCCACCCCCATGTGGTCAAAGATGGTTACCCCCATGTGGACACAAGATGGCTGCCACAAGATGGCCAGCAGGGGAGGGCAGTTGTGGGCGATCAGGCCAGCAGGGAATGGCAGTTGGGAGGGACCAGGCCTGCAAAGGAGGGAAGTTGGGGGCAATCAGGCCTGCAGGGGAGGGCAATTATAGGCGGTCAGGCGTGCAGGACTGGGCAGTTGGTGGGGACCAGGCTGGCAGGGGAGGGCAGTTGGGGGGACCAGGCTGGCAGGGGAGGGCAGTCAGGGGAGACCAGGCCACCAGTGGAGGGCAGTGGGGGGGGGACCAGGCTGGCAAGGGAGGGCAGTTAGGGGTGACAGGGCCCGTAGGAGAGGGCAGTAGGGGGCAACTAGGTCTGCAGGGGAGGTCAGTTAGGGGCAATTGGGCTGGCAGGGGAGCAGTTAGGTGTCGATCAGTCTGGCAGGGGAGTGGTTAGTGGGTGATCAGGCTGACAGGCAGAAGTGGTTAGGGGCAATTAGGCAGGCAGGCAGGTGAGTGGTGGAAGACAGCAGTCCTGGACTGTGAGAGGGATGTCCAACTGCCCATTTAGGCCCAATCCTGCTGGGATCTGGCCTAAACGGGCAGTCGGACATCCCTCGAGGGGTCCCAGATTGGAGAGGGTGCAGGCTGGGTTGAGGGACATACACTCCCAAGCACGAATTTCATGCACCGGGCCTCTAGTTTTAAAAATAAAGATAGTGGTGGCTGTTTGGATGAAAATATTTGTTGGCCTGAAGTAAGCTGAGGGAATAGGAATAGAATATTACAAATTAAGAACACTATTTATTTGGCAACTGATTGAATATGGAACTGAGAAATGAGTCTCACATTATTACCTTTGCAGTAATGAGAATGTGAAACATGAATAGTCCATTTTAGCTCTTTTGAGTTGGACTTTTTGTTCTGCCATTTAGATTATCAGCTCCTTGATGACAGAGATTTTCATAGTAGGATGTTTTTGTTTTTTAACTGAGCTTTAATTTTTTCTTTATTTTTATTGTTGACACTGTTACAGATAATCCCATTTTTCCCCCTTTGTCCACCTCCACCAGCATCCCCCTTCCCTCTGGCCATCATCCTACTGCTGTCTGTGTCCATGGGTTATACATGTATGATCTTTGGCTATTATCTTCACTTTCTTTCATCCACTCCACCCCTCCCACTGCCCCTCTGACAGCTGTCAGACTGTTGCATGTATCCATGCCTCTGTTTCTATTTTGCCGGTCAGTTTATTTTGTGCATTACATTCCACATATAAATGAGATCATATGGCATTTGTCTTCCTCTGACTGGCTTATTTCACTTAGCATAATAATCTCTAGGTCCATCCATGCTGTCTCAAATGGTAAGAATTCCTTCCTTTTTTTACAGCTGCATAGTATTCAATTGTGTAAAATTACCACAGCTTTTTTATCCACTCACCTACTGATAGGCTACTTCCAGATCTTGGCTATTGTAAATAATGTTGCTAGGAACATAGGGCACATATATTCTTTTGAATTGGTGTTTCAGGATTCTTAGGATATATTTTTCCAGATGTGGAGTCACTGGGTCAAAAGGCAGTCCATTTTAAATTTTTTGAGGAAATTCCAAACTTATTCCGTAGTGGCTGCACCAGTCTGCATTCCACCAACAATGCATGAAGGTTCCATTGCCTCCACATCCTCACCAACACTTGTTGTTTGGTGATTTGTTGTTTGTTGATTTGACAGATATGAGGTGATCTCTCATTGTGGTTTTAATTTGCATCTCTCTAATGATTAGTGACACTGAACCTTTTTTCATATGTCTATTGGCCATCTCTATGTCCTTTTTGGAGAAGTGTCTATTGAGGACCTCTGCCTATTTTTAAAATATGCTTTCATTGATTTAAGAGAGAGAGAGAAAGGGAGAAGGAGGGAGAGAATCATCAATAGAGAGCAACATTGATATTGAGAGAGAAACATCAATCGGTTGCCTCCCGCACATACTCTGAATGGGGATCCTGCAACGTGATTATGTGTCCTGATCGTGAATCGAACTAACAACTTTTTGGTGCATGGGATGATGCTCAGACAACTGAGACACACAGGCCAGGGCCCTTTGCCTATATTTTAATTGTGTTGTTTTTCTTCCTGGTGTTGAGTTTATAGTTCTATAATTTTTAAATATATTTGGGAAATTACCAGATATATTTTGCCCAATATGTTCTCCCATACTGTGGGTTCCCTTTTCATTTTAGTGATCATTTCTTTTGCTGTGTAGAAGCTATTTAATTTGATGTGGTCCCACTTATTTATTTTTTTCTTTATTTTCCTTGCCTTAGGAGACATATATGCAAATATATTGCTACAAGAGATGTCTGATATTTTACTTCCTATGTTTGGCTTTGTGACTTTCATTTACATCTTTTATCCATTTTGAGCTCATGTGTAAGTTGGTGGTCTAGTTTATTTTTTTATATTTTAAATTTTATTGATTAAGGTATTACAAATAGTAGTACATATATCCCTCTTCCCACCCCCCCACTGACCTCCCCACGGCTTTTCATACCCCCCACACTTGCCCTCATCTCCCCCACCCCCAGTGTCTTGAGTCTATTGGTTGTGCTTATATGCATGCATATAATACTTTTGGTTGATCTCTTACTCCTGCCAATCCTCCCCTACCTTACTGCTATAGTTTGACAGTCTGTTTGATGCTTCTTTGCTTCTGACTATTTTTGTTCAACTGATTATAATGTTCCTTATTATCCATAAACTAGAGGCCCGGTGCATGAAATTCATGCACGGGGGTGTGTGTCACTCAGCCCAGCCTGCACCCTCTCCAATCTGGGACCCTTCGAGGGATGTCCGACTGCCCGTTTAGGCCCGATCCTACCTAAACGGGCAGTTGGACATCCTTCTCACAATCCAGGACTGCTGGCTCCCAACTGCTCGCCTGCCTACCTTCCTGATTACCCCTAACCACTTCCAGCCTGACTGCCCCTAACTGCCCTCCCCAGAAGGCCTGGTCACCCCTAAATACCCTCCCCTGCAGGCCTGATCCCCCTAACTGCCCTCCCCTGCAGGCCTGGTCACCCCCAACTGCCCTCCCCTGCAGGCCTGGTCCCCCCCAACTGCTCTACCCTGCAGGCCTGGGTTCCCCAACTGACCTCCCCTGCAGGCCTGGTCCCCCCCAACTGCTCTCCCCTGCAGGCCTGGGTCCCCAAACTGCCCTCCCCTGCAGGCTTGATCACCCCCAACTGCTCTTCCTTGCAGGCCTGATCCCTCCCAACTGCCTTCTGTGTCCACATGGGGGCAGCCATCTTTGACCACGTGGGGGCAGCCATCTTGTGTGTTGGAGTGATGGTCAATTTGCATATTACTCTTTTATTAGATAGGATGAGTGAGATCTTGTGGTATTTATCTTTTACTGACTGGCTTATTTCACTTAGCATAATGCTCTCCAGATCCATGCATGTTGTTGCAAATAGGTAAGATTTCCTCTTTTTTACAGCAGCATAGTATTCCATTGTGTAGATGTACCACAGTTTTCCAATCCATTCATCTGCTGATGGTCATTTAGACTGTTTCCAAATCTTAGCTAATGTAAATTGTGCTGCTATGAACATAGGGGTGCATATATCTTTTCTGACTGGTGTTTCTGTTTTCTTGGGATATATTCCTAGAAGTGGTATTACTGGCTCAAATGGCAATTCCGTTTTTAATTTTTTGAGGAAATGCCATACTCCTTTCCACAGCGATTGCACCCAGGCTGCATTCCCACCAGCAGTGAAGAAGGGTTCCTTTTTCTCCTCATCCTCTCTGGCACGTGTCGTTTGTTGATTTGTTGATTATAGCTGCTCTGACAGGTGCTCATTGTTGATTATAGCTGCTCTGACAGGTGCTCTGATAGCTGCTCATTGTTGTTTTGATTTGCATCTCTCGAATGATTAGTGACTTTGCGCATGTTTTCATATGTATCTTGGCTTTCTGAATGTCCTCTTTCAAAAAGTTACTCTTTAGGGTCTTTGCCCATTTTTTTATTGTATTGTTTATCTTTCTTTTGTTAAGTTGTATGAGTTCCTTGTAAATGTTGGAGATTAAACCCTTATCAGAGATAACATTGGCAAATATGTTCTCCCATGCAGTGGGCTTTCTTGTTGTTTTGTTGATGGTTTATTTTTGTGGGCAGAAGCTTTTTATTTTGATGTAGTCCCATTTGTTTATTTTCTCTTTAGTTTCCATTGCCCTAGGAGCTGTATCGGTAAAGATATTGGTACGACAAATGTCTTCTATTTTGTTGCCTATGGTTTCTTCTAAGATTTTTATGGTTTCCCATCTTACGTTTAAGTCCTTTATCCATTTTGAGTTTATTTTTGTGTATGGTGTAAGTTGGTGGTCTAGTTTCATTTTTTTTTTGCAAGTATCTGTCCAGTTTTCCCAGCACCATTTATTGAAGAGACTGTCTTGTCCCCATTGTATTATCTTGCCTCCTTTGTCAGATATTAACTGAGTATACTGGCTTGTGTCGATCTCTAGGTTCTCTGTTCTGTTCTAGTCCACTGGTCTATATGTCTGTTATTGTGCCAGTACCAGGAACATATGTTAACAGTGGCTTTGTAATATAGCTTGATATCTGGTATTGTGACCCCTCCAACATTGTTCTTCTTTCCCAAGATTGCTGCAGCTATTTGGGGTCTTTTTTTTATTCCAGATGAATTTTTGGAGAATTTGTTCTAGGCCTTTGAAGTATGCCATTGGTATTTTAATGGGAATTGAATTGCATTTATAGATTGCTTTGGGTGGTATGGACATTTTGATAATGTTGATTCTACCAATCCATGCACATGGTATATTCTTCCATTTGTTCATGTCTTTCTCTAACTTTTTTTTTTTTTTTTTTAGCATCCTGAAATTTTCTGAGCATAGGTCCTTTGTCTTCTTGTTTAAGTTTATTCCTAGGTATCTTATTTTTTGATGTAATGGTAAATGAGATTGCTTTTTAAATTTAAATTTCTCTTTCTGTGAGTTCATTATTGGTGTATAGCAGTGGTCGGCAAACTCATTAGTCAACAGAGCCAAATATCAACAGTACAACGATTGAAATTTCTTTTGAGAGCCAAATTTTTTAGACTTAAACTACATAGGTAGGTACATTGTTATTAACTTAATTAGGGTACTCCTAAGCTGGCCTTTGCTAAAAACTCAAGGGGCCCAAGAGCCGCATGTGGCTCGCGAGCCGCGGTTTCCCGACACTGGCTTCTGGGTGTTAATTTTGTATCCTTCCACATTGCCAGATTCCTTTATAAGTCTAGTAGTTTTTTGAGGGAGTCCTTGGGGTTTTCTATGTACAATATCATGTCATCCGAGAATAAGGACAGTTTTACTTCTTCTTTTCCAATTTGGATGTTTTTGACTTCTTCTTTTTGTCTGATCGCAATGGCTAGTACTTCCAGTACTAGGTCAAACAGGAGTGGTAAGAGTGGGCATCCCTGTTTTGTTCCTGTTCTTAGGGGAAATGGTAGTTTTTGCCCATTGAGTATGATGTTGGCTGTGGGTTTGTCATATATGGTTTTTATTATGTTGAGGTATGATCTTTTTATTCCTACCTTGCTGAGAGTTTTTATCAAGAAAGGGTGTTGGATTTTATCAAATGCTTTTTCTGTATCAATGGATATGATTATATGGTTTTTATCTCTCAGTTTGTTTATGTGGTGTATTACATTTGTTTATTTGCAGATGTTGTACCATCCTTGCATCCCTGGGATAAATCCCACTGGGTCATGGTGTATGATCTTTTAATGTAATGCTGGATTCAATTTGCTAGAATCTTGTTGAGGATTTTGGTGCCTATGTTCATGAGGGATATTGGCCTTTAATTCTCTTTCTTTGTATTGCCTTTATCTGGTTTTGGGATTTGGGTAATGTTGGCTTCGTAGAAAGAGCTTGGAAGTGCTCCTTCCTCATGAATTTTTTGGAATAGTCTGAGGAAGATAGGTTTTATTTCTTCTTTGAATGTTTGATAAAACTCCCCTGTGAAGCCATCTTGTCCAGGGCTTCTGTGTGTTGGAAGTTTTTTTATTGTTTGTTTTGTTTGTTTTTTTATTAGTGCTTCCATTTTCTCCATAGTTATCGCCCTATTCAGATTTTTTTATTCCTCCTGGTTGAGTTTTGGAAGGTCATGTTTCTTTAGCAATTTTCCATTTCTTCTAGGTTGACCAGTTTGTTGGAGTAGAGTTGCTCATAGTATTTTTTAACGATTCTTCGTATTTCTATGGGGTCTTTTGTTATTTTACTTCTTTTGTTTATGATTTTGTTTGAGTCCTCTCTCTTTGCTTCTTTGTGAGCCTGGCTAGAGGTTCATCAATCTTGTTTATCCTTTCCAAGAACCAGCTCTTGGTTTCATTGATCCTCTGTATTGTTTGTTTGTTTGTTTGTTTGGTCTCTCTGTCATTTATTTTAGCTCTGATCTTTATTATTTCCTTCCTTCTGCTCACTCTAGGCTTTTCTTGTTGGTCTCTTTCTAATTCTTCAAGTTGCAGAGTTAGATGGTTTATTACTAGTTTTTCCTGTTTTTTTTTGAGGTAGGCCTGTAATGCTATGAACTTCCCTCTCAGGACTGCTTTCACTGTGTCCCAAAATTTTTGGATTGTTGTGTTTTCACTGTCGTTTGTTTCCAGGATGTGATTTATTTCTTCTTTGATCTCTTTGGTAACCCACTCATTGTTTAATAGTGTGCTATTCAGCCTCCAAGTGTTTGAATTTTTGTGATTGTTTTTTACTATGATTGATTTCTAATTTTATTCCATTGTGATCTGAGAAGATGCTTGATATGATTTCAATCCTCTTGAATTTGGAGAGACTTTGCCTGTGTTGCAGTATGTGGTCTATCTTTGAAAAGGTCCTATGTGCGCTTGAGAAGAATGTATATTCTGTATTTTGGGGGTGTAAAGTTCTAAAGATGTCAATGAAGTCCATCTGATCTAGTGAGTTGTTTAAGATAGTTGTTTCTTTGCTAATTTTTTGACTAGTGGATTTATCCAGTGATGTTAATGGGATATTAATGTCTCCTTCTATGATTGTGTTACTGTGAATCTCTCCCCTGATATATTCCAAAAATTGTTTTATGTATTTGGGTGCTCCTGCATTGGGTGCATAAATGTTTACCAGAGTTATATCTTCTTGTTGTATCGATCCCTTTAGAACTATGAAGTGGCCTTGATTGTCTCTTGTTATGGTCTTCACTTTGAGGTCTATTTTGTCAGATATAAGTATTGCTACCCCAGCTTTTTTTTAATTTCCATTCGCCTGATAGATATTTTTCCATCCCTTCACTTTCAGTCTGTGTAAGTCCCTTGTTTTGAGTGGGTCTTCTCTAGATAGCATATAAATATGGGTCATGTTTTTTGTTTTTTTTATTAATTCACTCACTTGATGTCTTTTGATTGGAGCATTTAGTCCATTTACATTTAATGTTATTATTGATAGGTTCTTATTTTTAGCCATTTCTGTACTTTATGCCTGTGTTCCTTCCTCCCTTTCTATTTCTTCTTTTTACACCACCCTCTTCAGCATTTCTTGCATTGCTGGCTTGGTAGTGATAAATTCACTTACCCTTTTTTGTCTGCAAAACTCCTGATTTCCCCTTCAATTTTGATTAATAGTCTTGCTGGATAGAATATTCTTGGATTCAGTCCTTTGCTTTGCATCACTTTGTATACCTCTTTCCATTCCCTTCTAGCTTGATGTGTTTCTGTTGGGAAATCATTTGATAATCTGATGGGGGATCCTTGGTAGGTAACTCTCTGTCTCTCTCTCTCTTTGTTTTTAAATTAACTTCTTTATTGATGAAGGTATCACATATTTGTCCTCATCCTCCCATTCCCATCCCAAACCCCTCCCCACGCATGCCCCCACCTCCCTGTTGTCCATGACCACTGGTTAGGCTTATATGCATGCATACAAGTCCTTTGGTTGATCTCTCCCCCTTTCCCCCACCTTCCCCTACCTTCCCTCTGAGGTTTGATCAATGCTTCCCTGTCTCCAGGTCTGTTTTTGTTCATCAGTTTATGGTATTATTGAGAGGTTCTTATTTTTAGCCATTTCTGTACTTTATGCCTGTGTTCCTTCCTCCCTTTCTATTTCTTCTTTTTACACCATTCTCTTCAGCATTTCTTGCATTGCTGGCTTGGTAGTGATAAACACACTTACCCTTTTTTTGTCTGAAAAGCTCCTGATTTCCCCTATAGGAACAACAGTTCATTATTTCCCCTAGATGAGTGAGATCATGTGATACTAGAAATATACTTATAAGAACCAAATATGAGACAAGCAAGAATGGTTATGCTAAGAGGCAAATGAATCAATCTGTAGTGAGTTTCTTTCTGGGCCAAAGGTTCTGGTAAGCTATCTGTCTGTCTCTTGAAGCCTTTAAGATTCTCTCTTTGTTGTTAACATTTGCCATTGTAATTATGACATATCTTGGTGTGGGTCTTTTGGGATTCACCTTGCTTGGAACTCTCGGTATTGTGTACCTCTTTTCTTCCCCATATCAGAGAAGTTTTCTGTCATTATTTCTTCAAGTAGATTTTCTAATCCTTGCTACTACTCTTGTGCTTCTGGCAGCCCTATTTTACGTATGTTACTTCATTTTGTGTTGTCCCAAAGCTCCCTTAGGCTCTCCTCCTGCTTTTCAATGTTTTTTTTATTCAGTTGCAGTTCAGATTAAGCTTGTTTCTCTGCCTTATCTTCTAATTTACTAATTTGGTCCTCTGCTTCTTCTAGTTTACGGTTGAAACCTTCCATGGTGTTTTAGATTGTAGCTATATCCATCCATGCTGTTTCAGATGGTAAGAGTTCTTTCTTTTTTATTGTTGAGTAGTATGCTATTATGTAAATGTACCAGTTTTCTTATCCACTTCTCTTCTGATGGGCACTTTGGCTGTTTCCAAATCTTAGCTATTATAATTGCACTACTATGAATATAAAGTGCTTATAGTCTTTCTGGTGATTGTTTTGGGATTCGTAGGGTATATTCCTAGAAGTGAGAACATTGGGTCAAATGGCAGTTCCATTTTTAATTTTTTTGAGGAAACTCGATATTGTTTTCCATAATAGCTACACCAGTCTGCATTCCCACCAGCAGTGTACTAGGGTTCCCTTTTCTCCACCCCCTTGACAACACTTGTCTTCGGTGATTTGTTGATGACAGTCATTCTGACAGGTGTGAGGTGCTATCTCAATGTCATTTTGAGTTAGATCTCTTGGATGATTAGTATATGAGAATTTTTTCATGTCTCTTATATGAATGCCCACTTTGGAGAATTTTCTATTTCGGTCCTTTGCCCATTTTTTAATTGGATTGTTTGTCTTCCTTGTTAAGTTGAATGAGTTCCCTATATATTTTAGAGATTAACCCTTTCTTGTATATATCGTTGGCAAATATATTCTCCCATGTAGTGGTCTCTCTTACTATTTTGTTGATGGTTTCATTTGCAGTGCAGAAGTTTTTTTTTGTTGTTTTTTTTGTTTGTTTGTTTGTTTTTTGAATGTAGTCCCATGTGTTTATTTTCTCCTTAGTTTCCATTGTCCTAGGACAGTGGTCGGCAAACGGCGGCTCGCGAGCCACATGCGGCTCTTTGGCCCCTTGAGATTTTAGCAAAGGCCAGCTTAGGAGTACCCTAATTAAGTTAACAACAATGTTCCTACCTATGTAGTTTAAGTTTAAAAAATTTGGCTCTCAAAAGGAATTTCAATCATTGTACTGTTGATATTTGTCTCTGATGACTAATGAGTTTGCTGACCACTGTCCTAGGAGATGTATTGGTAAACATATTGCTATGAGATGTCTGAGATTTTGGTGCTTATGGTATCTTCTAGGACTTTTATAGTTTCATGTATTACATTTAAGTTTTTATCCATTTCAAGTTTATTCTTATGTATGGTGAAATTGGTGGTCTAGTTTTATTTTGTGCATGTACCTGTTCAATTTTCCCAACATCATTTATTGAAGAAACAGTCTCTGCTCCACTTAGGCTCTTGCCTCCTTTGTCAAATGTTAATTGAGCATAGTGGCTTGGGTTGATTTCTGGGTTCTCTGTGCTCTTACATTGATCTATATGCCTGTTCTTGTGCCAGTACAGGCTGTTCTGAGTACAGTGGCTTTGTAGTATAAATTGATATGTGGTATTGTGTTCTTCTAGTGTTCAATTTTGTTCTTCTTTGTCAAGATTGCTGCAGCTATTTGGGGACTTTCTTGGCTCCATATAAATTTTTGGAGTGTTTGTTCTAGATCTGTGAAACATGCCATTGGTATTTTAATAGGGATTTCATTGAATCCTTAGATTGCCTTTGGTAGTATGGACATTTTAATAATGTTGTTTCTACCAAATCCATGAACATGGTATATTCTTCCACTTGTTAATATCTTCCTCTATCTCTTTTCTCAATATCCTGTGGTTTTCTGGGTATTGAAATCATATCAAGTACTATATCAGACCACAATGGCATGAAATTAGAAACCAGTTACAAGAAAAACACTCAAAAACAAACACATGAAAGCTAAATAGCATGATATTAAACAATGAATGGTTACTAAAGAGACCAAACAAGAAATTAAAAACATCCTGGAAACAAATGACAATGAAAACATAACAATCCAAAATCTATCATACACAGTGAAAGCAGTCCTGAAAGGGAAGTTCATAGCACTTTAGGCCTACCTCAAAAAAACAAGAAAAACTGGTAATAAGCTATCTAACAATACAACCTAAGGAATTAGAAAGAGAACAATAAGAATAGCCCAGAGCAGGGGTCCTCAAACTTTTTAAACAGGGGGCCAGTTCAATGTCCCTCAGACCGTTGGAGGGCCGGACTATAGTTTTAAAAAAACACACAAAAACAACAACAACAACAACAACAACAACAAAAAACTATGAACAAATTCCTGTGCACACTGCACATATCTTATTTTGAAGTAAAAAAACACAACGGTAACAAATACAATATTTAAAATGAAGAACAAGTAAAGTTAAATCAACGAAGTTACCAGTATTTCAATGGGAACTATGGGCCTGCTTTTGGCTAATGAGATGGTCAATGTCGGTTCCATATTTGTCACTGCAAGTCGTAACAAGTGATGCAAGTGTGCATCAGTTAGTCTAGATCTGGTTGGAGATTTCAGATGTTTCATTCTGGAAAAAGTCTGTTCACAGACTAAGTGCTGCCAAAGATGGTTGCCATTTTGAGTGCATGGTTCCTGCGATTAGGATATGTCTCAGAGGGGAGAGATGCATAGAAATTAGGAAGGCTGCTTGACTTGAATGCATCTTTCAGAGAGTCACAATTCTGCAATTCAGCCAGTTCCATTTGGTAAATTGTATCCACATTTTCAATGTCAATAGAAAATGGGTTACGGAAAAGCTGTATGTCCTGTTCATGGAGATGAAGCTCTTTAAATCTAAATTGGAACTCCTTTTGCAACTTTTCCAGTAAATCCACACATGTTTTGTTTGGGAATGCAACCAATGGCTTTCCCGCTAACAGATTTTGAGTTGCGGGGAGATGGCAGAAATTTTCCTCCTTCACTAGTTTGATGAGGAGGCCTAATTTTACTTCAAATGCTTTCACATGTGATTGCATATCACAGATGAGCTTCCCCTTTCCTTGAAGTTGCACATTAAACTGTTGAGTAGCTCTGTTACATCTGTCAGAAAGGCAAGGTGCCATTTCCATTCTGCATCATTGAGCTCTGGTACTTCTTTGATTTTTGAAAGCAGAAAAGCTGTAATCTGTGGAAGTAAGTCATAGAAATGTTTCAAAACTCTCCCTCGACTCAGCCAACGGACTTCTGTGTGGTACGGAACATCTTCATAGGCAACATTTAGCTCAGACAGAAATTCCTGAAATTGTCTGTGGTTTAGTGCATTAGCTCTAATGAAGTTAACACAAGATACCACAATTTTCATAACAGAGTCCCACTTCAGTGATTTACTACACAGCGCTTGTTGGTGGATGAGGCAGTGTATGGCTATTGGATGAGAATGGTTATGTTTTTTCCATCTCTTGGTTAATGCGAGCAATTACTCCTTTCTTAGACCCCACCATGCTAGGAGCACCATCAGTTGTCACACTGGCTAGTTTAGCCCAGTCCAGCTCCAAACCATTCACAGTTTGGCAAAACTTCTCATAGATATCCTCTCCTGTAGTTGTTCCTTTGATGCTTTGCAGTGCAGCAAGCTCTTCTGTGACTTTGAAATAGTCATTCGCCCCACGAATAAATATTAGAAGTTGTGCAGAATCACAAACATCATTACTTTTGTCGAGTGCCAAGAAAAAATAGGAAAGTTTTTTGCGGAGTTTTGCAAATGCTGATGCAAATTGTCTCCCATTTCTTCAATCCTTCGTGTAATTGTAGGTCCTGGAAGACTCACTGTACTAAATAAATCAGCCTTCTCTGGACACATCTCTTTGGCAACAGAAAGAAGGCATTCTTTAACAAATTCTCCCTCCACGAATGGTCTACCAGTGCACGCTTTTAGCTTGGCAGCTTGAAAACTTGCTCGCAGTGATGAAATATTTAGCTGCTTCTGCTTCACAAAAGTATTTTGCTGAGTTGTCATTGTATTTTTCAGTTTTAATATTTTATCTTTTCTTACTTCTTCGACCAAACAATCATATTTATCTTTACGTTGAGTTTGATAGTGCCGACGCAAATTGTATTCTTTGAACACAGACACTATATTCTGGCATATCAAACACACAGCTCTTTCCTTGTACTGCATGAAAAAGTAATCATAAGTCCACTGTTCTTTGAATATCCTACACTCCGAGTCAATTTTTCTCCTTCTTGATATCATTGTTTCCTAGGGATTCCAAATTGCTATTAGTAAAATACCAAATATATATATATATATATATATATATATATATATATATATATATATATACATATATATATATATATATATAGCGCTACAAAAACAATATACCAGAAATAACTTTGCCCACACAGAGACATATAGACTGCACTGCCCATCAGTGCAGTCTGATCAGTGCCCATCAATGCAGTCTGATCAGTGTCCATCAATGCAGCCCTGCCAGTCCACATCATTTCAGCCTCACCAGTGCCCATATTGGTGGAACTCCACTTTTACCTCAGGCTCACACTGGTGCGGTGTGGGAACCGGCACGATTACAGAGCCGGTACCTCCACCACCTTTCCAGTCCACACTACCCTGTGTGAACCGCACTGCGATTTGTGAACTCACACAGGAATCTGGGCGCATGGGTGAGAAGACCCATGCAATCAGATTCCAATGCAGGAAAAAAGAAGGCACGTATGCCTTTTTCCTTCCGAATCTAATGCGAGTTCAGCCATACAAGCATATGGCTGAACTCACACTGCTCAGATATCGCAACAGTGTGAAACGGGGCTTACACAGCACACAACATACAACATCATACACAACTGAATAGCAATCAAAATATAAATGCACTTACTGTCAATTAAATTGGGTTTCCTACCCCTTGGCTGTCTGCAGAGCTGGATTAAGTTCCCATGGGGCCCTAGGCAGATGACCAGTTTGGGGTCCCCATGCGATAACACTGAGCACTGACCATTTGCATTAACACTGACCGCTGACAATTCGCATTAATACTGAGCGCTGACCATTTGCATTAACACTGAGCACCTACAATTAGCATTACCACTGAGCACTGACTATTTGCATTACCTCTGAGCACTGACAATTTGCATTAGCACTGAGCGCTATTTGCGTTATCACTGTGATGCAACCCCCCTAGAAACCACCCCCAACCAACTAACCAACTTTAAAAATAAAGGCTCTCCTAACTTAAAAAAAGGCTCTCCTAACTTCAAAAAAAGGCGCCCCCTATCTGCAAAAAAAAGACCTCCTAACTTCAGAAAAAAAAGGCCCCCTTAACCGCAAAAAAAGAAAAGGCCCTACTAACTGCAAAATAAAAAAATCCTAACTTGTTCTTACCTCGGTCCTCAGGCAGCAGCAGGCTCTGCACAGGCAAGCTCGTGACTCGTCTGATCACACCTGAGACTGAGAGGAGGAGTCGAGAGACAGAGAGAAGTAGGGGAGTCAGAGAGTGCGGCACAAATTCCACACATGCGCACTGCGGGCCCGGGACAAGTTGGCTGCTAAGCAGGACAGGCAGTGGCGGCAAAAACACCTGGTGGGTCAGATAAATTTCCTTGGCGGGCTGCATGTGACCCATGGGCCATAGTTTGAGGACCCCTGGCCCAGAGTATGTAGAAGGAAGGAAATACTAAAGTTCAGAAAAGAAATAAAGGACATAGAGACAAAAAAAAAAAATTACAAGAGATCAATAAAATCAGGAGCTAGTTCTTTGAAAGGATAAACAAGATTGATGAACCTATAGCCAGACTCACCAAGAAACAAAGATCAGAAACAAAAGAGGTGAAATAAACAAAAGCAGAAACAAAAGAGGTGAAATAAAAACTGATCCCACAGGAATACAAAGCATAAAAAATACTATGAATGAATGACTTTATTCTAACAATTGGGACAATCTGACCAAAATGGACATATTCCTAGAAAAATAGAATCTTCCAAAACTCAATCGGGAAGAATCAGAAAATCTAAAAGTCTGATAACTACTGGCTACTGGTGAAACTGAAGCAATAGTAAAACAAACAAACAAACAAACAAAGAAACAAACAAAACAAACAAACAAAAAAACCTTCCAGAAAAGAAAATCCTTGGTCCAGAGGGGTTTCACAGGGGAGTTTTTAAAAATAACAGACTGTCAAACTTCAGAGGCAAGGCGGGGTGGGTAAGAGATCAACCAAAGGACTTGTATGCATGAATATAAGCATAACCAATGAACACAGACACTAGGGAGGTGAGGGCTTGTGCGGGGGTGGGAGGGGGGGGGTTCAAGGGGCAGGGAAGGGTCAATGGGGGGAAAAGAAGATATTTGTAATACTATATGTAATACTTTAAACAATAAAGAATTAAAAATATCCAAAGAAGAACTTACACCTATTCTCCTCAAAGTATTAAAAAAATTCAAGAGTAAGGGACACTTCCAAGCTCTTTATATAAGGCTAGCATTAACCCTAATTCTAAAACCAGATAAAGACACTACAAAGAGAACTAGAGGCCAATATCCCTGATGAACATAGACACTAAAATCCTCAACCAAATTATAGCAAATCAGATCCAGCAATACATTGAAAACATCATACATCATGACCAAGTGGGATTTATTTTGGGGTTGAAAAGCTGGTAAAATATTCACAAATCAATAAATGTGATACAGCACAGAAACAGATTGCAAGACAAAAATCACATGGTTATATCAATTGATGCAGAAAAAGCACTTGACAAAATCCAACACCCATTTAATGCCAGGGTCTTTCCCACCATCTGGAAGGTTTCAGGAATCTGGAGAAGGGGTTGTGGCATAAATTAAAGAGACTAGAAATATAATACAAATTTGTAATCCATGGGGGAGCCAGAGGAGTTTAGCTATAGGAACCAAGTTCTGTGGGTCTCAGGGCCCCTTGCTCTTTATTAACACAAATTGTCCTAAGGCAGAGCAGATATACATAACAAAGGTTTAGGTTTAGTATACAGAGGCATTGTCAGATTGGGGGAACTGCCTTTGGCTGTCCAGGTGTTTGGCCAGCAGGATGCAATGTAGATTAAAATGCCCTTAGCTGTCTGGAAACAGGCAATAATAAATGTAAATCTTTAGGTGTGAGGAAATGCCCTTCAGCCATTCCAGTAGGTAATAACATATGATTCAGCCCTGCTGAATAAGCTCCAAATTCCATCAACCTTTTGATGAAACTTCTTGCATTTATGACATGCTGGAATTACCTTCTAGCATACATTTTTGATAAAAATTATCAGCAAAGTGGGAATAGAGGGACCATATCTCATCATAATAAAAGCCATATATGACAAACCTACTGCCAACATCATACTCAATGGGCAAAAATGAAAACCATTTCCCCTAAGAACAGGAACAATACAGTGATGTCCTCTGTCACCACTGTTGTTCAACACAGTACAGAAGTCCTAGCCACTGTGATAAAAAAAAAAAGAAGTAATAAAAAAGAGATCCAAATAGGAAAGGAGGAAGTAAATATCTCCTTATTTGCAGATGACATGATACTGTACTAGAAAATCCTAAAGACTCTATAAAAAAATTACTGGATTTAATAAATAAGTTTGGAAACGTAGCAGGATACAAAATTAACACTGAAAACTGGATGGCTTTTTAATACACCAATAATAAACTAATAGAGGAACTAAACAAAAAATTCCATTTACCATTGCAACAAAAAAAATTAACATTCTTAGAAATAAAATTAACTTAGGAGATAAAAGAAAGAGCTTTTGTTTGCAAATTGACTTCCAAGAAGACAGGAGGCTAGTGCCAAATCTGTCCCACTGGTCAAGTGGCAAGATTTAAGGGGCTTCAGCACCAAGTCATCCTGGACAATAGACGCTTTGCTTTAGAAAGGGTTGTGAGGGTCAGGTTCTAGTCATATGGGTACTTTGGATCCATGGGGGGTGGAGAGCTCTTACTGGTGCACAAGTGTTACTCATGAGTGGTGTTTATCTGTAAGTGGTGTATCCAAGTAACTAGATTCATTTTTAATGTAGTTAGAAACAGTATAGGTCCAGTTTAAGCTGGTTCTGTGGTCACAATTTCTTCAAATGAGAATAATAATAGCATCTTCTCAAATAGTTAACATAGCCTGACTACCTTAGCCTTATCCTGTATAATAAAGAGGAAATATGCAAATTGACCATCACTCCAACACACAAGATGGCTGCCCCCATGTGGACACAAGATGGCAGCCACAAGATGGCCAGCAGGGTAGGGCAGTTGGGGGTGATCAGGCCAGCAGGGGGCAGTTGGGGGGAACCAGGATTGTAGGGCAGGGCAATTGGGGGCAACCAGGCCGGCAGGGGAGGGCAGTTAGGGGCAATCTGGCCAACAGGGGAGCAGTTAGGTGTCAATCAGGTTGGCAGGCAGAAGCGGTTAGGGGCAATCAGGCAGGCAGGCAGGTGAGGGGTTGGGAGCCAGCAGTCCTGAATTGTGAAAGGAATGTCCGCTAAACAGGCAGTCGGACATCCCAGGAGGGGTCCCAGATTGGAGAGGGTGCAGGCTGGGCTGAGGGACAGATACAAACACCCCCGCACCCCAGGGAATGAATTTTATGCACCGGGCCTCTAGTAAATAATAAGCAAATAGTTACTGCCAATTGATGCATCCTATCCACATCCAAAAGTGAATTTCTATTGTCTCTCCCCCAACAGCCCCATGTTGATGACAATTCCATCATTCCAGGTGTTTTTGCCAAAAGCTTTGACTCCTCATTCTCTCACACCTCACATCCACTCTGTCAGGAGATCCTGTTGGTTCTACCTTCAAAATATATGCTGATTCCCAAAGCTTCCTAATGGGTTCCTTGCTCTCATCCTTGCTCCTGCCAGTTTATGCTCAAGCAGTGGAGGTGAGTCTTTTAATTGTCAGGCAGATCAGGTTTACTCCTCTTCTCAGAATCCCACAATGCTCCCTCAATTTCACTCTGAGTAAAAGCTCAAGATTTTTAAATGGCCTACAAGACCCTATAAGATCTGCCACCTCTTCACCTTCCTATTACCTCTCCAGCTACATCTCCTGTTACTCTCTTCCTGTTCACTTATCTTCAGCCTCATGGGCCTTCGGATTCCTCAAATATACCAGGCATACCCCTGCATTACAGCCTTGGCACTGGCTGTTTCCTCTGCTTAGAAGAGTTACCTCATGGAGCCTCTTAACTCCTTCAGACCTTTGGTCAAATCATATCTTCTCCATGTGACCAAGCCTGACCAACTTCTATAATATCATAACTGTACATCGCTCAACTTTGTGTTTTTTATAGCCCTTTAACCTACTAATATCTATATTATTTACTTATATGTTATGGCTATTAAGTATTGTCTGTGCCTCCTCACTAGAATATAAACTCCACAAATGCAGAGCTCTTTGTATCTTCTGTTTACAACATGTCCCATGCACCTAGAACAGTACTTGGCAAATAGCTTTGGAATGATCAAATTGTATTTAAAATAGAAATCTAGGTACTATGGAAAAAGTAGCAGTTCCTAAATTTCATATTTTTATTACACTTAAAAGTTACAGTTATTCAGTGATGAATCTGAGTCATATCAATATCTTTACTGATACAACTCTGAGGGCAATGGAAACTAAGGAGAAAATAAACAAATGGGACTACATCAAATAAAAAAGCTTCTGCACAGCAAAAGAAACCATCAACAAAAGAACAAGAAAGCCCACTGCATGGGAGTGCATATTTGCCAATTTTATCTCCGATAAGAGTTTAATCTCCAAAATTTATAGGGAACTCATACAACTTAACAAAAGGAAGATAAACAATCCAATCAAAAAATGGGCAAAGGACCTAAATAGACACTTTTCAAAAGAGGACATAAAGAAGGCCAAGAGACATATGAAAACACTAGTGTCCAGGGCATGCATTCGTGCACATTGAAGGGAAATTAATTAGAAGAAATATTTTAATATCGCTATTCGCCCTTTCTCTATAATAGAATTGTCAGAGATGAAAGAAAATTAGTAAAATCATCAGACATAGGCCCATCAGACATATATATGATAGTGTGTGAGAGGGCACTGTGCAAAGTTGCTGTGAGTGTGAGAGGGCACTCTGCAAAGTTGCTATCGTACAGGGTGTGAAACACAAATGCAAGTGTACAGTAAACCATATTTGGGGCCGACGGGGCCCCAGCAACAATATAACCCATGGCCAAAGGTGGAATTGCATGGCCCCACGAGGAATCGGGCTCCCTTCTCTCTGGTTCCTGGGTGCATCACTGGAGAACTGCTGCTGCCAAGTCACAGCAGCTCTGCAGCTCTTGTGTTGAGCATCTGCCCTCTGGTGGTCAGTGCACATAATATGTACTGGCTGGTCACTTAGCCTTTTATATATATAGATGCTCAAAGTCACTAATCATCCGAGAGATGCAAATCAAAATGAGGTACCATCTCACACTTGTCAGAATGGCTATCATTAACAAATCAACAAATAACAAGTGCTGGAGAGGATGCAGAGAAAAAGGAACCCTCTTGCACTGCTGGTGGGAATGCAGACTGGTGCAGCCACTGTGGAATTCAGTACGGCATTTCCTCAAAAAATTAAAAATGGAACTACCATTTGACCCAGTAATCCCACTTTCAGAATATATCTCAAGAAAAGAGAAACACCAATCAGAAAGGATATATGCACCTCTATGTTCATAGCAGCACAATTTAATATAGCTAAGATATGGAAACAGCCTAAGTGCCCATCAGCAGATGAGTGGATTAGAAAACTGTGGTACAACTACACAATGGAATACTATGCTGCGATAAAAAGAAGGAATTCTTACCATTTACAACAGCATGGATGGAAGTTAGCACTATGCTAAGCGAAATAAGCCAGTCAGAGAACGATAAATATCACATGATCTCACTCATTTGTGGAATATAATGAGCAACATAAACTGGTGAACAAAAATAGAACTAGAGTCATAGAAGCTCTGAACAGACTGTCCAACCTATGAGGGAAGGCAGGGGGTGAGGGGGTAAGAGATCAACCAAAGGACTTGTATGCAAGCATATGAGCATAACCAATGAACACAGACAGTAGGGGGGTGAGGGCATGTGCTGGTTGTGGGGGCGGCCCTGGAGAGGTCAATGGGGGAAAAGGGAGACTTATGTAATACTTTAAACAATAAAGAATTCAAAAAAATAGAATAAAGGGGAAACATTTAGGATTAGATTAAAGTATTACCAAGTAACATGAACAGAGAATTATGATGCTTATATCAGATACATTTAATGATGTGACCTGTGGCTTTTCATAGTCTCGCACTTTATTTAGTGATCATTTTTATGCATAAATTGCCTGGTTAGACCATTTTATACAAGGCCACAGTTGCAAGTTTAAACTGCACAGGCTCGTAAACTTTGCAGCACAAAGCATATCCATTAGGAATCCATAGTGATTGATCTTTGGTGAGCAAAGGCATGAAAATTTAGAATCCATAAATTACAACACTCTGAAATAGTTGCTATAATAACTCTAGGGAGCAGCTAATGACCTCATTGGGGTCTCTACTGAAAGAGCCAACATGATCTATCTAATAACTAATATTAAAATAATTCACATATTGTACTCTAATATTTGTAAAATAATTTAGTGTACTCTATAAAAACTGATAAAATAGTGTGAAACTCTTTTTAAACTTTAACTTATAAGATACATCTTTACAATCCTCCCCTACCCCCAACTTTATAGCTTTGAGCTCCTTTTGTATTTTTCTTGTTCCAGTGCCATACTGGAGACATTGCTGCTAATACCTACATTGCAATCCAGTTATGCCCCAAACAGAAACACCCTTGCTAATCCTGCCCACATCATTCATTCAAAAAACAGATCAGGTTTACCAATTGGCAAGGAATAGAAGTACATACATGAGTTAAGGCAGCTCCTACTCTCAAGAAACTAATAATCAACTGGAGAATATAAAATAGCCTCAAAATAATCCCAGCTCTTTCCTTTAATTCCTTTCAATGCAACATAGGCCTAATTACTTTGATTTTGCATGCCAACTGCATATTAATTAGGAAATGTCAAACATTTCCAAAGACAAAAAATTACCCATTCATTCTCATATTACATATATGTAATTTATATACTTACTACCTCAATCTTCTGTTTATAAAGATATTTAACATCTCAACTTTGTTTCTTTAAAAACAAGTGCCTGTAAACTGGGCCTTTGGTCCTATTTAAGTCATAGTAAAGATTTCTGGCACCTCTGGTTACTTCTTTTTTAAAAATTTATCTTAATTGTTGAAAGTATTACAGATGTCTCCCTCTCTACACCCCCCCGATAAGCCCCTCAACCCTATATCTGTCCTTTGCAGGTCTTCACCACACTATTGTCTGTGTCCTGGGATATGCATATATACATATGAGTTCCCCTGGTTGATGTCTCCCCACCCATATCCTACCCCTACCTTCCCTCTGAGATTCCTCAGACTGTTCCATGCTTCTATGTCTCGGATCTATTTTGTACATCAGTTTATTTTGTTCATTAGATTCCCTGGTTCCTTCTTATCTTTGTTTTGTTTTTCAATTTAATTTACTTTTATTGTGGTAAAATATACCTAACAAAATTTATTATTTTAACCATTTTTAAATGTATAATTCAGTGGCATTAGGTACAGTCACAATATTGTGTAACCATCACCCACTGTCATTTCCAGAACATTTTTACCATCACTAACAGATATTCTATACAAATTAAACACTAACTTCCCATTTCTCCCTACGCCCAGTGCCTTGTAACCTCTATCCTACTTTCCATCTCTTTGAATTTGTCTACTGTACATATCCCATGTAAATGGAATCATATATTTGTTCTTCCCCCCACCGCTGGCTCACTTCATACTTAGCATGTTTTCAAGGTTTACCTATTACAGCATGAATCAGAATTTCATTACTTTTATAAGAAGAATAATATTCTGTTGTATGTATACAGTATACAACTGTTGTTTGTCCATTCATCTGTTGATGGACATTTGGGTTATTTCCACCTTTACGTTATTGTGAATAATGCTTCTATGAGCCTTGGTGTACACATATCCATTTGAGTTCCAGATTCCAATTCCTTTTAGTGCATACCTTAAAGTGGAATTGTTGGGTCCTGGCCAGTGGGGCTCAGTTGATTGGGCATCATCCACTGCACTGAAAGGTTGCCCATTTGATTCCTGGTTAGGGCACATACCCAGGTTATGGGATCCATCCCTGGTAAAGGCACATACAGAAGGCAACAGATTGATGTTTCTCTTCTCTCTCACATTAATGTTCTCTCTCTCTCTCTCTCTCTCTCTCTGTCTCTCTCTTTATCCCCTCTCCACGCCCCCATTCTCTCTCTAAGCTGTCCTTGGGTGAGGATTAAAAACAAAAAGCTGTGGTACATATACACATGGAATACTACTAGACCATTAAAAAGAATGAAATCTTACCTTTCGTGATAGCATGAATCGACCTAGAGGGTATTATGCTAAGTGGAATAAGTTAGGTAAAGAAAGACAAATAGTCCTGACTGGTTTGGTTCAGTGGATGGAGCGTCAGCCTGCAGACTCAGGGTTCCCGGGTTCAATTCTGGCCAGGGGCATGTACCTTGGTTGTGAGCTCATCCCCAGTGGGGGTGTGCAGGAGGCAGCTGATTGATGTTTTTCTCTCATCGATGTTTCTAGCTCTCTATCCCTCTCCCTTCCTCTCTGTAAAAAATCAATAAAATATATTTAAAAAAAAAAAGACAAATACTGTTTGATTTCACTTATATATGAAATCTCAAGAAAAAAATAAACAAAACATAGAAAGAGGTTCACAGATATAGAGAAGAGTGTGTCAATTGACAGAGCGGATGAAGGTTGTGGGCACTGGGTGGAAAAGGTGAAGGGATTAAGAAGTACAAATTGGTAGTTACAGAATAGTCACAGGGATGTACATTATAGCACAGGGACTAACCAATAATATTGTAATAACTATGTATAGGGCCATGTAGGTACTTTAAATATTGTGGGAACCGGTCTGTAAAATACATAATTTTCTAACCCCATGCTGTACATATGAAAGTAATCTATATATATAAAAAGCCAGTGACCGGAATACCATAATGACCAGAATGACCTGTCACTATGACACCCACTGCAGCCAATGAACCGGCTGATGGGGGGTGGGAGGTTGCCAGCCAAACTCCTGCAGCCCTTCCTCTGGGCCAGCCCTAGCCCCGATGGGCCCAGCCTGTGCCTGACTGCCCCTCAACCCCAATAGGAGGGTGGGGCTAACAGGTCAACTTCCTGTAGCCCCTCCCCCTAGCCCCGTGGTCGTCAAACTGAAGCTCGCAAGCCACATGCAGCTATTTGGCCCCTTGAGTGTGGCTCTTCCACAAAATACCACGGCCTGGGTGAGTCTATTTTGAAGAAGTGGCGTTAGAAGAAGTTTAAAACATTTGGCTCTCAAAAGAAATTTCAATCGTTGTACTGTTGATATTTGGCTCTGTTGACTAATGAGTTTGCCGTCCACTGTCCTAGCCAGTCCTGTCCCTGATCACCACCCTCTACCCCAATAGGGGGTGGGGCCAACCAGCCAACCTCCTACAGCCCTTCCCCATGGCCAGCCCCCAAGTAGGCCCCCTAGCCCAATTGGGGCGGGGCCCGCTGGCCAATCACTTGCCGCTCCTTCTCCCTGCTGGCCTAGCCCTGATAGGGTCCTGATCAGGGCAATCTGGCTGGCCAACATCCAGCTGTCTCCTCCTCCCAACATCTCCTCTTCCCAATAGGCCCAGCCCCAATCCGCCCTGATTGGGAACGGGCTGGCCAGATCCCACCCATGCACAAATTCCTGCACTGGGCACTGGGCTTCTAGTAGAGAATAATATTAAATGTGAACTTTAATTGAAAATAAAAGAAGTATTTCTTAAAAATAGGCAAGGTGTTGAAAACACAATTGTCTTTAATCTCAAAGAACTTATAAAGGGGCTGTGAGAGGTAAACTAATGCAACACATTAGGACGTATGCAACTAAAGAAGAAGTAGAGTGTGCTCTACAAACATACAGTAGAGCAGGCTTTAAAGAATACAGAAAAGGCAACCCAGAAGCAGTGACATCTAACTTGACAACTGAAGTTATTTGGGCAAATTTCCTGCTAAAAATTTAGAGGGAGTAGAGAGGTAAGTGGACTGGAGAGTATTCCAACCAGAAGGAACTATATAAATGAAGGTAAAAACAAAAATGTTTGATGTGTTGGCAAAACTGAGAATGCAGTATGACTACAGTACCAGAGGAGAGAGAGGTTGGAGAAAGAAGGCTAAGAAATTAACAGAAACCAAAATCCTGAAGCATTTTGAATTGAATCTGAACATTGATGTCAGTGTGGTGACACAGTCAAATTTCACTTTGTAAAGGAGGCTTCCTCTGATTACACTGGGAAGAAAGGATAAACATAAGCAAGATTGGAGGCAGGAAGACCACCTAAGAAGCTGCTGTAGGAACCTACACCGGATGTGAAGATAGCCTGGAGAACAGCAATGGCAAACGGGGAGGAGACAAGGGAGATATTTAGAAGAGAAGCGGATTAGTGTGAAGAAGATAGAGAAATTGGTGATACTTCAGGTTTCTGACTTGGACAAGGAGTGCATAATTATGGCAGACTGTTGAAGAAGCCAAGAGAAAGTCAGACCAGCCCGAAATGTCAAGTGGTGGTGACTTGGCAAGAGATAAAGCTGGAGGGCCAGATCAAATTTGGCTATAGGTCAAATTAAGACTTTGTGATGTTATTCTAAGTGAAATGGGAAGCCATGGGGAGACTTATTGTTTACACAACTTATTCTCAGGGAAAGAAATGAAAATGAAGACTGAATAATTCCCACGTCCACCATGGATGGCTGAGCAGATTGTGTGCTACACAAATCCAGGTGATGCCACTCACATAGATCATGATATAAATGGTACACCCAAAGTCATGCAAAGCACAGCAGTCATCCTTGACATGGCATCTTATGTGGTTCTCTAGTTTGTTTATATGAATAAAATGCTTATTTCCATAGGAAAGCAATAAACATCTCCAGAGCAGAGCTCGTTTTACACTTGTTTTCTGTTTCTCAAATTACCTAGCACAGTCCTGAATACACAGCCAGCTCTTATTGGAAACCGTGTGGTCTTGGCTCTAGAAACCACCACTCACTTTGACTTTACTACTGTAAGCACTACCAGTTCTATCACAGAGTAACTCCAACTACACTTACCAGCTTTAGCAGATTTAAAATTTTATTTACATAGTAAGATGCTACATTTACATGAAGCAAGTGTCATGACACTGAAGCAAGTGCTGAATTTTACAGTTTGTTCTCAGTTTCTTTTATTGTCCACTTTTTATTTGAAAATATTTAAGTATTCCTCCCTTGCAATTTTTTAGAGTAAAAATTTTAAGGACCTGATTTGGTTTCTCCCATCCTCTATGATTATATACCTCTGGCCACTATACCTACATTTGATTAAGAAATTATAAATTTTGGTGTCACATGTCTATTTGTTTTGTTTTCTGTGAAATACTTTTTCACTGTCATAACTATCAAGTCACATGTTTTGAAAATTTTTTTAAAACATCAACTTTTTTAAAAAAATATATTTTTATTGATTTCAGAGAAGAAAGGAGAGGAAGAGAGAGATAGAAACATCAATGATGAGAGAGAATCATCCATCAGCTCCTGCACACCTCCCACTGGGGATTGAGCCTGTAATCCAGGCATGTTCCCTGACTGGGAATCAAAACATGACCTCCTAGTTCATAGGTTGACACTCAACCACTGAGCCGCACCAGCTGGGCAAGTCAATCATGATTTTACATGTTACATTCCTTACAACACAAAGTCTTACAATTTATTTAAAGGATCAGAATGAATCACAAATCATATGTATAATCTTTGTACATTATGATCAAAAGTAGTCCATTTTCTCCTTTTTAAACTATTCTCATTGTAGTTAATACTACAGTTAGCATCTTCTGAATTTGTTGTGTGACTCATTGTTCACTCAGTTGTTTATGACTGACTAGATGACTGGTGCACGATATTCGTGCACTGGGGTGGTCCCTCAGCCCACCCTGCCCCCTCTCTCAGTCCAGGAACCTTCAGGGGATGTCCTACTGATGGCTTAGGTCCACTCCCTGTGGGCCTAAGCCATCAGTAGGCCTCTCTCTGCAGAGGGCAACCTGGCTGATCAGGGGAAGGCGCTGCCCCCATCACCCCGCTGCTGCTGCTGCTGCCGCTGCCGCAGCCGCAAAGGTATTTTCATTACCACGGACGCCAGTCCCTTCACAACGAAAAAAATGACAACTTTCTTTAGGCATTTTCAAGATGTCTCTTCCATAGGATATGAACTTTCTTTCTTTCTTTTTTTGATCCTCACCTGAGGATATTTTTCCATTGATTTTTAGAGAGAGTGGAAGAGAAAGGGAAAGACAGAGAGAAACATCAATGTGAGAGGGACATTTCGATTGGTTGCCTCCTGTATGAGCCCTGACCTGGGCCCCAGGCAGGGAGGACCCTGCAACCTAGGTACATGCCCTTGACCAGAATCAAACCCGGACCCTGCATATCCGGCTAGGGCAGGATATGATATTAGACCAGCCGTTGGCAAACTACGGCCCGCGGGCCGGATCTGGCCCGTTCGGCTGTTCTATCCAGCCCGCGGAGCCGAAAGAGCGGAGGGTTCTCTTGCTCTCCCCTCTGCTCCTTTACTTTTAATTTATATTAGTTCACACAAACACTCCATCCATGCTTTTGTTCCGGCCCTCCGGTCCAGTTTAAGAACCATTGTGGCCCTCAAGTCAAAAAGTTTGCCCACCCCTGTATTAGACCCTCTAGCAGTGGACCTTCATTTTTTCCTCCAAGAGTGAGGTGGAAAACCCCTAGATCACCTTCTTGGTTTCTTATTAGGCAAGTTACCAAGGACATTGCGAGTAGTTTATAGGGAACTTAGCCAATGGGTGGTCAAAAAAGGTGTTTCCTCTGCAGCTCCTGCACATAGGCGGGACTGCTGGTGAGGGCCTACCCTCGGGCACAAGGGGGCCCTCTCCCTATTCCTCTCCTTCTCCTTCTCTTTCTCCTTCCAGTCCACTCTCTCTCTAAAAAGCAGTGAAAAAATACCCTCTGGTGAGTACTAAAAAACAAAACACAGAATAACAGGCCTCCTCCATGGAGATGCTGAATATGTAGGCCTGAAAGAGAGAATTCTTGGCTCTGTGAAGATCCCTACATGAATTTTATTAACGACAGAGGACCGGTGCATGAAATTCGTGCATGGGGGCTGTGGGGGAGTTCCTCAGCCCAGCCTGCTCCCTCTCCAATCTGGGACCCCTCGAAGGATGTCCTACTGCCGATTTACAGGGAGCAGGCCTAAACCGGCAGTCAGACATCCCTCTCACAATCTGGGACTGCTGGCTCCAGAGGCTCACCTGCCTGCCTGCCTGCCTGATTGCCCCCAAATGCCCCCCGGCCAGCCTGATCACCCCAAACTGACCCCCCTGCTGGCCTGCTTGCCCCCAACTGCCTCCCCCTGCTGGCCTGCTTGCCCCCACATTTCCTCTTCACTGGCCTGCTCACCCCCAACTGCCCCCATGCTGGCCTTCTCACTCCAAATGGCACCCCCCCGCAATGTCCTGATCACCTCCAACTGACCCCCACTGATGGCCTGCTCACACCCAACTGGCCCCCCTGCTGGTCTGCTTACCCCCAACGGCCCCTGCCATCCCATCCTGGCCTGATCACCCCCCAACGACCCAAGCTCCCAGCCCCTCCTTTTTTTCTTTTTCTTTTTTTTTTTTCAGCGCCTCCTTGAGTGGAGGCCAGTGCTGGCTGGAAGCAAGTATCTAGAATTTATTTATCTTCTATAATTGAAACTTTGTAGCCTTGAGCAGAGTCCTGGACCAGCCAGTTCAGGTGGGAAGCTTGGCTTCCTTCATCACCGGGGGCAACCCAAGCCTCCTGCTCTCTCCAGCTCTGTGGCTGCCGCCATTTTTGTTGGGATTTATTTATCTTCTATAATTGAAACTTTGTAGCTTTGAGCAGAGGCCAGGGTCAGCCAGGGCAGGTGGGAAGCTTGGCTTCCTCCATTGCCGGGACAACCCAAGCCTCCTGCTTGCTCCACCTCTGTGACCTGCCTCCATCTGGTTGGGTTAATTTGCATACACACTCCTGATCAGCTGGTAGGCATGGTTTGGCATAGTAGATTGATGGTTAATTTGCATGTTTCTCTTTCATTAGTGTAGATATTTGGAAACTTAGTTTAAGCCACACCAGTGAATCAAGTTTGTGCTTTTCTGTGTTCCAGGGAAGAATCAAATGATCTTTTGTTTTATTGTGTCAAAACAAAATTTTGCATGTTTTATGTACATAATTCTTATTCAAATACATAATAGCAGATGCAAAAGTTCTGTTTAACTCAGTGAAGGGACTGGCAGGAAGATAATACTTTTCAAAGGAGATTGCCAAAGATGAAAGCCTGAAGTAAAACGGCCAAATTAGATACAATCTGGCTAATGTCCTATAGGACAATAAGACCATCACTTTTTGAATTGGTTTGTCTTCTAGACAGAAATTAGTTACATCTTTAAAAGCCTAAAAATACTTTTCATCTTCTCACTTTGCTGATCATTGTATGTAACTTTCCAGCGTTGTAAAATGTCAAAATATATGGAACTTATTTAATTGTAAAGAGTGTGTCAGAGTCATGTGTTTCATAGAAAAGGAAATAATCATTCGTTGGCCTCTAAATGCCCCAATTATACTGAAAGAACTTGCTGTCAATGTTTTACTCCAGGCCTGTGCTCAGCCATGGAGGCTATGGGCCCGGCTCGCCCTTTCATCTCATGGCCTGTCATTGGTCGTGGAGGCTGCGGGCCAGACCCCCTGTAACTGTCCGTGTCAGCTCCGGCTCCGGGGGCTGGCCCTCCTTTCCCAGTCCATGTTTGCTCCAGCTCCAGGGGGCCAGCCCCCTGTCCATTTCTGTGTCTTCTCTGGCTCCAGGGGGCTGGCCCAAGTCACTGTGCGGTGGCTTGGGCCAGCCGCCCTGTCTCTATCTCCATCTTCGCTCTGGGCCTCACCTGTGCACACAACCTCCTCCTGTCTAGTCATGACCCAATTACACTGAAAGAATGGTGTCCCGGACTAATTTGCATATTACCTCTTTATATATATAGAGAGAGATGGGCTACCATACCTGATATGCTATTTTAGAGTGGGGAGAGGTGAGAGGAAGATGAGACCAAGACCACTGACTCACTGTACAAGCTATCAACACTTCTAAGAGGGCAAGGAAGTGCAGCATGCATTTATTTACTTATTAGAGGCCCAGTGCACGAAACTTATGCACAGAGTTGCGATGGGGCGGGTGTCCCTCAGCCTGGCCTACGAAGACTCAGCATCCCTCACCCTGGTCTCTAGCCAGAGGTTCCTCCCCTTTTTCCACACAGCCTCCGGGAAGATGCTTGTTCTGGGGCCTCCTCAGGGTCCCGGCCCACGATGCCCTACAGCTTGGGTACTCGGGCGCTTGGGCTCTCAGGTCCGGCTTTCCCGCCCACTGTGGTGTGCATCAGCTGCCATGGGAGCCGTGCCTCAGGAGTCGCCCCTTAGACCATACTACTTGAGAGCGTGGGGGGGGCACGGCCTCAGCGGCAGTAATTTTATGTCTGTAGCGTGCCTGCCGGACACCCGCCTCGCCCCCCCCCCCGTGCCACGGTGCCACACTGGTTGCCTCTGGACTGTGGGCAGGAGGTTTCCAGTCTGCAACTGGGGCTGCTGGGCTGTGACTGGGGGCTGCAGGCAGAGGACCCTGGCACCCATAGGGCTCCGTCAGCATCAGGAACTGGAAAGATCCATTTTTCTGGGTCCTCCCCTCCCTTTGTGCAGCCGGGGCACGGACGCTGGGCTCATGTCCCCACAGGCCCCTACCTTCCCTCCGTGCAGCCGGGGCGCGGATGCTGGGCTCACGTCCCCACAGGCCCCATCCCTCCCTCCGCGCAGCTGGGTCACGGACGCTGAGCTCGCATTGCTGCTTGTGACGTGAGCTCAGTGTCCTGCGCCCAGTCCTCTGGCCAGAGTCCCCTTCCATCCCTCCAGGGCCAAGGAGCAGACGCTGGGCTCGCGTTTCCGGGGCGATGCCGCCAGCCTCAGCTATGGGCGCCAACATTTTGTCGCAGAATGATGGTTAATTTACATATTACTCTTTTATTAGATAGGATTTAACATATATAGCATTTACCATTTACCAATGAAACTGGCCTATTGCCAGGTTTAGAATGCATATCAAAAAGGCATAATCTCTGAATTGATATTATTCTGTCATTAACATTACTGTTGCTGTCTTCCACGATTACTGTATTAAACTGATACAACTGTCTGACTAGACTAGGTCACAGCCTTCACAATTAACTGAGTGAACATGTAGAGCATACAAGTTATGATAGGGGCAACTTACATATACTTTAGATAAAATGACTAGAACTTACATGTTTATCGGATATATTAAACGCCTAATATACTAAGTGTCCAGTCGTCTGGTCAGCCGTTCAACCAATCAAAGTGTAATATGCTAATGATATGTTAAGTCTGCTCAACCGCTCGCTCTCACGTGCACTGTCCACCAGGGGGCATAGAGTCGATCGGTCATCCAGTCACAATGATGTGCACTGACCAGCAGGGGACAGACACTCTGACCGGTAGGTTAGCTTCCTGCTGCAGTCTGGCTGATCAGGACTGGGCCAGCTGGGCCAGACATGCCCTGTGACCCTCCCCTACCACCTCCCCAGCAGGCCAACTTCCCGCATCCTTCCCTGGCCCCAATCATGCACCAGTGGAGTTCCTCGGCCTAGGTTGTACTCTTTCACAATCTGAGACCCCTTGGGGGATGTTGGAGACCAGGATTCGGCCTGACAGTGGAACGACTGGTCGCTATGACATGCACTGACTACCAGGGGGCAGATGCTCAATGCAGGAACTGCCTGCTGGTGGTCAGTGTGCTCCCACAGGAGCAGCACCACTCAGCCAGAAGCTCTGAGCCAGGGTCACGGCTGGTGAGCGCAGCAGTGGGAGCCTCTCCCACCTCTGTGGCAGCACTATAGATGTCCGACTGATGGCTTGGGCCCACTCCCCATAGGTCAGACATCCCCTGAGGGCTCCTGGACTGTGAGAGGGTGCAGGACTGGCTGTGGGACAACCCTCCACACCCTCCCCGACTCCACAAATTTTGTGCACTAGACCTCCAGTCATTACATAAAGAAATATATAAATGAGCTTTGACCAAAGTTTTCTAGTAAGCAAGTAAGTTCCACAAACCTAAACCTTTATTCCCTGATAAGATATCTCTCCTAGGCTCCATAGCCCTACATATCCAAATTGCTAACCATGGTCACTGGCACATAGATATCCCAGACACACTACAACTTCAACACTGTTTGAGTGAAATCATTTCCTTCGCCTTCTGTATCCTCTTTCTCCATCAATGAATGGCACTAACCTAAGCAGCCAGAAGACTGGGAGTCATATTGAACTCATCTCTCTCCTTACCTGCCACCTGCTCCCTTCAGCTAAGTCACAAGTCCTTCGTATCTCTTATCCAGCTAGACTGGTAGTGCAAAAATGGATACCTGGTCTGATCCTGTTTTAATCCCCTCCAATCTGTTCTCCACACAACTGTGAAAATCATCTTTCTAAAACACAAAAGGGATCCCAATGTTCCTCTAATTAAATCTCTTGAATGGTTTTCTATCAGTTTCAGGATAAATCCAACCTTCAGATGAGGTCCTTCATAATTAGGCCTGTTTTCTCTCTAGCACTGATGTTTCTCTCCCTAAGAAGCTCCAGCTGAACATTTGCCTTTTCTATCAAGTATACAACACATGATTTCTGGCCTCTATCTTTACACATAATTTCCCTCCAGCTGAATGAAGTTGCCCCCTCCCCTTTTTGGTCCTAGGAAATCATCCTAAAAGTCTCCTATAGACAGCACCCTTTACTCCCAAACCTTGAGTTAAGTATCCACCATATGTGCTCTATTTCTACACACTTATGAAATGATTATCCTATCTAATAAAGAGAGAATATGCTAATTGACCCTCACACCATCACAAAGATGGTGGTGCCCACAGCCAATAAGAAGGGAATATGCTAATTGACTTCCCTGCCCTCAAAGATGGAAGCGCCCACAGCCAATAAGAAGGGAAAATGCTAATTGACTGCCCCACCCTCAAAGATGGTGGCATCCACAGTCAATAAAGAGGGAATATGCTAATAGATGGCCACACCTTCAAAGATGGCGGCAGCGACAGCCACAAGATGGCGGCGCACAGTTCCCTCAGCTCTGCTGGGGCAGCAGGTGTGCGGCAAGGCAGGCCAACCCCGCACACCTGTCTCCAGAGTCCCCCACTCTCTTTAGTCCCCCAGCCACCCAGGGCTGGCCTGAGACACAGGCAAGCCTCGGATGGTGGCTGCTCAGCCACCCTGGGCTGCCCAAAGCTCAGATAACCAGGGCCAGCTGAGGCTTGCACTGCTGACAGTGGCAGCAGCAGAGGTGTGATGGGGGAATTCCCTTCCCCTGATCACCAGGTCGCCTCCCGCCCCTGAGGGCTCCCAGACTGTGAGCGGGGGTAGGCCAGGCTGAGGGACGCCCCTTCCAGTGCATGATTTTTCATGCACCAGGCCTCTAGTTTTATTTATATTTATACTAGAGGACCGGTGCATGAAATTTGTGCATGGGGGGGTCCCTCAGTCCGGCCTGCACCCTCCCCAATCTGGGACCCCTCAGAACATGTCTGACTGCCGGTCTAGGCCTGATGCCACAGTCAGATATTCCTCTTGCAATCCAGGACCACTCACCACTCACCTGCCTGCCTGCCTCATGCCCCTAACTTCTACCATGCCTGCCTAATTGCCCGTTACCACCTCTGCCTGCCTGCCTGGTCATCCCTTATGGACCTCCCCTTCCAGCTTGGTCACCCCCAATGTGCATATGGATGGGGTCCCTCAGCCTGGCCTGTGCCCTCTTGCAGTCCAAGAACGCTCGGGGGATGTCCTCAGGGGAGCAGGCCTAAGCCAGCAGTCAGACATCCTTAGCTCTGCTGCGGAGGGAGGAGAGGCTCCCACCACTGCTCCTGCACTTGTCAGCCATGAGCCCAGCTCAGGACTTCTGGCTGATCAGCATTCCCCCTATGGGAGTGCACTGACCACCAGGGGGCAGCTCCTTCATTGAGCGTCTGCTCCCTGGAGATCAGTGTGAGTCACAGCAACTGGTTGTTCCACCATTTTGTCAATTTACATATTAGGCTTTTATTATATAAGACTAGAGGCCCAGAGTACGAAATTTGTGCATTGGGGGGAGAGGTGTGTCCCTCAGCCCAGCATACACACTCTCCAATCTGGGTCCCCTCTAGGAATGTCTGACTGCCCATCAGGATATGCCCTAAAAGGGCCGTCGGACCTCCCTCTCACAATCTAGGACTGCTGGCTTTGAACCACTCGCTTTCCTGCCTGCCTGATTGCCCCTCACTGCTTCTGCCTGCCAGTCTGATCACCCCCTAACCACTCCTTGCCAGCCTGATTAATGCCTAACTGCTCCCCTGCTGACCAGATTACCCCTAACTGCCCTCCCCTCTTGGCCTGGTCATCCCTAGCTGTCCTCCCCTGCCGACCTGGTCACCCCCAACTGCCCTCCCTTGCTGTCCCAGTCACCCCTATCTGCCACTCTCTTGCCAGCCTGATTAATGCCTAACTGCTCCCCTGCTGGCCCAATTGCCCCTAACTGCCTCCCCTGTCGGCCTGGTCACCCCTAGCTGTCCTTTCCTGACGACCTGGTTGCCGCCAACTGCCCGCCTCTGCTGGCCCAGTCACCCCTAACTGCCCTCCCTTGCCAGCGTGATAACCCCTAACTACCTTTCCCTGCCGGCCTGGTCACCCACAACTGCCCTCCCCTGATGTCCCGGTCATCCCTATCTGCCCTGCCCTGCTGTCCATCTTGTGGCAGCCATCTTATGTCCACATGAGGTCGTCCATCTTTGACCATATGGGGGCGGCCATCTTGTGCATTGGAGTGATGGTAAATTTGCATATTACCTCTTTATTACATAGGATGGGAGGGACTGACTGAGGTCAGAGGGGAGGAGGATGAACATAGATAAAAGTGTGTTGATGGCCAGAGGTGGGGGGGGTGCTGAGTGGATGAGGGTAAAGAGGGGGAAATGGGAGACATCAATAATAGTGTCAACAACAGAATAAAAACAACAATGATATACCACTACACTACACACCTATTAGGAAAAAAAAACCACATTATGAACTATGCATTTACTATGTTGATAAAATTTAAAAAAATTAAAAAGAATGAATTTTTCCAGAAAGGAGTGTTGTTGAAATTTTTTTTTTAAATATATATTTTATTGATATTTAACAGAGAGGAAGGGAGAGGGATAGAGAGCTAGAAACATCGATGAGAGAGAAACACCGATCAGCCGCCTCTTGCGCAACTCCAACTGGGGATGTGCCTGCAACCAAGGTACATGCCCTTGACCGGAATCGAACCCGGGACCCCTCAGTCCGCAGACCAACGCTCTATCCACTGAGCCAAACCGGTTTCGGCGTGTTGTTGAAATTTTTTTAATTTTTATTTTATTTTTATGGTAAAGCTAAGGAAGCTTCAGAGAAGGGCCCTTGTGAGGGCTGGATTTGTTCTGGGGAGAGAGCAAGGAAGTTGCAACCAGCAGCATTTTGCCTGAAGTGATTTAAAAGAGAAAGGGACAGATTCCCCAAGCCTACAGTTATTTGTAATTTATTTACTTACTCTCAATAAAGTCATTTTTGAACCTTATTACCACCCCCCCTTCCCCGCACCTAAAATTAGTCCTTCAGGTTCAGTAAACTTTAGGGCTCACAAAACCTGTGTTAGTCCCTGAGGGTTGGGGTCTCCAAAGGAGTTCGGATTCATTCATTATATTTCTTTGTTCCTTTTAATTCTTGTTCTAGAGGGAGAGTGAGGACAGTTTTTTACTCAGTAATTTTTATAATAAGTATTGTATTGGAACCTGCTCCTTCTTTGGCTCTTTACGGATTTACCTTACTGGGAACTCACAGAGACTTTAAGCCCTTTGAAGATAGGGACAGAGCTGTGTTGTGTCTGTATAATACAGGCACAAAGTTATACAACTTTTATAAATATTTGTTGAAGAAACTGATAAATTTCAGTGCCATGAGGCATTACTTTTCCTTCTGCTCCATCTCTTTATTGAGACTTTTGTGAAAAGGATAAGGCTGAGGGGATGAGCAGGTAGAGCGGAGTAAAGTTGCTTTTACCAAGCTCTAGATCCCATACTTTGATTTTATATAGTAGATGCATTTCTGAATGACATTTTGAATTGGGTATATTAGATTTTGCTAATATCAACTCCCTTTACTCATAGAGATTATTTTTAATAATGTTTAAATGTTTCATACTAAGAGGTGCAAGATATTTTGCTTATTTCAAGAACCTCTGTGCATTATTTCTGTAGTAAAGTGAATTATCAACATAGTAAATCTATTTGGGGGGTCTGCTTAAAATGGGGCACACCAGTACTAAATTCGGTTCTAACAATAACTAATTCGCACACCACGTGTGGTGTTAGATGGCTGTGGGACATACCATTTTTTTGATCCCTTTGCTCCCACAGCACTTGTTTCAAGCAGAGGGGGTATCTTGACCCTCCGTGACCTCTTGTCATGGCGACCGTGAGTCTACTGCCTGAGGCCATGGCAGTCAGCCAGGCATTGACCTTCCCAAGATGGTGGCAACCCTGACAAACGCGTGCCAGGGGCGGGGTCCCCTGGGCAGAGGCGAAGCAGGGAGGCACATGGGGAAAGCTTTCAGGTAGGCCAGCTGAACCCGACAGAGTTGCCCCAACATCTTCCCTCCTCCTCTCCTCTCGTGCTGGTGGGCTGATGGCTGAAGGCAGCAGCATCCACTGGTGAGGCCAGGTGTAGGCTCGCGAGGGTGGGGAGCCTGAGGCACTGGTCCTGGATGTGCAGGCGGGCATTTCTTCCCAGGGTTTCAGAGGGTGTTGGGGGTGGAGACGTGCCCCAGCCTCTGTGCTGGGACAGGGCATGGAAAGCAGGGAGGCTGCCCCCTCCACCCTGATGGGTGGGAAGTTGCAGAGGAAAGGCTGTGGATCCCTAGTCCAGACCCACCCTCCCAGGGGCAGGTCGCGGGTTCTGACACCACTGAGGCCGGACCCTTGGGGGTGGGAAGGAGCATCTGGGCCCACCCCACATCAAGTCCCTGGCTCAGGTGTCTGAGCGGTGGGCGGGCAGTAGGTGGCAAGAGTAAACGGAGAACTGGCCCTGGGCCAGATATGTGAGGCGTGCAAAACTTCTGCCTGGGAAGGGCCGGGCCATGAAGTTGTGGCGGATAACGAAGTGCTGGCATCCAAGGCCTTGATGCTGGCACGGGGGTCTGAGAACCTGGCGGGGTGCGGGATGCACTTCTCCTGCCTCTGCCTCGCTCGGGCTCCACTGAGCCGCTGGTAGGGGCTGACACAGTACAAGCTGCTCACTGCTTGCTGCCTGCTGCAGCTGGCCAGTCCCCTGTGGGCTGGAGGGATGCAACCAGTGGAGCCCACAGCATGTGGCAGCAGATGTGAAGGTTGCCATGGCAACCCAGCGCTCACTGCAGGACTGACTTCTACTGTAGTTGGTCGAGCCTTTGGTTGTACTGGTCGTTACGACCCAGGGTTTTTATATATTTAGACAGCTCTCCATTAGCAAATAAGATCCTTGTGGGCTTTCTGTTTCTACATGATCAGCATCTAAACATCCATCTGGCACAATCACTAAATGTTTATTGAATGATGAATGAACAAACTGAAAATGAACATATAGAGAATAAATAGAACAGTTCTAAAAGGACTGTCTGCTCCAGGAGGTTTCATGAGTAATAATTGAAGAGGAAAATTTTGGAAGGTAGTCAGTTCAAAAATATATCTTTGGGTAGAACTAATCTTTAATTTATTCATACTCTACATACTCTAAATTCTTTTTAGATAGTTCACTCTAAAATACATGTATACAAAGATAAATATTAAGAGCCATGTAGTGGAGACTGGGATGGACAGTTCTATTAGAAACATAGGTTAGGGATAGTTGCTGCAATTGAGCTCTAAACACAGTACTGAGTTTAATGGTAGCAAAAGTAAAAAGGTGACATACTATGTGAAATAAAAGAAAGTAGGAACAATTTCTCTCCCCCACCTGAAATTTCATACCAAGAACTAGCTTCACATATACTAGTAATACTATCTAATAAGAGGGTAATATGCAAATTAACTGTCACTCTGTCACAAAGATGGTGGTACCCATAGCCACAGGATGGCAGCACCCAGTCCTCTCAGCCCCGCTGCAGTCCCCCAGTCCCAGGGGGTGGCCTCTGAGAGCAGACAGCATGAGCAGCTTGGTGGAATGCTTGCTTCGTCACTGTGCCCGGTTCCGCCTGCCCCCCCCCCCCCCCCCGGAGCCAGAGTGGACACGAACAGGGACAGGAGGACCAGTCCACAGCCTCCGCAGCCAAGCGCAGCCCCAGAGAAGAAATGGCGGGCCCATCTCCTGCAGAAGCAGTATGGATCCCTCCCACCGCCCACAGAATTGGCATGGTTTCCTCCAGGTTCCTGCGGAAGCAGCGCGGCTCCCTCCCATCTCCCTCGGAATCAGCATGGGTCCCTCCCAGCTCCTGCGGAATTGGCGTGGCTCCCTCCCAGATCCTGTGGGTGCTGGCAGCTCACTTCCACCTCCCGTGGAAGCTGCACAGCTCCCATGGAAGCAGAGCAGCTCCTGGCAGCGCACTGTGGTTCCCCCTGGCTCCCGCGGGAGCAGCGGGTGACCTACTGCGCACGATATTGCATGGTGGGTACTAGTAGTTAATGAAAACTGGTTGAGCCCTGGCTGGGTAGCACAGGTGGTTAAAATGCCAACCCAATATGCCAAGGTTACAGGCTTAATCCCTGGTCAGGTAACATATAAGAATCAACCAATGAATGCATAAACAAGTGGAACAGCAAAATCATTATTTCTCTCTCTTACACTCTCTCTCTCAAATAATTTAAAAAACTTTTAAAAGATTAGTTGAATGAAAGAATAAGTATCTGTGTTTTAAAACTTTTAATAACAAAATGGATAATATCTTCAATGATAGATTTTAAAAAGCTATCAGAAAAATGTCTATTTTATTTTTATTTTAATCCTCACTCCTCACCAGGATATTTTTTCCATTTTTTTTTTAAGAGAAGAGTGGAAGGCAGAGGGAGAGACAGAGAAACATGGATGTGAGAGAGACACATCGATTGGTTGCCTCCCACATGCACCATGACCAGGGCCAGTGATTGAGCTGCAACCAAGGTACATGCCCTTGACCAAATTGAACCCGGACCCTTCATTCCACAGGGCAACACTCTATCAACTGTGCTGAACTGGCTAGGGCAAAACAATCTATTTAAAAATAAGCCCTCAATATAAAAATTAAAGAGAAGGAATATTAGACTAATTCTACAAAGACATTCTATGAAAAACTAAGATAATCTGGTAAATGTTCTTAACTTATTAGTGATCCTACCTTGACAGAGAAAAGTGGATAGAGGTTATTCCCTTTAGATATACATACATACATACATACATACATACATACACACACATGAACAAAAATGTTGTGTGTTCTCACCTAGGCTTTTAACTGAAATTGAGTAAACAATAAATTTTAAATTGAGCTAACTTTAAAATAGAAAACATGGAGAATAAGGCAAAACCAAGCCATTATTTTACTTAGCAAATGAGGAAAGTCTGACTTGTGTTCAGATGTGCCATCCCACCCACCACAAGGCAAGGCCAAATGTTTATCAAGGTGTGGCCCTGGAATTCTCTTAAGGTCAGTATATCTACTTAATAGAAATCCCGAAGTTCTGCCCACAAAGAACATGGAATGAAAGTCCTTTACATAAAGTACGATTAAATAAAAACAAAGGGAAATGTTAACTATATGTTTACATCTGTCAAGTGCCTGCCCCTTCACTCTGCACTACCTCACGTGTCCTCAAACAGCCCTGGAGAGAAAGCAGTCAGGGTTTGAGGGGCATAAAGAGACTTCATAACAAACATTAAACTTTTTATTGTTTTCTTATAAGCCCCTTTGATTTAGAAGGAATAAAATCACAATGAGAAAAATAACTCTAGGTTATAGACACATTGTACATAGTTCTTTATAGAAGCAAGTTTGAAATAAAATTATTTTTGTAAAAGTACTGTGAAGAATATATCTGGCAACAGATTGTTTGCTTTAGTAATTTCTTTGGACATATTTCATAAGGCAAATTCTCTCATTTGCACATCAAAAACACAATGAAAAAGAGCAGAGATTAAAATGAAATAAAACTCCATTGATGATTTTCACCTTTAAAGTTCCTTTCACAGTGAGTTGCCGAAACCGGTTTGGCTCAGTGGATAGAGCGTCGGCTTGCGGACTGAGGGGTCCCAGGTTCGATTCCGGTCAAGGGCACGTACCTTGGTTGCGGGCACATCCCCAGTGAGGGGTGTGCAGGAGGCAGCTGATCAATGTTTCTCTCTCATCGATGTTTCTAACTCTCTGTCCCTCTCCCTTCCTCTCTGTATAAAATTAATAAAATATATTAAAAAAAAAAGTTCCTTTCACAGTGAGTGAATAAAAAAATTCTTCACAAGGGAACTACTGATTTATCATGACACATATATGGAAATGGTTTTCACATTATCTTGAATACATGATATGCATTTATTTAAATAAAAGTAAGAAAATAATACCCTCCCATGGAATGCAGAAATTATGACAAAGTGAGGAATAAAATGTACTGATCTCTTAGGCTACCCAAATGAAGTCACATACTGAAAAAAAAAAAAGTTGATCAGAATGCATAATTGATGCATACATATACCGGCTCACTCAAAAGCATTTTTAAATCCAGGTGATTTTTTTTTAAAAAAGAATGAACCATTTGGCCATGGCTGGTGTGTTCAGTGGTTGGAGCTTTGGCCCATACACCGAAGGGTTGAAGGTTCAATCCCCAGCCCTGCAGGAGGCAACCAATCAATGTCTTTCATATCAAAGTTTCTCTCTCTCTCTTACTCTTTCTCTCTCTCCCCCTCTCTCACTACTTTCCACTGTCTCTAAAAATCAATGGAAAAAATAACCTCAGATGAGGATTAACAACAAAAGAATAAACCATTTTAATGTTTAATTTAATTGAAAAGTTAAGAAAAGTTTTCATAATAAAGCTTACAGGGCAGAGGAGGTTGGGGGTGGGGGGCTGTAAGAGATCAACCGAAGGACTTGTACGCATGCATATAAGCATAACCAATGGATAAAAAACACTGGGGGGGGGGGCAGGTAAAGGCATGTACTGGGGGGAAGGGGAGGCCGGGGGAAGGTCAATGGGGAAAAAAAAAAAAGGAGACATATGTACTACTATTGGTAATACTTCAAACAACTTAAAAATTATAAAAAAAGAAAAAAATAATAATTAAAAGAATAAATATGTCGCAATATTCATTATCTGCCTCAATTCAAAAATAACTAAATAAGTGCTTAAATTTAATGTAATAACATGAAATATGTTAAAATAAATTTCTAAGGAAAAGAAAAATCTTAGTGTTCCATCAAGATATTATTAAATTGCACATAACTTTAGGATATAGTTATATTCTTTTTGTATTCCATTCCTTTGTGAGTGGAAATAGGTGGCTGTATAAAATATCATATTAGCCCTGGCTTAAGTAGCTCAGTTGGTTAGACCATTGTCCCCATAGCCAACCTTTTAGGTTCCATCCCTGGTCAAAGCACATACAATGATCAACCTATGAATGCATAAATAAGTGGAACTACAAATCGACATTCCTCTCTCTCTCTCCCTTCCTCTCTGAATTTAATAAATAAAAATAAAATGTCATATCTAAGTCACTTACACTTTAGAGATCACTTTGCCTATTTGGGTTAATTACATTCCAAAAAATATTCTACATTGTCCGCGTATGGGAAGAGAAAACCTGCCATTATTATACTAAAACATGATATTCTGTATTTTAAGTGCTTTCTATACTTTTATATTTATGTATCAAATTTTTGATGTAATGTCAATCAGATTCCCCTTTTTGAAATTTCTTAATTTAGCAGTACATTGTCGAAAAAAAATTAAATATTTATAAATTGCAAGTGTCCATTCACAAAGGGCATGAAGAAGACTGAGAGAAAAAGTCACACATAAAAATGAGTGCATTTTAAAAATGTCATATGCTCTAATAAACTTTAACTACTCAGTATACATGGCTTCCATACTTAATCAGAAGGAAGTCATTCTCCTAAAAACACCAGAACCAATACTACATCCCAAACCTAATCAGTTCATTGAACTGTCAATTGTGAATTTGATATCAGCAGAGATGTAAGTTTGTAAAACTATAAATATAGTGACCTTAGGTAAATGTATTTAATCAGTAACTTAACTGAGATAATACACTCTAAATCATGTGAAAAGTATTTTGTGGTACTTTTTCTACCAAATAACTAATTTGTTCTTTACTTCTTGAGATGACATTCTAATAATGTACTTAACTGAAAACTGGATTTTTGCCCTGTGTAAAACATAGAGTATTACACGGTAATCAATGTCTTAAGCAGCATTATATTAAAACACTAGAGGCCAGGTGCACAGATTTGTGCACGAGTAGGGGTCCCTCCACCTGGCCTGTGGGATCAGGCCAAAACCAGCTCTCTAACATGCCCTGAGGGGTCCCAGATTGCGAGAGGGTGCAGGCCTGGTTGAGGGACCCCACCAGTGCACAATCCAGACTGGAGAGGGACACAGGAGGTTGGCCAGCTGGGGAGGGACTGTGGGAGGGCTCCAAGGCAAGTCCGGCCTGTCTCGCTCAGCCCCAATTCGTTGGACCCCAGCAGCAAGCTAACCTACAGGTTGGAGTGTCTGCCCCCTGGTGGTCATTGCATGTCATAGCGAGCAGTTGAGTGGCCTTAACATATCCTTAGCATATTACATTTTGGTTGGTTGAATGGACGACCGGACACTTAGCATATTAGGCTTTTGTTATATAATTACAGAAAATGGCGGTGGAGTAAGCGCATTCTACACAGACAGCAATGCTCCCAGGAACAAACTGGAATTACAACTCAAATGCAAAATAAAACTCCATCTTGAATAATCAACTGAAGACTAGCTGAGAGAACTCTGATAACCAAAGACAGAAAGTGTAGACCACACTGAAACTGGTAGAAAGGGCAGAGGTGTGAAGGGATTGGCTGTGCTCTCAGATAGCAACTGAAGATCCGCAGAGCTATCTCAGCTCTGGCAGGTTGCCACTGAGAATTCTGGTGTCTAAACCCCAAGATGGACCCCCAGGTGAGAGCACCAGAACCGAGAAAGGTGACCAGATAACATCTCTGCCAAGTAGAGACAGCAAGAAATGCAGGCACCCTCTTAAAGGGACAACACACAAAATTTCGTGTGCAGCCACTCAACTTGGGCTTCAGCAGAGGAGGGGCAGAGTGGATTGGAGCTGTGTGAGCAGAAGATAGGGTTGGGGGCTCTGGGGTTAGAGCTCAGAAGGCAGACACATTGGTTTCCTGTGTGGAGTCATCCCATCACACTCCTAAGGACATCTTTCCCAGGTAGACCTTTGGTATCCAAGCAGAGTTTGCCTGAGGGGAAGGCAGTTGCCTCACTCTATTCGAAAGCCCCTTCCTCCACACTGTGGAGTTTCTCAGGCCCATTAAGAGACTGAGAACAATAGCCTCCATACAGAAGCAATCACCCCAGTCTGTTGAAAAACCTTTCACCCCCAGCTGTGGGTGAGAGCTTGAGGCTGCTCACAACTGAATACAATCAGTCTGAGGACAGAAGTGGGTCTCTTGAAGGCCTTGAGTCTTTGCCTGATATGAGTAGTCTGAATAGCTTTTGACACTGTCCTACACTAGAGATTGAATGGGGTAGTGAATCTACCTAATATATAGTCACAAACACAACAGGCAGCCAAAATGAAGACAGAAACAACAGTTCCCAAATGAAAGAACAAGATAATTCTCCAGAAGAAGAGGTAAATGAAATGGAGAAAAGAAATTTATGAGCTGTAGAGTTCAGAACAATGATGGCAAGCATTAGAAAAGATATAGTAACTATAAAGAATGATATAGCACTAATAAAGAACACAGGGGAATGAATGCACAGCAAATTATGGGAAGCTGAGGATCAGATCAGTGAAATAGAAGACAGGGTAAAAAAATCACTCAATCAGAGAACCAAAATGAAAAAAAAAACAATTAAAAAACAGGAGGTCAGTTCAAGGGGGACTGTGGGACAACATGAAATGTAACACTATTCATATAATAGGTGTCCCAGAAGGAGAAGAAAGTGAACAAGATATATATATATATATATATATATATATATATATATATATATATATATATATATAATGTGTTTGAAGAAATGATGGCAGAAAACTTCACTAACCGGGTAAAGGGAAAAGAAAGGGAAAAGTCAAAGAAGTCCAGGAGGCACAGACTCCCATGCAAGGCCCACACTCAGACACATCATAATTAAAATGCCAAAAATTAAAGTCAAGGAGAAAATCTTAAAGGAAGCAAGAATAAAGCAATTTGTTACCTTCAATGGAGCTCCCATAGGCTGTCAGCTGATTTTTCATCAGAAATTCTATAGGCTTGAAGGGAATGCCATAAAGTATACAAGGCAATGAAAAGCAAGGATATGAAACCAACAGTACTATATTCAGCAAAGTTATCATTCAAAATTCGATGGTTAAATAAAGAGGTTCCCAGCCAAAAAGATAAAAGGAGTTTGTCACCACCAAACCAGCACTGCAAAGAAATGCTAAAGGGACTGCTAAAATGAGAAGAAATAAAGAAACAGGCATACAGAATTAAAGTGGCAATAAATAAGTACCTATTAATAACTAGAGGCTCAGTGCACGAAATTCGTGCACGGAGGAGGGGGTGTGTTCCTCAGCCCAGCTTGCACCCTCTCCAATCTGGGACCCCTTGAGGGATGTTTGACTGCCCGTGTAGGCCCGATCCCAGTAGGGATCGCCTGCCTGCATTCCTGATTGCCTCTAACCGCTTCTGCCTGCCAGCCTGATGACCCCCTAACCATTCCCCTGCCAGCCAGTTTGCCCCTAACTGTCCTCCCCTGCAGGCATGGTCACCCCTAACTGCCTTCCCCTGCAGGCCTGGTCCCCCCCAACTGCTCTCCCCTGCAGGCCTGGGTCCCCCCCCAACTGCCCTTCCCTGCAGGCCCAGTCGCCCCCAACTTCCCTCCTCTACTGGCCTGGTCACCCCTAACTGCCCTCCCCTGCAGGCTTGATCACCCCGAACTGCCCTCCCTTGCAGGCCTGGTCCCTCCCAACTGCCCTCCCCTGCTGGCCATCTTGTAGCGGCAATCTTATGTCCACACGGAGGGAGCCATCTTCGACCACATGGGGGCAGCAATCTTGTGTGTTGGAGTGATGGTCAATTTGCATATTACTCTTTTATTAGATAGGATAGAGGTCTGGTGCACAGGTGGGGGCCAGCTGGTTTGCCCTGAAGGGTGTCCTGGATCAGGGTTGGGGTTTCCTTGGGGCGTGGGGCGGCCTGGGCGAGGGGCCTGTGGTGGTTTGCAGATCGGCCATGCCCCCCGGTGACCCAAGCAGAGGACCTGGTATCTGGGATTTATTTATCTTCTATAATTGAAACTTTGTAGCCTTGAACAGAGCCAAGACTCCTGCTTGCTCCATGGCCACAGCCATTTTTGTTGGGATTTATGTATCTTCTATAATTGAAACTTTGTAGCCTTGAGTGAAGGCCTTGGCCAGCTAGGGTGTGCGGAATGCTTGGCTTCCTCCATCGCCAGGGAAAACCAAGCCTCCTGTTTGCAGCCATCTTGGTTGGGTTAATTTGCATACTTGCTCATGATTGGCTGGTGGGCATGGCTTGTGAGTGTAGCAGAGTGATGGTTAACTTACATATTACTCTTTTATTAGATAGGATAACCTTAAATGTAACTGCATTAAATGTTCCAATCAAGAGACATATGGTAGCTGAATAGATACAAAAATATGACCCAATTATATGCTGACTATAAGAGACTCACCTCAGAGCAAAAAAATCACATAGGGTGACAGTGAATGAATGGGAAAAAATAGTCTATGCAAATGGAATCGAAAAAAAAAGCTGGTTTGGCAATACTCATATCTGACTAAATAGACTTCAAAATGAAGGCCATCACAAGAGACCACAAAGGTCACTACATAATACTAAAGGGATCAATCCAATAAGAGGGTATAACCATGGAAAATATATATGCACCCAATATTGGAGCACCTAAATATATTTTTTTTAAAAAAGCCTCTGGACGACTTTAATTGGAGACATTGATAACAACATAGTCATAGTAGGGAAATTTAACACTCCACTGACTTCACTGGATAGATCTCCCAGACAAATATTAACAAGGAAAGAGTGACAGTAAGTGACACACTGCTTCAGATGGATATAACTGAAATTTATAGAACATTTTACCCAAAGCTACAGAATATACATCCCTCTCAAGTGCACACAGAACATTCTCAAAGACAGACCACATGTTAGGACAAAAAAAAAAAAAAGTCTCTAGTTCAAGAAAATTGAAGTCATATCAAGCATCTTCTCAGATGCCAATAGAATGAAATTAGAAATCAACTACAATAAAAACACCCCAAAACATTCAAACACATGCAGACCAAATAGCATGTTATTAAACAATGATTGGCTTACCAATGAGATCAAGAAAGAAATAAAAATCTTCCTAAAAACAAATGCAAATGAACCCCAAATATTTGGGACACGGCAAAAGCAGTCCTGGAAGGGAAGTTCATAGCACTACAGCCCTGTCTCAAAAAACAACAAAAATTAATAATAAACTCTTTAACTTTACTACTTAGAGAATTAGAAAGAGAAAAAGAAAAGCTCAGAGTAAGTAGAATGAAGGGAATAATAAAGATTTGAGCAGAAAGATGACACAGAGACTAAAAAACAGTACAAAAAAATCAATGACACCAAGAGCTGGTTCTTTGAAAAATAAACAAGATTGATGACCTGTTAGCCAGACACATCAGGAAACAAAGGGAGGACCCAAATAAATAAAACCAGAAGAAAAAGAGGCGATATAACAACAGACACCACAGAAATACAAAGGATTGTAAGATAATACTATGGACAACTACTAGGTATATGCCAACAAGCTGGGCAATGTGGATGAAATGGACAAATTCCTAGAAAAACATAATCTCCCAAAGCTGAATTAGGAAGAATAAGAAAACCTGAGTAGGCCAATGACAGCTGATGAAATAGAAGCAGTAGCCAAAAACTCCCAGCAAACAAAAGCCCAGGTCCAGAAGGCTTCACAGGGGAGTTCTACCAAACATCCAAAGAAGAACCAACACGTATACTTTTCAAACGATTTCAAAGTATCCAAGAGGAAGGAACACTTCCATGCTCTTTTCATTATCCTAATTCCAAAACCAGACAAAGACACTACAAAGAAAGAGAATTACAGACCAATATTCCTAATGAACACAGTTGCTAAAATCCTTAACAAAATATTAGCAAGTTGGATCCAGCAATATATTAAAAAGATCATACACCATGACCAAGTGGGATTTATTTCAGGGATGTCCACTTTTAGCACTCTTATTCAACATAGTATGGTAAGTCCTATCCATAGCTGTCAGAGAAGAAGTAATAAATGGAATCCAAATTGGAAAGGATGAAGTAAAAATCTCATTATTTGTAGATGACATGATATTGTACATAGAAAACCCTAAATATCCCACCAAAAAACTACTAGATTTAATAAATGAATTGGGCAATGTAGCAGGATACACAATTAACATCCAAAATTGATGGTTACTTTATATGCCAATAATGAATTCTCAGGAAGAGAAACTAAACAATCCCATTTACCACTGCAACAAAAAATTAAGATACCTAGGAATAAACTTAAACAAGGAGATAAAAGACATTTACTCAGACAACTACAGGAGGAAAAGAGATAGAGGAAGATATTAACAAGTGAAAGAATATACCGTGTTCATGGATTGGTACAATTAACATCATTAAAATGTCCGTACTACCGAAAGCAATCTACAGATTCAACGCAATCCATATTAAAATACCAACAGCATATTTCACAGATCTAGAACAAAAACTCCAGAAATTTATATGGAACCAAAGAATAGCTGCAGCAATCTTGAGAAAGAAGAACAAAGTTGGAGGAATTAAAATACCAAATACCAATTTACTACAAAGCCACTGTAATCAAAACAGCCTGGTATTAGTACAAGCACGGGTATATAGATCAATGGAACAGAACAGAGACTCCAGAAATTGACCCACACCATTATACTCAATTAATATTTGACAGGGGACGTAAGAGCACACAATAGAGTCAAGATAGTCTCTTGAATAAATGTGTTGGGAAAATTGGAGAGATACATGAAAAATAATGAGACTACATAATACTATACCAACTTATGCCAGAATAAACTCAAAATGGATAAAGACTTAAATATAAGTCATGAAACCACAAAAATCCTAGAAGAAACCATAGGCAGCAAAATCTAAGACATCTCATGTAGCAATGTTTGCGGATACATCGACCTAGGGCAAAGGAAAGTAAGGAGAAAATAAACAAATGGGACTACATCAAAATAAAAAGCTTCTGGCCTGGGCGGTTTGGCTGAGTGCTTGAGCTTCGACCTATGAACCCAAAGGTCACTGTTCGATGCCCAGTCAGAGCACATGCTTGGCTTGTGGTATTGATCACTAGTGTGAGGCCTGCCAGAGGCAGCCAATCAATGATTCTCTCTCATCATTGAAGTTTCTATCTCTTTCTCCCTCTCTCTTTCTCTCTGAAATCAATAAGAAAGATTTAAAAAAATAAATGCAAAGCTTCTGCACAGCAAAAAATAAAAGAAAACCTGAACAAAATGAAAATGGAACCCTCTGTGTGGAAGAACCTAATTAGCAATGATACATCTAATAAAAGGTTAACATCCAAAATATATAAGGAACTCATACAACTTAACAGAAGAAAAACAATTCAATTGAAAAATTGGCAGAGGACTTAAATAGACACTTGTCCAAAGTGGACATACAGATGGCCAAAAGACATGAAAAAATGCTCAAAGTCCCTGATCCTCAGAGAGATGCAAATTAAAATAATCCTCACACCTATCAGAATGGCTACCATCAACAAATGACAAGTGCTGGTGAGGATGTGAAGAAAAGGGAACCCTAGTACACTGCTGGTAGGAATGCGGACTAGTGTTGCCATTATGGAAAAAAGTATAGAGTTTCCTCAAAAACTTAAATATGGAAAAGCAATTTGACCGAGTAATCCCACTTCTAGGAATATATCCTAAGAAAACTGAAACACCAATCAGAAAAAAAAAATATATGCATCCCTATTTTCAGAGAATTGCAATTTACAGTAGCTAAGATCTGGAAACAGCCCAGGTCAGTAGATGAGTGGATAAAAAGCTGTGGTACATTTATCCCATGGAATACAATGCAGCATTAAAAAAGGAAAAATATTTTATCCTTTAATACAGCATGGAGGGACCTAGAGAGTATTATGCTATCCAAAATAAACCAGTCAGAGAAAGCCAAGTATCACATGACCTCACTCATACATGGAATCTAATGAAAAAAATAAAAATAAACAGATGAACAAAATAGATCTAGAGACATAGAGCATAGAACAGATTGCAGGGGGGAGGTTGGTGGTTGTGAAAAGACATCAACCAAAGCATTTGTATGTATATATGCATAACCCGTGGACACAGTCATTATGGTGGTGAAAGCCTGGGGTAGTGGCAGGAACAGGATAGTAGGGGCCAATGGCGGGGGGGGGGGGGGGGAAAGGGAGACATATGTAATACTTTCAATAGTAAAGATTTAATTAAAACACAAAAGTGAAAACAGAGAAGAGTTCATCAAGCAAAAACAAAACAAAACAAAACAAAACAAAACAAAACAAAAAGGCAGAGTACATCTGTACCTGCAATGCAAATCTACAAGGGGTAGTAGAAAGAGATTAAAAAGCAAAAAGCATAAACCACAATGAAGATAGCTTTGGTTAGCTTAAGTGAAAAAGTAGAAAAGAGAAAAGGAAACCAACATTCACTTAAAAAGTTAAAGCTGTTGGGTGTTTGCCAGGTTAAATTATCTTAGGGAAAATGAGTATTTAAAGGAGAAAACTAAAAACTTTCTCTGTGACAGCTGAATAGTAAAGGTTATTGGAAAACACAGTACAGGATAGATATCAGAACTACCTTCTTTTTTCACTTTGGTGACAACTTTCTGAGTTTCTGACCATGGTTCCACAATCTCCTTGCATATGTTAAGAAGGGGATCTTCTTCCTGGTTGGGAAAGTAGACCAATTAATTCATTTCCTAGGGAGCCCTCAACCTGAACAAAGCCTATGCAGAGGGCACAGCTGGTGATGAGAAGAAACCAGGAAGAGGGTTTGGGGGCCACACAACAGAGAGCATGTTTCCCTTTTGAGGTTCTGGACACAGAAGTAATCCTGTGTGTGAGTCCCAGAATCCACACCTACTAGGTCAAAAGCGCCCACTCCATCCTGACAAGATCCGGAGGAAAGGATTCCCACTAACTCAGAGCAGTCTTCCTCACTCTTTTGGAGCAACAACCTGTTGCCTACATCAAAACCCTTGTCCTCTGTGAACTCTTCTTTGGCCAATATACTCAACTCAGCATGTTCTCCAAGGTTTATCACTTTCATGTCAAGAGACTGTTAATAGTCTAAGGGAAATTCATGCCTGTCTTGATCAGTGGACATACAGCTCCAAATAATGAAACCATGAAAAAACCAGGTCAAAGAGTTGGTACCAGCCGAAACCGGTTTGGCTCAGTGGATAGAGCCTCGGCCTGCGGACTGAAAGGTCTCAGGTTCGATTCCGGTCAAGGGCACGTACCTTGGTTGCGGGCACATCCCCAGTAGGAGGTGTGCAGGAGGCAGCTGATCGATGTTTCTCTCTCATCGATGTTTCTAACTCTCTATTCCTCTCCCTTCCTCTCTGTAAAATATCAATAAAAAATATATTAAAAAAAAAAAAAAGAGTTGGTACCAGTGGGTACCCAAGTTACTTCAATTTGTTTTTCATAGAGTATGTAGAAACTTCCCAGCTGGAAATAAAAGCTAACTGAAACTGCTTATGTCCTACTCTTTCCCTCTTCAACCTATACTGTCAGGGTACAAAAAAAAAAAAAAAGAATTGATTCTACTCTGTTGTATTTCCACTGAGCTTATGAGCTACATCACAAGCTGTGTTAAGGCTTTCCCCAAAATAAGCCAGTCTCACCTGGACATGCTCTGGGGGCCCTTGCCAGGAGGCCTTGGGACAGTGGCATTAGTGTTATATTGCAACCACGTACCTGATCAATAAGCTACCCTTTCACCAAGTAAGTGTTAGTGGAGATGAAGGCAGCAGAAATGATGAGGAAAAGCCGACAATTTGTCGACCTACTACTTAAACACAGCTTAAAGTACACATTTCTGAATTCTTGAATCTGCCTCTAGGAGGCTAAGTGCCAAGTTTATCTTTCTTTTTTAAAACTCTGATCTCTTATTCCTACTCCTCCCCCCCCCCCACCCCCGGCCACACACACACACAGCAATGACCACTGCATTTGTAAATACTCTCTATATGTATAAAAAGCCAGGGGCCCTAACAACCAAAACAACTGATGGACAACCGCACAGCAGGTGCCTGGGGTGACCAGGCTGGCGGGAGGGTTAGTGAGGGGTGACCAAATGATTGAAGAGCAGGCTGCGTGTGGTGACCAGGCCAGGCTGGGAGCGAGGGGTAGTGAGGGGCAACCAGGATGGAAGAAGGGGGCAGTGAGGAGCAACCAGGCTGGTGTGGAGGGGCAGTTGCGAGTGACCAGGCCAGTAGGCAGAGGCAGTTAGGGATGATAAGGTTGGCGGGGGGGGGGGGGGGGGAGGGGGTCAGTTAGGGGTGATCAGACAGGCAGGCAGGTGAGCAGTTAGGTCCTAGCAGCTAGAAGGTGTGCTAGGTTTTAAAATATATACTGTCTCTTATCCTCATACTAACCCAATTTTAAGGATAGATTCTAGGTCACGATCCACAGGTTAAGAACCGCTGCTGTAGAGCCTAAGACCATCAGAAAACACAGATATTTACATTATGATTCATTAACAGTAGCAAAATTACAGTTATGAAGTAGCAACAAAAATAATTTTATGGTTGGGTGTCACCACAACATGAGGAACTGTATTAAAGGGTCACAGCATTAGAAAGGTTGAGAACCACTGAGTTAGGAGCTAGCAGCCCCAGATTGTGAGAGGGATGTCTGACTGCCAGTTTAGGCCCAATCCCCGGGCCTAAACCGGCAGTGAGCCATCCCCTGAGGGGTCCAGGATTGGAGAGGGTGCAGGCTGGGCTGAGGGTACCAACCCTTCCCCCATGCATGAATTTCATGCACCGGGTCTTTAGTCTATAATAATCTATAATAATAAAAGCATAATATGCTAATTAGACCGGACATCTAGTAAAGGATACAGCACACACAATATGCACTTCAGTTCTGCCTAGGCATGAAAAGACCTCTACCAAGCTTACCTTTTTGGACTCCTACCTCCAAAATAGCAACCGAGAAGCTATTGTCCTGGGAAGCCCTGGCTCGCCTCTTCTAGGACAGAGATATCCCAGAGCACTTTATCCTCCTCTGCCACTGTCTGTCAGTGGATGGGGACGGGAACGAGATTGGGCATTAGAGGTTTGTGGTAAACTCCGACATAGACTTTTCAATGCCTTCCAAAGAATACCCACCACGAGCATTGAGAGCCTTATCCCCAGGAGTACGGAAAGCCAATCCTCTCTGTGCACCAACAACCTTCCTGCTTCCCCAAACCCTGAGAGGGAGGAAGCCCCTTCCCTGCGGCACAGAACTCAGGAAGAGTACTCCTCTCCCAGGAAAGGCCGCTGATCCTCTGGGACACTGGGTAGGGGATGGGGTAAAGACATGACAGGGCCTGGCCAGAGGCTCAAGAAATGAGTCCTGCCCGGCTTCTCACCAGGAAATCCGAGGCAATGCCCAGCAGAGTGTCCAGATTCTCTTCCTCTTCCTCCTCCTCCTGCAGAAGGATGTAGGCGCCTCCAACCATCCATCCAGCCAGCAGACACAGCTGCTACCCTCACCACACCATCGCCTTCTCCAAGGCAGGGGCATCCACTACACTGGGTGCTGTCATCTTGTGGTCAGGGTCCTGCCAGCCCCCAGGGCGCCTACCGCAGTGCCTGATGGGCCTGGCCATGGCGCCCTGCGCATGCTCACAGAGGAAACCCAGGCTCCCATGGGTGGAGCTTAGACCCAGCAGTTCCTTAGTGACTCACCTTGGAGTTGTGTAGCTTCTACCCAGAGAGCATCTCTGTCTATACAGGATCAAGTGGTCTTAGAACCCTGACAGTCAGGTATTCTTAACAGACTTTTTTACATTTGGAAGTGTCCAGAGAGCTTCAGTCACTTGGCCAAAGTCACGTGGCTAATAACTAAACAGGACTGAAACTCAACTTGGATTCCAGCGCTTCTCCCCCCCCCCCCCCACCCCCATCCAGCTGTACACACTCCTACACAGCTTTCAAGAGGAGCCTGCTGACTGTGTCCAGAATACCGCCTTTCCAAACTGCACCCTTAACAATACTCAGCTTTCAGGAAACCTTCCCTAATTCCCTGCCACCTGTGTGAAGAGCACGCCAGTGTGTTGCGATTGCTTCTCTGCAGAACCCAACATATAGTAGGTGCTCAATAAATGAACAGGCAACCTCAAGTCATTTCTTTCCGTCATTCTACAGTTTATCCTTTGCCAGAAACTGCACTAAGAGCTTTTGGTGCATTATCTCTTGTAATCCTTCCAAAAGCATCCTGAGGAGTTGCTTTTATTGACCAGAATTGAAGACAAGGAAACTGAGACACAGAGTCAGACAACAGGGAATTTCACTAGAGGCAAGAGCTTGAGGACAGCAGCCAGAGCCCTCCTGACTCTGCAAAACCCCTGGCTCTGAGCTGACATGAATTACCCAAGAACCTGGGCTGCCATTCCCTGAACTGCACAGGAGGCAGGCAGATCACTGGCCTGATTCCTTCATTCCCTAAATATTATTGACTAGAGGCCTGATGCATGAAATATGTGCAAGAGTAGGCCTTCTTTCCCCCAGCTGCTGGCACTGGCTTCCCTTTGGCACCTGGGACTAGGCCTTCCTTCCGGCCACTGGCAGGCACGCCGGACCCAGGCTTCCCTCGCAGCCCTGGCTTTGTCCAAAAGAACATCTGGGCTAATTAGCACTTTACACTTTTATTATTATACACTATAGGCCTAGTGTACAAAAATTTGTGCACTCAGAGGGGTCCCTCAGCCCGGCCTGCACCCTCTCACAATCCAGGACCCCTTGGGTAGGGTCCCTAGGCCTGGCCTGAGATCAGGGCCTCTCAGGGCTTTTCTTCCCTGGGTTGCAAGCAGCTGCCCACCCTCCACCCCCCACCTCCCCCGCACCACCAGTGGCCTCCCTCTGTAGGAAACAGGCTGGGGTGCAATGGCTTGGCTGACCTGGGCCTCCCTCTTTCTTTGCTGGAGGGCAGGGCCAGTCCTGCAAGGGGCCGTCTGCATACCTGATCGCCCCTTACTGCTCACCTACCTACCTGATCACTCCTAACTGCTGGACTGCCTACCTGATCACTCCTAACCACTCTGCCTGCCTGATTGCCCCTATCCACTTGCTTGAGGGTGGGGCCAGCCCAGCAAGGGGCCATCTGCCTACTTGATCACTCCTAACCGCTGATCTGCCTACCTGATCACCACTAACCCCTCTGCCTGCCTGCCTGATTGCCCCTTACCACTTGCTTGGGGGCGGGGCCAGCACTGACTTCCAGTTGGTCAGCCTCTGGGCATTACTGGTCATTACTACCCAGGGTTATTTATTTTTTATTATTTTTTATTTTTTTTGCGAGTTTAAAGTTTTTTATTATACATATATATTGTTTCTAGAAGTTATTTTTTAGTAAATCTTTAATGTTCAGATTATTACAGTTGTTCCTCTTTTTCCCCCCATAGCTCCCCTCCACCTGGTTCCCACCCACCCTCTGCCCTTACCCCCCACCACTGTCCTCATCCATAGGTGTACAAATTTCGTACAGTCTCTTCCCGCACCCCCCACATGCCCTTCACCCTAAGAATTGTCAGTCCACTCCCTTCCTATGCCCCTGAATCCATTATATTCACCAGTTTATTCTGTCCATCAGATTTTTTATTCACTTGATTTTTAGGTTCACTTGTTGATATATCTGTATTTGTTGTCACTTTGTTGTTCATAATTTTTATCTCTACCTTTTTCTCTTTCTTCCTCTTCTTAAAGAATACCCTTCAGCATTTCATATAATACTCTTTTGGTGGTGATGAACTCCTTTAGCTTTTTCTTTTTATCTGTGAAGCTCATTATCTGACCTTTATTTCTAAATAATAGCTTTGCTGGGCAAAGTAATCTTGGTTATAGGTTCTTGCTGTTCATCACTTTGAATATTTCTTGCCACTTCCTTCTGGCCTGCATTGTTTCTGTTGAGAAATCAGCTGACAGTCATATGGGTACTCCCTTGTAGGTAACTAACTGTTTTTCTCTTGCTGCTTTTAATATTCTCTCTTTGTCTTTTGCCCTTGGCATTTTAATTATGATGTGTCTTGGTGTGGTCCCCTTTGGCTTCCTTTTGTTTGGGGTTCTCTGCACTTCCTGGACTTGTAAGTCTATCTCTTTCACCAGGTAGGGGAAGTTTTCTGTCATTATTTCTTCAAATAGGTTTTCAATATCTTGCTCTCTCTCTTCTTCGGGCACCCCCATAATTCAGATGTTGGTATGCTTGAGGTTGTCCCAGCGGCTCCTTACACTATCTTCATATTTTTGGATTCTTTTTTCTTTTTGCTTTTCCAGTTGAGTGTTTTTTGCTTCTTTGTTTTTCAAATCTTTGACTTGATTCTTGGGATCCTCTAGTCTGCTGTTGGATCTCTGTATATTATTCTTTATTTCAGTCAGTGTATGCTTAATTTCTAGTTGGTCCTTTTTCATGTCCTGGAGGGTCTCACTAAATTTCTCAGAGGTTTCTAGAAGATTCTTGAGTAACCTTATAACCGTGGTTCTGAACTCTATATCCAGTAGTTTGCTTTCCTGTATTTCTTTCATTTGTGACCTGTTTCTTTGTCTCCACGTTTTGGCTGCTTTCCTGTGTGAATAGAGTGGCTTTGTGTGCTAGGTGTCCTATAGGGCCTAGTGGCTCAGCCTCCCTAATTACCTGAGGTGGATACTCTTGGTACACCCCTTTGACATTAAATTTCTTCAAACTTTCACACAGGAAATATCATCTGGAAAATATGACAGATTTCTTAGTGGAACCTCAGTTAATTTTGCCAGCCAGCATTCCTGTGCCATTCCAGTATTTCAGTGAGGCCAGAGGAAAATTGCCACTGGGGGCTCATGCAAGGGGACAAAGGCTTTCTTTCTGAAATTTCCATTCAAAGGCCTAGACTTTAAAGTTAGCAGTAGCCTAGCACCCTTGACTTGTTTAAGCCACGTTATACCACCAGGAACAATACCCTGGGGAGTAATAAACTCATGTGCCCTTTCCCTCTATGTTACTTACTTTCCTCTGCTACTCCATTTCTCTTTCTGTAATGGTCACATTACATGTTCTTTTTGAACTCCTTTGCTGTGAATGTCTAGGAAACAGCACAGTTAGCCTTTCACATGGTATGAATAATAAGAAACCCCTCCCCAGAGGAAAATGAGAGGTACACTGAGCAAAGTTTTCAGTGGGGCCCCTGTGCTGAGGCCCTCCAGGATATAAGGCATCTTACTAATTCCCTTCATGCTATAAAACCACACTCTGGACATTAATTTCCAAGCCACATTACAAACCTCCGCGTGGTGTCCATATTTTCCCTCTGTCTTAGTTTACAACAAAAAAGGAAAATAATTCAGAAGAAAAGTTATTTTTAAAAAGAAGAAACAGTTGTCTGAAAGTTTTCAAGGAAGTGTCTCAAATTCTACAGGACTTGCATTTAATCTACAGTGCCCAGAAATGCCCCAGGAATCCCTTCCAGTTGGCGGGGCTTCTGGACCTGGTGGGCAGACAGCGGTTCATACCGGTTCCTCCTGGGAATTTGTAGCAGTTTTCTGGGCAGGAAATCAGTCAAAGCTGATTAAACCGGGCGCAGGGAAGTTCAGCCTCAGCCCCAAACTCCCATGGAGCTGGGTTAAGTGCAGACATCAGTGGTGGGACCTTGGGGAGCAGGTCTAAGAGGAGGTGGCGGCGTGTGTTCCTCTGAGGCCTGGGACCCCAGGGGCTTGACACATGTTGAGGGGACAGCCCCAAGGTGTTGGCTGCAGTTCCCATTGCTCCCAGGCCTGCCTGCAGGGCTTACATCCAAGGCTGTAGGGGGACCTGGTGGGGGTGCTGGTCGGCCTAGGGGCTCCTGCTGGGTAGTCAAAGAGGTGGACTAGGCTGCCTCGCAGAGGAAGTGGATTCAGAACTGCTTCTCATCCTGGTACAAGGGGTAAGCCTGGTTGCAGACACACCAGGAGAAATGCAGATGGAGAACCACTGGGAAAAATCAGGGCTGATATGCCCTCCTCATTGGATTAGTACCTCATTTCCTCTTACTTGCTCCCTCTACACCACAACCTTGATAACCTTGAAGAAAAGAGGTGTTTTATTCTTGTTTGTTTGTTTGTTGTTTTAAAATTCTGGTAAAAGTTGTGCTTCCTGGCTCATCCCTCCCTTACTTGCACCAAGTGCCCCTTCTCTCAGGAGTGACCCCTGGTGAATTGACCCTTCTTTGTCATCTGAATATATTAGTGGAAAATGGCAAATGGATTTGGGGCCAGAGATGGTTTGACCACAGCCGGAGGACCAGATTTCTTTCTAAACTATCTTTCTAAGTGTTTACTTCAGCCCTTTCTCTGCTTCCTTGGTCTGGTCAGCTGTGCAAATGCCCCTGCCTGGCTGTGCTCATCCCACCTGGGGCAGGCAGCATCAGTGTGGGGAGGGGAGCAGCCCATGCATTCCAGCTGTGCAGGGGGTGGGGACTCACCTGCTGTTCCTCTGCCCTCTGTTTGGAGTTCAGCTTGCCTTTGTGGGAACCCATGGGAACCCCGGAGTGGCTGGAGGAATTAGAGTAGGGGTGGGGACAGGTGCACTCAGCAGAGGCCATTACTTAAGGATCAGATTGACAACCTTCTCACCCCCAAAGCTTAACCACACTCAGATGGCAGGTGAGGCTGTAGCCTCTCACACATTTGGTAGAAATCTAAAATAGTAATGGCATGAGCACTGCAGGTGGGGGTGGGTGTGGTGTTAGGCAATTGCTACTTAATTTACATAAGGAATTACCCTCTGACCCCAAGATTACACTTCTAAGAATGTATTACAAAGAATCAGTGATGAAAGGAGGTAATGCATATGTACAGGGCCTTTCTGGGCCTTCCTATTTTGAACAGCCAAGGACTGAGTGGAAATAACCCCAGTGGCCTTGGGGAACGGAGTCTCCTGAGAGAATGTGGGGAGATCTGAAAATACAGCAGTGAAAATCCATTATGAATGGTAAATAGGGTTGCAATAATCTCCTCTTCCCCTATACAGCTCTCTTTACATATTTCCATGTGGAGAGGTGGTGGAGACATAAAGATATAAATTAGACATATAAGTTAGGCAATTTCATAGTTCAGTCATTTACTTAATGAAAAATTATTAGGCACTGACTCTTCTTTAAACAATGAAAATAAATAGTGAAGAAAATAATTAATTTTCTAATGGATGGCACATTCTAGTTGGGAGAGAGTAGACAATAAACAAATATTTAACAGGTCAAGTGTGAACAAAAAAGTGACCACATACTAAACCTGACAAGCTCAGGGGAGGTGCCTGGCAGCATTTACAAACTCAGAGACCTTAAGTAACCACACAGTGTTATCAGTGAAGTGGGTATCCCTTTCCCCACTGGGTGCTTGGAGTTGGGCCCTTACAACATCTGGAGAAAAATAAATTTCTGAGACTCACACAGAGGGAGGAGTGATTTACATCCCTGGGTTTGCAAAGTCCCATTTCCCTCCATCCAGGCCTGGAAAATGTGCAGCTGGGGACTCAGTAGAGCTTGAAGCAGAACCAGTGTCCAGAGTTTGCTTTCCATGGTGGAACTGGGTCCTGCATAACATCAGGCTACTTGCAGTCCATTAGTCCATTGTGTGTGAGGTCCACGTGGCCTTGGGCTATGCGGGCAAATGCAGGAGCATGAGATTCCCACAGGCCAGGAGCGTGGGCCTAGCAAGAGAGAGAACTCCTTTGTTTGGGAGGACAGTGTCTCAAATCTTCTCACATTTGCAGTGGCCACACCTATTGTAACCAATGACCTGTTCCCAGGTGTTCCTGACAGTCAAGCACCTTCCCTATTTCAGGGAGACTTGACTGGGCATGCACCTACTCCTCCCCTGTGCAGTCTCCCCCTGCCATCTGTAGGGAATAGCCCTGGGAGTGTTAAATTGCAGTTTCCTGGGACAGCTGCATAAAAGACATGCCGAAGAAATTTGGCCTTTTCTTTACTCCTCAGATGCAAAAAGAAGCAGACCATTTGATGGATGAGAACAGAAAATCCCAAAACCAAAAACATAACTTGCGAATTTAATGCTCAGTAAAGTGACATTTTAAACGAGGCCAGAAAAGGTGGTTTGTGACAGGTGAATAGCCTTTTTAAAGAAAAAGTTCTTACACGTTAACACCGTGCTCCAAAATAAATCTTGGATTGATTGAACATTTATTTGGGGGAAATAAAATGTAAGTGTAAGAGGTGAACCAAAGGAGAGATGAAGAGGAATGCAGAGAGGGGGTTTCATTTCATCAGGAGAACAGGCAGTGGTTTCTGGTAAATTTGCCCTTGCAGACACATATTGCCACAATCCCTGAAGCCATGAAAACATCTGTTTGTTCTTGCATCAGGAACATTCCCTGGAGTTTGGCTAGGGCACAGTGGGATGAGGAAGAGAAATAAACTGTGTCACAAAGAGATTTAGAGATGTTTTTAAGGGGAGTTTTCTGGGGGACTAGACCTTGAGCGTCCTGAAGTTCCACACCACCCTAGCCCTGGTCTTAGGCAAAGACTGCCTTTTCACTGGGCTGAGTAACATTTGTAAGCATCTGGAAACACTTAGCCAACTCCCAGGGATGTTTGAACAGAACCCACACCTGCCCATGGGCTGTTCCTGAGATTTGAGAGGCTTGGGCCTTGGGCATGGGCTCTGGCTGCCCTTGACCACAAGGCTCTGTGCACATGGGCAGTTATGTCAGAGGCTGTTGCTTGGTAACTATGATTCTGAGCTGGGAGATGCTAAACTTCCAAACTGCCAAACTGCCAAACTGCTGAACTGCCCTGCTTGAATGCTGTGGCGTGAGGTGGTTGGCTAGAGAGCTAGTTTTGGGCTCAGAAGGCGTGAAAAGTGGAGGGAGAGTGAGGTTTCTCTGAAGCCTAGACTCTTCGCCATGAGGAAGGTGTTTTCTTTTCTGAAGAATTCCAGTGTGGAGGCCATGGGTGCCCCTCCCAGCAGGGCCAAGGTCTCCCTTACCAGTGGGACCATGGTCTCCCCTACCAGCGAGGCCACGGTTGCCCCTACCAGCGAGGCCATGGTCTCCCCTACCAGCGAGGCCACGGTCTCCCCTATCAGCGGGACCCTGGTCTCCCATACCAGCGGGGCCATGGTCTCCTCTACCAGTGGGGCCATGGTCTCCTCTACCAGTGGGGCCATGGTCTCCTCTACCAGTGGGGCCATGGTCTCCTCTACCAGCGGGGCCATGGTCTCCTCTACCAGCGGGGCCACGGTTGCCCCTACCAGCGGGGCCATGGTCTCCTCTACCAGTGGGGCCATGGTCTCCCCTACCAGTGCGGCCATGGTCTCCCCTACCAGCCAGGGGAGCAGTGGCATGGAAGCCAGAAGACCCAACTTTCAAGACAAAGATATGAATGCGATCCACAAAGCTGCCAGAGACGGCAACAGGTGGAGAATGAAGCAAATCCTCTTTTTCAGGATAAATGACCTCAATGCAAGAGATGAGATGAACAGGTAATAGGGACTGCAAGGCTGGGGGCCCAGGGTACAATGGGAGGAGGCGGGTGGGTCTGGGAGAGGCACGCCATTGCCTGGGCTCAGCAGCTGGAGAGCAGCCCTCCTGTCAGCCAGGGGACAGACTTGACTTCCTTCCTGGGGCCCCGCAGCACCTCCCTGGTGGACACCTTACCTGGGGTTTAGCACTCAGACCAACTTTATGAGCAACAAAATCAAAAACATAAAGACCCACTCATTATTCTCTTACAGAAAACTTTACTGATGTATTTTAAGTGATTCAACTACATATCAATAACTGAAATGAAATTAAGTATATACAGCATCTTATATTTGATGTAAACATTTTTATACCATAATGTTGCATACTATAGAAAAGTGAATAATGAGAGATAATTACCATAAAAGATCAACTTCTAGGCTAAAAGTTCTTTGGACAAAATCCAATAACCACTTTATATCAGTGTATACCGATGTTATTAAAAATATTTTTATTGATTTCAGAGAGGAAGGGAAAGAAATAGAAACATCACTGTTGAGAGAGAATCATTCATAGGCTGCCTCCTGCATGCCCCACACTGGGGATTGAGCCCACAACCCAGACCTGTGCCCTGTCCTGAATCAAACTGCAACCTCCTGGTTCCTAGGTCGACGCTCACCTGCGAGCTACATCAGGGCTCACCTATGTTCTTTATTGAGGGACCTCAGAAGGAATTTGAAGTGGAAAGATGGCTGTGGTCCTGATTAGGAAGATTCAATTTCTGAAAATGTGTGCTCTTCCTATGTTTATCAATTTTACAACCAAATAGATATGGTTTAAAATCTTTAAAGTTACCTATTATCGTTTATCGTTGTGATGAGATTAAGAACATTTCTGTATAGTAGACACAGGTTTATCATTTTAGATATCAACATGTGCTATAGATTTCCACAAAGTAGTTGTTTACTAATAGCTGAAAAGACAGATAAATGATTGGAACACAATGGAAAATGCCCAAACACCCAAATATATGCAAGACTTTAGAACTTGATGATGGTGATATTTCATGTTTGTAGGAAAAGGTCAGAAGCAAAAGGTGGAGAAATATATGTTGAGTATTTGGAGAAAACTAGCTACATTTTGATCTCCTCCAAATAAATTCCAGATTAAAAATTTTAAATATACAAAATGAGAAAAGTACCAGAAGAAAACACAAATGCTTATATATATATTTTTTTCTTTTAAAAAATATATTTTATTGATTTCAGAGAGGAAGAGAGAGGGTGAGAGATAGAAACATTAATGATGAGAGAGAATCATTGACTGGCTGCATCCTGTACGCACCCCCGACCCCGCACCCACTGGGAATTGAGCCTGCAACCTGGGCATGTGCCCTTGACCAGAATCGAACCTGGGACCCTTCAGTGCCCAGGCTGATGCCCTGTCCACTGAGCCAAACCATCCAGGGCTATTTATACTTTTTAAAATGATTACAAACACTTCAAAAGCAAGATTTCTGGATGTTGATTGAGCGATATAAAAAATTCAAACCCTCTGTCTGTCAGAAAATAATATTAGCAGGGTGAAAGAAGAAGTACTAGCAAAATATTTGCAATGTATGTGTATCAGAGAAAAAAATGTCTTCATGTTACAGAAACGTTTTTGAAATAAACAAGAAAAAACTAATTTGAAAGTGGTGGACAAAGTGCTTTTTGCATATGTACAAGTGACCAATGGACAAAGGAAAAAATATTTAGTGTCCTTGGTAGGAAAAGGAATTTAAGTTAAAAGAGGAAAATAATATTTTCCATCCACAAGGTTTGTGAAGATGACCAGTGATTATCCTTATACTGCTGCTTAAAGTTTTAGTTGCTTTTGACTTTTGCCATAGACAATTTGGTGCTGAGTACCACATTTAAAAATATATTTATATTCCCTATACCCATCTCTTCTATTTATACTAAAACATCTTTATGAAATAATTAGATATACTACATAGTTTGTTTTATTCAGCACTGCTTAAAATAGCACTATAATAAGGTCCGTTTGGCTATACATACACACAAACAAACTATGATCTTGTGTTAGCCAAAAATAGGTGCAAAATGTGACAAAATTCATTTCTGAGCATTTGTATTAAAAATGAGCATTTCTCTAAAAAATCTGATTTCTGAAATGAACCTGTGCAAAAATTCTAGTAAATATTATAATGAATGAAATAATCTTGGGGAAGAGCAATGATAGGAATCCTGCACAGATAAAAGTGGTTGCTCACTTCCTGTTTTATGGACTCATTTTTGAAATTTTTTTGAGGATTGGTATCTTCAGAAGGAAAGGGAATCTTTTTTAAGTTTATTTTTATTGTTGACACTGTTACAGATGTCCCCCATTCCCCTCCCTCCTCTTAGTGCTTTTCCACCCAGCCTTCACTTCATAGTTGTGCATGTCCATGGGCTATGCAAATATGCATATGTGTTCTTTGGCTAATCTTTTTGAGTCCCCCAATTCCCTCCCTCTGAGATCTGTCAGTCTGTTCCATGTATCCATGCCTCTGGTCCTTTTTGCTTGTTAATTTATTTTATTCCACATGTAAATGAGATCATGTGGTATTTGGATTTCTCTGATTGGCTTATTTTACTCAGCATAATAATCTCTGGTCCATCTATGTTGTTGCAAAGCATATAAGAGTTCCTTCTTTTTTACAGCAGCGTAGTATTCCATTGTGCAAATGTACTACATCTTTATCTACTCATCTGCTGAGGGGCACTTGAGCTGCTTTTTATCTGTGCCTATAGAGTGTATGCATATATCTAATTGTACACATGTGTGTTTTACTTTGTATAGATTTACTACATAATGTATGCAAACGATTATAGATTAATCATTTCAGTTGTGTGCTTATGAAAATAAAACATCGAAAATAGCGCCCAGTATAGCTCAGTTGGTTGGAGTGTTGTCTGGTACCCCTCCTGTGGGAACTAATCTATGCTTTTCCCTCACATTGATGTTTTTCTCTCTCTCACTCTCCCCCTCTTCCTCCCTCTTTCTCTAGAATTAATTAAAAATATTTTCTAAGTTAAATTTTTTCTTTTTGTCTGTTTTTGACAGTATAACAGATGTCTCCTATTTTTTTCCATTTTTATCCCCTCTCAACCCAGCCTCCACCCCACCACAGGCCTTTCCCATACTATTGTCTGTGTCCATGGGTTTTGCATACATGTATATATTTTTTTTTGGTTAATCTCTTCCTGTTGCCCAATCCCTACCCTGAGATCTGTTATTCTGTTCCATGCATCCATACCTCTGGACATATTTTGTTCATCAGTTTATTTTGTTCATTAGATTCCACATGTAAGTGAGATAATGTGATATTTGTCTTTCTCTAACTGGCTTATTTCTTTAAAAATATAAAATATAAGTCATTATTCCTATTCCACAAGTATCATTTTAACTTATAAAAGTTTTCTTTAAAAATATTAAGGTCTCCCACTATGTTTATTCATTCTTTCAATCCATCTGTACATGAAACATAACCTGAATATCTAATATGTGGCAGAAACAGTCTACTCAGGACCCTTCCAGTCTATCTCCCAGACCCTTTTTTCATTCTCATGTTGGCCAATATGAGCAAAATGAGAAATATAAAATGGAAGTATTAGGACTTAATCGTAGTTGAAGCTTTTTTCTCCCTGCTTTCAAACAAAAGTATTTCTGAAGATAGGAAATTGTAAAAGATAACCTTTACCTGCCTTTTGAAAAGTATAATAGTACTAGAGGCCCGGTGCATAAAATTCATGCACTCGAAGCGGGGGATCCCTCAGCCTGGACTGCACCCTCTCACGGTCCAGGAGCCATTAGTTGGACATCATTCATGTTGCCAGGGGTGGGAGAGGCTCCCACCACCGCTGCTGTGCTAGCCAGCCATGAGCCCGGCTTCTGGCTGAGTGTCACTCCCCCTGTAGGAGCACACTGACCACCAGGGGACAACTCCTGCATTGAGCCTCTGCCCCCTGGTGGTCAGTGTGTGTCATAGTGACCGGTCGTTTTGCTGTTTGGTTGATTTGCATATTAGCCTTATATTATGCTAGTGGCCCAGTGCACGAAATTCATGCACGGGGGCGGGGGGGGGGCGTCCCTCAACCCAGCCTGCAACCTTTCCAATCTGGGATCCCTCTTGAAATCCGGGACTGCTGGCTCATAACCACTCACTTGCCTGCCTACCTGATTGCCCCTAACCACTCTGCCTGCTGGCCTGCTTGCCCCAAAATGCCCCCCCTGCCAACCTGATCACCCCAAACTTCCCCCCCTGCTGGCCTGCTCACCTCCAACTGCTTCCTCTGCCGGCCTGCTCACCTCCATCTGCCCTCCCCGATGGCCTGCTTGTCACCACTGCCCCCCACCGGCCTGATTGCTCCCAAATGACCCCTACTGATGGCCTGCTTACCCTCAACTGGCCCCCCCTGATGGCCTGCTCACCCTGAACTGACCCCCCAGCCAGCCTGATCACCCCCAATGCCCCCCCCCACTGGCCTGATCACCCACAACTATCCTCCCCTCTTGGCCCTTAACCCCCTCTACCTTGGCCCCACCGCCATGGCTTTGTCCAGAAGAATGTCTGGAATGTCTCCTGGAAAGTTGCCCAGTGTAATTAGCATATTACCCTTTTATTAGTATAGATAGAGGCCTGGTGCACGGTTGGGGGCCGGTCTGGTTTGCCCTGAAGGGTGTCCCGGATGAGGGTGTGGGTTCTCTTGGGAGATGGGGTGGCCTGGGCAAGGGGCTTGTAGTGGTTTGCAGGCCGGCCATGCCTACAATGGGGTGGGTGTCCCCACTGGGGATGGTGCCAGCCTGGGCGAGGGGCTGGGGCAGTTTTCAGGTCAGTCACTCCCCCATGGAGTGAGGGTCCCCTCTGCGGGGCATGGCCAGCCTTGGTGAGGGGTTAAGGGCTGATTTCAGGCTGATCACAGCCCCATCAGGGTGGGGGTTCCCTGCTGGGGTGCCTGGCCAGCCTGGGTGAGGGGCTGTAGGCTGTTTACAGGCTTCCCCCCCCCACCCCAGCAGGGACCCTCACCACATGGAGGTGTGGCCAGCCTGGGTAAGGGGCTGAGGGCTGTTTTCAGTCTGGCCACACCCCCCAGCAGGGACCTAACCAGATGGTGGCATGGCCAGCCTGGGTGAGAGGCTGAAGGCCGTTTGCAGGCTCCTCCCTCAGCAGCTGGCCCAGGCGACGGTGTCCTAAGCCTCCCGTGCACCCAGGCCAGCTCCGTGGCCGCCGCCCACAGGCCCCTCGTTCGGCAGCTGGCCAGGGCAGGAGTGGGGGGTTGGCTTCCTCCATTGTCAGGGGCAACCCAAGCCTCACGCTCTCTCTGACTGGATTTGTGGCCACCGCCATGTTTGTCCCGCTAATTTGTATACTCACTCCTGATTGGCTGGTGGGTGTCATGAAGTGATGGTCAATTTACATATTTCTCTTTTATTAGCATAGATAGGATAATGTATTATTATGGGCCAGGCCTCTAATTTAATTTTTTTTTTAGGTAGTTAAATGGAGGAGTGGAATTTTCACTTGAGCCTGAAGTTAAAATTGCCTTCAGCTCAAAAATCTGCATACCATTGAGACATATCTTGGTGAGGCTCATTCTGAACCCCCACACTGTTCTGCCAATACTTATACACTATTATGTGTATAAGTATTGGGAACCATCTTATCTCGTCAGTGAAAGGTACCTTTTGTTTACAATGACTAACTTTATCTCATGAGTTGTGTTTTGGCTTCAAGCCTGTATCTAGTATTCATGCAGCAACTTCAGCTTTTCTGTTCAATATTTACCTGACATATATTTTATTTTATTTTCTCTAACTCTTTCTAGATTTTTATGTATTAGATAAGAATAGCCCATGGACATAAACAAGGGTCTGGTGAAGGCCCAGAAGTGATGGGTGCAGGGTGGAGGAGATCAATGAGAAAAAAAAACACAAAAAACTAAAACAAAGGGACATCTGTAATACTTTCAACAATAAAGATACATTTTAAATAAAAAAAAAATATCTTAGTTGAAAAGAGTTTTATGTGAAATAATATAAGTAATTGCTCTACACTGTACTTTATATTCTCAACTCATCTCAAAGAGATATTAATTGACCCTATGTTCACTGACTGAATGACTGACTTCTGCCATGCCGACCCAGCACTGACTGCCACGAGGGTTGCCATCAGACCTGCTTTTCTCTCTCGGCCTCTGTCCAGGCCTGATTGCAGCCCCCTCGGCAGTCAGTGCTGGGTCGCTGAGGTGCCTGCAGCATGGCAGTCAGTGCTGGGTCACCAGGACTGACTTCCGCCACTACAACCCAGCACTGACTGCCATGGTGGCTGCTATCAGACTCTGCTTTTCTCTCTAGGCCTGATCGCAGCCCCCTCGGTAGTCAGTGCTGGATTGCTATGGCGACCCAGCACTGACTGCAAGACTGACTTTCCGTGTTCGGTCGAGCCTTTGGTCATTTTGGACATTACGGACCCTGGCTCATTATATATACATTAGATGAGCGGTGCACGAAATTCGTGCATGGGGGTGTGTGTCCCTCTCCAATCTGGGACCCCTCTCACAATCCAGGACTGTTGGCTCCCAACTGCTCACCTGCCTGCCTTCCTCATTGCCCCTAACTGCTTCTGCCTGCCAGCCTAATCACCCCCTAACCACTCCCCTGCCAGCCTGATTGATGCCTAACTGCTCCCCTGCCAGCCTGATTGCCCCTAATTGTCCTCCCCTGCAGGCCTGGTCACCCCTAACTTCCCTTCCCTGCAGGCCCGGTCACTCCAACTTTCCTCCTCTGCCTGCCTGCTCACCCCTAACTGCCCTCCCCTGCAGGCTTGATCACCCCGAACTGCCCTCCCGTGCAGGCCTGGTCCCTCCCAACTGTCCTACCCTGCTGGCCACCTTGTGGCATCCATCTTGTGTTGACATGGGGACAGCAATCTTTGACCACATGGGGGCAGCCATCTTGTGTGTTGGAGTGACGGTCAATTTGCATATTATTCTTTTATTAGATAGGATAGAGGCCTGGTGCATGGGTGGGGGCCAGCTGGTTTGCCCTGAAGGGTGACCTGGATCAGGTTGGGGGTTCCTTTGGGGTGTGGGGCAACCTGAGCGAGGGGCCTATGGTGGTTTGCAGGATGGCCATGTCCCCCGGAAAACCACGCAGAGGCCTTGGTATCTGATATTTATTTATCTTCTACAGTTGACACTTTGTAGCCTTGAGCGGAGGCCAGGGTGGGCCAGGGCAGACGGGAAGCTTGGCTTCTTCCATCACTGGGGGCAACCCAAGCCTCCTGCTCTCCCCATCTCCGTGGCCGCCACCATCTTAGCTGGGATTTATTTATCTTCTAAAATTCAATCTTTGTAGCCTTGAGCGGAGGCCTGGGGTGGCCATGGTGGGCGGAATGCTTGGCTTTCTCCATCGCCGGGGCAACCCAAGCCTTTAGCTTCCTCTAGCTCTGTGGCTGCTGCCTTATTTGTTGGGTTAATTTGCATACTTGCTCTGATTGGCTGGTGGGTGTAACAGAGTGATGGTCAATTTGCATGTTTCTCTTTTATTAGTGTAGATAGGTTAAATAATATTGATCTTTAGGAACATCTGTTTTCCTTACAACCTATACATGAAAATATTGGACAAAATGAGTCATCCTATTTATTTGAATCCTGCATTTCCTTTGACTTAAGTTTTCTTGAAAAAAAAGTATGAATTACTTTTAAAAATTCTTGTTTTGCTTTTTTTAGTTCTCTTTCCCTCATATGGCTTTTAAGAACTAAAGTTTATTTAAATGACAACCATTGATTAGAATTGTAAGAGCTCTGCTGTATTCACCATTATTTCACTTAATGTAAGGCACCATGGATGGCATGATGCCAGTATTTTATGCATCAAAAATTTTTTTAAATGCTGCCAATAATAGTGAATTAAAAACTAGATTCCAATGTCAGAGATGTTAAAGTGTGAGAAGATAAGCATTTTAGAATCATTGAAATACTGTGTTCTTTCTGATCCTTAAAACAGATCTGCAGAGTAGGTATAATGATATCATTTTACTTCATTGAAATGTTGTCTTTATAAAGTGGTAGTGACAGTAATAACGATACTAATATTATCTAACAATTATGGAGCTGGTTTTTTGTGTGTGCTAGGAACTGTAGTAAACACTTTGCATAGATTCTCATTTAAGCAAACAGTGGTGTCCTGGAAGATAATTACTATATTTATATCCGTTTTGTTGATGAGAAAATTGAGGCACAGAAAGGCCAAGGGAGCTAATAAGTGAGTAAAATAAGATCAGACCCAAGTTGAGCTGAATTCCCAGGTCATCCTCTCTGTATTCAAATAGGCTTCTCCTTCATTAATGTGGTGAGTAACAAGAACTAATAAATACTGTACTGTTTCCAGAAGAAAACAAAATATTAGTTTTGAAGTCATAGGGATAAATGTTTACAATTACCTGGGTAATGTATGTTTTGAGATAGTGCCCTCTAAGTTCCTAAAGAGTCCTCTGACTTCCATAGGACTGCGCTCCATGTGGCCTGTGCATATGGTCATCCAAGGATCGTGAAACTCCTACTGAAAAGACACTGCATAGTGAACTACACTGACTATGAGAAAAAGTCAGCGCTGATTCTCGTATGTACTCGCCAACTATGTCAACGTGAGATGGGGTTGGCTTAATTACTTAGAATCAAAATGGATTTATCTCATTGACTATAAGTCACTGGTGAAAGACATGAGATGGGCTTGATTTAATTACTTAGAATAAAAATCAATTCATCTCATTTAACTAAAAATCATTGGTGAAAATTGTGGAATGTTTCCTTGAAATTCCTAGAATTTATAATAATCTATTTCTTGGCATAATACTGACAGGCCGTACAATACCAGAATACCGAATGTGCAAATGTGCTGCTCAACTATCGTCCCAATCTATTCACAATGGACAACGAAGGCAACACTGCTCTGCACTATGCTGTCCTTGGTCACAGTAAAGCTATAGTGGCAAAGATGCTTTTATTCGGGGCAAATATTGAAGCAAGAAACAAGGTATAGCTCAAGTAACCTTATTTATAAAATATTTGAAATACTTGTTTTTAGTTTAGATACAAGCATTTTTTAAAAAAAATTGTTTGTATTAAGAGAGGAAGGAAGAGGGAGAAACATCAATGATTACACAGAATCATCCATTGGCTGCCTCCTGCACATCCCCTACTGAAGACTGAGCCCGCAAATCTGTCATGTTCCCTCACTTGTCATCAGCCGTGACCTCTAGGTTCATGGGTCTACACTCAAACACTGAGCCACACCAGCTGGGCACAGGCGTTTTCTTTCTCACACACATATACTAAATACAATAGATCAGGCCCTGTCACCATGGAAACAACTCCAAAGCCCAGTCGGGGGCCTGGGAAATGCAGTGTCCATGGAAGGGGCAAAGCTCTGTCTCCTTCCACCCCAGAAGGAAGAACTTCCTGTTAGTGCCTGGGAGTGGGAGACAGGCTCAGAACCCACTAAGGACTGAAGGCCTGGGGGAGTGAAGTGATGCTCTGCTGGCAGGGGCTTGGGAAATGGTGCTGTTGGGGATGGGTGGGAGGAGGAGGCCTAGTACCCAGCAAGGGGAGCTGGGTGAGTGCAAGTGGGAAGAGGAAACCCCAGTCCACCGGCAACAAAATAACAACAGGAAACCACGATAGGAACAAAGATTCTTGGAACCCGTACTGTAAATGTTGGAAGTGAGATTTGGAGAAGGGTGTTGCAGTTAATCTGTTGAAGAGGCAGTGGAGGGCATTTTAAAGGGAAGAACAGCCAGTGACTGCACAGGGGTGAGAAGAAAGGGGCTCCTCTTTTTTTAATCCTCACCAGAGGATATTTTTTCCCATTGATTTTAGAGAGAGTGGAGGGAGGGAACAGATGAGAGAGAGAGTGAAACATCTATGTGAGAGAGACACATGGATTGGGTGCCTCCCCCATGGACCCCCTCTGGGATTAGGGATCCAAGCTGCAACCCAGGGACTTGCCTTTGAATGAGAATCTAACTCTCCACCCTTCCATGAGCTGGCTGACACTCCAGCCATTGCATAACACTGGCCAAGGCAAAAGGGGCTACTTTTTATTTACTTTCTATATTATATGTGTAAGTTCAGAGGATCTTTCATAATTTTCAATATTTAATTTGAATATATGTAATTTCTTAAATTATAAATTGTTTTTGATGCTTTACAGAATGACCTCACACCACTTGGACTTGCTAAACTTGCAAACAATGAGAAAATGGTGGAATTTTTAATAAGCAGGGGTGCAAAACGCTACCAGACAAAAAGGTACAATAGTTTGTTCTTTTTAAAATTTTATTAGGAGAGTACATTTATTAAAGCTGGGGACCATGAAATAGGAAGAGCTTTGGGTAGAAGAAGCGGGTGTTAGTTGGAACCATCCCAAGCTTCCAGAGAGATTCAAATAATGCTGCAGGAGAAGATCAGGCGTTCTTTCCTCCCTTGTTAACAGATCTGTACTCCAAGGTCACTCTCTATCCTGTGGAGCATCTTTGTTTAGGTAGTGGAAGGTCCCATAAGGCCTTTCCAGAATTGTAAGCATCAGCTTGCCTGAGGTTCCATAATTGAGGTTGTCCCCTCAAATGATCTCTTTGCCATAACAATGAAACTTTACCTCAGGTTTCAAAATTTAAATTATGCCTCACATGTAAGGCAGTCAACAAAAAGCTCTGAATCAAAAGTAGGTTATTGGTCCATAAAATTGCTAAGGGCCCATCCATGACTCATCAGTATCCATGGGTGACCAGTAGAATTGCATCTTCCAAGCCAATTGGGTGGACAGGGAGACTAAGCCTTGTTCTCATAAAGATCTGCTGGCTCACAGGGCGAGTAGGTAGAGAAGTGATAGTAAGAGTCCAGGCCAGGTCCTGACTTCTATTAGATTTCTTTCTGCTGCTGGTATGATTCGCTGCAAAAATAAAGGGAGCATGGTGTTATCTGACTGCATGAGGTAATATATATATATATATATATATATATATATATATATATATACTTAGTTGCCAGTTATATAATAGCTGAGATGCCCTGAAATACAAACCACAACGGGAGTACAGGTAATACCAAAATTAATAACATTTTCTGAAAACTGCAACATTTGAATGTTACAAATCATGAATAGCCCACATTGGCACATTGGGGTTGATTTGGGATTCCAAAATAGTTTTGACAAATAAAGTTCATAACTAGATTTTTTTCTTTGTTTTACTGTTTTTCTGAGCATATCATTTTTCTGTATTATCTCATTTCATCCTCCTAACAACCTTCTTCAATAAGGTAGTAAGATTCTTATTTTGTGGCAGAGGACCTTGAGCCAAAGAACAATGATTCATTTGAGAACAAATGGCTGTGGGTTATAGAACTAGGATGTGTGAGTTCAAGACATTTGTGATATCAAACTAACTCTAATTAATTCAATGAACTACAATGCCCTGAAATCATGACTGTTACACCTTTTTTAAAAATTACATGCTTCATAAAACAGTTGTAGAACTTACAAATTTAAAGTGTATGGTATAATTAAAGTTTTAATATTAGTTCTGATATTATGTAAAACATTCTATGAATTTAGTATATTTGGAAAATAGTTTTGTATTAATATTAAGAGAGTGACATTATCACTATTTTTTTTTTTTTTGTACATAGGAAGCAACAACTAACTTCTGAATATAAAGAAGAAAGAAGACCACAAACATCTCAAAGTAGCAATCTTGGTAAGACTTGAAATAGTGAATTACTCCTGGTGCCCCTACCACAGATGAAATAAGAGTAGGGAAGTTTCGATAATGAAAGAACACTGTAAAAATACCAAACAATGTGTATGTTGCATATATAGTTTTGCTCAATCTCCTTCTTAAGAGCATAGCATTCAGTAGTATTAACAAAGTTAATTGTAGGTAATTTAAAATCTGGGGCAATATTTTTTTAAATAAGTTCATTTATTTAGATCTGACCCCTAAAATCCCATATGATATCTTTATGTAAAAAAGAAAATAAAAAAGATGATAACTTAGGATGTTGTATGTTTCTACTATATTCACATGAAAACAAATTGGACTTGTTCTAAAAATGGATCCTAGCTTTAGATTTTATAGTGAATGGATTACATTTAGTAAATGAATACTTGGTATTACATAGTGATTTGTCTCACTAAAAAAGTAACTAAAACTAAGAACTCAGCAATACCTTCCTGGAACCACAAACAATGGCAAACCATAAGAGCTACAGCACTTAGCCAGAGTGCAACAGTCCCAAAGAGATCGTCTCTTAAAGATTTCTACCCAGAGTACTTAAGTCAGGAAGGCAATGCCTGCTGAGAAGCATGGCAGATTTGACATAGTATACCAACAAGGTCTCACTATTATCAACTTCATTGCTCAGAAGTCAAAACAGAATGAGATACGTTGACTTCATTAGTTGGATAATTGTCAGGACACTGTAATTTCTTTAGAACACGATGCTCTGTTGCCATTGGCCAGAAGGTAATCATAATAAATATTCAAAGAGCCCAACCTGGGACTCAGGAAATGATAATAAAAGTACAAGGGTGTTTCACAATAACAAAAATGCCAGTGTGCTACCCAGATGTGGCACCTAGTTCGTTGTGCAATTGGAACTGCATGAGGACACCTTGGACTTAGTGGACCTTTATCAGAGGACTTGTGTAGGTTGGTTTTGCAAGTTATAGGAAATACAAGGATGGAATAGCACTTTGACCTTGGAGGTTCTCATAATATGAGAGAGTTGTCCCCTGCTTTATTTATGTGGTTTTTTAAAACAAATATTGCAAAGAAAACGTCAAAAAGAAGTCAATCATTTGTCTGCTATTTAACTCTCAAGTGTCTTTTAGGCGCTAAGTGTTATCCTGATGTTGCAGAATGAAAACAGTTAAAAAAAAACAGTCCTTGCCCTCTAAGAGCTTGTTAGTATCATTGTCATTTCTATTATTTACATTACTTTATTCAGTGCTACTAGGTGCCAGAGCACACTAGGAGCTTATAATTATCCTTGTTTATTCCTTTGTATTGGCGTGTAGTGTGTGCCAGCCTCTTTAAGTCCATGATGAGAATCTGAGTTTTTGAAATGTGTGTGAGGCCTTGGCCAGATAGTTTAGTTGCTTAAAGCGTTGTCCCTGATAAGCCAAGGTTGTGGTGTTGCTGCCTGGTCAGGGCACATACCAGAATCTCCCAACAAATGCACAAATAAGTGGAATGTATATTCCACCTCTCAAATAAATTGCTTAAAAATTTAAAAGAAATAAAAAATGTGGGTGTGTTTTAAAGTAAGCATGCAGACTGCAAATAAGTTTGCCAGGCAATTCAATCCTGTTTAGTTGGAGAAATTGTCAGTGTGATGTTTTCATTTTCTTTATTGGAACTTTCATGCTATAGAACCTGTTGTCAATCATTAGGATTCTGTATTATATTATTTCTGACATCATTGTTTCATTAATCCCTTTTCTGCCTTTATTCCAATAGCTACAGATCTACAAGAATCTCCAAAACCAGCACAAAACAAAACAAAATCAAAGAAAGGTATTAAGTGAAATCAGCTTCTGACTATAATCTTGTATAACACATCAACCCAAATAATAACAATTTCAGATAATGCAATGTTGTTAGAGGTTCCTAAACACACACCTTGGTTTGCTTATTCACTAGAAAACTTTACAGGACTCAGCATATACTTGTGTTCATACCTGAGATTTATTACAGTGAAAGACCAAAGTAAAATTATCAAAGAACAAAGGTTTGTGTGTGACAAAGGGTGGAGGACATTAGGCACAAGCTTCTAAAAGTCCTCTCCCTGTGGAGTTACCAGGATGTTCTTGGTTACTCCAGTGTCAAATTCTGATAACCCACGTGAAACTATGTCATCTACCCACATTTTAAATATATATATATATATATATATATATATATATATATATATATATTTTATTAATTTTTTTAAATTTTTTTTTTTTTTTTTTTTTTTTTTTTTACAGGGAGGAAAGGAGAGGTATAGAGAGTTAGAAACATCGATGAGAGAGAAACATTGATCAGCTGCCTCCTGCACACTACCTACTGGGTAGTGCCCCCCACCAAGGTACATGCCCTTGACCAGAATCGAACCAGGGACCCTTGAGTCTGCAGGCCGATGCTCTATCTACTGAGCCAAACCGGTTAGGGCGTCATTTACCAGCCTTGTTAGACTTAGTGCCAAGGTTGTTATGGCACACAAGTCACATGGGCATCTTCCCCATAGCCTGAACTTAAATTCTAGATTCCCAAAGGAAAGCAAGTGTTTAGGCACCAGGGCCAAAGGTGGAATCCCTCCCCAGATTCAGGTTCAGACACCAAGTCAAGGGCAGTCATTTAAGCAGGACTTTCTAAGGATAGCAGTATTGGGCCTGCTTCATAAAAATTTTCTGCACAGCAGTTATAGCCCTGACTGAATTTTTGGCGTTGACTTCAAAATTTATTTTTAAAGCAAGTAATATGACAATATAATATGGTATTGGTTTCAGTTGCATCATCCATAATTGCTTGCAATGGTGGTAACTTTTGTGACTCTTGGTGAGTATTTAATAGGTATTTGTACATAAATTACTAGTGCAATATTAGGCAATGATAAGCTTTCCTTTTTATCCAATTAATGTTTCAAGATAATTTTTAGATAAAATCAGCATGATGATTTCTGATTTAAAATTAGAATAAAAAGTGGTTTTTAATTACATTGATGATTCTATTTTTATTTATATTGCCCTAAATCTATATTTCTAAATATAAAGCAAGATATTCAATCATATTTATCAGTTATTTTCTTGCCCTAGTATACAATTAAAATTATTGACTTTGTTTTTGTCTTTCCATATATTTTACTCAATTTTGGGGATGATACCCATATTCTGATACTTGGATCTTTATGTTAATTTCTAATTTTTTTTTTTTAATAAAGGAAAGCTTCAAGTTTTTTTTTTTTCTTTTTTTAATATGTTTTATTGATTTTTTACAGAGGGGAAGGAAGAGTGATAGATAGTCAGAAACATCGATGAGAGAGAAACATGGACCAGCTGCCTCCTGCACACCTCCCACTGGGGATGTGCCCGCAACCAAGTTACATGCCCTTGACCGGAATCAAACCTGGGACCTTTCAGTCCGCAGGCTGATGCTCTATCCACTGAGCCAAACCGGTTCTGGCTTAATTTCTAATTTGACTGTGTCTTACAATAGCATTAATATATTGATATACTGTATGTTAATAGAAGATTCAGCAGATACATTTTATAAAGAAAAGTTAATAAGCCTTATTTTTGGAGCAGTTTTAGATTCACAACAATATTGAGTGGAAAGTACAGAGTGCCCATAACCCCTTAGCCCCTACACCTACAGCTCATGTTTGACATTCTGCACCTGAGAGGTTCATTTATTACAATGGATGGACGTGCATTGACTCATCATTACCAACCAAAGTCCATAGATTACATGAAGGTTCACTCTTGTTGTTGTATATTCTATGGGTTTTGACAAATGTACGATGACACGTATCTTATAGAATCTTTTCGCTGCCCTAAAAGTCCTTTGTGCTCTGTTTGTTCATCCCTCCCTCCTCCCTCAGCCATGCAAACCACTGATTATTTTTACTGTCTCCATAGTTTTTCCATTTCCTGAATGTTGTGTAGTTGGCATCATACAGTAGGATCTTTTTCTGTGTTCAAAAAATTAAAATTCCAAGGTAATTGGATGTATTTATGCAAGATGTTCTCTGTCCTTTGTGTTTTTTTTTGTTGTTCATCAGCATAGGATCTGATGACATGTGCCATACACACTAAAAAAAGCATGATTTCTCCTGGCCACATAATGGGGTAGGCTGAGAAAAAAGACCTCACACACAACAGCAGAGCGCTAACTGTTTGGACCATCCTGCTCTATGGGGTGAGTCCTGAGAGACTCTCCCAATGGACTGAGACAGTCTCGAGTAGTTCTGCTTTCTACAACTGGAATCACAAAGTCTTTCATACTTACCTTGCAATTGGAAATGGGGCCAGAAGAGTCTGTTTCCTATGTTTTCTGTGCTCCAAAGTGTAGTGGCTAGCAACCAAGCTTCCTTGTGATGTTCATCCTAAACTGGCTTATCTGCACTGAAGAGCTGGAGAAGCTGTACTGTGTTAGGCCAAAATAAGTATACTCTCTTCCAACTGCGCTATATGGAAGGAGTCTAGAAAACTCATATTATTTACTCTAGGATCCTTTTTTACACTAACAATACCATTTCTGTCAGTTTGATGGTGTTTGGGTAAGATTATGTTCATTGTACACAGCAGTCCAAGGTAATATCATATTTTGATAGATACCATTCCTTTTTTTTTCTTGCATTTGGTATATTTAAAATGAGAAAGTAAATGTTCTTAATGTGTTAATGGCCTACCAATAATATGATTAATATTCACTCAAGTATAGTCTTCAGGTGTGGTCTCAAAGGGATACTTTATAACAAAGCATTAATTCGGTACTTTTAAAGCCATAAATTTTTCTATTATTGTTTTAAAATGTATTTTACTTTTTTCTTTAATAGTGGATGAGATCTCTGCAGAAGGCTCTTTAAAGAGGTAGGGTTTTATGGATTTTAAAAGTTATATGATAAGGGAGTGCAGAGAAAAGAAACTACCATTTCTAGAGTGTTCTGCTGTGGACTAGACCCTATATTATGTAATTAACCATACTATATAGTCATCTCAATAGCTCTGCAAAGTAGCTGTGCGATTATAGCCTAGTTTTTATTGAAGAGGAAACAGGGGTTCAAGGAAGTGGATGCATTGACCCATGATTCCATGGTTAGCAAGTGGCTGACCCATAATTTGACTGTCAACCAGCTTGGCTCCCAAATCTAATCTGTTGTCCCTCAACATCTCTACTAATAAAAGGTAATATGCTAATAAGGGTGACGTCTTCCAGAAGTTCAAAAGCCACAGCGGCTGCAAGGGCCTAGGGCCAGCACCACACGGGAGGGGCTGGCCATTCTGGTGCTTGCCCGGGAGGGGCACTTTGGTTTGGCGCTGCTGGTCCAGTGCCCTGGCTCCTTTTGCAGAGGAGGCCCGAAGATGGCGCCACACCCCCTTCCACAAAGGTGGCACGGGACAAGCCCTGGCGCGGCTCAGTCCCAGTGCTGCCCCTTCCTCAGAGGCGACCACAGAGGCAGCAGCATGGGCCTGGTCCAGGCACCACGCCTCCACAGAGGCTGGATGGGGTACAACCTGCTGTTCCTCAACCTCCCACAGCCCCTCCCCAAGGCGGCCTGGCCCCAGACCTCCCCCTGTCCACCAGTGGGCGGAAGGTGGGGCTAGCGCTAGAGAAGTGAGGGCCCAGGGCCTGCAGGTGCAGTAGCCAGCAGTGGCAGCAGCAGCAGGGTGATGGGGGCAGTGCCTTCCCCTCATCATCCCTGTTGCCTCCCACAGGGGAGGACATCCCCTGAGGGCTCCTGGACTGTGAGAGGAGGCATGCTGGGTTGAGGGAGCCTCCCCCCATGCACGAATTTTGTGCACTGGGCCTCAAGTAAACTGATAAGTTCCTGTGTACAAATGGCAGGAAGATACAAAAGAGAATCAGATCAACTCAGACAGTGAAATCACATTGTCTGGGAACTCCGATTTAGTGTTTTTTTCTAAGAGGCTCAGCTAGTCCAAGCATTTATCTTAGTGGTAAATGGAAGCTTGTTCTTCCCCACAAACCTTTTAGGGCCCATCTCAGTTAGCCATGGCCACAGAACCAAAGATTGTACCTAAGCTAGGCCTAATCAAGCAAGCGTTGTTAGGTAAAAGGATATCTATTCTTCCTGAGAGGAATTATTTATCTGTAAGTAAAAAGTATCTATGTATAAACCATGTTATGTTAATTAAACTCAGGGTGTATTTAGAGGATATTTCTAATTGATGTCTCTATTTACTCACTTCCCAGTCTGGTTTCCTTTTAGGCTGGTGCCTTTGCCTAGTTGTGTGAAGTTTTATCTTTTTCTTCCCAGAGTCCTTTTCCCTCTTCCATGACTTTTCTTGATTTATTTATTTATTTTTTTTACTTTCTCTTCTTTCTTTGGTGTCTCTTTCACTGTGCTATTTTTTCCCTTTCTGCCAGCTCCAGGGTTCTCCATTTCTCTATAGACAGAATCAAAGGCACATAGAATTTCAGGAGATTAAGGAAGCCTGTCAATTAATTAATCAAAAGAACCTTTAGTACTTCAACCGTGTTTAACATCCTGGCCAAGTGGTGCATCTTCATTGAAATCTTCCCCTACTTCAGACAAGTGACCACAGCATAGTTTCTTATCTGTTAGAGGACTTTAAATGAGCAATACCCAAGAGGGGTAAGAGGCATCCTTCTTGTCCCTTCATTTTAGCCTTGGAGGTAACTTAAAAAGTTGAACACTTCAGCAGGTAAATGGTCAACTCTAGACACACATATAGCATATTAACGTGAGGAGTATACCAAATTAGTGGTTGAAATCATCAGCTGCAATTGAGGATGCTGAGGGGGAAGTGATCTCTGTGTTATACGCACAGCCCTCAAGCTTGCTGGAAATGATGAGTCCGCAAATACAGTCAGGATTCTTCTTCAGCAAGGTACTGATGTCTTTTCTCAGGATAACTGTGGGTGGACTGCCGAAGAATAGCTTTTGTGAGTGGTTTTAACTTGTGTTTGATTTAAAATGCTAGTTATTACTAAACTGAGGTTTAAAATAGTTTCACTGTTCCTTTTTATGTACCAGGTGAGATTTCATAGTTTGGTTCAGGCAGTTTGGGAATGGCAGTGAATTAGTGTGTGTCTTCAGCCAGAAACAAAGCAAAGGCTTGCCTAGTTAGGAGGAGCAAATGGCCAGATTCTTTATCTCAGAACTTTTAAGACCTTTAGCCTTTGTATTCCCAGTAGAACCTCTGTGCATGGGGTTACAGATAAGTCTCATCTCTGAGTTTTCTAACTAGTTATTTGGGGTCTTGAAGGGTTCACTTCAGCAGAAAAACCTGTATTTTCTGGAGGCTATCTCCTATCCCCTCCCCCTTGAATTCTTCAGGAACATAAAGGATCCCATAAGTCCAAGGGAGGCAATTTTCTCTCACAAGTCATCTGGAGAGTTTTTTTTTGTTGTTTGTTTTTTTAAAAAAAGACATTCTAATTTTTCTTTTCCCCTCATTGTTCCTATTGCTGCAGAATTGCCATTGAAACTGGTCTTATAGTCGTGATTGATCTTTGCTCCCTGGTGAGCCTTGCTGATTCAGATTCCTGGGTCTTCATGTTGATTCTCTTGGACTTAAAAATCACAGCTTTTTATTAGTTTACATACATATGCTATTATCCTCAGCATATGCGCCCCGTGCGCACACACACGCACACACATACACTGGAAAGTCTATGCGGAGCTCACGCCTTAACCCAAAACTTTGTGGACTAGTTACCCTCGGAACTTCTTGTTTGTATCTTTCTGCTTGCAGGTATTACTTGGAACTATTCTAAGCTGTCACAGAGGTTCAAATAATGCTGCAGGAAAGACCAGACTTTCCTTTCTCCTATGTTACCAGATCTGTTCACTTTAAATCTGCACAGCATCTTTGTTTAGGTAGTCCCAAGTCACTTTCCCCACGGTGGTGGGCACCAACTTGCCTGAGATTCCATAATTGACATTGGCCCCTCAAGGGATCTCTTTGCTATAACAATGAAATTTTCCTAAGTGACTTGAATTTACCTCAGGTTTCAAAATATTTTTTTCAGAAGTTAAAAACTAAATATGATTATTTAATTTTTTATTGATTAAGGTATGCATATGTGTCCATATCCCCCCACTACCCCCCACCCCACTCCCATACATGCCCTCACCCCCTGCTGTCACTGCCCATTGGTTATGCTTATATGCATGCGTACAAGTCTTTTGGTTGATTTTAAATTACGCCTCACATGGAAGGCAGAAAGCTCTGATTCAAAAATAGATTATTGATCCTTACAATTGTTAAGGCCCCATCCATGACTCATCAGTGTCCATGTGTCACCAGCTGGATTCTATCTCCCAAGCCAGTGGGAGTGGACAAGGAGATGAAGCATCATTCACATAAAGATCTGCTTGTTGACAGTGTGAGTAGGTAGAGAAGGGGTAGTACTAGCCCAGGCCAGGTCCTGGCTTCTACTAGTTTTCTTTCTGCTATTGGTAGGTTTTGCTGCAAAAACAAGGGAGCATTGGTTTATCTGACTTCATGAGGAAATGTATTTGTACATACATTTAGTAGCAAGTTATATATTAACTGAGATACCCTGAATTACAAATCACAAAGAATGAACAGATATAACCCAAAGTAATAACATTTTCTAAAAACTGCAACATTTGAATGTTGGGAAGTATGAAAATCCCACATTGGGATATATTTGGGATTCTAAAATGGTTTCAATAACTATAATTCATGAACAGATTTTTTTCTTTGCTTACTGCTCCTCTGAGCATTTCTTTTTGCTGTATTATCTCACTTAATCCTTCTAACAATCTTCTAAAATAAGGCAGTAAATTTCTTTTATTTTCTAGTGGAGGACCTTGAGTCAAAGAAAGTGACTTTTTTGAGAACAAATAGCTGTTGGTTAGAGAACTAAGATGTCTGAGTTCAAGACATTTGCCATTATGTCAAGCTAACAATAATTAATTCACTGAACTATACTTCCTCAAACATGACTATTTCACATTCTTTTTTAAAAATAATTTTCATGCTTCATAAAGTTTGTAGAACTTACAAACTTGAAGCATTTGGTATAATTAACATTAGCTCTGATATTATCTGAAGTATTCTTAGAATTTACTATATTTGGAGAATATTTTCATATTCTTTATCATCATTTTTTTTCTTTTTTTTTTTTTTTTTTGTACACAGCGAGCAACAACTAATTTCCGAATATAAAGAAGGAAAGAAACCCCCAAAATCTGAAAGTAGCAATCTTGGTAAGACTTCTGATAGTGAATTACTCTTGGTGCACCTACCATAAATGAAGTAAGAGTAAGGAAGTTTTGATAATTAAAGAGTAGTGAAAAAATACCAACAATGTGTAAGTAGCGTGTATGTTTTCTTAATCTCTTTCTCGATAGAATAGTATTCAGTATGATTAAAAATGTTAATCACAGGTAATTTAAAATCTGGGGCAATATTATTTGAAAAGAAGTTCATTTATTTAGTCCTGATCTCTAAAGTGTCTCATATGATATCTTTATGTAAAAAAGAAAAAATATATTAATTTAAGATGTTGTGTTTTTCTACTATATTCACATGATAACAAATTGGACTTGTTCTAAAAATGGATCCTAGCTTTAGTTTTTATGTCTAATGAATTATATTTATTAAATGAATACTTGGTATTACACAGTGATATGTCTCACTAAAAAAGTAACTAAAACTAGGAACTCAGCAATACCTTCCTGGAACCACAAACAATGGCAAACCATAAGAGCTACAGCACTTAGCCAGAGTGCAACAGTCCCAAAGAGATTGTCTCTTAAAGATTTCTACCCAGAGTACTGAAGTCAGGAAGGCAATGCCTGCTGAGAAGCATGGCAGATTTGACATAGTATACCAACAAGGTCTCACTATTATCAACTTCATTGCTCAGAAGTCAAAACAGAATGAGATACGTTGACTTCATTAGTTGGATAATTGTCAGGACACTGTAATTTCTTTAGAACACGATGCTCTGTTGCCATTGGCCAGAAGGTAATCATAATAAATATTCAAAGAGCCCAACCTGGGACTCAGGAAATGATAATAAAAGTACAAGGGTGTTTCACAATAACAAAAATGCCAGTGTGCTACCCAGATGTGGCACCTAGTTCATTGTGCAATTGGAACTGCATGAGGACACCTTGGACTTAGTGGACCTTTATCAGAGGACTTGTGTAGGTTGGTTTTGCAAGTTATAGGAAATACAAGGATGGAATAGCGTTTTGACCTTGAAGGTGTGCATAATATGAGAGAGTTGTCCCCTGCTTTATTTATGTGGTTTTTTAAAACAAATATTGCAAAGAAAACGTCAAAAAGAAGTCAATCATTTGTCCACTTAATGGTCTGCTATTTAACTCTCAGGTGTCTTTTAGGTGCTAAGTGTTATTCTGATGTTGCAGAATGGAAAAGTTCAAAAAAACAGTCCTTGCCCTCTAAGAGCTTGTTAGTATCATTGTCATTTCTATTATTTGCATTACTTTATTCAGTGCTACTACTAGGTGCCAGAGCACACTAGGAGCTTATAATTATCCTTGTTTATTCCTTTGTATTGGCGTGTAGTGTGTGCCAGCCTCTTTAAGTCCATGATGAGAATCTGAGTTTTTGAAATGTGTGTGAGGCCTTGGCCAGATAGTTTAGTTGCTTAAAGCGTTGTCCCTGATAAGCCAAGGTTGTGCTGCTGCTGCCTGGTCAGGGCACATACCAGAATCTCACCAGAATGCATAAGTAAGTGGAACCAATATTCTGTCTCTCTCCCTGTCTCTCCTCATCTTTCTAATGAATTCTTTTAAAACTTTCAAAAATAATGTGTGTGCGTGTTTTTTTTTCTTTATTGATTAAGGTATTCCATATGTGTCCTTATCCCCCCCATTGCCCCTCCAGCCCCCACTCATGCCCTCACTCCAGGTGTCTGTGTCCATTGCTTAGGCTTACATGCATATATAGGAGTCCTTTGCTTGATCTCTCCCCCTTGCTCCCACCCTCCCCTACCTTCCCTCTGAGGTTTGACATTCTGATTGATGCTTCTTTGTCTCTGTATCAGTTTTTGTTTATTAGTTTATGTTGTTCATTATATTCCACAAATGAGAGAGATCATGTGATCTTTATCTTGCTCTGACTGCCTTATTTCACTTAGCATAATGCTCTCGAATTCCACACATGCTGATGCAAATGATAAGAGTTCCTTCTTTTTTACTGCATTTGTAGATGTACCACAGTTTTGTAATGCACTCATCTACTGATGGGCACTTAGGCTGTTTCCAAACCTTTGCTGTGGTAAATTGTGCTGCTATGAACACAGGGGTGCATATATCCTTTCTGATTGGTGTTTCTAGTTTCTTGGGATGTATTCCTAGAAGTGGGATCACTGGGTCAAATGGGAGTTCTATTTTTAATTTTTTGCGGGAACCCCATACTGTTCTCCACAGTGGCTGCACCAGTCTGCATTGCTGGGCGTGTATTAAAGTAAGGGTGCAGACCACAAATAAGTTTGCCAGGTAAAGAGGCAGATGGTGATGTTTGGCAGGAGGAATATTTATAGAGATTACACGTTTAGCAGCAGGAGCAGCAGAGCCAGGGCTAAGGTGTACACATGAGCTTTGAGGGATTTATGAGCAGTACTCTTTTGATGGGGCCCAGTGTGGGTTAGGGGAATGGTTGGGAATGAGGTGACTATGTAGCTAAGGCAGGCTTATGAGAGTCGTTAGTACCACAGAAAGGACTCGATCTTTTTTCTTTTACAATTTTTTTGTTAAAATATAGTTGGCACACAATATATTACATTCAGGTATACGACCGAGTAATTTGACATTTACATTTCTGATGATGTGTTCACAATGATAAGCCTAGTAACCATCTTACTGTGCAAAATTATTGCAACTTTGACACGATCCCTGTGCTGTACACTAGATCCCTGTGGCTTATATATGTTATAACTGGAAGGTTGCACTTTTTATTCATATACTTTTATTTCGTCCAAGTCCTCAACTCACTATCCTCTGGCAACCATCAGTTTATTCTCTGTAGCTACAGGTTCTGTTTCTGGTGTTTTAGATTGTACATGTGAGTGAGATAATATATTATTTGACTTTCTCTATCTGATTTAACTTAGCATAACACCTTCTTGGTCTATCATTGTTGCCATAAATGGCAAGATTCCATTCTTACTTATGTCTGAGAAATATTTTTCTGCATATATACACGTACATGCAACATGTTCTTTATTCATTCATCTATGGCAAGACACCTAGGTTGCTTCCATATCCTGGCTATCCTATATAATAAAGAGATAATATGAAAATTAACCCTCACGCTCTCACAAGATGGCTGCCTATGACCAGGCCAGCAGGCGGGTTAGTGCGGGACGACCGAACGATTGAACAGCAGGCTGCGTGGGGCGATTAGGCCAGCAGGGGTGGCAGTTGGGTGTGACCAGGCCAGCAGGGGGGTGGTTGGGGGTGACCATGCCGGCAGGGGTGGGCATTAGGGGCGACCAGGCCAGCAGGGGGGGCAGGCAGGCATGCCGAGGCAGTGAGGGGTAATCAGGCTGATGCGGGGGCGGGCAGTTAAGGGCGACCAGGCAGGCAGGCAGGTAAGCGATTAAGAGCCAGTGGTCCAGGATTGTGAGATGGATGTCTGACTGCCAGTTTAGGCCCGATCCCCACAATTGGGCCTCAACTGGCAGTCGGATATCCCCCAAGGGGTACTGGATTGGAGAGCGTGCAGGCTGGGTGAGGGGACCCCGCCCCCAAGTACAAATTTTGTGTACCAGGGCTCTAGTTGGAAATAATGCTACAGTGAACATAGGGGTGCAAATATCTTTTCAAATTTGTGTTTATTTTTCTCTACAATAAACACTCAGACGTGGAATGGCAGTTCTATTTCCAATTTTTTTGAGATAGCTCCATGCTACTTTCCACCGTGACTGTACCAATTTACAATCACATGAACAGTGCACTAGGCTTTCTCTTTTCTCCACATCCTCGCCAACACTTGTTTTCCATTTATATTTTGGCGACAGCCATTCTGAGAGGAGTGAGCTGGTACTTCATTATGGCTTTCATTTGTATATTCCTAATTAGTGATGTTGAGTTATATGTTTCCTGTAATTTTTTTTTATTGTTTAAAGTATTACAAATAGTAATACATATGTCTCTTTTTCCCCCCATTGACCTCCCCCCACCTCCCCTACCCCCCAGTACATGCCTTTACCTGCCCGCCCCCTCCCCCCCTAGTGTCTTGTATCCATTGGTTATGCTTATATGCATGCGTACAAGTCCTTCGGTTGATCTCTTACAGCCCCCCCTCAACCTCCCCTGCCTTCACGCTGTAGTTTGACAGTCTGTTCAATGCTTCTTTGCCTCTGTATCTATTTTTTTCCCATTTCTTTCCTTTAAGAAATCTTGCCTCTGCAGACTAGAAATAAACAGATAATAACAAAAAATGTTTGAGTCCCAATTTCAATGTCCAACAGTTCTGAGTCCCCGTTTCAATGTCAAACAGTTCCTTATGTGTACATGTCAGCTATGATATCTGGATGGTGGGCACATGGTGGCAATGCAGGTCCGACTCTCTCTGGTTTGGTCCTAGGCAACCTGCTGCGATGCACAGCTGCTGACTGCTAGTGTGGCAAGGTGTCATCAGCGTCTTCCATCTCTGGACTGTTTCTCCTCTTGTCTTCGTGGTTGGAGCAGACCTGTCAATTCCTCTCTGTTGCAGGAATCCACATGGTCTTGGAGTTGTTTTCTGAAAATATACAAACATATTCTCGACCAAAAGTTAATAAAGGAATCTTTTCTATATAGTTGATTTGGGATCCTTTTTATTTTTGCCCAAACGATTTTCCTTTGTCTTATTTACACACCATGTGTGTTTTTCATGGGTGTCTTGCAGTTAGCATTACAAATGAAAATTAATTTTATAAAGTAAAAATTTTCTAGATGTAATTTACTTATAGGATATTTTTTCTTACATGGTATTACCCTACTATCCCCCCCCCCTTTTTTTAATTAATAGAGGCTTTTGTAAATTTTATAATGCAGTCTTGATAACTTTAAATTTTAAATTTTTGACAAAAATATGACTGCTTTAGGTTCTTTGCATGTTCAGGAATTTTACCATGAAATGAACTACCAATAGAAATTTTAGTTACTACTTTAGGAACAGCTTTTTGTCCAGTACAATTAAATTTTCTTGAATATTCACTTATTTCAATTAGCCTATTTAAATTAATCTGAAAACTTGATTATCATTTTACTGTCAAATTTAATAGTCTACCAGCAATCTTAGTTTACCCTGTAAATATTATTGGAATGGATTATTTGCATTCTTGAGTAGGCCCTGAGCATTTCTGGTGCTAGGCTGGATTTAGATATAGGGCAGCTGCTGTCAGCCAAGTCTCTGTCTGTCACCTGTGTCCCAATCTGAGCTGGGCGTGGGAAGCAAAGCAGCCATGGGGGCAGGAGACCTCCCTCAGATGGGGTGAGGGTTCAGGCCCCTGCAAGGTTGGGGGGGTGAGGGTCTGTGCCCCACCTTTGTTGACCCCCAAGTTCTCTCCTGATGGCCCCTCTGCGACTGTGCCTGTCTTAGGTTGTTCCTTCCCTGAGGAATCTTACCCAACTCTGGCTAACCAGTCATCCTCTGGGGCCAAGGAGGGTGATGTGAGGTTTAGTTCTGTCTCCTTGGTAGCCTATGCCCCCATGGCCTCCATGCCAAGCACCTGCCTTGGGATCCCCTGGCCTGCTGGCGGGACCCCAGCACTGATCACATATCTCGGAGAACTCAGGTTTCTTCTCCAGGGAGGGCCCAGCTCACACGATTGGGCGAGAGAAAGATCCATGGTACCAGTCACCACGAGGCTTCAAGCTCAGCATGAACAGAAAGCTCAGGCAACAGCTGAGGGCAATTGGATTGTGAGAAGAGGGTCCCTCTTGGCACAAAAGGCAAGAGGGGCCATTATAGAATGCTCAAGTGCCTTCCCAGTGCCTTAATTCCTTCTGAAAGGGATTAAATCCTTTCATGTCCCTTTTTTTTTAAATTGCTGCCAAACATTCCAAGAATTAGTTTGTAAGTTTGTTTGGGATAATGGTACAATATGCTGTTGTAAAATATCTAAAATTATAATGACATTGTAGAATAATATCATGTAAAAATATTCTTTGCTCTAGGCCATGGCAATTCAATTTCAAACTGGCTGTCAGTTTCTTTTTGTAACTTTATATAAACTTTGTCAGGGAGGCAAAAACACAAATTACTTACTTTAGTTCAAGAGGCCAAATATATTGACTTTCAATTACAATCCTTACGACTTTTGAAGGAAACTTCTCTTTGTTTCCTTCCAAAATAATTTTCGGGCTACAGAGAGTTTCATTTAAAAATCCTTATCACATGAAACATTTTCTCTTAAGGTTATGGTGACCACTAGTGTGGATTAGATTTAATATTTTATTTTTTATAATTTTTTTAATTTTTATTTTTTACATATGTCCTTATTCTTTCATAACCCCCCACCCCCCACTTATGCCCCACCCCCTTGCTGTCTGTGTCCATTGATTAGGCTCATATGCATGCACACAAGTCCCTTGGTTGATCTCTCCACCTTACCCCCACCCTCCCCTACCTTCCCTGAGGTATGACGTGCTCATCGACGTTTCTCAGTCTCCGGATCTGTTCTTGTTCATCAGTCTATGCCATTCATTATATTCCACAAGTGAGTGAGATCATGTGGTATTTATCTTTCTCTGCCTGGCTTATTTCACTTAATATAATACTCTCCATCTCCCTCCATATTGTTGCAAATGGTAGGAACTCCTTTATTACTGCAGCGTAGTATTCCATTGTGTAGATATACCACAGTTTTTTAATCCACTCATCTGCTGATGGGCATTTAGGCTGTTTCCAAATCTTAGCTATGGTGAATTGTGCTGCTATGAACATAGGGGTGATTATATCCTTTCTGATTCGTGTTTCTAGTTTCTTGGGATATATTCCTAGAAGTGGGATCCCTGGGTCAAATGGGAGTCACATTTTTAGTTATTTGAGGAAACTCCATAGTGTTCTCCACAGTGGCTGCACCATTCTGCATTCCCACCAGCAGTGCAAAAGAGTTCCATTTTCTCCACATCCTCGACAACACTTGTTGTTTATTGATTTGTTGATGATAGCCCTTCTGACATGTGTAAGATGATACAGCATTGTTGTTTTGATTTGCATCTCTCTGATGATTATTGACTTTGAGCAGGTTTTCATATGTCTCTTGGCCTTCCTTCTGTCTTCTTTCAAAAAGTGTCTATTTACATCAGTTGCCCATTTTCTGATTGGGTTTTTTATCTTCTTTTTTTTTTAATATATTTTTTATTGATATTTTACAGAGAGGAAGGGAGAAGGATAGAGAGTTAGAAACATCGATGAGAGAGAAACATTGATCAGCTGCCTCCTGCACACCTCCCACTGGGGATGTGCCCCCAACCAAGGTACATGCCCTTGACCGGAATCGAACCCGGGACCCTTCAGTCCGCAGGCCGACGCTCTATCCACTGAGCCAAACCGGTTTCGGCTTGTTTATCTTCTTTTTGTTAAGTTGTATGAGTTCTCTGTAAATGTTGGAGATTAAACCCTTATCGTTGATATCATTGGCAAATATGTTCTCCCATGCAGTGGGCTTTCTTGTTGTTTTATTGATGGTTTCCTTTGCTGTGCAAAAGCTTTATATTTCCATGTAGTCCCTTTTGTTTATTTTCTCTTTAGTTTCCATTGCCCTAGGGGCAGTATCAGTGAAGAAGTTCCTTTTGCATATGTCTCAGATTTTTCTGCCTGTGGATTCCTCTAGTATTTTTATGGTTTCCCGTCTTATGTTTAAGGCCTTTATCCATTTTGAGTTTATTTTTGTGTATGGTGTAAGTTGGTGATCTAGCTTCATTTTTTTGCATGCATCTGTCCAATTTTCCCAACACCATTTGTTGAAGAGACTGTCTTGATTCCATTGTATGTTTGTGCCTCCTTTGTCAAATATTAATTGAGCATAGTGATTTGGGTCAATTTCTGGGTTCTCTATTCTATTCCACTGATCAATATGTCTGTTCTTGTGCTAGTACCAGGCTGTTTTAAGAACAGTGGCTTTGTAATACAGCTTGATATCTGGTATTGAGATCCCACCTACTTTGTTCTTCTTTCTCAGGATTGCTGCAGCTATTCGGGGTCTTTTTTTATTCCAGATAAATTTTTGGAAAGTTCCTTCTAGGTCTGTGAAATATGTCGTATTGTTGGTATTTTAATGGGAAGTGCATTGAATTTATAGATTGCTTTGGGTAGTATGGACATTTTGATGATGTTGATTCTACCAATCCATGAACATGGTATGTTCTTCCATCTGTTAATGTCTTCCTCTATCTCTTTTTTTAGTGTCCTGCAGTTTTCCATGTATAAGTCTTTTATCTCCTTAGTTAAGTTTATTCCTAGGTATCTTAATTTTTTGGGGGCGATGGTAAATGGGATTGCTTTTTTAGTCTCTCTTTCTGTAAGTTCATCATTGGTGTATAGAAATGCCATAGATTTCTTTGCGTTATTTTTGTATCCTGCTACATTGCTGAATTCATTTATTAAGTCTAGTAATTTTCTAATGGAGTCTTTTAGGGTTTTCTATGTACAGTATCATGTCATCTGCGAATAAGGACAGTTTTACTTCTTCTTTTCCAATTTGGATGCCTTTTATTTCTTCTTGTCTGATCGCAATTGCTAGTACTTCCAGCACTATATTGAACAGGAGTGGTGAGAGTGGGCATCCCTGTCTTGTTCCTGTTCTTAGGGAAATGGTTTTAGTTTTTGCCCATTGAGTATCATGTTGTCTGTGGGCTTGTCATATATGGCTTTTATTATGTTCAGGTATGATCCTTCTATTCCCACCATGCTGAGAGTTTTTATCAAAAAAATGTGTTGGATTTTGACAAATGTTTTTTCTGCATCAATTGATATGACTATGTGGATTTTATCTCTCAATATGTTTATGTGATGTATCACGTTTATTGATTTACGAATATTGTACCATCCTTGCATCCCTGGGATAAATCCTACTTGGTAATGGTGTATGATCTTTCTGATGTACTGCTGGATCCGATTTGCTAGAATTTTGTTGAGGATTTTTGCATCTATATTCATGAGGGATATTGGCCTGTAATTCCATTTCATTGTGTTATCTTTATCTGGTTTTGGCATTAGGGTGATGCTGGCTTCATAGAAGGAGCTTGGAAGTGTTCCTTCCTCTTGAATTTTCTGGAATAGTCTGAGGAGGATAGGTTTTAGTTCTACCTTGAATGTTTGGTAAAACTCCCCTGTGAAGCCGTCTGGCCCCGGGCTTTTGTTTGCTGGAAGCTTTTTGATGACTGCTTCAATTTCTTCCATAGTTATCAGCCTATTGAGATTTTTAGAATCTTCCTGAGTGAATTTTGGAAGGTTGTATTTTTCTAGGAATGTGTCCATTTCCTCCAGGTTGTGTAATTTGTTAGAATAGAGTTGTTCATAGTATTTTTTAACAATCCTTTTTATTTCTATAGGGTCTGTTGTTATTTCACCTCTTTCATTTCTGATTTTGTTTATTTGGGTCCCCTCTCTTTGCTTCTTGGTGAGCCTGGCTAGAGGTTCATCAATCTTGTTTATCCGTTTGAAGAACCAGCTCTTGGTTTTGTTGATCTTTTGTATTTTTTTATTTTTTTTTGGTCTCTATGTCATTCATTTCTGCTCTGATCTTTATTATGTCCATCCTTCTGCTCACTGTGGGCTTTTCTTGTTGCTCTCTTTCTAATTCGTTGAGTTGTTGAGTTAGATGATTTATTACCATTTTTTCTTATTTTTTCAGGTAGGCCTGTAGAGCTATAAACTTCCCTCTCAGGATTGCTTTCATTGTTTCCCATAGCATTTGCATTGTTTTGTTTTTATTGTCATTAGTTTCCAGGATGTTTTTAATTTCTTCTTTGATCTTGTTGATCACCCAATCATTGTTTAATAGCATGCTATTCAGCTTCCAAGTGTTTGAATTTTTTGGAATGTTTTTATTGTAGTTTATTTCTAATATTATGCCATTGTGGTCTGAGAAAATGTTTGATATGATTTCAATCTTTTTGATTTTGGGGAAACTTTGCTTGTGACCCAATATGTGGCCTATTTTTGAAAATGTCCCATGTGCACTTGAGAAGAACGTATATTCCGTGGCTATGGGGTGAAATGCTCTGAAGATGTCAATTAGGTGCATTTGATCTAGTGCGTCACTTAGAATTGCTGTTTTGTTTTGTTTTTTTGCTGATTTTTTGTCTAGAGATGTCAGTGGTGTATTAAAGTCTCCTACTATGATTGTATTGCTGTCGATCTCTCCCTTGATATCTTCCAGGAGGTTTTTTTTTTTTTTTTTTTTTTTATGTATTTGTGTGCTCCTGCATTGGGTGCATATATGTTTACCAGAGTTATATCTTCTTGTTGAATTGCTCCCTTTAGTATTCTGCTGTGGCCTTCCTTATCTCTTGTTATGGCCTTTACTTACAGGTCTATTTTATCAGATATAAGTATTGCAACCCCAGCTTTTTCCTCATTTCCATTTGCCTGAAAGATGTTTTCCATCCGTTCACTCTCAGTCTGTGTGAATCCTTTGCTCTGAGGTGGGTCTCTTGTAGACAGCAAATATATGGGTCATGTTTTCTTATCCATTCAGCTACCCTATGTCTTTTGATTGGTGCATTTAATCCATTTACGTTTAATGTTATTATTGACAAGTACATGTTTGTTGTCATATTTTTCCTTAGTGTTTGTGTTTCTTTTTGCCTTTCTCCTTCTTCTTTTTACAGCAGTCCCTTTAGCATTTCTTGCATTGCTGGCTTGGTAGTGATAAACTCTCTTAGCCCTTTTTTGTCTGTGAAGCTCTTGATTCCACCTTCAATTTTGAATGATAGCCTTGCTGGGTGTAGTATTCTTGGATTCAGACCCTTGCTTTGCATCACTTTGTATATTTCATTATATTCCCTTTTGGCCTGGTGTGTTTCTGTTGATGAATCAGTTGATATTCTAATAGGAGAGCCCTTGTAGGTAACTTTCTGCCTCTCTCAGTCAGCCTTTAAGATTCTTACTTTGTCCTTAGTGTTTACCAATTTAATTATGATGTGTCTTGGTGTCGGTCTTTTGGGGTCCAACTTGTTTGGGACTCTATGGACTTCTTGGACTTGCATAGTTTTTTTCTTGCCAACATCAGGGAAGTTTTCAGTCATTGTTTCTTCAAACAGGTTTTCTATTCCATGCTTCTCTTCCTCTCCTTCTGGTATCCCTATTATTCGAATATTTTTTCGTTTTGTGTTGTCCCAAAGCTTCTTTAGGCTTTCTTCTTGCTTTTTAAATCTTCTCTCCAGTTTCTGCTGTGTTTGTGTGTTTTTTCCTATCTTCTCTTCTAATTCGCTGATGTGGTCCTCAGCTTCTTCTAGTTTATTGTTTAAGCCCTCCAATGTGTTCTTTATTGTAGCTATGTCGTTCTTCATCTCTTCTTGGTTTCTTTTCATGATTAGTGACATTCTCATTCAGCTCCTTATAGTCCTCATTGAGTTGTGTGTATTTGTCATCCAGCTGTTTAAACATCCCTATAACCATTACTCTGAATTCTTTCTCTGTTAAACTGCTAGCCTCAATTTCATTTAACTCCCTTTCTGGTGATTCCTCTTTTTCTTTCCTTTGGGGATTGCTTTTTTGTCTCCCCATGTTTTCCGCTAATGTTTTAATTGTAGATCCAATTGCTTTGCTACCCAGGTTCTTTTGGTGATGGTGCTACTGGTGTAATTTCTCTGTTCTCCTGGGCTTAGTAATCTAGTGTAGCTCCCTACTTGAGCTATTTGGGTTCTCTTAATGTAGGCCTGCGAGCTTGAGAGGCACAACTGCGGTGTCTAGAAGTCAGCAGCCATGGAGGGGAGTATCCCAATTTTTGCTGTCTTGCACCCTTAATTGAAATCATGCGTGCCCAGTGGGGATTCACAATGGCACCAAGGAACTGTCTGTTGGGGTGATGTGGCTCAGGGGGCCTGCACTCTGGAAAAGCGTGACTCTGGTGCCCAGAGTTCTGTAGTTATGGGGTGGACAGACTCAGCTTTTGCTGCTGCACCTGTGGTGGATAGGTGCTTACTCCCAGTGGCGGCTCACAGGAGCACCCCACAGTAAGTTTGCCAGCGAGGCACACTGAAGCACTCTGAAGGGCCCTGGCAGTGTAGCCATGTAATTGAGGTGCCTAGCTTCTAAAGATTTCCCTTTAGGGCAGATCCTATGGCCTAAGGGAGTATTCAGATTCCATGGTGTTATTCAGGGTGGGATTTGGTTGTGGCTATATTGGTTGCCTGGAGACTGGAGGGAGGGGCTTTCTCTCAGGAGAAAATGGGGACCTGGGCTTAGATCTGACTCAGCACCAGACTTGCTACCCCCTCTCCTGGACCGTCCGCTGCCCACTCTCCCCAGATTCCACAACTCCACCCCTTCTTCTGCACCTCAGTCACAGGTAAGTGTCTGTATCCGAAAGGTTCTGCGAACTAGGTTCAGTGGAGAAAGGCGCAGGTCCCAGCACGAGGAGGGACTGCGTCTCTGCAAGTTCCTCTCTTGCGGGCACTGCGCGGTCCAGCAGCTCTATAGGGCTGCCTTTGAGCTCAGATCCCAAATCCAGACTCCAAGGTCTAAAATCCACTACCTCCAGCAGTCCCGTGGACCCTTTTTTTGTTTGTTTGTTTTTCAGTCAGACGCATTGCCTGCCCTCAGGGACGCGCCTTGGTGCCATGTAGTTTCTCCCTGACCTTCTGGGCACAGAGGTCCGGAAAATTCTACTGCCTAGATCTTTGATTTTACCTTTATCGGGGGGAACTCTGCCCTTCCCGGCTACAAACTGTCTCACCAGCTGCGCCTCCTTCACCAGTTAGGGCTGGATTCCACTCGTTTCAGCTGCTCCCTCTATTTGCTCTGGGACAAGCCTCAGGACACATCCATCTATTCCACCGCCATTTTTTCTCCTGTAATTTTTAAAAAAATATATGTTTTTATTTATTTTTATTGAGAGAGGAAAGGAAAGGGAGAGTATGATAGAAACATCAGTGTGAGAGAAACATCATATCGATAGGCTGCTTCCTGCTGCCCCTGCTGGGGTTCCAGCCTGCAACCCGGGCCTGTGCCCTGACTGGGAATTGAACCAGTGACCTCCTGGTGCAGGAAACAACTCTCAATCCACGGAGCCACACTGGCCTGGCCTATACATTTCTTTTAAATAGGGAGAAAAGAGACAGACTTTCAGCTGACTCCCTTTAAAGTTTTATAGGCCTGAGTTACATCACATGCCCCTTCCTAAACCAGTTATTGGTAAACTAGGTACTGTGATGAGCTTAGTATAATCATTTCCCTTTTTGTAGCTGGGGAGACACCAACTTCTTTGTGTATCAGGACAGTAAATGTCCAAATAGAGATGTGTTTCTCCAGCAAGAATGAAGACTGAGGTAGGGAGCCAGCAATACTTACTGCAGGGATGCATTGGGTTTTGAACAGAAGAGTAACAAGATTACATTTGATTAGGGCCCTCTGGTTGTGGTATCAAGAAGGGATAGCAAATTTTTCCTTGTAAAGGGCCTGATTTTAGTCCATGTGGTCTGCCATATCTACTCGTCTGCCATTGTAGTGTGAGGGCAGTCCTAGAGAATCTGCAAGTGAACAGGCACAGCTGTGTTCCAGTGAGACTTTATTTACAAAATCAGACGGCAGCTTGTATTTGGCCTGTGGGCCCTCGTTTGTTGAAGGAAAGCACTTAAGGAGACTGGGAGACTAACAAAGCTCTTGCCTCCTTGGAATAGCATCAGTCCATTATGAAGTTTCCACCCATCCATGCTGAAATGAGTCAGGAAGCTCAATTATTCCATTTAAAATGTTGGAGTTTTTCTAGGTCTATGTCTTTTTTTATTGGTCTTGTTTTCAAAACCTTAATAATTTAAGAAGGAACAATAATAATTGTTGGTATTTTCCCCCATGTGAGAGCCATCTGCTAAGAGCTCATGTTTGACTAGGGCAGTTGACAGGAGTAAAATAAAAGCAGAGGGAGTAGAGGTTTAGTTCATATGATTGTGTTGATGATTGCAAATAGAGTTATCAGGGAGAGAGAAATCTACGGTGATTCATAGGCTTCCAGTCAGTGCACTGGCATTTAGATTGCACATGAAGAATAGGACTTTGTCAGATGAGCAGGAAAGAGCCACCATTCAAGAGGAAAGACCAGTACTTTTACATACATGTTGTTTTTTAAAAAATATATATATTTTTTTGATTTCAGAGGAAGGGAGAGGGAGAGAGAGATAGAAACATCAATGATGAGAGGGAATCATTGGTCGGCTGCCTACTGTATGCCTTGTACTGGGGATTGAGCCTGCACGCCAGGCATGAGCCCTGACAGGGAATCCAACCTTGACCTTCTGGTTCACAGGTTGGCACTCAGTCTCTCAGCCATGCTGGCGAGGCCATACATGTTGAGTTTGATAGAATATCCATGGATATCTACATTTTGAGTACAATTTTTTTGACTTTTTGACTTGTCCTGTCAAGAACTGCCTTTAATAGTGAGCCATGATTTTAGTTTAATAAAAAGTAAAAACAAAAACAAAACAAACAAACAAACAAAAACATTAGGGACAAATAAATAGAACTTTGTAATCAGTAGAACACTATTTTGGTATATGTGATCATTTTTGTTTTTCTATAGTTATTGTAAAAGAATCCAATCCTGTTTAGTTGGAAAGAATTGTCAGTGAGATGTTTTCATTTTCTTTATTGGAACATTCATTCTATAGAACCTGTCGTCAATCATTAGGATTCTGAGTAAATAGAATTGTTTCTTGTTTCATATTATTTTCTGACATCGTTGTTTCATTTATCCCTTTCCTGCCTTTATTCCAATAGCTACAGATTTACAGGAATCTTCAAAATCAGCACAAGCCAAAACAAAATCAAAGACAGGTATTCTGTGAAATCAGCTTCTGACTATAATCATGTATAACATATCAACCCAAATAATAACAATTTCACATAATACAATTTTGTTAGAGGTTCCTACACCCACACCTAGGTTTGCTTGTTCACTAGAAAAATGTACAGGATTCATCATATAGTTGTGTTCAAACCTGAGATTCATTACATTAAAAGGCCAAAGTAAAATTCCCAAAGAGAAAAGGTGTGTGTGACAAATGGTGGAGGACACGAGGCAAAAGCTTTCAAAAGTCCTCTCCCTGAGGAGTTAGCAGTAGGTGCTTAGTTACTCCAGTGTCAAATTCTGACAACACACGTGAAACAATGTCATCTACCAGTCTTGTTAGACTCAGTGCCATGCTAGTCACATGGGCACCTTCCCCATAGCCTGTACCTAACTTCTAGATTCCCAGAAGGAAAGCAAGTGTTTAGCATGAACCCCATCGGTTGTACAAAGTGTTTAGGCACCAGGGCCACTCTTCTCAGTTAGGAAAGGTGGAAACCTCCCCAGATTCAGGTTTTCAGACACCAACTGAAGGACAGCCATTTAAGCAGCACTTTCTAAGGATAGGAGTCTTAGGCCTGCTGCATGAAAATTATATGCACAGCAGTTATAGCTGTGACTGAATTTTTGGTGTTCACATAAAAATTTATTTTTAAAGCAAGTAATATTGTAATATAACATGGCACTGGTTTCAGTTGCATCATCCATAATTGCTTTTAAAGCTAGTTACTTTTATTACTCTTGGTGAGTATTTAATAGATATTTGTACATAAATTACTAGTGCAGTATCAGGCAATTATAAACTTTCCTTATTATCCAATTAATGTTTCCAGATAATTTTTAGATAAAATCTGAATGACAACTTCTGACTTAAAATTAGAATAAAAAGCATCTTTTAATTGCATGGATAATTCAGTTTTTATTTATATTGCACTAAATCTTCATTTGTAATTATAAAGCAAGATATTCAACCATATTTATCAGTTATTTTCTTACACTACTACACAATTAATATTATTGGCATTATTTATGTCTTTCCATATGCTTCACTTTATTGTAGGGATAATACCCACATTCTTTTTATTCAATTCTTTATTGTTGAAAATATTACATATGTCTCCTTTTCACCCCATTGACCTCTCCCTGACTGCTCCTGCCCCCATCACATGCCCTCACCCCCCTATTGTCTGTGTCCATTGGTTATGTTTATATGCATGCATACAAGTCCTCTGATTCATCTCTTAGGCCTCCCCTTTACCCTTTCTAGTCTTTCCTCTGTAGTTGGAAGGTCTGTTTGATGATTCTATGTCTCTTAATGCCCATATTCTGATACTTGGATTTTTATATTAATTTCTAACGTAACTATGTCTTGAAAATAGCATTAATATGTTGATATATATTAATAGCAGTTTCAGCAGATACTTATTTTTAAAGAAAAATTCATAATCCTTAGTTTTTTGGTGAGTTTTAGGTTCATAGCAACATTGAGTGGAAAGTACAGAGAGTTCCCATAAACTCCACGTCCCCTACACAAACAGCCTCACTCATTTTTACATCCTGCAACAGAGAGGCATATCAACAAAAGTCCATGGTTTACGTTAAGGTTCATTCTTGGTGTTGTATATTCTATGGGTTTTGACAATGTATGATGACACGTGTCCCCCATTACAGTATTGTATACAATCTTTTCACGCCCTTAAAAGTCCTCTATGCTCTGTTTTTCATCCATCCCTTCTCCCTAAACACTGGTACCAGTGATGGTTTTGCCTTTTCCTGAATGTTATGGTTGGCATCATACCGTAGGTATCTTTTGAGTGTTTAAAAGATTAAAATTCCAAGGTAATGGGATGTATTTATCCAAGATGTCCTTTGTCCTTTGTGGCTTGCTGTTGTTTATCAGCTTAGGCTCTGATGACACTTGCCATATATATTCAAGGAGAATGATTTCTCTAGGCATTTGCCACCTAATGGGGAGGGTGAGAAAAATGACCTCACACACTCCTGCAGAGCACTCACTGGTTGGACCATCCTGCTCTATGAGGTGGGCCCAGAGAGACTTTCACAATGAAAGGAGACACTCTCAAGTAGTTCTACTTTATACAATTGGAATCCCAAGGTCTCTCCTACTTATTTTGCAATTGGAAACGGGGCAGAAAGAGTTTTGTTCCTATGTTTTGCTGTGCTGCAAAATGTAGAGCCTATCAGCCAAGCTTCGGTGTGATGCATTGTTTCATCCGAAACTTGTGAGGCATCACTGAAGAGCTGGATAAACTGTACGTGTTAGGACAAAATAAGTGTACTGTCTTCCAACCGCTCTAAATGGAGGGAGTCCCGAAAACTCATGCTATTTCCCTTTGACATTGTTACTCTATGATTCTTTTTGCACTAACAATACCATTTTCTGTCTGTCTGAGGTGGTTTGGTTAGGATTATGTTTGTTGTACATAGCACTTTAAAGGTAGGTATCAAATTTTGATAGATCCCATTCTTTTTTTTTTTTTTTCATCTAGCATTTGGTATATTTAAAAAGAGAAAGTAAATGTTCTCAATGTTTTAATAGCCTACCAACACTATGATTAATATTCACTCTAGTATAGTCTTCAGGTGTGGTCCCAAAGGAATTTTTCCCAAAAAAACATTAGTCGGGTACTTTTAAATTCCTGCATTTTTAAATTATGGTTTTGAAATGTATTTTAATTTTTTCTTTAATAGAGGATGAGATCTCTATAGAAGGCCCTTTAAACAGGTAAGATTTTATGGATTTTTAAAAATTATATATTGCTGAGAAAAGAATGCACAATTTCTAGAGTGTTCTACTGTGGAATAGACCCTCTTTTATGTAATGAACCTGTGTAATATAGTCATCATAATAGCTCTACAAATCAGGTATGCTATTTAGCCAATTTTTTATTAATGAGGCAACTGTGGTACATGGAGGTGGATGCATTGACCCATGGTTCCATAGTTAACAAGTTGCTGACTCATGATTTGACTGTCAACTAGCTTGGTTCCTTAATCTACTCTGTTTTCCCTCAATGTACACTGATAAGTTCCTGTGTACCACTGGCATGGAGATACATATGAGAATCAGATGAACTCAGTGAAATCTGATTGTGTGTTAACTCTGATTTAGAGTTTTTCTGAGAGGCCAAGTTAGTCCAAGCATTTATCTTACGATCCTTGACAATTGTAGTGGTAAATAGGACCTTGTTCTTCTCACCAAACCTTTAAGGTTCCATTTCAGTTAGCTATGCCCACAGAACCAAAGGTTTGACCTAACCAAGGCTTAATCAGGCAAGCGTTTTTAGGTAAAATTATATATATTCTTCTTGAAATGAATTATTTATCTTTAAGTATAGAATATCTATGTGTAGACATGGTATGTTAATTTAATCCAGTGTGTATTTAGCGGATATTTCTAATTGATTTCTCTATTATTGACTGTCCAGTTTGGTTTCTTTTCAGGCTGGTACCTTTGCCTACTTGTGTGAATTTTTTTTTCTCTTTTTTCCTAGTCCTTTTTTTCCCTCTTTCATGACTTTTATTGATTTTACTTCTTCTCTGCTTTTTTTGTTGTTTCTTTCATTGTGTTATTTTTTTTCTACTTCTGCAAGTTCTAGGGTTCTCCATTTATCTATATTCAAAATCAAAGGCATCTAGTATTTCAAGAGTTTAAGGAAGCCCAGCAATTAATCAAAACAACCTTTAGTACATGAACCATGTTTATCATCCTGGCCAAGTTGAGATTCTTCATTAAATCTTGTCCTACCTCAGACTCGTGACCTCAGCGTAGTTTCTTATCTGTTAGAGTTTAAATTGGCAATATACAAGTGGGACAAGAGGCATCCATTTTGTCACTTCATTTTAGCCTTTGAGGTAACCCACAAAGATGTACACTTCAGCATGTAATTGGTCAACTCTAGGTAGACAAACAGGGCATTAACCTGGGGAGTATACCAAATTAGCTTTTGAAATAACTAGCTGTATTGAAAATGCTGAGGGATAAGTGGTCTCTGTGTTCTATGCACAGCCCTCATGCTTACTAGAAATGATGAGTCCACATATACAGTCAGGTTTCTTCTTTAGCAAGGTACTGATGTCTTTTCTCAAGATAACTGTTGGTGGACTATTGAAGAATGTGCTTTTGTCAGTGGTGCTAATTTGTGTTTGTTTTAAAATGGTGTTTATGACTAAAGTGAGGTTTAAAACAGTTTCACTCTTCCTTTTTATGTACCAGGTGAGATTTCATAGTTTAGTTCAGGCAGTGGGTTAGTGTCGTCTTCAGCCAGAAACCAAGCAAAGGTTCAACTAGTTGGGATGAGCAATGTGCCAGATTTTTTCTCTCAGAACTTTAAAGATCTTTATCCATTTCATTCCAAATAGAACCTCTATGCATGTGATTACAAGTAAAGTCTCATCTCTGATTTTTCTAATTCATTATGTGGGATCTTGAAGTGTTCCCTTTAGTAGAAAAATCTGTGTTTTCTGGAAGTTATCACCTATACTCTTCCCCTTGAATTCCTCAGGAATATAAAGGACTCCCTAAGTCCAAGGGAGACAGTTTCTTTCACAAGTCAGATGCAGAGGTAAAAAGAGGACATTCTAATCTTTCTGTTATTTCCTTTGATCTTATTGCTGCAGACTTGCCACTGAAACTGGTCCTGTAGTCATGATTGATCTTTGCTTCTGGGTTGGCCTTGCTGATCCAGATTTCTGAGTCTTCATGTTGATTCTCTTGGATTTGAGGGTCACAGATTTTTATTAGTTTACATACATATCCTGTTATGCTCAGCCACTATTCCAATTAACACGATCTTATATTGGTAGCTGGGGCTACTAGCTTTAGCAACTCAAAGTCTCCCCCAAACACACACACACACACACACACACACACACACATACACACACACACTGGAAAGACTATATGGTGCTTACTTCTTTGCCTAGAGTTTTCTGGACTACTTACCTTTGAGTTTCTTGTTTGTATTTTTCTGCTTGCACGTGTTAGTTGGACCCATTCTAAGCTGTCAGAGACGTTCAAATAAAGCTTTAGGAAAAGACCAACATTCCTTTCTCCTTTGTTACCAGTACTGTACCCCAGGTTCACTTTAAATCCTATAGGGCATCTTTATTCAGATAGTGGAAGTTCCCATGTCGCGATTCCCAGATTAGTGGGTAGCAACCTGCCTGAGATTCCATAACTGAGGTTGGCCCCTCAAGTGATCTGTTTGTCATAAGAAGGAAACTTTCCCAAGTGAATTTACCTTAGGTTTCAAAATATTTTAAATTATGCCTCACATGAAAGGCAGAAACCTCCAATTAAAAAATAGGTTATTGTTCAAAACAATTGCAAAGGCCCCATCCATTACTTATCAGTATCCAAGTGTGACCAGTAGGATTCTATCTTCCAAGCCAATGGGGGTAGAGAGGGAGATTAAGCACAATTCTCATAAAGATCTGCTGGTTGACAGTATGAGTAGGAATTGAAGGCGTACGGGTAGTACAGGCAGGTCCAGACTCTGATTAGGTTTCTTTTTGCCCTTGGTATGATTCGCTGAAAAATTAAGGGATCATTGGTTTATCTGACTTCATGAGGAAATACATTTTTACATAAATTTAGTTGCAAGTTATATAATAAATGAGATACCCTGAATTATAAAACTCAAGGAAAAAAAACAGGTAATAACCCAACATAATAAGATTTTCTGAAAATTTCAACATTTGAATGTTAGGAACTATGAAAAAAACCACATTGTGGCTTATTTGGGGATTTCAAAATAGTTTCGTAAATAAAATTCATGTATCTCTGAGGATTTTTTTTCTGTGTTATTTCATTTAATCCTTCTAATAACCTTCTAAAATGAAGCACTAAGTTTCTTACTTTGTAGCGGAGGACCTTGAGCCGAAGAAATTCACTTGTTTGAGAACAAATAGCTGTTGGTTATAGAACTAGGATGTCTGAGTTCAAGACACTGGCCATTATGTGAAGCTGACTGTATTTAATTAACTGAACTGTACTGCACTCAAATCATGACTATTTACATTCATTTTAAAAATTTCATGGTTCCTAAAAAGTTCTTAGAACTTATAAATTTAAAGTGAATGGTCTAATTAAAGTTTTAATATTAGCTCTGATATTATCTGAAATATCCTAAGAATTTACTATACTTGGAAAATATTTTTACATTCGTATTAAGGCAGTAATATCACTTATCCCCATTTATTGTACACAGCAAGCAACAACTAACTTCTGAATATGAAGAAGGAAGAACCCAAACATTGGAAAGTAGCCTTTTTGGTAAGACTTCTGATAGTGAATTACTCTTGGTGCTCCTACCATAGATGAAGTAGGAGTAAGGAAGCTTTAATAATGAAAGAGTAGTGACAAAATATCAAACGATGTATAAATTGTATGTGTAGGTTTCTTTAATTTCTTTCTTAATAAAATAGGAGTAAGTATGATTAAAAATGTTAATTATAAGTAACTTAAAATCTGGTGCAATATTATTTGAAAAGAAGTTCATTTATTTAGTCCTAACCCCTAAAATCCCATGTGATATCTTTATGTAAACAAGATAAAAGATGTTAAGTTAGGATATTGTATGTTTCTATTATATTCACATTATAACAAATTGGACTTTTTCTAAAAATGTATCTTTAGTTTTTGCAGTATATGGATTACATTTATTAAATGAATAGTTGTAACACATAGTGTTTTGTCTTACTGAAAAGTAATTAAAATTGGGAAATCTACAATACTTTCCTAGTACCACAAACAAATGGCAAACAATAGGAGCTATATCACTGAGCCAGTGTGCAACAGTCCCAATGAGATTGTGTTTTAAGGATATCTACCCATAGTACAGATATCAGAAAGGCAATGTCTGTTAAGAAGCATAGGGTAATTTACTATAATACCAACTGGGTCTCACTTTTACTAACCTCCTTCCTCAGAAGTGAAAACAGAATGAGTTATGTTGATTTTATTAGAACAAGATGTCCCCTTCTGTTTGTTGGATAATTGTAAAGACACTACTTTCTTTAGAACAAGATGCTCTGTTGCCATTAGTCAAAAGATAGTCATAATAAACTAGTGGCCCGGTGCACTAAATTCATGCACGGAGTGGGTGGTTCCCTCAGCCCAGCCTGCACCCTCTCCAATCGGACATCCCTTTTGCAATCTGGGACTGCTGGCTCCTAACCACTCACCTGCCTGCCTGCCTGATCACCCCCAACTGCCCTTCCCTTGCCAGCTTGGTTTCCCCTAACTGCCCTCCCCTGCCAGCCTGATCTTGCCCCCAACTGCCCTCCTCTAATGGCCAATTTGGTTCTAATTGGTCAGTTTCTATGCCAGTCAGTGTCTCTGGGCCTATCAACCGGGCCTGATCAGAAAGGCAGGGCTGATCAGCAGTCCGGTGGAGGCTGCAAGAGAAATGGAGGCAGGGCTGCTGGCCAGGCTCTGAGGGAAAGAGAGAGGCAAGTGCTGGTCAAAAGCTGCCTCAGACACTACAGATTAGCCCCTGCTTCTCTCTTCAGGTCTCTTTCCGGGCCTGATTCAAAGCCCCCTCAGCAGTCACTGCTGGGTCACTGGGCCTGCAGCCATAGCAGTCAGCACTGGGTCATCATGATGGTCAGCCTTTGGTCATGATCGGTTGTTACACCCTGGCTCTTTATTATAGAGATATTCAAATAGCCCAACTCAGGACTCAACAAATTATAATAAAAGTATAAAATATTTCATAATAACCAAAATGCCAGTGTGCTACCCAGATGTGGCACCTAGTTCATTGTGCAATCTGACTTTTATGAGGATACTTTAAACATATTGGACTTTTTTCAAAGGACTTGTATAAATTGGCTTTGAAAGTTATAGAAAACACAAAGACTAAATATCATTTGACCTAGTAGGTGCTCATAATATATGAGAGTTGTCCCTGGTTTATTTCTGTGTCCTTTTAAACAGAATTTTCAAATTTAATGTCAAAATTCAGTTATTCATTTGTCCACTAAATGGTTTTTTATTTAACTCTCAGGTGTCTTTTTGTTACTGAATGCTATTCTGATGTTGCAGAATTTTATTTTTATTTTTTTTTTAATTTTTAAATTTTATTTTATTGTTTAAAGTGTTACAAATAGTAGTACATATGTCTCCTTTTTTTCCCCATTGACCTTCCCCCAGCCTCCTCTACCCCCAGGCAAATGACCTAACCCCACACCCCCAGTGTCTTATGTACATTGGTCATGCTTATATGCATGCATACAAGTCCTTCAGTTGATCTCTTTCCCCCACCCCTCCCACCACAATACTCCCCAGCCTTCCTGCTGTAATTTGACAGTCTGTTCCATGCTTCTCTGCCTCTGTATCTATCTTTTCGTTCATCAGGTTATAATGTTCTTTATTATTCATAAATGAGTGAGATCATGTGGTATTTTTCTTTCACTGCCTAGCTTAGTTCACTTAGCATAATGCCCTCCAGTTCCATCCATGCTGCTGCAAATGGTGAGAATTCCTTCTTTTTTATAGCAGCATAGTATTCCATTGTGTAGATGTACCATGGTTTTCTAATCAGCTCATCTGATGATGGGCATGTAGGTTGTTTCCAAATATTAGCTATTGAAAATTTTGGTGCTATGAAAATAGGGGATCACATATCCTTTCTGGTTGATGTTTCTGTTTTCTTGGGATATATTCCTAGAAGTGGTATTACTGGGTCAAATGGCATTTCCATTTTAAAATTTTTGAGGAAATGCCGTACTGTTTTCCACAATGGCTGCACCAGTCTGCATTTCCACCAACAGTGAAGAAGGGTTGCTTTTTCTCTGCATCCTCTCCAGCACTTGGCATTTGTTGATTTGTTGATGATAGCCATTCTGGCAGGTGTGAGGTGGTACCTCATTGTCATTTTGTTTACATCTCTGGGATGATTAGTGACTTTGAGCATGTTTTCATGTGTCTCTTGGCTTTCTGAAGTGTCTACTTAGGTCATTTGCTCATTTTTGATTGGGTTGTTTGTCTTCTTTTTGTTAAGTTGTACGAGTTCCCTGTAAATGTTGGAGATTAAACCCTTATCTGAGATAACATTGGAAAGTATGTTCTCCCATGCAGTGGGCTTTCTTGTTGTTTTGTTGATGGTTTCTTGTGCTGTGAAGAAGGTTTTTATTTTGATGTAGTCCCATTTGTTTATTTTCTCCTAAGTCTCTCTTGCTCTAGGTTCTGTGTCATTAAAGGTATTACTATGACATATGTCTGCAATTTTGCTGCCTGAGGAGTCTTGTAGGATTTTTATGGTTTCCCGTCTTACATTGAAATCCTTTAGCCATTTTGATTATGTTTTTGTGTATGGTATAAGTTAGTGATCTAGTTTCATTTTTTTGCATGTATCTGAACAAATTTCCTAGCACCATTTATCAAAGAGGTTGTTTCAACTCCATTGTATGCTCTTGCCTCCTTTGTCAAATATTAATTGAGTATAATGGCTTAGGTCAATTTGTAGGTCCTCTATTCTGTTTCATTGGACTATATTTCTCTTTTTTTTGCCAGTGTCAGTCAGTTATGAGATCAGTGGCTTGATAATATAGTTTGATGTCTGGTGTTGTTATCCCTCCAACTTTGTTCTTCTTTCTCAGGACAGCTGTGGCTATTCGGGGTCTTTTTTTTATTCCAGATGAATTTTTGGAGATTTTGTTCTAGATCTTTGAAATATGCCATTGGTATTTTAATAGGTATTGCATTGAATCTATAGATTGCTTTAGACAGTATGGATATTTTAATGATGTTGATTTTACCAATCCATGAACATGGTATGTTCTTCCATTTGCTTATATCTTCCTGTATCTCTTTTTTTAATATCCTGTAGTTTTCTGAGTACAGTTCTTTTACATAATTGGTTAAGTTTATTGCTAGGTACCTTAATTTTTTTTGATGCAATATTAAATGGGATATTTTTTTCATTTCTCTTTCTGTGAGTTCTTTATTGGTGTATAAAAAGACCATAGATGTCTGGGTGTTAATTTTGTATCCTGCTACATTGCCAAATTCATTTATTAGGTCTAGTAGTTTTTTGATGGAGTCTTTGAGGTTTTCTATTTATAGTACCCTGTCTTCTGCAAATAAGGACAGTTTTATTTCTTCTTTTCCCATTTGGATGCCTTTTATTTCTTGGTCTTGTCTGATTGCTATGGCTAGTACTTCTAATACTATGTCGAACAGGAGTGGTGAAAGTGGGTATATTTGTCTTGTTCCTGTTTGTAGGGGAAATGAGTTTAGTTTTTGCCATTGAGTATGATATTCTCTGTAGGTTTGTCATATATGGCTTTTATTATGTTGAGGTATGATCCTTCTATACCCACTTTGCTGAGAGATTTTATCAAGAAAGGGTGTTGGGTTTTGTCAAATGCCTTTTCTACATCAATTGACATGATTATGTGATTTTTATCTCTCAGTTTTTTTATGTGATGTATCACATTTATTGATTTGCTAATATTGTACCATCCTTGCATCCCTGGAATAAATCCAACTTGGTCATGAAATATGATCTCTAAAATGTATTGCTGAATCCAATTTGCTAGAATTTTGTTGAGGATCTTAGCATCTATGTTCATCAAGGATATTGGCCTGTAGTTTGATTTTTTTGTGGTGTGTTTATCTGGTTTGGGGATTAGGGTAATCCTGGCTTCATAGAAAGAGCTTGGAAGTGTGCCTTCCTCTTGAATTTTTTGAAGTAATCTGAGGGGGATAGGTTTTAGTTCTTCTTTGAATGCTTGATAGAACTCACTTGTAAAGCCATCCAGACGAGGGCTTCTGTTTGCTGGAAGATAATTGATCACTGTTTAATTTCTTCGGTAGTTATCGATCTATTCATGTTTTTTATTCTTCTTGGTTGGGTTTTGGGAGCTTGTATTTTTCTAGGAATGTGTCCATTTCATCTGGGTTGTCCATTTGGTTTGAATAGAGTTGTTCATAGTATTTTTTCATAATCGTTTGTATTTCTATGTGATTGGTTGCCATTTCACCTTTTCATTTCTGGTTTTGTATATTTGGATCCTCTCTCTTTGCTTCCTGGTGAGCCTGGCTAGAGGTTCATCCATCTTGTTTATCCTTTCAAAGAACCAGCTCTTGCTTTTGTTGATCTTTGTATTGTTTTTTTGGTCTCTATTTCATTTATCTTGGCTCTGATCTTTATTATTTCCTTCCCTCTGCTGATGCTGGGCTTTTCTTGTTGCTCTCACTCTAACTCTTTGAGTTGTAGGGTTAGGTGATTTATAACCATTGGTTCTTGTTTTTTTTGCGGTAGGCTTGTAGAGCTATGAATTTCACTCTTGAGACTGCTTTCATTGTGTCCAAGGATTTTGGATTGTTGTGTTTTCATTGTCGTTTGTTGCCGGGATGCTTTTTGTTTCTTTTTTGATCTCCCTGGTAATCCAGTCACTGTTTAATAGCATGCTATTTAGCCTCCAGTTGTTTAACTTTTTTTAAATTATACTTGATTTCTAGTTTTATGCTGTTGTGATCTGAGAAGTTGCTTGATATGATTTCTATCTTCTTGAATTTGAAGAGACTTTGCCTGTGACCCCATATGTGGTCTATCTTTTAAAATGACCCCTATGTACTTGAGAAGAATGTATATTCTGTGGCTTTGGGGTGAAATGTTCTGAAGATGTCAATTAATTTCATCTTATCTAGTGAGTCATCTAGGATTGATGTTTCTTTGCTAATTTTTTGATTAGAGGATTTGTCTAATGGTGATAGTGGTGTAATAAAGTCCCGTACTATGATAGCATCACTGCCAATCTCTCCCCTGCTAGCCTCTAGAAGTGTTTTTATATATATGGTTGCTCCTGTATTGGGTGCATATATGTTCAACAGAGTTATTTGTTTTTGTTGGATTGTTCCCTTTAGTTTTATGAAGTGGCCTTCTTTATCTTGTTATGTCCTGCACTTTGAGATCTAATTTGTCAGATATAAGTATTGCTACCCCAGCTTTCTTTTCATTTCCATTCACCTGAGAAACCTTTTTACATCCCTTTAACATTAGTCTGTGTGTGTCCTTTTGTCTGAGGTGGGTTTCCTGTAGATAGCAGATATATGGATCATGTTTTCTTATTCACTCAGCTACCCTATATCTTTTGATTGGGGAATTTAATCCATTTACATTCAAAGTTATTATTGATAGGTACTTCTTTGTTGGCATTTTTAATCTTTAGGCCACTGTGCCTTCTTTGCTTCCTATTTCTTCTTTTTACAGCAGGCCCTTTAGCATTTCATGCATTGCTGGTTTGGTGGTAATACTCTCCCTTACTCCATTTTTGTCTGTGAAGTTCCTGATTTCACCCTCAATTTTGATTGATAGCATTGCTGGGTACAGTATCCTTGGATTCAGACCCTTCCTTTGCATGACTTTGTGTATTTTATTCCATTCCCGTCGGGCCTGATGTGTTTCTGTTGAGAAATCAGTCGCTAGTCCCATGGGAGATACTTTGTAAATAACTTTCTGTCTCTCTCTAGACACTTTTAAGATTCTTACTTTGTTGTTGGTGTTTGCCAATTTAATTATAATGTGCCTTGGTGCTGTTCTTTTGGAGTTCATTTTGTTTGGGACTCTGTGAGCTTCTTGGATTTGTGTGAATTTTTTTCTTCTCTATATCAGGGCAGTTTTCTGTCATTATTTCTTCAAACAGGATTTCTATTCCTATCTCAGTTTGCTCTCCTTCTCCCACCCCTGTTTTTCAGATGTCGTTTTATTTCATGTTGTCCCAAAGTTCCCTTAGGCCAGCCGTGTGCAAACTATGGCCCACGGGCTAGATCCGGCTGTTCTATCCAGTTCTCTTGCTCTCCCCTCCGCTCCTTTTCTTTGAATTTATATTAGTTCACACAAACACTCCATCCAACTTTTGTTCCGGCCCTCCGGTCCAGTTTAAGAACCCATTGTGGCCCTCGAGTCAAAAAGTTTGCCCACCCCTGCCTTAGGCTCTCCTCCTGATTTTTAAGTTTTTTTCCTAAATGCTACTCAGCATGGGTATTTTTTTCTATCTTGCCTTCTAGCTCACTGATGCTGTACTCTGCTTCTTCTAGTCTACTGTTGATGGTTTCTATTGAGTTCTTTACAGCAGCAATGTCATTTTTTATTTCTTCATGGTTCTTCTTCATTTCCTCTAGGTTCTTACACATATTGTTGAAATTTTCTCCCATTCTTTTCAGCGACCTTATGACCATTTCTCTGAGTTATTTCTCTGACTTATTGCTTGCTTCCAATTCCTTTACTTCCATTTCTGGTGATGCCTCCTCTTCTTTCCTATGCAGGCTGTTTCTTTGTCTCCCCATGGTCTCTTTTCTCCAGGTATCTGGTTATGTACCTCTCACTCTCCTGCATTGATTTAAAGGCACAAAATACAACACAACAAGGCACAATGCACAATGCACTGAACAGAAATGTACTCTTGATACTAATAACCCCAAATAAAGGTGCCCTCCAGAGAAAAGAAAATTAGGGGATAAGCAACAAAAACAAAAAGCAGTGCAAAAATGATACTGAGAAAAAGAAAAAAAAAGTAAGAGATAAAGAAAGAGAATAAAAAAGAAGGGAGTAAAACTTTTATAAGGGGAGAAAACTCCAATAGAGAACAACAACTTATCCCAAAAAATGCAAATAACAAACATCCAGAGATGAATGCAAACTACAAACAACAACTAAGAACAAGCAAAGAGGAAAAACAGGAGCAAAAAACAAACAGAAACCCACCAAAAAAACAACAACTAAAAAAAAGAGAAACAATCTCACAAACAAGCATAAAAAAACAATATAATCAACAATCAAGCCAACAACCATAGGACAGAGAGAAAGTAAGGAAAAACAAAAGAAAATAAAACAAAAAACTAGAACAAAACAAAACAAATAACAACAACAAACAAACAAACAAAAGGGCAGAGAGAAAAAATATTGGATAATGAAGAAAGAGAAGAGAGATGTGTGTATGGAGTTAGAGCAGGGGACCAGAAATTACATATAGAAGTAGGGTGAGTTTTTAATATGTGGTAAAATGAAGGAATAGAGAAAATATAAAGCAGGAATAGGGTAAGAGAAACAGGACAACAAAAGGAGAAAAGTGAGAAAGAGAGTGTTGGCTTAAAGGTAAAGTTGACATAGATTAAAATTATGCTAAAGGAAACATGAAGATAGAATGTAGAACACCAAGCCCAAAATATAATATGGAGAAAATAAAATACTTTTTTTTAAAAAAAGGTAAAATAGTAGTAGTAATAATAGTGATTAAAAATAAAAATATAATAATTAAAAAGGTAAAATCTAGTGGGGAAAAAAGAAAAAAAAATAGTTTCTTAAGTAAAAGATGGAAAAATACAAATGTGCAGTAGTGAAGGTTATTCACTTTCTCTATTGTTCCATTTTGCATGCCTGTTTTCCTGTCAGGTAGTCAGTACAGTATTGAAGTTCCCTGTGTTCCCCTGCTCCTCGGTGTTGTAAGTCACAGTCCTGATTTTCCAGCAGGCCATGTTTCTTTGTTTCTTTGACTCCTTTATTTGTGTTTACACAAGAGTCAATTTGTGATTCACCCCCTGGGTGGCATTGTTTCTGGATTGACCTTCGGAGCTGTAAGTCCTCTCTAGCCAGTATTTAGATTTTGTTTTCCCTGTGGCACTAGTTTGGGAGAATGGACTGTCCCAGAGCTGGTTCTCTGATCCTTACTCCCCACTCTGATCCCCAGGTTCCACAAAAACAACTTTCCCTGCAATCTCTGAGAGTGTCCCCAATTGGGTGATCTCATGGACTGGGCTTAGGAACCAAAAGCAAGATTTACAGAAAAAAAAAAAGAGCCAGAGTAAGTGCACAAACTCTTGACTTTTACCCGCCGGCACTTCGCGAAACTCTGTGATCACCTTTTTTCCCCCTGGCACTAAATGCCCGGCACACTGTTAAAATTTCAGGCTGCCCTTTTGCACCTAGTTTGACTGGGTTGATTTTTAGAGTTCCCTTTTGCTAGAAGCCCTGTGGATCACCTCCCACATTTGCGGATCGCGCTGGGCAGAATGGTCGAGAATTTGGTGGGGCGCCGACTTACCCAGAACCTCTAGCTCCCCTAGTGCACATTACTCTCTCCAGCCTGGATCTCATACCTCACATTTTTCTTGGTGAAATCTGACCTTTCTGTGAGAAGTTGCAGAGCTCATCCCAAGTCCATGCATTCACGCTGCTTGAGATCTGGTGTTCCTGGGTTCACAGCTGTTTTCTGGGTGTTGTGTCTGTAGAGTCCCGGGATATATAGAATGCCTACTTTAATCACTGAGCAAAATCCTGGACTGTGGTAGAGGAAAGGCGACTCGCACCTACAGAACCATAAGGGGGAGATTTGGGTGGCATGGTTCTGAGGAGAGATCTGGAGTGTTGGCTACTGAGACCCCTGAGTCCACATCCCTCACCGCCCTCAAACACCGGCTCCACTCTTGCAGAATTTTAAAAACACAGTTTCTAGATGCCTGGTGCATGAAAAATCATGCACTATAGAAGGGGCCCTCAGCCAAGCCTGCCCCCTCTCACAGTCCGGGAGCCCTCAGGGGTGGGAAAGAACCAGGCAATCAGGGGAAGGTGACGCCCCATCACACTTCTGCTGGTGCCACTACTGGCAGAGCAAGCCTAGGCTGGCCCTGGTTACCTTAACTGAGACAGCCCTGAGCAGCTGAGGGGGGGGGGGGGTGGAGGGGACTGGGGGACTCCGGAGTCCCTGGGACCCTGCCACATGATGGGGCTGAGGGGACTGGGTACCACCATCTTGTCGCTGTGGGTGCTGCCATCTTTGAGGTCGTGGCAGTCAATTAGCATATTCCTTCCTTACTTGCTGTGGGCGCCACCATCTTTGAGGGCGGTGCAGTCATTTAGCATATTCCCTCCTTATTGGGTGTGGGCACCACCATCTTTGAGACGGCATGGGGGTCAGTTAGCATATTCCCTCTTTATTAGATAGGTAGGATTTGACACATTCCCTATGCTGTACACTAGATCCCTGTGGCTTATATATTTTTAATGCCGGTATCTTATTCCAGCATCTAGAATGGGTTCAGGAATCTGGAGAAGGCACTGTGTGTAATTAATAAAGAGTCCAGAGATGCAACATAATTTTGGAAGGCATTTTGGGGAGCCAGAGAAGACTTAGCTTGTCTCCTCTCTCTCTGGACCCCTTGATTTTTATTAACACAAATTGTCCTAAGGCAAGGTAGATATATATATCAAAGGCCAAGGTTTAGTATACAGAATCCATTGTTAGATTAGGGGAACTGCCTATGGCTGTTCAGGTGTTTGTCCAGTAGGGGGCAATAACATGTAGTCTGAAATGCCCTCAGCTGTCTGACAGCAAGCAATCATTTATGCATCCTTTTCAGGTTTGGGGAAATGCCCTTAGCCATTTCAAATGGGCAATAACATATGTGATTCAGCCTTTGCTCAGTTGCCCAGTTCCATCAACCTTTTGATGAAACTCTTGCATTTATGACATGCTGGGATTAGCTTCCAGCATATTTTATCACTGGAAGTTTGCGCTTCTCATTCATATTCTTCTATTTATTCCAGCTGCTCAACTTAATACCCTCTGGCAATCAACAGTTTGTTCTCAGTAGCTGTTTCTGTTTTGTTTGTTTTATTGTTTTAGATTGCACATGTAAGTGAGATTGTGATATTTGTTTTTATCTGTCTTATTTCATTTAGCATAACACCTTCTTGGTCCATCATTGTTGTCTTAAACAGCAATAATTGATTACTCTTTATGCCTGAGTATTTCATTTTAGATATATACACATGCTACATCTTCTTTATTCGTTAATCTATCGAAGGACACCTATGTGGCTTCCATATCCTGGCTACTATAAATAACACTCCAGTGAACATAGGAGTGCAGATATCTTTTCAAATTTATTTTTATATTTGTGTTAGATAAATACCCAGAAGTGGAATGGCACTTTTATTTCTAATTTTTTTGAGGGATCTCCATCCTGCTTTCCACAGTGACTGCACAAATTTACAAAAACATGAACATTCCACGAGGTCTTCTCTTCATATCCTCAACAACACTTGTGAAATATATATATTGAATCATTATTTTTTAGAGTATTACAGATGTACCCTTTTTTTCCCCATTGCTCCCGTCTACCCAATTCCTACCCTGCCCCAGGTCTTCACCTCCCTATTGTATGTGTCCACAAGTAATGCATATCTATATATTTGTATAAAACCCTAATATGCAAATAGTGTGGACTGTGGAACAACTGAACACCTGCACAACCAGTCTCTGTGACGTGTGCTGACCATTAGGGGGCGTTCATGGAACATGGCAGGCTTCAGAAGCAGGCCTCAGAAGGGGGAACATGGTGGGCATCGCCACGGAGGGATGGTGGACCAGGTGAGTGAGGGATCGAGACCAATGATGGGCGCCGGTCGCTGTAATCGGTGCGAGCCTCTGGTGGTTACTGAAAATTCTTTGTGCCTGAGCACCATGGTACCGCCAGTCACTCGCACCTACTGTAATACTGCTTTGGTTGTGATGATCTCCTTTACCTGATTCTTGTCTGTGAAGCCCTCTATCTGACCCTCAAATCTAAATGAGATCTTTCCTAAGTAGAGTATTCTTGGCTGTAGGTACTTTCTCTTTATCACTTTGAATGTTTCTTGCCACTCCCTTCTGGCCTGCATAAGTTTTTATGAGAAATCAATTGAAGTAAATTTAAAACAAGAGAAAATTTGAGAGCAAGACATATGCTGTATATTGCTGCTCTCTTGAAGGTAACCAACTGCTTTTCTCTTGATGCTTTTAAGATTATCTCTGTCTTGGCCTTTTAATTATGATGTGTCTTGATGTGGGCCACTTTGGGTTCCACTTGTTTGGTAATCTCTGTGCTTCCTGCAGTTGTAAGTCTCTTCCTTTCACCAGGTAGGGGAAGTATTCTGTTATTAATTCTTGAAATAATGAAGTTGTCCCATAGGCTCCTTACACTGTCTTCATATTTTTTGATTATTTTTCTTTTTATTCTTCTGACTGAGTGCTTTTTGCTTCCTCATATTGGAAATCCTTGATTTGATTCTCAGAATCTTCTATTCTAATGTTGGATCCCTATAAACTTTTCTTTGTTTCAGCTAGTGTATGCTTAATTTCTGACTGGTCCTTCTTCATGTCTTTCAAATTCTCATTAATTTCCTTGAAAGTCTCATTAAGTCACTTGAAGCTCTCCTTAAGTCATTGAAGCTCTCATGAAGATCCTTATAACCATTGTTTTGAACTCTGTATCCAGCAGTTTGCTTGCTTCCATTTCATTCATTTATGTTCACGTTTCTTTGTCTCTTCATTTTGGCTGCTTCTCTGTGTTTTTTTTCCTACGTATTAGGTAGAGTGGCCTGGCGTAGTAGGTGTCCTGCAGGACCCAGCTGCTCAACCTCTCCAGTCACCTGAGCTAGCACTCTAGGTGCATCCCTGTATGGGCATGTGCACAGTATTGTTGAAGGGAAAGATAGAAACCCTTCCCAGATTCAGGTTTTCAGACACCAACTGAAGGGCAGCCATTTAAGCAGGACTTTCTAAGGCTAGCAGCCTTAGGCATGCTGTATGAAATGTTTCTGCACAGCAGGTATAGTCCTGACTGAATTTTTGATGTTGACTTGAAAATTTATTTGTAAAGCAAGTAATATGAAAATATAATTTGGTACTGGTTTCAGTTGCATCATCCATAATTGCTTGCAATGCGGGTTATTTCTGTAACGCTTGATGCGCATTTCACAGGTTTCCTATATAATAAAACCCTACTATGCAAATTGGCCGAATGGCAGAACAACCGGTCACTATGACATGTACTGACCACCAGGGGGACAGCCGCTCAATGCAGGAGCTACACCCTGGTGGTCATTGCGCTCCCACAGGGGGAATACGGCTCAGCCAGAAGCTGGGCTCACAGCTGGCAAGCGCAACGGAGATAACAAAGGGAGTCTCTACAGCCTTCACGGTAGCACTAAGGACTCCTTGGGTTCCTGGACTGTGAGAAGGTGCAGGCCGGGTTGAGGGACCCCCTCACCCCAATGCACAAATGACGTGCACCGGGTCTCTAGTTTGTACATTAATTACTAGGACAATATTAGGCAATTATAAGCTTTCCTTTTTATCAAATTAATGTTTCAAGATAATTTTTAGATAAAATCAGCATAAAGATTTCTGACTTAAAATTGGAATACAAAGTGTCTTTTTATTAAATGGATAATTCAGTTTTGATTTATAGTGCACTAAATCCCCATATGTAATTGTAAAGTAAGATATTCAATCATTTTTATCATTTTCTTGCTCAAGTATACAATTCAAATCATTGGCTTTATTTATATCTTTCCACATGCTGCACTCAGTTGCGGGAATACTACTCATATTCTGCCTGCTCAGCATGGCTCAGTGGTTGAGTGTTGACCCGTGAACTAAAAGGTCGCACGCGGTTGGATTCTAAGTCAGGGCCTGTGCAAGGGTTGCGTGCTCAATCTCCAGTGTGGGCATGTAGGAGGCAGCCATCGAAGATTTTCTCTCATAATTGATGTTTCTATCTCTCTCTTCCTCTCCTTTCCTTTATGAAGTCAATTAAAATATATTTTTTTAAAAAACCCATTTTCTGATACTTGGATCTTTATCTTAATGTCCAAGCTGACTGTGTCTTTAAATAGCAATAATATGTTGATATATGTTCAAAGAAAAAATTGATAAGCCTTTTTTCTAGAGCACTTTTAGGTTCAGAGGTAAATTGAGTGGAGAGTACAGAGAGTTCTCATAAATGCCGCAACCCCAAACACGCACGGCCTTGCTCATTTGGACATCCTGTACCAGAGAGGTACATTTATTACAATGGATGAACCTGCATTGACTCATCATTATCAACCAAAGTCCATAATTATCCTTAAGGTTCAATCTTGGTGGTGTACATTCTATGGGTTTTGACAAATGTCTGGTGACAAGTACCCACCATTACAGTATCATATACAGTCTTCTCACTGTCCTAAAAATCTGCTGTGCTCTGCTTATCCCACCCTCCATTCTCTCTAAACTCTGAAAAGCACGGAACTTTTTTACTGTCTCCATAGTTTTGCATTTTCTTGAATGTTGTGTAGTTGGAAAAGAGACATTGGGTATCTTTTAATTTAAAAGTTTAAAAAATTAAAATTCCAAGGTAATTGAATGTAGTTATCCAAGACTTTCTTTGTCCTTAGTTGGTTGTTGTTGTTGTTCTTCAGCATAGGATCTGATGATATATGCCACGCAATCTGAAAAAGCATGCTTCCTCTAGGCATTTGCCACCTAATGGGGAGGGTTGAGAAAAATGACCTCATCCACTACTGCAGAGCACTCACTGTCTCTTTGACCTGCTCTATGAGGTGGGAACAGATACTCTCTAGCAATGGAAAGAGACAGTCTCAAGTAGTTCTAAATTAAACAACTGGAATCCCAAAGTCTTTCCTATTTAAGTTCATTTGGACATGGTGCCAGGAAGAAACTGTTTCCTGTTTTGCTGTGCTTAAAGTGTAGTGCCTGTCAATCAAGCTCTTTTGTGATGGAGTGTTTCATCCTAACATGCTAGTCTTCACTGAAGAGCTGGAGAAGTTGTCAGTGTTACTGCACAAGTGGTGTTCTCTTTATTAACTGCTCCTAATGGAAGAAGTTCAGAAAACTCATGCTATTTTATGTTTGACATTGTTATTCTATGACTAGAGGCCTGATGCACAAAATTCGTGCAAGGGGTTCGACCCTCGCAGCCCCGGCTTCCTCCAGAAGGTCCTCCGGAAGGATGTTCGGTCTAATTGGCATATTATGCTTTTATTATAATAGATAAATATAGATTCTGCTTCTACTAACAATTCCATTTTCTGTCAGTCTGATGGGGTTTGGTTAGAATTATGTTCATTGTAAATAACAGTTCAGAGATAAGTATCAAATTGTGATAAATCCTATTCTTTTTTTCTCTTGCATTTGGTATATTTAAAAAGAGAAAGTAAATATTCTTAATATATTAATGTCCTACCAATAATATAATTAATATTTACTCTAGTATAGCCTTTAGGTGTGGTCCCAAAGGATACTTTCTATCAAAGCACTAGTCCAGTACTTTTAAAGTCTTATATTTTATTATTGTTTTAAAATGTATTTCACTTTCTTTTCTTTAATAGTGGAAGATATCTCTGAAGAAGACTCTTTAATCAGGTTGGATTCTATGGATTTTTAAAAATTTGTGCGTTAACTATGGAAATGTAGAGAAAGGAAACTACCATTTCTAGAGTGTTCTATTGTGGTCTAGACCCTATATTATGTAATTAATCTGAGTTATATAGTCACCACAATAACTCTGCAAAGTAGGTATGCTATCGTAGCTTACTTTTTATTAATGAGTCAATTGTGGTTAAGGGAGGTGGATGAATTGACCCATGATTCCATAGGTAGCAAGGGGCTGACCCATGGTTTGACTGTCAAACAGCTTGGATCTCAAATTTTTCTGTTGTTGCTCAACATACACTGATAAGTTCCCCTGTAGCTCTGCCATGGAGATACAGATGCAAAGCAGCGCAACCCAGAAAGTCAAATCTGATTGTGTGTTAATTCTGAGTTAGAGTTTTTCTAAGAGGCCCAGTTAGTCCAAGCATTTATCTTACTCTCCTTGACAACTGTAGTGGTAAGTAGGACCTTGTTTTCCCACCAAAGCTTTTAGGGCCCATCTCGGTTAGCTATGGCCTTAGAACCAAAGGTTTTACATATGTTAGGCCTAATCAGGCAAATAATTTTAGGTAAAATCATATTCATTCTTCTAGAGACAAATTATTTTTCTGTAAGTTAATAATATCTATGTATAGACCATGTTTTGCTAATTAAATTCATCATATCTTTAGAGAATATTTCTAATGGATTTCTCTGCTTACTGACTTCACAGTCTGGTTTTCCCATCAGGCTGGTACCTTTGCCTAGTTGTATGAATTTTTTTCTTTTTCTCCTAGAGTCGGTTTTACTGCCTCTATGACTTTTCTTGATGTTTTACTGTCTTCTCTGCTTTTTTTTGTATCTTTTATTGTATTATTTTTTTCACTTCTTCCAGCGATTGTGTTCTCCATTTTTATGTACCAAACACAGAATCAAAAGCATGTAGAATTTCAGGAGATTATGGAAGCCGAGCAATTAATTAATCAAAGCTCCCTCTAGTCCTTCAACCTGTGTTTAACATCCTGCCTACATGGTGGATCTTCATTTAAATCTCCCCCCACTTCAGATTAGTGACCTCAGCATAGGTTCTTATCTCTTAGAGGATTTTAAATTAGAAATATGCAAGAGGACAAGAGGCGTCCTTTTTGTCCCTTCATTTTATCCGCGGAAGTAACTTACAAAGATGAACACTTCAGCATGTAAATGATCACTTCCAGACAGACTACTGGGTATTAACTTGGGGAGTACATCAAGTTAGCTATTGAAATAACATATTTGAAAATGCTGAGTGGGAAGTGATCTCTGTTCTTGAGGGAAGCCCTGGTGCTTGCTGGAAATTATGAGTCAGCAAATGCAGTCAGGATTCTTTGGCAAGGTATTGATATCTTTTCTTAAGATAACAGTGGGTGGGTTGCCAAAGAATATGCTTTTGTTAGTGATTTTAATTTCTAAGTGTTTGCTTTAAAATGCAGGTTATCTTTAAACTGAGGTTAAAATAGTTTTGCTGTTTCTTTTTATGTACCAGGTGAGCTTTCACAGTTCGGTTCAGGCAGTTGGGGAATGGCAGTGAGTCAGTGTGTGTCTTCAGCCAGAAACCAAGAAAAGCTCAACCAGTTAGAAGGAGCAATGGGCGAGATTCTTTACCTGAGAGCTTTAAGATCTTTATCCATTTCATTCCAAGTAGAACCTCCATGCATGGGGTTACAAGTAAAGTCTCATCTCTGATTTTCTCTAACTCGCTATTTGGGGTCTTGAAGTGTTCACTTTATCAGAAAAAAATCTATATTTTCTGGGACTATCTCCTACTCCCCACATTGAATTCTTCAGAAAAATAAAGGATTCCCTAATTCCAAGGGAGACAGTCTTCTTTCACAAGTGAGATGGAGAGCTATAAAAGGACATTCTCACCTTTCTGTTGTTTCCATTGATTCTATTGTTGCAGAGTTGCCATTGAAACTGATGCAATATTCATGATTGATCTTTGCTCCAGGGTTGGCTTTGCTGATCCAGATTCCTGAGTCTTCACGTTGATTGACACTTGGACTTGAAAGTCACTTTTTTTATTTTCTTTTTTTTACTTGACATACATTTGCTTGTATGTATAGCCACTATTCCAATTACCAGCACCCTCTTGTGGTAGCTGGGCCTCCTAGAATTACTCACTCACTGCCTCCCCCGCCCACCCTCAGCACACACTGGAAAGTCTATGTGAAGCTTCCTTCTTAGCTCAGACCTTGTGGACTAGTTACCCTTTGAGCCTGTCGTTTGTATTTTCGACTAGCAGTTATTAGTGGAGCCCATTCTAAGCTGTCAGAGAGGTTCAAATAATGCTGCAGGAAAAGACCAGACTTGTTACCTGATCTGTCCCCTGAGGTCACTTTATATCCTGTAGAGCATCTTCGTTTACACAATGTAAGGTCCCATATTGCAATTAACTGAGTAGTATAGGTGCCAACTTACATGACATTCCATAACTGAGGTTGGCCCCACCAGTGTTCTCTTTGCCATAATAATGAAACATTCCCATGTGATTTGAATTTGCCTCAGGTTTCAAAATATTTTAAATTATACCTCACATGGAAGCCAGTCAACAGAAAGCTCTGAATCAAAAGTAGGTTATTCTGAAGATCTTGTATGCATAAGTGCATAAGCCATGGACTCAGACAGTGGGGTGGAGAGATCCTGGGGTGGGGGCGGGGGGTATGTGGGAAGTGGCCTTGAGGGGGTTAATAGAGAAAAAAAAGTTAGTTGCAAGTTATATATATAATAGCTGAGATACCGTAATTTACAAAACACAAAGAAAGAACAGGTAATAATCAGAAGTAATAACATTTTTTGAAAACTGCAACATTTTATATTAGAAATGTTGAATACCCAACAATTGGGCTTATTTCAGATTCCAAAAGAATTGCAACTAAAGTTCATGAACTTGATTTTTGCTTTGGTTTACTGTTTCTCTGAGCATTCTTTTTGCTGTTTAGCTCATTTAGTCCTCCTAACGACCTTCTACAATAAGGCAGTAAGACTGTTATTTGGTAGAGGAGGACCTTGAGACAAAGAAAAGTGACTTGAGAACAAATAGCTGTTAATTATAGAACTAGAAAGTCTGAGTTCAAGACACTGACCTTTTGATAAACAAACTCTAATTAATTCATTAAACTATACTGCCCTCAAATCATGACTGTTTCAGTTTACTTTTTAAAGAACTTACATGCTTCATAAGAAACTTTTTAGACCTTATATATTTGAAATGTATCATATAATTAGTTTTAATATTAGATCTGATATTACGTAAAACATTCTAAGAATTTACTACATTTGGAAAATATATTTGTACTAGTGATCTGGTGCACAGATTTGTGCACATTGGAAGGAAATTAATTAGAAGGTGGGTGGTGGGGTGAGACTGGGTGAAATGGGCCAGACACGTCCTGGAGCCAACCTCCCTTGGACCCTTCTCAGGGGGCTTCACGGCGGGGGGGGGAGGGCGGAGAGGGGGCGGAGTCCTTACAGCAGATGGGTTCACTCCGCCTGGCCTGTGGGGACTGGGTCAAAACCAGCACTCCAATATACCCGGAGTGGTCCTGGATTAGGAGAGTGCAGTTCTTGGGTGACACACCCGGCAATCGGGCTCCTTCCTCTCTTGTTCCGGGTGCACCACCCTAGAACCACAGCTGCCAAGTCACCACAGCTCAGCAGCTCCTGCATTGATCGTCTGCCCCCTGGTGGTCAGTGTGCATCATAGCTACCAGTCAGATGGTTGAAAGGTTGGATGGTCGCTTAGGCTTTTGTATATAGATTTGTATTAAGGCACTAATATTACTTATCGCAACTTTTTTTGTGCACAGCAACCAACAACTAACTTCTGAATATCAAGAAAGAAGGAGACCGCACACATCCGAAAGTACCTACGATGGTAAGCCTTCTGATAGTGAATTGCTATTGGTGCTCCTAACATAGATGCAGTAAGAGTAAGGAAGTTTTGATAATAAAAGAGCAGTGAAAAACTACCAAACAATATGTAAGTTGCATGTATAGTTTTTCTTAATCTCTTTCTTGATAGAATTGTATTCAGTATGATTAAAAATGTTAATTGTGGGTCATTTAAAATATGGGGCTATTTGGTTTGAAAAGAAGTTCATTTATTTATTCTGACGCCTAAAAGCCCATATGATATCTCTATTTAAAAAAGAAAGAAGATGTTAAGTTAGAATGTTGTACGTTTCTACTATATTCACATCATAACAAATTGGACTTGTTCTAAAAAGGGATCTTTTGTTTAGTTCTCATATTAAATGGATTATATTTAGTAAATGAATACTTATTATACATAGTGATTTGTATTACTAAAAAAGTAACTAAAACTAAGAACTCATCAATACTTCTTAGTAGCACGAACAAATGGCAAATGATAAGAGTTACTCACTTAGCCAGTGTGCAGGGATTCCAATGAAATAGCTTTTCAAAGATATATACTCATAGTACAGAAGTCAGAAGGGCAACACCTGTTGAGAATCATAGGGTATTTTACATATTACACCAACTAGGTATCACTGTTATTAACCTCATTCCTCAGAAGTCAAAACAGAATGAGATATGTTGATTTATTAGAACAACATATTATCTTTGTTAAATAAATGTCAGGTCACAGTAATTACTTTAGAACAAGATGCTCTGTTGCCCTTGGTCAAAAGATAATCATAAGTATTCAGATATTCCCACTCGGGACTCAGCAAATTATAATAAAAGTACAAAAGAATTTCACAGTAACAAAAATGTCAGTGTGCTACCCAGATGTGGCACATAGTTCACTGTGTAATCTGAACTGTATGAGGACACCTTGGACATAGTAGACCTTTATAAAAGGACTTCTGTTGGTTTGTTTTGCAAGTTATAGGAAGTGCAAAGATGAAGTAGTGTTTTGACCTTGAAGGTGCTCATAATATGGGAGAAATGTTCCTAGTTTATTTGTGTAGTTTTTAAACAGAATTTTCAAAACAAATATCAAAATTCAGTTAATTCATTTTTCTGCTTAATGGTCACGCTATTTACATCTCAGGTGTCTTTTAGGTACTAAGTATTATTTTGATGATGCAGAATTAAAATATTTTAAAAACACAGTCCTTAACCTCTAAGAGTTTATTGTTTTTCTTTGTCATTTCTATTATATATAAGGTTTATTCAATGCTTACCAGGTGCCAGAGTGCACTAGGAGCTTATAATAATCATTGTTTATGCTTTTGGTTTGTGTGTAGTGTGAGCCAGCCACTTTAAGTCCATGATGAGAATTAGGTTTTAAAAATGTGGGTTAGGTGAGGCCTTGGCCAGATGTCTCAGATGCTTAAAGCATTGTCCCTGATATGCGAAGTTGTGGTCTTGATGCCTGGTCAGGGCACATTCCAGAATCACCCAATGAATGCATAAGTAAGTGGAACTACAAACTGGTAATTCTCTATCTCTGTCTCTGTCTCTCTCTAATCAATTTTTAAAAAATGTTTCAAAAATAAATTGAAATAAAAATGTGGGTGAGATTTAAAGTAAGCATGCAGGCCTCAAAAAAGTTTTCCAGGTAAAGTGGCAGAAGCATGATATTTGGCGGGTAGAACAGCTATTGACATTACAGTTTTGGCTGCAGGAACAGCAGTGCATGGGCTGAGATGCACAAGTGAATTTGCAGGGTTTATGAGCAGTACCACTTCAATGTGCACAATGTGTGTGATGGGAATGTTGGTAATGAGGTGAGTGCCTAGCTAAGGCAGGCTTATGAAAGTCTTTAGTGCTACAGAAAGGACTAGGTCTTTTCCTATAGTCCTTGGGAAATATATCAGGTAGAATGCTTTTAGCTTCAGATAATAAGTGGTCTAATTAACTGAGGCTGAAACAATAGGAACCACGATTGTTTTGGCGGTTCAGTAATGTCATTAGGATCCTAGTTGTCCTTTTTTTTAGCTGTGAGGTTGTCAGTGTTTATCTCTGCTTGCCTGGTCAGTACTTAGCAATGGCTCCAAAGCATCTTATTCTCACATGTCCATATGTGAAGCCAGAAGGCCTGCTTTTCCTTAGGCATTCTTTTTCTTTCTTAAACTTTTTGTGACAGTAGAGTTGGCTCACATTATATTGGTTTCAGGTGTGCATCCATAGTGGTTTGACATTTATATACCTCACCATGTATTCACAATGATATGTCTAGTACCCATCTGTCATTGTGCCAAGTTATTACAATCCAAGAGGCTCAGTGCACAAATCCGTCGCTTGGTCTGGCTGGCGAGTCCTGTCTTGCCCCGTCCTGATTGCACCAATCGGGCCCCGGAGGTTGGCCAGCTGTGGTAGGTTGGCTGTGGCAGCTCACTGACCACCAGGGGGCAGCTCCTGCATTGAGTGTCTGCTGTCCAGTGGTCAATGTGTATAATAGCTACCAGTTTGTTGTCTGGTGGTCCAGTCATAAAGGTCACTTAGGCTTTTATATATATAGATTTGACACAGTCCCTGTGCTGTACACTACATCCCCGTGGCTTATACATTTTATAATTGGAAGTTTGCCCTTGTTATACATATTCTTTATTTCACCCCTCTCCTCAACTTACTATCCTCTGGCAAGTAAGGGATCAGTTTGATTTCTGAAGATATGGGTTCTGTTTCTATTTTATTCTTTTAGATTGCGCATATAAGTGAGATCCTATAGTCTTTGACTTTCTTTGTCTTATTTCACTTAGCATAATACCCTCTCAGTCCATCCATGTTGCCATAAGTAGCAGGAATTCATTATTTTTTATGTCTGGCTAATATTTCATTCTGTATATATGTTCAAAGATGTGTATGTGTATACATATATACTACCCTCATATTCATTATTCATATGTCTACGGAAGGACATCTACATTGCTTCCATATTGGCTATTGTAAATAATGCTGTAGTGAACATAGGGGTGCAGGTATCTTTTCAAATTCATGTTCATGTTTCTGTTGGATAAATACCCAGAAATGGAATAGCAGTTCTATTTCCAATTTTTGGAGGAATATCCATGCTGCTTTCCACAGTGACTGAACCAATTTATAATCACCTGTCCAGTGCACAAGGCTTTTGTTTTTCTCCATATCCTCACCAATTCTTGTTATTTATTTATATTTTGAGGATAGCCATTCTAAGAGAATCAGCTGGAACTTCTTATGGTTTTCATTTGCATTTCCCTGATTAGTGATGTTGAGCTATGTGTTTCCTTTAATTTTGTTTTGAAATAAGTTTTTATTGTCTTTAGAGGGAGACAAGGGAAGGGAGAGCGCCATAGAAACATCAGTGAGACAGACAACCATCACATCCATCAGCTGCCTCCTGCACACCCCCTAATGGGGGATCCAGCCTTACTATGCCCTCACCTAGAACATAACCAGGGACTTCATGGTGCATGGGAAAATGCTCAATCCTCTAAACCACACAGGCTGGGCCTATGTGTTTCTTTTAAAATAGGGGAAAAAACAACAACAACAACAACAACAAAACCATGTGGCCTGCAGCTCACTTTCTCTAATATTTTACAGGCTTGGGTTACATCCCATGCTCATCCTTAAACCAGACAGTGGTAAACTTGTTACTGTGATGAGCTTAGTACAATCATTTCTCTTTTTGGAGCTGGAGAGAAACCACCTTCTGTATGTATGAGGACAGTGAATGGCCAAATACAGTTGTGGTTCTCCAGCAAAAATGAACACCAAGGTAGGGAGCCAGCAATATTTGCTGCAGGGATGCATTGCAGTTCTCAGCAGAAGAGTAAGAAGATTATATTTGATTAGGGCCCTGTGGTTGTGGGATGAAGCAGGGATCAGCAAGCTTTTTCTGTAAAGGGCCTGATTTTAGGCCATGTGGTCTGCCATAACTACTCAAGTCTTCCATTGTAGGGTGAGAGCAGTCCTAGGGAATCTTCAAGTGATTAGGCGAGGCTGTGTTCCACAGAGACTTTATTTACAAAACTAGATGGCAGCTTGTATTTGGCCTGTGAGCCCTCTGTTGCGGACCCCTCATGTAGAGCACAGATGGAAGGAAACCACATAAAGAGACTGGGAGACAAATGAAGATTTTCCCTCTTTGGACTAGCATCAGTCCATTATGAAGTTTTTACCCATTTATGTGGAAATGAGTCAGGAAGCTCAATTTATTCCATTTAAAATGTTAATGTTTTTCTAATTCTATGCCTTTTTCATTTGTTTTGCTTAAAAAATCTTATTTATTTACGAAGGAACAATAATAGTTAGTGGTACCATTTCCCTGTGAGAGCCACCTGTAAAGAGCTCATGTTTGACTAGGGCAGTTGGCAGTAGCAAAATAAAGCAGAGACAGTAGGAGGCCTAGTTCATATGATTTCCTGATGACTGCATGTAAGAAGTGGTGAGGAGAAAGAAATCTCACTGCGCTGGCATTTAGATGGGACATGAAGAGTAGGACTTTATTAGATGAGCAGGAAAGAGCCACCGCTCAAGAGGTAAGAGCAGAATTTTTCCATACATGTTGAGTTTGGTAGAATATCCTGGATATCTCTACATTTTGGATGCAATTTCTTTGATTTTTTGAAGAACTGCTTTTGATAGGTGAGTCATGATTTTAGTTTAATAAGAAATTTTAAAAACATTAGAAACAAATAAAAAGAACTTTGAAATAACTAGAACACTATTTTGGTATATATGATATTTTTTGTTTTTCTGCAGTTATCCCAATGTTGATTGATTTATGACTATTGTAGAAAGGAATTAAACCCTGTTTAGTTGTATAAAATTGTCAGTGTGATGTCTTCCTTTCCTTTATAGGAACTTTGATACTATAGAACATGTAGTCAATCATTAGGATTCTATATTTCTTATTCTGAGTAAATATTAATGTTGCTTGTTTCACCTTATTATCTGACATCATTGTTTTCTTTATCCCATTCATGTCTTTATTCCAATAGTTATAGATCTGCGGCACACTCGAAAACAAGCATGGACTGAAACAAAATCAAAGAGAGGTATTCTGTGAAATCAACTTCTGACTATCATCATGCAGAGCACACCAAATAATACCAATTTCAAATAATGCAATTTTGTTAGAGGTTCCTAAACCCACACCTAGGTTTGCTGATTCAAAAAAAAAAAAAAAAAAAAAAAAAAAAAAAAAAAAAACATTTAAAAGACTCACCATATAGTTTTTCTCATAGAAAAGGATTTATTACAGGGAAAGGCCAAAGCGAAATCAGAAGAAGAAAAGGTGTGTGTGACAAAGGGTGGAGGACAACAGGCACAAGCTTCCAAGAGTCCTCTCCCTGCGGTGATACCAGGATGTGCTTAGTTACTCCAGTGTCAAATTCTGACAACACACGTGAAATATGTCATCTCCCAGTCTTGTTAGACTCAGTGCCAAGGTTTTCATGGCACTATAGTTACATGGGCACCTTCCCCATAGCATGTACCTAAATTCTAGATTCCCAAAAGGAAAGCAAGTGTTTAGCACGAACCCCATCGGTTGTACAATGTGTTTAGGCACCAGGGCCACTCTTCTCAGTTAGGGAAAGGTGGAAACCTCCCCAGATTCAGGTTTTCAGACACCAACTGAAGGGCAGCCATTTAAGCAGCACTTTCTAAGGATAGCAGTCTTAGGCCTGCTGCATGAAAATTTTCGGCACAGCAGTTATAGCCGTGACTGAATTTTTGGTGTTCACTTAAAAATTTATTTTTAAAGCAAGGAATATTGTAATATAACATGGCACTGGTTTCAGTTGCATCATTCATAATTGCTTGCAATGATCTTTACTATTTTTACTCTTGGTGAGTATTTAATAGATATTTGTACATAAATTACTAGTGCAATATCAGGCAATTATAAACTTTCCTTTTTATCCAATTAATGTTTCAAGATTATTTTAGATAAAATCTGCATGATAATTTCTGACTTAAAATTGGGAAAAAAGTGTCTTTTAATTACATGGATGATTCAGTTTTTATTTATATTGCACTAAGTCTTCATTTGCAATTATAAAGCAAGATAGTCAACCATATTTATCAGTTATTTTCTTGCCTACTACACAATTAAAATTATTGGCATTATTTATGTCTTTCCATATGCTTCACTCTATTGTAGGGATAATATCCACCTTCTTTTTATTCAATTCTTTATTGTTGAAAATATTACATATGTCTCCTTTTCACCCCATTGACCTCTCCCTGCCTGCTCCTGCCCCCATCACATGCCCTCACCCCTCTATTGTCTGTGTTCATTGGTTATGTTTATATGCATGCATACAAGTCCTCTGATTCATCTCTTAGGCCTCCCCTTTACCCTTTCTAGTCTTTCCTCTGTAGTTGGAAGGTCTGTTTGATGATTCTATGTCTCTTAATGCCCATATTCTGATACTTGGATTTTTATATTAATTTCTAACATGACGATGTCTTGAAAATAGCATTAATATGTTGATATATATCAATAGCAGTTTCAGCAAATACATATTTTTAAAGAAAAATTCATAATCCTTAGTTTTTCGGTGAGTTTTAGGTTCACAGCAACATTGAGTGGAAAGTACAGAGAGTTCCCATAAACTCCACGTCCCCTACACAAACAGCCTCACTCATTTTTACATCCTGCAACAGAGAGGCATATCAACAAAAGTCTATAGTTTACGTTAAGGTTCATTCTTGTTGTTTTATATTCTATTGGTTTTGACAATGTATGATGACACGTGTCCCCCATTACAGTATCGTATACAATCTTTTCACGCCCTTAAAAGTCCTCTATGCTCTGCTTATTCATCCATCCCTTCTCCCTAAACACTGGTACCAGCGATGGTTTTAACTTTTCCTGAATGTTGTATAGTTGGCATCATACCGTAGGTATCTTTTGAGTGTTTAAAAATTAAAATTCCAAGTTAATGGGATGTATTTATCCAAGATGTGCTTTGTCCTATGTGGCTTACTGTGGTTGTTTATCAGCTTAGTCTCTGATGACATGTGCCATATATATTCAAAGAGAATGATTTCTCTAGGGATTTGCCACCTAATGGGGAGGGTGAGAAAAATGACCTCACACACTCCTGCAGAGCACTCACTGGATGGACCATCCTGCTCTATGAGGTGGGCCCAGAGAGACTTTCACAATGAATGGAGACACTCTCAAGTAGTTCTACTTTATACAATTGGAATCCCAAGGTCTCTCCTACTTATTTTGCAATTGGAAACGGGGCAGAAATAGTTTGGTTCCTATGTTTTGCTGTGCTGCAAAATGTAGAGCCTATCAGCCAAGCTTCGGTGTGATGCCTTGTTTCATCTGAAACTGGAGAGGCTTCACTGAAGAGCTGGAGAAACTGTACGTGTTAGGACAAAAGAAGTGTACTCTCTTCCAACCGCTCTAAATGGATGGAGTCCTGAAAATTCATGCTATTTATATTTGACATTGTTACTCTATGATTCTTTTTGCACTAACAATACCATTTTCTGTCTGTCTGATGGGGTTTGATTAGGATTATATTTGTTGTACATAGCATTTTAAAGGTAGGTATCAAATTTTGATAGATCCCATTCTTTTTTTTTTCTTCTTGCATTTGGTATATTTAAAAAGAGAAAGTAAATGTTCTCAATGTTTTAATAGCCTACCAACACTATGATTAATATTCACTCTAGTATAGTCTTCAGGTGTGGTCCCAAAGGAATATTTCCCAACAAAACATTAGTCGGGTACTTTTAAATTCCTGCATGTTTAAATTATTGTTTTGAAATGTATTTTAATTTTTTCTTTAATAGAGAATGAGATCTCTACAGAAGACTCTTTAAACAGGTAAGATTTTACGGATTTTTAAAAATTATATATTAACTGAGGGAATTCAGAGAAAAGAAAGTACAATTTCTAGGGTGTTCTACTGTGTAATAGACCCTCTTTTATGTAATGAACCTGAGTAATATAGTCACCATAATAGCTCTACAAAGCAGGTATGCTATTTAGCCAATTTTTTTTATTAATGAGGCAACTGTGGTTCATGGAGTTGGATGCATTGACCCATGGTTACATAGTTATCAAGTTGCTGACTCATGATTTGACTGTCAACTAGCTTGGTTCCCTAATCTACTTTGTTTTCCCTCAATGTACACTGATAAGTTCCTGTGTACCACTGGCATGGAGATACATAAGAGAATCAGATGAACTCAGTGAAATCTGATTGTGTGTTAACTCTGATTTAGAGTTTTTCTGAGAGGCCAAGTTAGTCCAAGCATTTATCTTATGATCCTTGACAACTGTAGTGGTAAATAGGACCTTGTTCTTCTCACCAAACCTTTAAGGGTCCATTTCAATTAGCTATGCCCACAGAACCAAAGGTTTGATCTAAACAAGGCCCAATCAGGCAAGCATTGTTAGGTAAAATTATATCTATTCTTCTTGAAATGAATTATTTATCTTTAAGTATAGAATATCTATGTGTAGACATGCTATGTTAATTTAATCAAGTGTGTATTTAGAGGATATTTCTAATTGATTTCTTTATTATTGACTTCCCAGTTTGGTTTCTTTTCAGGCTGGTACCTTTGCCTAATTGTGTGAATTTTTTTTTCTTTTATCCTATTCCTTTTTTCCCTCTTCCATGACTTTTATTGATTTTACTTCTTCTCTGCTTTTTGTGTTGTTTCTTTCATTGTGTTATTTTTTTTTCTACTTCTGCAAGTTCTAGGGTTCTCCATTTATCTATATTCAGAATCAAAGGCATTTAGTATTTTAAGAGTTTAAGGAAGCCCAGCAATTAATTAATCAAAACAACCTTTAGTACATGAACCATGTTTAACATCCTGCACAAGTTGAGACTCTTCATTAAATCTTGTCCTACCTCAGACTCGTGACCTCAGCGTAGTTTCTTATCTGTTAGAGTTTAAATTGGCAATATACAAGTGGGACAAGAGGCATCCATTTTGTCACTTCATTTTAGCCTTTGAGGTAACCCACAAAGATGTACACTTCAGCATGTAATTGGTCAACTCTAGGTAGACAAACAGGGCATTAACCTGGGGAGTATACCAAATTAGCTTTTGAAATAACTAGCTGTATTGAAAATGCTGAGGGAGAAGTGGTCTCTGTGTTCTATGCACAGCCCTCATGCTTGCTAGAAATGATGAGTCCACATATACAGTCAGGTTTCTTCTTTAGCAAGGTACTGATGTCTTTTCTCAAGATAACTGTTGGTGGACTATTGAAGAATGTGCTTTTGTCAGCGGTGCTAATTTGTGTTTGTTTTAAAATGGTGTTTATGACTAAAGTGAGGTTTAAAACAGTTTCACTCTTCCTTTTTATGTACCAGGTGAGATTTCATAGTTTAGTTCAGGCAGTGGGTTAGTGTCGTCTTCAGCCAGAAACCAAGCAAAGGTTCAACTAGTTGGGATGAGCAATGTGCCAGATTTTTTTCTCTCAGAACTTTAAAGATCTTTATCCATTTCATTCCAAATAGAACCTCTATGCATGTGATTACAAGTAAAGTCTCATCTCTGATTTTTCTAATTCATTATGTGGGATCTTGAAGTGTTCCCTTTAGTAGAAATATCTGTGTTTTCTGGAAGTTATCACCTATACTCTTCCCCTTGAATTCCTCAGGAATATAAAGGACTCCGTAAGTCCAAGGGAGACAGTTTCTTTCACAAGTCAGATGCAGAGGTAAAAAGAGGACATTCTAATCTTTCTGTTATTTCCTTTGATCTTATTGCTGCAGACTTGCCACTGAAACTGGTCCTGTAGTCATGATTGATCTTTGCTTCTGGGTTGGCCTTGCTGATCCAGATTTCTGAGTCTTCATGTTGATTCTCTTGGATTTGAGGGTCACAGATTTTTATTAGTTTACATACATATCCTGTTATGCTCAGCCACTATTCCAATTAACACGATCTTATATTAGTAGCTGGGGCTACTAGCTTTAGCAACTCAAAGTCTCCCCCAAACACACACACACACAGACACACACACACACACACACACACACACACACACACACACACACATACACACACACACTGGAAAGACTATATGGTGCTTACTTCTTTGCCTAGAGTTTTCTGGACTACTTACCTTTGAGTTTCTTGTTTGTATTTTTCTGCTTGCACGTGTTAGTTGGACCCATTCTAAGCTGTCAGAGACGTTCAAATAAAGCTTTAGGAAAAGACTAACATTCCTTTCTCCTTTGTTACCAGTACTGTACCCCAGATTCACTTTAAATCCTATAGGGCATCTTTGTTCAGATAGTGGAAGTTCCCATGTTGCGATTCCCAGAGTAGTGGGTACCAACCTGCCTGAGATTCCATAACTGAGGTTGGCCCCTCAAGTGATCTGTTTGTTATAAGAAGGAAACTTTCCCAAGTGAATTTACCTTAGGTTTCAAAATATTTTAAATTATACCTCACATGAAAGGCAGAAACCTCCAATTAAAAAATAGGTTATTGTTCAAAACAATTGCAAAGGCCCCATCCCTTACTTATCAGTATCCAAGTGTGACCAGTAGGATTCTATCTTCCAAGCCAATGGGGGTAGAGAGAGAGATTAAGCACAATTCTCATAAAGATCTGCTGGTTGACAGTGTGAGTAGGTAGAGAAGGGGTAGTGGTAGTACAGGCAGGTCCAGACTCTGATTAGGTTTCTTTTTGCCCTTGGTATGATTCGCTGAAAAATTAAGGGATCATTGGTTTATCTGACTTCATGAGGAAATACATTTTTACATAAATTTAGTTGCAAGTTATATAATAAATGAGATACCCTGAATTATAAAACTCAAGGAAAAAAAACAGGTAATAACCCAACATAATAACATTTTCTGAAAATTTCAACATTTGAATGTTAGGAACTATGAAAAAAACCACATTGTGACTTATTTGGGGATTTCAAAATAGTTTCGTAAATAAAATTCATGTATCTCTGAGGATTTTTTTTCTGTGTTATTTCATTTAATCCTTCTAATAACCTTCTAAAATGAAGCACTAAGTTTCTTACTTTGTAGCGGAGGACCTTGAGCTGAAGAAATTCACTTGTTTGAGAACAAATAGCTGTTGGTTATAGAACTAGGATGTCTGAGTTCAAGACACTGGCCATTATGTGAAGCTGTCTGTATTTAATTAACTGAACTGTACTGCACTCAAATCATGACTATTTACATTCATTTTAAAAATTTCATGGTTCCTAAAAAATTCTTAGAACGTATAAATTTGAAGTGAATGGTCTAATTACAGTTTTAATATTAGCTCTGATATTATCTGAAATATCCTAAGAATTTACTATACTTGGGAAATACTTTTACATTCATATTAAGGCAGTAATATCATTTATCCCCATTTATTGTACACAGCAAGCAACAACTAACTTCTGAATATGAAGAAGGAAGAACCCAAACATTGGAAAGTAGCCTTTTTGGTAAGATTTCTGATAGTGCATTACTCTTGGTGCTCCTACCATAGATGAAGTAGGAGTAAGGAAGTTTTAATAATGAAAGAGTAGTGACAAAATATCAAACGATGTATAAATTGTATGTGTAGGTTTCTTTAATTTCTTTCTTAATAAAATAGGAGTAAGTATGATTAAAAATGTTAATTATAAGTAACTTAAAATCTGGTGCAATATTATTTGAAAAGAAGTTCATTTATTTAGTCCTAACCCCTAAAATCCCATGTGATATCTTTATGTAAACAAGATAAAAGATGTTAAGTTAGGATATTGTATTTTTCTATTATATTCACATTATAACAAATTGGACTTTTTCTAAAAATGTATCTTTAGTTTTTGCAGTATATGGATTACATTTATTAAACGAATAGTTGTAACACATAGTGTTTTGTCTTACTGAAAAGTAATTAAAATTGGGAAATCTACAATACTTTCCTAGTACCACAAACAAATGGCAAACAATAAGACCTATATCACTGAGCCAGTGTGCAACAGTCCCAATGAGATTGTGTTTTAAGGATATCTACCCATAGTACAGATATCAGAAAGGCAATGTCTGTTAAGAAGCATAGGGTAATTTACTATAATACCAACTGGGTCTCACTTTTACTAACCTCCTTCCTCAGAAGTGAAAACAGAATGAGTTATGTTGATTTTATTAGAACAAGATGTCCCCTTCTGTTTGTTGGATAATTGTAAAGACACTACTTTCTTTAGAACAAGATGCTCTGTTGCCATTAGTCAAAAGATAGTCATAATAAACTAGTGGCCCGGTGCACTAAATTCATGCACGGAGTGGGTGGTTCCCTCAGCCCAGCCTGCACCCTCTCCAATCGGACATCCCTTTTGCAATCTGGGACTGCTGGCTCCTAACCACTCACCTGCCTGCCTGCCTGATCACCCCCAACTGCCCTTCCCTTGCCAGCTTGGTTTCCCCTAACTGCCCTCCCCTGCCAGCCTGATCTTGCCCCCAACTGCCCTCCTCTAATGGCCAATTTGGTTCTAATTGGTCAGTTTCTATGCCAGTCAGTGTCTCTGGGCCTATCAACCGGGCCTGATCAGAAAGGCAGGGCTGATCAGCAGTCCGGTGGAGGCTGCAAGAGAAATGGAGGCAGGGCTGCTGGCCAGGCTCTGAGGGAAAGAGAGAGGCAAGTGCTGGTCAAAAGCTGCCTCAGACACTACAGATTAGCCCCTGCTTCTCTCTTCAGGTCTCTTTCCGGGCCTGATTCAAAGCCCCCTCAGCAATCACTACTGGATCACTGGGCCTGCAGCCATAGCAGTCAGCACTGGGTCATCATGATGGTCAGCCTTTGGTCATGATCGGTTGTTACACCCTGCCTCTTTATTATAGAGATATTCAAATAGCCCAACTCAGGACTCAACAAATTATAATAAAAGTATAAAATATTTCATAATAACCAAAATGCCAGTGTGCTACCCAGATGTGGCACCTAGTTCATTGTGCAATCTGACTTTTATGAGGATACTTTAAACATATTGGACTTTTTTCAAAGGACTTGTATAAATTGGCTTTGAAAGTTATAGAAAACACAAAGACTAAATATCATTTGACCTAGTAGGTGCTCATAATATGTGAGAGTTGTCCCTGGTTTATTTCTGTGTCCTTTTAAACAGAATTTTCAAATTTAATGTCAAAATTCAGTTATTCATTTGTCCACTAAATGGTTTTTTATTTAACTCTCAGGTGTCTTTTTGTTACTGAATGCTATTCTGATGTTGCAGAATTATATTTTTATTTTTTTTAAATTTTTAAATTTTATTTTATTGTTTAAAGTGTTACAAATAGTAGTACATATGTCTCCTTTTTTTCCCCATTGACCTTCCCCCAGCCTCCTCTACCCCCAGGCAAATGACCTAACCCCACACCCCCAGTGTCTTATGTACATTGGTCATGCTTATATGCATGCATACAAGTCCTTCAGTTGATCTCTTTCCTCCACCCCTCCCACCACAATACTCCCCAGCCTTCCTGCTGTAATTTGACAGTCTGTTCCATGCTTCTCTGCCTCTGTATCTATCTTTTCGTTCATCAGGTTATAATGTTCTTTATTATTCATAAATGAGTGAGATCATGTGGTATTTTTCTTTCACTGCCTGGCTTAGTTCACTTAGCATAATGCCCTCCAGTTCCATCCATGCTGCTGCAAATGGTGAGAATTCCTTCTTTTTTATAGCAGCATAGTATTCCATTGTGTAGATGTACCATGGTTTTCTAATCAGCTCATCTGCTGATGGGCATGTAGGTTGTTTCCAAATATTAGCTATTGAAAATTTTGGTGCTATGAACATAGGGGATCACATATCCTTTCTGGTTGATGTTTCTGTTTTCTTGGGATATATTCCTAGAAGTGGTATTACTGGGTCAAATGGCATTTCCATTTTAAAATTTTTGAGGAAATGCAGTACTGTTTTCCACAATGGCTGCACCAGTCTGCATTTCCACCAACAGTGAAGAAGGGTTCCTTTTTCTCTGCATCCTCTCCAGCACTTGGCATTTGTTGATTTGTTGATGATAGCCATTCTGGCAGGTGTGAGGTGGTACCTCATTGTCGTTTTGTTTGCAACTCTGGGATGATTAGTGACTTTGAGCATGTTTTCATGTGTCTCTTGGCTTTCTGAAGTGTCTACTTAGGTCATTTGCTCATTTTTGATTGGGTTGTTTGTCTTCTTTTTGTTAAGTTGTATGAGTTCCCTGTAAATGTTGGAGATTAAACCCTTATCTGAGATAACATTGGAAAGTATGTTCTCCCATGCAGTGGGCTTTCTTGTTGTTTTGTTGATGGTTTCTTGTGCTGTGAAGAAGGTTTTTATTTTGATGTAGTCCCATTTGTTTATTTTCTCCTAAGTCTCTCTTGCTCTAGGATCTGTGTCATTAAAGGTATTACTATGACATATGTCTGCAATTTTGCTGCCTAAGGAGTCTTGTAGGATTTTTATGGTTTCCCGTCTTACATTGAAATCCTTTAGCCATTTTGATTATGTTTTTGTGTATGGTATAAGTTAGTGATCTAGTTTCATTTTTTTGCATGTATCTGAACAAATTTCCTAGCACCATTTATCAAAGAGGTTGTTTCAACTCCATTGTATGCTCTTGCCTCCTTTGTCAAATATTAATTGAGTATAATGGCTTAGGTCAATTTGTAGGTCCTCTATTCTGTTTCATTGGACTATATTTCTCTTCTTTTGCCAGTGTCAGTCAGTTATGAGATCAGTGGCTTGATAATATAGTTTGATGTCTGGTGTTGTTATCCCTCCAACTTTGTTCTTCTTTCTCAGGACACCTGTGGCTATTCGGGGTCTTTTTTTTTATTCCAGATGACTTTTTGGAGATTTTGTTCTAGATCTTTGAAATATGCCATTGGTATTTTAATAGGTATTGCATTGAATCTATAGATTGCTTTATGCAGTATGGATATTTTAATGATGTTGATTTTACCAATCCATGAACATGGTATGTTCTTCCATTTGCTTATATCTTCCTGAATCTCTTTTTTTAATATCCTGTAGTTTTCTGAGTACAGGTCTTTTACATAATTGGTTAAGTTTATTGCTAGGTACCTTAATTTTTTTGATGCAATGGTAAATGGGATATTTTATTCATTTCTCTTTCTGTGAGTTCTTTATTGGTGTATAAAAAGACCATAGATGTCTGGCTGTTAATTTTGTATCCTGCTACATTGCCAAATTCATTTATTAGGTCTAGTAGTTTTTTGATGGAGTCTTTGAGGTTTTCTATTTATAGTACCCTGTCTTCTGCAAATAAGGACAGTTTTATTTCTTCTTTTCCCATTTGGATGCCTTTTATTTCTTGGTCTTGTCTGATTGCTATGGCTAGTACTTCTAATACTATGTCGAACAGGAGTGGTGAAAGTGGGTATACTTGTCTTGTTCCTGTTTGTAGGGGAAATGAGTTTAGTTTTTGCCATTGAGTATGATATTCTCTGTAGGTTTGTCATATATGGCTTTTATTATGTTGAGGTATGATCCTTCTATACCCACTTTGCTGAGAGATTTTTATCAAGAAAGGGTGTTGGGTTTCGTCAAATGCTTTTTCTGCATCAATTGACATGATTATGTGATTTTTATCTCTCATTTTTTTATGTGATGTATCACATTTATTGATTTGCTAATATTGTACCATCCTTGCATCCCTGGAATAAATCCAACTTGGTCATGAAATATGATCTCTAAAATGTATTGCTGAATCAAATTTGCTAGAATTTTGTTGAGGATCTTAGCTTCTATGTTCATCAAGGATATTGGCCTGTAGTTTGATTTTTTCGTGGCGTGTTTATCTATTTTGGGGATTAGGGTAATCCTGGCTTCATAGAAAGAGCTTGGAAGTGTGCCTTCCTCTTGAATTTTTTGAAGTAATCTGAGGGGGATAGGTTTTAGTTCTTCTTTGAATGCTTGATAGAACTCACTTGTAAAGCCATCCAGACGAGGGATTCTGTTTGCTGGAAGCTAATTGATCACTGTTTCAATTTCTTCGGTAGTTATCGATCTATTCATGTTTTTTATTCTTCTTGGTTGGGTTTTGGGAGCTTGTATTTTTCTAGGAATGTGTCCATTTCATCTGGGTTGTCCATTTGGTTTGAATAGAGTTGTTCATAGTATTTTTTCATAATCGTTTGTATTTCTATGTGATTGGTTGCCATTTCACCTTTTCATTTCTGGTTTTGTATATTTGGATCCTCTCTCTTTGCTTCCTGGTGAGCCTGGCTAGAGGTTCATCCATCTTGTTTATCCTTTCAAAGAACCAGCTCTTGCTTTTGTTGATCTTTGTATTTTTTTTTGGTCTCTATTTCATTTATCTTGGCTCTGATCTTTATTATTTCCTTCCCTCTGCTGATGCTGGGCTTTTCTTGTTGCTCTCACTCTAACTCTTTGAGTTGTATGGTTAGGTGATTTATAACCATTGGTTCTTGTTTTTTTTTGCGGTAGGCTTGTAGAGCTATGAATTTTACTCTTGAGACTGCTTTCATTGTGTCCAAGGATTTTGGATTGTTGTGTTTTCATTGTCGTTTGTTGCCGGGATGCTTTTTGTTTCTTTTTTGATCTCCCTGGTAATCCAGTCACTGTTTAATAGCATGCTATTTAGCCTCCAGTTGTTTAACTTTTTTTAAATTATACTTGATTTCTAGTTTTATGCTGTTGTGATCTGAGAAGATGCTTGATATGATTTCTATCTTCTTGAATTTGAAGAGACTTTGCCTGTGACCCCATATGTGGTCTATCTTTTAAAATAACCCCTATGTACTTGAGAAGAATGTATATTCTGTGGCTTTGGGGTGAAATGTTCTGAAGATGTCAATTAATTTCATCTTATCTAGTGAGTCATCTAGGATTGATGTTTCTTTGCTAATTTTTTGATTAGAGGATTTGTCTAATGGTGATAGTGGTGTAATAAAGTCCCGTACTATGATAGTATCACTGCCAATCTCTCCCCTGATAGCCTCTAGAAGTGTTTTTATATATATGGTTGCTCCTGTATTGGGTGCATATATGTTCAACAGAGTTATTTGTTTTTGTTGGATTGTTCCCTTTAGTTTTATGAAGTGGCCTTCTTTATCTTGTTATGTCCTGCACTTTGAGATCTAATTTGTCAGATATAAGTATTGCTACCCCAGCTTTCTTTTCATTTCCATTCACCTGAGAAACCTTTTTACATCCCTTTAACATTAGTCTGTGTGTGTCCTTTTGTCTGAGGTGGGTTTCCTGTAGATAGCAGATATATGGATCATGTTTCCTTATTCACTCAGCTACCCTATATCTTTTGATTGGGGAATTTAATCCATTTACATTCAAAGTTATTATTGATAGGTACTTCTTTGTTGGCATTTTTAATCTTTAAGCCACTGTGCCTTCTTTGCTTCCTATTTCTTCTTTTTACAGCAGGCCCTTTAGCATTTCATGCATTGCTGGTTTGGTGGTAATACTCTCCCTTAGTCCTTTTTTGTCTGTGAAGTTCCTGATTTCACCCTCAATTTTGATTGATAGCCTTGCTGGGTACAGTATCCTTGGATTCAGACCCTTCCTTTGCATGACTTTGTGGATTTTATTCCATTCCCTTTGGGCCTGATGTGTTTCTGTTGAGAAATCAGTCACTAGTCTGATGGGAGATACTTTGTAAATAACTTTCTGTCTCTCTCTAGACACTTTTAAGATTCTTACTTTGTTGTTGGTGTTTTCCAATTTAATTATAATGTGCCTTGGTGCTGTTCTTTTGGAGTTCATTTTGTTTGGGACTCTGTGAGCTTCTTGGATTTGTGTGAATTTTTTTCTTCTCTATATCAGGGAAGTTTTCTGTCATTATTTCTTCAAACAGGATTTCTATTCCTATCTCAGTTTCCTCTCCTTCTCCCACCCCTGTTTTTCAGATGTCGTTTTATTTCATGTTGTCCCAAAGTTCCCTTAGGCCATCCGTGTGCAAACTATGGCCCACGGGCTAGATCCGGCTGTTCTATCCAGTTCTCTTGCTCTCCCCTCCGATCCTTTTCTTTGAATTTATATTAGTTCACACAAACACTCCATCCAACTTTTGTTCCGGCCCTCCGGTCCAGTTTAAGAACCCATTGTGGCCCTCGAGTCAAAAAGTTTGCCCACCCCTGCCTTAGGCTCTCCTCCTGATTTTTAAGTTTTTTTCCTAAATGCTACTCTGCATGGGTATTTTTTTCTATCTTGCCTTCTAGCTCACTGATGCTGTACTCTGCTTCTTCTAGTCTACTGTTGATGGTTTCTATTGAGTTCTTTAAAGCAGCAATGTCATTTTTTATTTCTTCATGGTTCTTCTTCATTTCCTCTTGGTTCTTACACATATTGTTGAAATTTTCTCCCATTCTTTTCAGCGACCTTATGACCATTTCTCTGAATTATTTCTCTGACTTATTGCTTGCTTCCAATTCCTTTACTTCCATTTCTGGTGATGCCTCCTCTTCTTTCCTATGCAGGCTGTTTCTTTGTCTCCCCATGATCTTTTTTCTCCAGGTATCTGGTTATGTACCTCTCACTCCCCTGCATTGATTTAAAGGCACAAAATACAACACAACAAGGCACAATGCACAATGCACTGAACAGAAATGTACTCTTGATACTAATAACCCCAAATAAAGGTGCCCTCCAGAGAAAAGAAAATTAGGGGATAAGCAACAAAAACAAAAAGCAGTGCAAAAATGATACTGAGAAAAAGAAAAAAAAAGTAAGAGATAAAGAAAGAGAATAAAAAAGAAGGGAGTAAAACTTTTATAAGGGGAGAAAACTCCAATGGAGAACAACAACTTATCCCAAAAAATGCAAATAGCAAACATCCAGAGATGAATGCAAACTACAAACAACAACTAATAACAAGCAAAGAGGAAAAACAGGAGCAAAAAACAAACAGAAACCCACCAAAAAAACAACAACTAAAAAAAAGAGAAACAATCTCACAAACAAGCATAAAAAAACAATATAATCAACAATCAAGCCAACAACCATAGGACAGAGAGAAAGTAAGGAAAAACAAAAGAAAATAAAACAAAAAACTAGAACAAAACAAAACAAATAACAACAACAAACAAACAAACAAAAGGGCAGAGAGAAAAAATATTGGATAATGAAGAAAGAGAAGAGAGATGTGTGTATGGAGTTAGAGCAGGGGACCAGAAATTACATATAGAAGTAGGGTGAGTTTTTAATATGTGGTAAAATGAAGGAATAGAGAAAATCTAAAGCAGGAATAGGGTAAGAGAAACAGGATAATGAAAGGAGAAAAGTGAGAAAGAGCGTGTTGGCTTAAAGGTAAAGTTGACATAGAATAAAATTATGCTAAAGGAAACATGAAGATAGAATGTAGAACACCAAGCCCAAAATATAATATGGAGAAAATAAAATACTTTTTTTTAAAAAAAGGTAAAATAGTAGTAGTAATAATAGTGATTAAAAATAAAAATATAATAATTAAAAAGGTAAAATCTAGTGGGAAAAAAAGAAAAAAATAGTTTCTTAAGTAAAAGATGGAAAAATACAAATGTGCAGTAGTGAAGGTTATTCACTTTCTCTATTGTTCCATTTTGCATGCCTGTTTTCCTGTCAGGTAGTCAGTACAGTATTGAAGTTCCCTGTGTTCCCAAGCTCCTCGGTGTTGTAAGTCACAGTCCTGAATTTCCAGCAGGCCATGTTTCTTTGTTTCTTTGACTCCTTTATTTGTGTTTACACAAGAGTCAATTTGTGATTCACCCCCTGGGTGGCATTGTTTCTGGATTGACCTTCGGAGCTGTAGGTCCTCTCTAGCCAGTATTTAGATTTTGTTTTCCCTGTGGCACTAGTTTGGGAGAATGGACTGTCCCAGAGCTGGTTCTCTGATCCTTACTCCCCACTCTGATCCCCAGGTTCCACAAAAACAACTTTCCCCTGCAATCTCTGAGAGTGTCCCCAATTGGGTGATCTCATGGACTGGGCTTAGGAACCAAAAGCAAGGTTTACAGAAAAAAAAGAGCCAGAGTAAGTGCACAAACTCTTGACTTTTACCCGCTGGCACTGCGCGAAACTCTGTGACCAACTTTTTTCCCCCTGGCACTAAACACCCGGCACACTGTTAAAATTTCAGGCTGCCCTTTTGCACCTAGTTTGACTGGGTTGATTTTTAGAGTTCCCTTTTGCTAAAAGCCCTGTGGATCACCTCCCACATTTGCGGATCGCGCTGGGCCGAATGGTCGAGAATTTGGTGGGGCGCCGACTTCCCCAGAACATCTAGCTCCCCTAGTGCACATTACTCTCTCCAGCCTGGATCTCATACCTCACATTTTTCTTGGTGAAATCTGACCTTTCTGTGAGAAGTTGCAGAGCTCATCCCAAGTCCATGCATTCACGCTGCTTGAGATCTGGTGTTCCTGGGTTCACAGCTGTTTTCTGGGTGCTGTGTCTGTAGAGTCCCGGGATATATAGAATGCCTACTTTAATCACTGAGCAAAATCCTGGACTGTGGTAGAGGAAAGGCGACTCGCACCTACAGAACCATAAGGGGGAGATTTGGGTGGCATGGTTCTGAGGAGAGATATGGAGGGTTGGCTACTGATATCCATGAGTCCACATCCCACACCGCCCTCAAAAACTGGCTCCACCCTTGCAGAATTTTAAAAACACAGTTTCTAGAGGCCTGGTGCATGAAAAAACATGCACTGTAGAAGGGGCCCTCAGCCCAGCCTGCCCCCTCTCACAGTCTGGGAGCCCTCAGGGGTGGGAAGCAACCAGGCAATCAGGGGAAGGCGACTCCCCATCACACTTCTGTTGGTGCCACTACTGGCAGAGCAAGCCTAGGCTGGCCCTGGTTACTTTAACTGAGAAAGCTCTGAGCATCTGGGGGGGGGGGGGGCGGAGGGGACTGGGGGACTCCGGAGACCCTGGGCCCCTGCCACCCTGATGGGGCTGAGGGGACTGGGTACCACCATCTTGTCGCTGTGGGTGCTGCCATCTTTGAGGTCGTGGCAGTCAATTAGCATATTCCGTCCTTACTTGCTGTGGGCGCCACCATCTTTGAGGGCGGTGCAGTCATTTAGCATATTCCCTCCTTATTGGGTGTGGGCACCACCATCTTTGAGATGGCATGAGGGTCAGTTAGCATATTCCCTCTTTATTAGATAGGTAGGATTTGACACATTCCCTATGCTGTACACTAGATCCCTGTGGCTTATATATTTTTAATGCCGGTATCTTATTCCAGCATCTAGAATGGGTTCTGGAATCTGGAGAAGGCGCTGTGTGTAATTAATAAAGAGTCCAGAGATGCAACATAATTTTGGAAGGCATTTTGGGGAGCCAGAGAAGACTTAGCTTGTCTCCTCTCTCTCTGGACCCCTTGCTTTTTATTAACACAAATTGTCCTAAGGCAAGGTAGATATACATATCAAAGGCCAAGGTTTAGTATACAGAATCCATTGTTAGATTAGGGGAACTGCCTATGACTGTTCAGGTTTTTGTCCACTAGGGGGCAATAACATGTAGATTGAAATGCCCTCAGCTGTCTGGCAGCAAGCAATCATTTATGCATCCTTTTCAGGGTTGGGGAAATGCCCTTAGCCATTTCAAACGGGCAATAACATATGTGATTCAGCCTTTGCTCAATTGCCCAGTTCCATCATCCTTTTGATGAAACTCTTGCATTTGTGACATGCTGGGATTAGCTTCCAGCATATTTTATCACTGGAAGTTTGCGCTTCTCATTCATATTCTTCTATTTATTCCAGCTCCTCAACTTAATACCCTCTGGCAATCATCAGTTTGTACTCAGTAGCTGTTTCTGTTTTGTTTGTTTTATTGTTTTAGATTGCACATGTAAGTGAGATTGTGATATTTGTTTTTATCTGTCTTATTTCATTTAGCATAACACCTTCTCGGTCCATCATTGTTGTCTTAAACAGCAATAATTGATTACTCTTTATGCCTGCGTATTTCATTTTAGATATATACACATGCTACATCTTCTTTATTCATTAATCTATCGAAGGACACCTATGTTGCTTCCATATCCTGGCTACTATAAATAACACTGCAGTGAACATAGGGGTGCAGCTATCTTTTCAAATTTATTTTTATATTTGTGTTAGATAAATACCCAGAAGTGGAATGGCACTTTTATTTCTAATTTTTTTGAGGGATCTCCATCCTGCTTTCCACAGTGACTGCACAAATTTACAAAAACATGAACATTCCACGAGGCCTTCTCTTCATATCGTCGACAACACTTGTGAAATATATATATTGAATCTTTATTTTTTACAGTATTACAGATGTACCCTTTTTTTCCCCCATTGCTCCCATCTACCCAATTCCTACCCTGCCCCGGGTCTTCACCTCCCTATTGTATGTGTCCACAAGTAATGCATATCTATATATTTGTATAAAACCCTAATATGCAAATAGAGTGGACGGTGGAACAACTGAACACCTGCACAACCAGTCGCTATGACGTGCGCTGACCATTAGGGGGCGTGCGTGGAACATGGCAGGCTTCAGAAGCAGGCGTCAGAAGGGGGAACATGGCGGGCATAGCCACGGAGAGATGGTGGACCAGGTGAGTGAGGAATCCAGACCAATGATGGGCGCCGGTCACTGTCATCTGTGCGAGCCTCTGGTGGTTACTGAAAATTCTTTGCGCCTGAGCACCATGGTACCGCCAGTCACTCGCACCTACTGTAATACTGCTTTGGTTGTGATGATCTCCTTTACCTGATTCTTGTCTGTGAAGCCCTCTATCTGACCCTCAAATCTAAATGAGATCTTTCCTAAGTAGAGTATTCTTGTCTGTAGGTACTTGTCCTTTATCACTTTGAATGTTTCTTGCCACTCCCTTCTGGCCTGCATAAGTTTTTATGAGAAATCAATTGAAGTAAATTTAAAACGAGAGAGAATTTGGGAGCAAGAGATATGCTGTATATTACTGCTCTCTTGAAGGTAACCAACTGCTTTTCTCTTGATGCTTTTAAGATTATCTCTGTCTTGGCCTTTTAATTATGATGTGTCTTGATGTGGGCCACTTTGGGTTCCACTTGTTTGGTAATCTCTGTGCTTCCTGCAGTTGTAAGTCTCTTCCTTTCACCAGGTAGGGGAAGAATTCTGTTATTATTTCTTGAAATAATGAGGTTGTCCCAGAGGCTCCTTACACTGTCTTCATATTTTTTGATTATTTTTCTTTTTATTCTTCTGACTGAGTGCTTTTTGCTTCCTCATATTGGAAAGCCTTGATTTGATTCTGAGAATCTTCTATTCTAATGTTGGATCCCTATAAACTTTTCTTTGTTTTAGCTAGTGTATGCTTAATTTCTGACTGGTCCTTCTTCATGTCTTTGAAATTCTCATTAAGATCCTTGAAAGTCTCATTAAGTCGCTTGAAGCTCTCATTAAGTCATTGAAGCTCTCATGAAGATCCATATAACCATTGTTTTGAACTCTGTATCCAGCAGTTTGCTTGCTTCCATTTCATTCATTTATGTTCACGTTTCTTTGTCTCTTCATTTTGGCAGGTTCTCTGTGTTTTTTTTCCTACGTATTAGGTAGAGTGGCCTTGTGTAGTAGGTGTCCTGCAGGACCCAGTGGCTCAGCCTCTCCAGTCACCTGAGCTGGCACTCTAGGTGCATCCCTTTATGGGCATGTGCACAGTCTTGTTGAAGGGAAAGATAGAAACCCTTCCCAGATTCAGGTTTTCAGACACCAACTGAAGGGCAGCCATTTAAGCAGGACTTTCTAAGGCTAGCAGCCTTATGCACGCTGTATGAAATGTTTCTGCACAGCAGGTATCGCCCTGACTGAATTTTTGATGTTGACTTGAAAATTTATTTGTAAAGCAAGTAATATGAAAATATAATTTGGTACTGGTTTCAGTTGCATCATCCATAATTGCTTGCAATGCGGGTTATTTCTGTAACGCTTGATGCGCATTTCACAGGTTTCCTATATAATAAAACCCTACTATGCAAATTGGCCGAATGGCAGAACAACCGGTCACTATGACATGTACTGACCACCAGGGGGACAGCCGCTCAATGCAGCAGTACACCCTGGTGGTCATTGCGCTCCCACAGGGGGAACACGGCTCAGCCAGAAGCTGGGCTCACAGCTGGCAAGCGCAACGGAGATAACAAAGGGAGTCTCTACAGCCTTCATGGTAGCACTAAGGACTCCTTGGCGTCCTGGACTGTGAGAGGGTGCAGTCCGGGTTGAGGGACACCCTCACCCCAATGCACAAATGTCGTGCACCCGGTCTCTAGTTTATACATTAATTACTAGGACAATATTAGGCAATTATAAGCTTTCCTTTTTATCAAATTAATGTTTCAAGATAATTTTTAGATAAAATCAGCATAATGATTTCTGACTTAAAATTTGAATACAAAGTGTCTTTTTATTAAATGAATAATTCAGTTTTGCTTTATAGTGCACTAAATCCCCATATGTAATTGTAAAGTAAGATATTCAATCAATTTTATCATTTTCTTGCTCAAGTATACAATTCAAATCATTGGCTTTATTTATATCTTTCCACATGCTCCACTCAGTTGTGAGAATACTACTCCTATTCTGCCAGGTCAGCATGGCTCAGTGGTTGAGTGTTGACCCATGAACCAAAAGTTAGCGCGCGGTTGGATTCTAGGTCAGGGCCTGTGCAAGGGTGGTGTGCTCAATCTCCAGTGTGGGCGTGTAGGAGGCAGCCATTGATGATTTTCTCTCATAATTGATGTTTCTATCTCTCTCTTCCTCTCCTTTCCTTTATGAAGTCAATTAAAATATATTTTTTTAAAAAACCCATTTTCTGATACTTGGATCTTTATCTTAATGTCCAAGCTGACTGTGTCTTTAAATAGCAATAATATGTTGATATATGTTCAAAGAAAAAATTGATAAGCATTTTTTCTAGAGCACTTTTAGGTTCAGAGGTCAATTGAGTGGAGAGTGCAGAGAGTTCTCATAAATGCCGCAACCCCAAACACGCACGGCCTTGCTCATTTGGACATCCTGTACCAGAGAGGTACATTTATTACAATGGATGGACCTGCATTGACTCATCATTATCAACCAAAGTCCATAATTATCCTTAAGGTTCACTCTTGGTGGTGTACATTTTATGGGTTTTGACAAATGTCTGGTGACAAGTACCCACCATTACAGTATCATATGCAGTCTTCTCACTGCCCTAAAAATATGCTGTGCTCTGCTTATCCCATGCTCCATTCTCTCGAACCTCTGAAAAGCACGGAATTTTTTTACTGTCTCCATAGTTTTGCATTTTCTTGAATGTTGTGTAGTTGGAAAAGAGACATTGGGTATCTTTTAATTTAAAAGTTTAAAAAATTAAAATTCCAAGGTAATTGAATGTAGTTATCCAAGACTTTCTTTGTCCTTAGTTGGTTGTTGTTGTTGTTCTTCAGCATAGGATCTGATGATATATTCCACACAAGCTGAGAAAGCATGCTTCCTCTAGGCATTTGCCTCCTAATGGGGAGGGTTGAGAAAAATTACCTCATGCACTGCTGCAGAGCACTCACTGTCTCTTTGACCTGCTCTATGAGGTGGGAACAGATACTCTCTAGCAATGGAAAGAGACAGTCTCAAGTAGTTCTAAATTAAACAACTGGAATCCCAAAGTCTTTCCTATTTAAGTTCATTTGGACATGGTGCCAGGAAGAAACTGTTTCCTGTTTTACTGTGCTTAAAGTGTAGTGCCTGTCAATCAAGCTCTCTTGTGATGGAGTGTTTCATCCTAATGGGCTAGTCTTCACTGAAGAGCTGGAGAAGTTGTCAGTGTTACTGCACAAGTGGTGTTCTCTTTATTAACTGCTCCTAATGGAAGAAGTTCAGAAAACTCATGCTATTTTATGTTTGACATTGTTATTCTATGACTAGAGGCCTGATGCACAAAATTCGTGCAAGGGGTTCGACCCTCGCAGCCCCGGCTTCCTCCAGAAGGTCCTCTGGAAGGATGTTCGGTGTAATTGGCATATTATGCTTTTATTATTATAGATTATTATAGATTCTGCTTCTACTAACATTTTCCATTTTCTGTCAATCTGATGGGGTTTGGTTAGAATTATGTTCATTGTAAATAACAGTTCAGAGATAAGTATCAAATTGTGATAAATCCCATTCTTTTTTTCTCTTGCATTTGGTATATTTAAAAAGAGAAAGTAAATGTTCTTAATATATTAATGTCCTACCAATAACATGATTAATATTCACTCTAGTATAGTCTTTAGGTGTGGTCCCAAAGGATACTTTCTATCAAAGCACTAGTCCAATACTTTTAAAGTCCTATATTTTATTATTGTTTTAAATGTATTTCACTTTCTTTTCTTTAATAGTGGAAGATATCTCTGAAGAAGACTCTTTAATCAGGTTGGATTTTATGGATTTTTAAAAATTTGTGCGTTAACTATGGAAATGTAGAGAAAGGAAACTACCATTTCTAGAGTGTTCTATTGTGGGCTAGACCCTATAATATGTAATTAATCTGAGTTATATAGTCACCACAATAACTCTGCAAAGTAGGTATGCTATCGTAGCTCACTTTTTATTAATGAGTCAACTGTGGTTCAGGGAGGTGGATGAATTGACCCATGATTCCATAGGTAGCAAGGGGCTGACCCATGGTTTGACTGTCAAACAGCTTGAATCTCAAATTTTTCTGTTGTTGCTCAACATACACTGATAAGTTCCCCTGTAGCTCTGCCATGGAGATACAGATGCAAAGCAGCGCAACCCAGAAAGTCAAATCTGATTGTGTGTTAACTCTGAGTTAGAGTTTTTCTAAGAGGCCCAGTTAGTCCAAGCATTTATCTTACTCTCCTTGACAACTGTAGTGGTAAGTAGGACCTTGTTTTTCCCACCAAAGCTTTTAGGGCCCATCTCGGTTAGCTATGGCCATAGAACCAAAGGTTTTACCTACGTTAGGCCTAATCAGGGAAATAACTTTAGGTAAAATGATATTCATTCTTCTAGAGACCAAGTATTTCTCTGTAAGTTAATATTATCTATGTATAGACAATGTTTTGCTATTTAAATTCATCATGTATTTATAGAATATTTCTAATTGATTTCTCTGTTTACTGACTTCACAATCTGGTTTTCCCATCAGGATGGTACCTTTGCCTAGTTGTATGAATTTTTTTCTTGTTCTCCTAGAGTCTTTTTTTCCTCCTTCATGACTTTTCTTGATGTTTTACTGTCTCCTCTGCTTTTTTTTTTTTTTTTTTGGTATTTTTTATTGTATTATTTTTTCACTTCTTCCAGCGATTGTGTTCTCCATTTTTATGTACCAAAGACAGAATCAAAAGCATGTAGAATTTCAGGAGTTTATGGAAGCCCAGCAATTAATTAATCAAAGCGCCCTCTAGTCCTTCAACCTGTGTTTAACATCCTGCCTACATGGTGGATCTTCATTTAAATCTCCCCCCACTTCAGATTAGTGACCTCAGCATAGTTTCTCATCTCTTAGAGGACTTTAAATAAGAAGTATACAAGGGGACAAGAGGCGTCCTTCTTGTCCCTTCATTTTATCCTCGGAGGTAACTTACAAAGATGAACACTTCAGCATGTAAATGATCACTTCCAGACAGACTTCTGGGTATTAAATTGGGGAGTACATCAAGTTAGCTATTGAAATAACATATTTGAAGATGCTAAGTGGGAAGTGATCTCTGTTCTTGAGGGAAGCCCTGGTGCTTGCTGGAAATTATGAGTCAGCAAATGCAGTCAGGATTCTTTGGCAAGGGATTGATATCTTTTCTCAAGATAACAGTGGGTGGGCTGCCAAAGAATAAGCTTTTGTTAGTGATTTTAATTTCTAAGTGTTTGCTTTAAAATGCAGGTTATCTTTAAACTGAGGTTTAAAATAGTTCACTGTTCCTTTTTTTTTCCTTTTTATGTACCAGGTGAGTTTTCACAGTTCGGTTCAGGCAGTTGGGGAATGGCAGTGAGTCAGTGTGTGTCTTCAGCCAGAAACCAAGAAAAGCTCAACCAGTTAGAAGGAGCAATGGGCCAGATTCTTTACCTGAGAGCTTTAAGATCTTTATCCATTTCATTCCAAGTAGAACCTCCATGCATGGGGTTACAAGTAAAGTCTCATCTCAGATTTTCTCTAACTCGCAATTTGGGGTCTTGAAGTGTTCACTTTATCAGAAAAAAATCTATTTTCTGGGACTATCTCCTACTCCCCACATTGAATTCTTCAGGAAAATAAAGGATTCCCTAATTCCAAGGGAGACAGTCTTCTTTCACAAGTGAGATGGAGAGCTATAAAAGGACATTCTCACCTTTCTGTGGTTTCCATTGATTCTATTGTTGCAGAGTTGCCATTGAAACCAATCCAATATTCATGATTGATCTTTGCTCCAGGGTTGGCTTTGCTGATCCAGATTCCTGAGTCTTCACGTTGATTGACTCTTGGACTTGAAAGTCACTTTTTTTCTTTTCTTTTTTTTACTTGACATGCATTTGCTTGTATGTATAGCCACTATTCCAATTACCAGCACCCTCTTGTGGTAGCTGGGCCTCCTAGAATTACTCACTCACTGCCTCCCCCGCCCACCCTCAGCACACACTGGAAAGTCTATGTGGAACTTCCTTCTTAGCTCAGACCTTGTGGACTAGTTACCCTTTGAGCCTGTTGTTTGTATTTTTGACTAGCAGTTATTAGTGGAGCCCATTCTAAGCTGTCAGAGAGGTTCAAATAATGCTGCAGGAAAAGACCAGACTTGTTACCTGATCTGTCCCCTGAGGTCACTTTATATCCTGTAGAGCATCTTCGTTTACACAATGTAAGGTCCCATATTGCAATTAACTGAGTAGTATAGGTGCCAACTTACCTGAGATTCCATAACTGAGGTTGGCCCCACCAGTGTTCTCTTTGCCATCATAATGAAACATTCCCATGTGATTTGAATTTGACTCAGGTTTCAAAATATTTTAAATTATACCTCACATGGAAGCCAGTCAACAGAAAGCTCTGAATCAAAAGTAGGTTATTCTGAAGATCTTGTATGCATAAGTGCATAAGCCATGGACTCAGACAGTGGGGTGGAGAGAGCCTGGGGTGGGGGCTGGGGTGTGTGGGAAGTAGCCTAGAGGGGGTTAATAGAGAAAAAAAAGTTAGTTGCAAGTTATATATATAATAGCTGAGATACCCTGATTTACAAAACACAAAGAAAGAACAGGTAATAATCAAAGGTAATAACATTTTCTGAAAACTGCAACATTTTATATTAGAAATGTTGAAAACCCCACAATTGGTATTATTTCAGATTTCAAAAGAATTGCAACTAAACTTCATGAACTTGATTTTTGCTTTGGTTTACTGTTTCTCTGAGCATTCTTTTTTGCTGTTTAGCTCATTTAGTCCTCCTAATGACCTTCTAAAATAAGGCAGTAAGACTGTTATTTTCAGAGGAGGACCTTGAGTCAAAGAAAAGTGACTTGAGAACAAATAGCTGTTGATTATAGAACTAGAATGTCTGAGTTCAAGATACTTACCTTATGATAAACAAACTCTAATTAATTCATTAAACTATACTGCCCTCAAATCATGACTGTTTCAGTTTACTTTTTAAAAAAACTTACATGCTTCCTAAAAAACTTTTTAGACTTTACATATTTAAAATGTATCGTATAATTAGCTTTGATATTAGCTCTGATATTACCTAAAACATTCTAAGAATTTACCACATTTGGAAAATATATTTATACTAGTGATCTGGTGCACAGATTTGTGCACATTGGAAGGAAATTAATTAGAAGGTGGGTGGTGGGGTGAGACTGGGCGAAATGGGCCAGACACATCCTGGAGCCAACCTCCCTTGGACCCTTCCCAGGGGGCCTCACGGCGGGAGGGAAGGGGGGAGAGAGGGGGGCGGAGTCCTTACAGCAGATGGGTTCACTCAGCCTGGGCTGTGGGGACTGGGTCAAAACCAGCTCTCCAATATACCCGGAGTGGTCCTGGATTAAAAGAGTGCAGTTCTCGGGTGACAGACCCTGCAATCAGGCTCCTTCCTCTCTTGTTCCGGGTGCACCACCCTAGAACCACAGCTGCCAAGTCACCACAGCTCAGCAGCTCCTGCATTGATCGTCTGTCCCCTGGTGGTCAGTGTGCATCATAGCTACCGGTCAGATGGTTGAAAGGTTGGATGGTCGCTTAGTCTTTTGTATATAGATTTGTATTAAGGCACTAATATTACTTATCGCAACTTTTTTTGTGCACAGCAAGAAACAACTAACTTCTGAATATCAAGAAAGAAGGAGACCGCACACATCTGAAAGTACCTACCATGGTAAGCCTTCTGAGAGTGAATTGCTATTGGTGCTCCTAACATACATGCAGTAAGAGTAAAGACGTTTTGATAATGAAAGAGCAGTGAAAAACTACCAAACAATATGTAAGTTGCATGCATAGTTTTTCTTAATCTCTTTCTTGATAGAATTGTATTCAGTATGATATAAAATGTTAATTGTGTGTCATTTAAAATATGGGGCTATTTTGTTTGAAAAGAAGTTAATTTATTTTTTCTGATGCCTAAAAGCCCATATGATATCTTTATTTAAAAGAGAAAGAAGATGTTAAGTTAGAATGTTGTATGTTTCTACTATATTCCCATGATAACAAATTGGACTTGTTCTAAAAAGGGATCTTTTGTTTAGTCTCATATTAAATGGATTATATTTAGTAAATGAATACTTATTATACATAGTGATTTGTATTACCAAAAAAGTAACTAAAACTAAGATCTCATCAATACTTCTTAGTAGCACAAACAAATGGCAAACGATAAGAGTTACTCACTTAGCCAGTGTGCAAGGATTCCAATGAAATAGCTTTTCAAAGATATATACTCATAGTACAGAAGTCAGAAAGGCAACACCTGTTGAGAATCATAGGGTATTTTACATATTACACCAACTAGGTATCACTGTTATTAACCTCATTCCTCAGAAGTCAAAACAGAATGAGATATGTTGATTTATTAGAACAACATATTATCTTTGTTAAATAAATGTCAGGACACACTAATTACTTTAGAACAAGATGCTCTGTTGCCACTGCTCAAAAGATAATTATCAGTATTCAGATAGTCCCACTCGGGACTCAGCAAATTATAATAAAAGTACAAAAGGATTTCACAGTAACAAAAATGTCAGTGTGCTACCCAGATGTGGCACATAGTTCACTGTGTAATCTGAACTGTATGAGGACACCTTGGACTTAGTAGACCTTTATAAAAGGACTTCTGTTGGTTTGTTTTGCAAGTTATAGGAAGTGCAAAGATGAAGTAGTGTTTTGACCTTGAAGGTGCTCATAATATGGGAGAAATGTTCCTAGTTTATTTGTGTAGTTTTTAAACAGAATTTTCAAATCAAATATCAAAATTCAGTTAATTCATTTTTCTGCTTAATGGTCACGCTATTTACATCTCAGGTGTCTTTTAGGTACTAAGTATTATTTTGATGATGCAGAATTGAAATATTTTTAAAACACAGTCCTTACCCTCTAAGAATTTATTGTTTTTCTTTGTCATTCCTATTATTTACTATGGTTTATCCAATGTCTAACAGATGCCAGAGTGCACTAGGAGCTTATAATAATCATTGTTTATGCTTTTGGTTTGTGTGTAGTGTGAGCCAGCCACTTTAAGTCCATGATGAGAATTAGGTTTTTAAAATGTGGGTTAGGTGAGGCCTTGGCCAGATGTCTCAGATGCTTAAAGCATTGTCCCTGATATGCGAAGTTGTGGCCTTGATGCCTGGTCAGGGCACATTCCAGAATCACCCAATGAATGCATGAGTAAGTGGAAGTACAAACTGGTATTTCTCTATCTCTGTCTCTGTTTCTCTCTAATCAATTTTTTAAAAATGTTTCAAAAATAGATAGAAATAAAAATGTGGGTGAGATTTAAAGTAAGCATGCAGGCCTCAAAAAAGTTTTCCAGGTAAAGTGGCAGAAGGATGATATTTGGCGGGTAGAACAGCTATTGACATTACAGTTTTGGCTGCAGGAACCGCAGTGCATGGGCTGAGATGCACAAGTGAATTTGCAGGGTTTATGAGCAGTACCACTTCAATGTGCACAATGTGTGTGATGGGAATGTTGGTAATGAGGTGAGTGCCTAGCTAAGGCAGGCTTATGAAAGTCTTTAGTGCTACAGAAAGGACTAGGTCTTATCCTCTAGGCCTTGGGAAATTTATCAGGTAGGATGCTTTTAGCTTCAGAGAATAAGTGGTCTAATTAACAGAGGCTGAAACAATAGGAATCATGATTGTTTTGGCGGTTCAGTAATGTCATTAGGATCCTAGCTGTCCCTTTTTTAGCTGAGAGTTTATCAGTGTTTATGTCTGCTTGCTTGGTCAGTACTTAGCAATGGCTCCAAAGCATCCTATTCTCACATGTCTATATGTGAAGCCAGAAGGCCTGCTTTTCCTGAGGCATTCTTTTTCCTTTCTTAAACTTTTTGTGACAGTAGAGTTGGCACACATTATATTGGTTTCAGGTGTGCATCCATAGTGGTTTGACATTTATATACCTCACGATGTGTTCACAATGATATGTCTAGTACCCATCTGTCATTGTGCAAAGTTATTACAATCCAATAGGCTCAGTGCACAAATCCGTCCCTCAGCCTGGCTGGCGGGTCCTGTCTTACCCAGTCCTGATTGGGTCAATCGGGACCAGTGTTTTGGCTGGCTGAGGGAGATTGGATGTGGCAGCTCATTGACCACCAGGGGGCAGCTCCTGCGTTGAGCGTCTGCTGTCCAGTGGTCAATGTGCATAATAGCTACCAGTTTGTTGTCTGGTGGTCCAGTCATAAAGGTCACTTAGGCTTTTATATATATAGATTTGACACAGTCCCTGTGCTGTACACTACATCCCCGTGGCTTATACATTTTATAACTGGAAGTTTGCCCTTGTTATACATATTCTTTATTTCACCCCTCTCCTCAACTTACTATCCTCTGGCAAGTAAGGGATCAGTTTGATTTCTGAAGCTATGGGTTCTGTTTCTATTTTATTCTTTTAGATTGCGCATATAAGTGAGATCCTATAGTCTTTGACTTTCTTTGTCTTATTTCACTTAGCATAATACCCTCTCAGTCCATCCATGTTGCCATAAGTAGCAGGAATTCATTATTTTTTATGTCTGGCTAATATTTCATTCTGCATATATGTTCAAAGATGTGTATTTGTATACATATATACTACCCTCATATTCATTATTCATATGTCTATAAAAGGACATCAGCATTGCTTTTATGTATTGGTTATTGTAAATAATGCTGTAGTGAACATAGGGGTGCAGGTATCTTTTCAAATTCATGTTCATGTTTCTGTTGGATAAATACCCAGAAATGGAATAGCAGTTCTATTTCCAATTTTTTGAGGAATGTCTATGCTGCTTTCCACAGTGACTGAACCAATTTATAATCACCTGTCCAGTGCACAAGGCTTTTGTTTTTCTCCATATCCTCACCAATGCTTGTTATTTATTTATATTTTGAGGATAGCCATTCTAAGAGAATCAGCTGGAACTTCTTATGGTTTTCATTTGCATTTCCCTGATTAGTGATGTTGAGCTATGTGTTTCCTTTAATTTTGTTTTGAAATAAGTTTTTATTGTCTTTAGAGGGAGACAAGGGAAGGGAGAGCGCCATAGAAACATCAGTGAGACAGACAACCATCACATCCATCGGCTGCCTCCTGCACATCCCCTAATGGGGGATCCAGCCTAACTGTGCCCTCACCTAGAACATAACCAGGGACTTCATGGTGCATGGGAAAATGCTCAATCCTCTGAACCACACAGGCTGGGCCTATGTGTTTCTTTTAAAATAGGGGAAAAAACAACAACAACAACAACAACAAAACCATGTGGCCTGCAGCTCACTTTCTCTAATATTTTACAGGCTTGGGTTACATCCCATGCTCATCCTTAAACCAGACAGTGGTAAACTTGTTACTGTGATGAGCTTAGTACAATCATTTCTCTTTTTGGAGCTGGAGAGAAACCACCTTCTGTATGTATGAGGACAGTGAATGGCCAAATACAGTTGTGGTTCTCCAGCAAAAATGAACACCAAGGTAGGGAGCCAGCAATATTTGCTGCAGGGATGCATTGCAGTTCTCAGCAGAAGAGTAAGAAGATTATATTTGATTAGGGCCCTGTGGTTGTGGGATGAAGCAGGGATCAGCAAGCTTTTTCTGTAAAGGGCCTGATTTTAGGCCATGTGGTCTGCCATATCTACTCAAGTCTGCCATTGTAGGGTGACAGCAGTCCTAGAGAATCTTCAAGTGATTAGGTGAGTCTGTGTTCCACTGAGACTTTATTTACAAAACTAGATGGCAGCTTGTATTTGGCCTGTGAGCCCTATGTTGCGGATCCCTCATGTAGAGCACAGATGGAAGGAAACCACATAAAGAGACTGGGAGACAAATGAAGATTTTCCCTCTTTGGACTAGCATCAGTCCATTATGAAGTTTTTACCCATTTATGTGGAAATGAGTCAGGAAGCTCAATTTATTCCATTTAAAATGTTAATGTTTTTCTAATTCTATGCCTTCTTCATTTGTTTTGCTTAAAAAATCTTATTAATTTACGAAGGAACAATAATAGTTAGTGGTACCATCCCCCTGTGAGAGCCACATGTAAAGAGCTCATGTTTGACTAGGGCAGTTGGCAGTAGCAAAAGAAAGCAGAGACAGAAGGAGACCTAGTTCATATGATTTCCTGATGACTGCATGTAAGAAGTGGTGAGGAGAAAGAAATCTCACTGCTCTGGCATTTAGATGGGACATGAAGAGTAGGACTTTATTAGATGAGCAGGAAAGAACCACCGCTCAAGAGGTAAGAGCAGAATTTTTCCATACATGTTGAATTTGGTAGAATATCCTGGATATCTCTACATTTTGGATGCAATTTCTTTGATTTTTTGACTTGTCCTGTGAAGAACTGCTTTTGATAGGTGAGCCATGATTTTAGTTTAATAAGAAATTTTAAAAACATTAGAAACAAATAAAAAGAACTTTGAAATAACTAGAACACTATTTTGGTATATATGATATTTTTTGTTTTTCTGCAGTTATCCCAATGTTGATTGATTTATGACTATCGTAGAAAGGAATTAAACCCTGTTTAGTTGTATAAAATTGTCAGTGTGATGTCTTCCTTTCCTTTATAGGAACTTTGATACTATAGAACATGTAGTCAATCATTAGGATTCTATATTTCTTATTCTGAGTAAATATTAATGTTGCTTGTTTCACATTATTTTCTGACATCATTGTTTTCTTTATCCCATTCATGTCTTTATTCCAATAGTTATAGATCTGCGACACACTCAAAAACAAGCATGGACTGAAACAAAATCAAAGAGAGGTATTCTGTGAAATCAACTTCTGACTATCATCATGCAGAGCACACCAAATAATACCAATTTCATATAATGCAATTTTGTTAGAGGTTCCTAAACCCACACCTAGGTTTGCTGATTCAAAAAACAAACAAACAAACAAAAAAAGCATTTAAAGGACTCACCATATAGTTTTTCTCATAGAAAAGGATTTATTACAGGGAAAGGCCAAAGCGAAATCAGAAAAAGAAAAGGTGTGTGTGACAAAGGGTGGAGGACAACAGGCACAAGCTTCCAAGAGTCCTCTCCCTGTGGCGATACCAGGATGTGCTTAGTTACTCCAGTGTCAAATTCTGACAACAAACGTGAAATATGTCATCTCCCAGTCTTGTTAGACTCAGTCCCAAGGTTTTCATGGCACTATAGTCACATGGGCACCTTCCCCATAGCATGTACCTAAATTCTAGATTCCCAGAAGGAAAGCAAGTGTTCAGCATGACCTCATCGGTTGTACAAAGTGTTTAGGCACCAGGGCCACTATTCTCAGTTAGGGAAAAGTGAAAAACCTCCCCAGATTCAGGTTTTCAGACTCCAACTGAAGGGTAGCCATTTAAGCAGGACTTTCTAAGGATAGCAGTCTTAGGTCTGCTGTATGAAATGTTTCTGCACAGTAGTTATATCTCTGACTGAATTTTTGGCATTGAATCCATATTCTATTTTTAAAACAAGTAATATGATAATGTAATATGGTACTGGTTTCAGTAGCATCATCCATAATTGCTGGCAATGCTGGTTACTTCTGTGATGCTTGGTGAGGATTTAACAGGTATTTATACATAAATTACTAGTGTAATATTAGGCAATTTTAAGGTTTCCTTTTTATACAACCAATTTTTCAAGACAGTTTTTTTGTAAAATCATCATAATGATTTTTGATTTAAAATTAGAAAAAAATGTGTCTTTTAATTATATGGATGATTTAATTTTAATTTATTTCATGCTAAATCCCCATTATAATAATAAAGCAAGATATTCAATCACATTTATCAGTTACTTTCCTGCCCTAGTACACAGTTGAAATCATTGCCTTTAGTTATGTTTTTCCATATGTTTCACTCAATTGTGGGAATGCTACGCATTTTCTTGTACTTGGTTTTTTCTTAATTTCCAAGGTTACTGTGTCTTGAAAATAGTACTAATATGGTCATGTGTATTAATAACACATTCAGCGGATACATTTTTTCACAGAAGTTCTTAAGCTTTATTTTTTCAACCAATATTAGGTTCACAGCAAAATTGAGCCAAAAGTACAGAAAGTTCCCTTAATCCCTACATCCCCTACACACACCTTGCTCATTATTGACATCCTGCACCTGAGAGTTATATTTATTACAATGGATGGATGTTCATTGATGCATCATTATCAACCAAAATCCATAGTTGACATTATGGTTCACTCTTGGTGTATATTCTATGGGTTTTGACAAAGGTATGATGACAAGTATCCACCATTAACAGTATCATAGAGAATCATTTAACTGCCCTAAAATCCTCTGTGCTCTCTTATTCATCCCTCCCTTCTCCCTAATCCCTGGAAGTCACTGATCCTTTTTACTGTCTCCACAGTTCTGCCTTTTCCTGAATGTTGTATAGTTGGAATCATACAGTGGGTATCTTTTTAAATGTTTAAAAATTACATCCAAGGTATTTGGATGTAGTTATCCAAGATGTTCTTTGTTCTTTGTGCTTTGTTGTTGTTGTGTATCAGCATAGGCTCTGCTGACATATACTGTCCAAGCTGAAAAAGCATGATTTCTCTAGGCATTTGCCACCTAATGGGGAGGGTTGAGAAAAATGACCTCACACACTCCTGCAAAGCACTAACTGATTGGACCATCGTGAGCTATGATGCGGGCCCAGGTAAACTCTAGCACTGGAAGGAGACAATCTCAAGTGGTTATATTTTACACAACTGGAATCACAAAACCATTCCTACTTATCTTGCAGAGAGTAATGCATCCAGAAAGTCTGTTTCCTATGTTTTGCCATGCTGCAAAGTGTAGTGCCTAGCGACCATGCTTCCTTGTGATAGGGTGTTTCATCCTAAACTGGCTAGTCATCACTGAAGAGGTGGAAAAGTTGTATTGTGTTAGGGCAAAATAAGGGTACTCTCTTCTAACTGCTCTTAATGGAAAAAGTCCAGAAAACTCATGCTATGTACAATTTTCATTGTTAGTTTATGATTCGGCTTCTGCTAGTGAAACAGTTTTCTCATCAGTCTGGTCAGGGTTGGTTAGGAATATGTGCATTGTACATAGCAGTTCAAAGGTTAAGTATCAAATTTGATAGATCCCATTCTTTTTTTTCCTCTTGCATTTGGTATATTTTAAAAGAGAAAGTAAATGTTCTTAATGTGTTAATGGCCTACCAATAATATGATTAATATTCACTCTAGTATAGTCTTCAGGTGAGGTCCCAAAGGAATACTTTCTAACAAAGCATTAGTCCAGTACTTTTAAAGTCCAGTTATTTTTTTATTGTTGTTTTAAAGTGTTTTTCTTTAATAGTTTATGTTTTTCTTTAATAGTGGATGAGATCTCTGAAAAAGACTCGTTAAGCAGGTAGGATTTTATGGATTTATAAAATTATATGTTAACTAAGGGAGTGCAGAGAAAAAAAAATAAACTAACATTTCTAAAGTGTTTTGCCATGAGCCAGTCACTATTTTATATAATTGACCTGTGTTTTATAGTCTTCACAATAGCTCTGCAAAGTAGCTGTGCTATTTAGCCTACTTTTTTAGTGAGGCCGCTGTGGTTCAGGGAGGTGGATGAATTGACCCATGATTCCATAGTTAGCAAGGGACTGACCCATGGTTTGATTGTTAACCAGGTTGGCTCCCAAATTATTCTCTTGTCTCTCAATATACACTGATAAGTTGCTGTGTAGCACTGGCATTGAGATATGGATGCAAATCAGATAACTCAGAAAGTCAAATCTGATTGTGTATTAACTCTAATTTAGAGATTTATTAAGCGGCCCAGTTAGTCCAAGCATTTATCTTACTGTACTTGAACATTGTAGTGGTAAATAGGACCTTGTTCTTCCCACCAAAGCTTTTAGGGCCCATCTCAGTTAGCTATGGCCACAGAACCAAAGGTTTTACCTCAGCAAGGTCAACTCAGGAAAGTGTTTTTACATAAAATTTTACCTATTCTTCTTGAGATGAATTATTTATCTGTAAGTGAATAATCTCTATGTATAGACCATGTTATGTTAATTAAATTCAGCATGTATTTAGAGGATATTCATAATTGATGCCTCTGTTTACTGACTTCCCAGTGTGGATTTTCATTGATGTAGTAACTGCCTAGTTGTATGAAGATTTTTTCTTTTTTCCTCTTCCATGACATTTATTTATTTATTTATTTAACTTTCTTCTCTGCTTTTTTTTTGGCATGTCTTTCATTGTGCTATTTTTTTTTTCTACTTCTGCCAGCTCTAGTGTTCTTCATTTTTTTCATAGGCAGAAAGAAAGGCACGTAGAATTTCAGGAGTTTAAGGAAGGCTATCATTAATTAATCAAAACTCCCTGTAGTGCTTTAACTTGTTTAACATCCTGGCCCAGCGGTTGTTCACATGGAGTATTGGAAACTGGTTTAAATTGACTCATTGGGATGTAAAAAGTGGTGGAACTCATAAGTAAATTCAGGTTGCTAAGTGTAATACTCTTACCATTCTGTTGGTGAGTTTTAATAATGGACATATGGAGATTGGGTAGTGAACACAGTCAATAGAGGGTAAGAATGGAATTATCAGGACTTTCTAAGTTTCAAGAGGAACAACACTGGGTGAAGGTTGGAATAAGTTTTGGAAAAGAGATGAGCATATTGGGGTTTGTGACAAGTGAAATATCAGTATTAAGAAGGAAGGCCATAGGATGTTCTTCTTATGGGAGTTCTCTAGAAAGGTAGATTAAAATATGGGGCTCAAAGAAGTCCTGACAAGTTTGCTGCTCTTTTGTTCATTTGTTTACTTGGGGGAACTAGCAACAGTCAAGTTTTCTTTAGAAAGATATTTAAAAAATGTGAGCTACTGGAGAGATCTTTTGATTGCATAAAGGATTGTGATGCCATCTACCTGAACTCTTACTTGCAGAGTGGGGCTTAGGTCTCCTTGAGTCCTAGGGGATGGGGATTGCTGAACTACATAGATCTATGGCCCAAGGCAGGTGTCTTCTCACTGCTACCTGTTTTCCCAACTAGCTGATGTGCTTGTCATCTACATGGAGGGTTGGGCAGGGGTAGGACTAGATGTAAGATCAGTAATAGAGTTGGTAACATGCCTATGTTATGTGTGGATTACTGAGACTCCGTTTAGATTGTTTTCAAGGAGCAAGGGAAAAAGAGAGCTCCTATTCTTTGTTATTTGAGCCTGTCCTTGTTTCAGGAGTCTATGCCCTCAGAGGCTGAAGATTTAAATGTTGGAGACTGGCATGGAGCCTGCAGAAGGTGATCTGGGAGTGGGAAGGCAGGCCAACAACATATACATTTGTTCTTTGTCATTTGGACATTTAACTTTCAACCACTTCAGGAACTTCCTGTACAGTTTTAGGGTAAAAGGAAGGAATGGGTTCTCCTTAATAAGTGGTTTCCATGTTAAAGAAGCAAAACGGCCATTTTTGACTGACATTGATTAGTCTTTGAATCAGGGACAGATGTTGAGGAAGGATCAGTGTATCTTTTTACCTGGATGTAGGTCATCAGATGAGTTCCAGTTCAGGGAACAAAAGTTCTATCTGCCCTTAATTGGTGAAAACAAATTAAACTCAAGCAGAGTATGCCTTCATTCAATATATCATAGGATGGGAGAGGTGGTGGCAGAAATAGGTAACTAAAAGCTTTTTTCAAACAGAGGTCCAGTGTTACTTATATCAAGAAACTATTTCACTTATAGGTAGCTGATCTTTCACTTAGATTTTTGTTGCTTTTTTTTCCCTTTTCTTTATTGTCTAAAATTTTACATGTGTCTCCTTTTTCTCATCTTGATCCCTCCCCCTTTATGCTGTTTTTTTAAAGTGACAAACTCACTCATTTTTGTTGTATATTTTACTATAAAGACTTTCCAGCAAATCTGGCATTGATGATGCATGGCCTACATCACACAATGAGAACTTCAAGGTAACGTGCTCCCTTGTGAAAGTAATTTGCCTGGTCTCAATATAATTTTGAGTAGCTCTAACTCTTAAAATTTTGTAGTGGCCTACCTGTCATTGTTTTATGTTTGTAATACAATAGGAGTCTTTTGTTGTTAAATCCTCAAGTGAGGATATATTTTTTTAAATTGATTTTAGAGAGAGAGGAATGGGGAGGGAGAGGGAACCATGGAGAGAGAGACATTGATGTGAGAAAGAAACTTTGATTGGCTGCCTTCTGCATGGGTCCCAACCAAGATTGAACTGGCAACCTGGGTATGTGCCCTGAATGGGAATTCAACCTGTGATCCTTTGGTGCATGTGATGATGCTCAAACCAACTGAGCCATGCAGGCCAGGGTGGAAAATAAGTTTATTTTATTATCTGATTCCTTTTATATGTAATTTCCACAATAAGTTAATCCATAGAGACAGAAGTCATACAAGTTACTGCCAGAGACTTCAGTAGGAGGAATAGGGAGTTCCTATTTCATGGGAATTAGGTTCCCTGCTGGAGTGATGAAAAGTTTTGGAACTAGATAGAGGTGGTCATTGCGCAACATGGTACACGTACCAAATGCTACTGAATTTCTCATTTTATGTTTGGTGAACTTTCCTATCTAAAAAAACAAGAATACTATCATGATAATAATCAATCAAGTGATCGAATTAAGATCATATTATTCCTTTTACAACAATCCAATAAGAACATTTAAAACATGTCTTCTGATGAAGTTATATTGTTAATTTGAGATTTTTCTTGTTTCTAGAGGTAGGCCTGCATTGCTTTGAATTTCTCTCTTAGGACTGCTTTCACTATGTCCCATTGGGTTGTCATGTTCTCATCTCATTTGTCTCAAGGAATCTTTTGATTTCTCCTTTGGTATCATTGTTAATGCATTCACTGTTTAGTAACAGGTTATTTAGACTCCATGCGTTGGTGTGTTTTCAGGTGTTCTTTTGAGTGTGTGTGTAATTGATTTTTAGTTTGATACCATTGTGGTTGATTTTTTGGGGGAAGATCTATCTATTGATGTCAATGGGGTGTTAAACTCCCCAAATATGATTCTATCAATATTTGTTGTATATAATTAGGTTCTCCTGTGATAGGTGAATAATTGGGTGTTTCTTGCTACCTTGTTTTCTAAATCAAAAATTCTATTCTCACCCAGCAGGCATAGCTCAGTGGTTGAGTGTCTGGTTGGATTGATCCCATTATCATTATATAATGGCCTCCTTTGTTGCTTGTTAAAGTCTTAGTTTTAAATTCTATTTTTTTGAATAAATATTGCCATCCAGCTTATTTTTTTGCATTCGAATTATTTTTTAATAATCTTTATTGTTGAGATTACTACAGAGGTTCCTCTTCCCCCCACCCCCTGCCATAGCTACCCTCCACCTAGTTTCCACCCCACCCAGGCCCTCACCACCCTATTGTCTGTGTCCATAGGTAATTCATACATACATATAAGATCTTTGTCTAATCTCTTCCCAAACCCCCTTCCCTATGAGAATCATCGGTCTCTTCCATTTCCATGCCCCTGATGCTATTACATTCACTGGTTTATTCTGTTCATCAGATTTTTTATTCACTTGATTTTTAGATTCAATTGTTGATAGATATGTATTTGTTATCACTTTGCTGTTCATATTTTTTATCTTTACCTTCTTCTTCTTCTTAAAAAAATATTCTTTAGCATTTCATATAATACTTGTTTGGTGGTAATGAACCCCTTTAGCTTTTTCTTGTCTGTGAAGATCTTTTTCTGACCTCCAATTCTAAATGATAGCTTTGCTGGGTAGAGTAATCTTGGTTGTAGGTTTTTGCTATTCATCACTTTGAATATTTCTTGCCACTTCCTTCTGGCCTGCATAGTTTCTGTTGAGAAGCCAGCTGACAGTTATATGGGCACTCTCTTCTAGGTAACTAACTGTTTTGCTCTTGCACCTTTTAAGATTCTCTCTTAGTTATTTGCCCTTGGCATTTTAATTATGATGTGTCTTGGTGTGGTCCTCTTTTGATTCCTCTTGTTTGGGGTTGTCTGTGCTTCCTGAACTTGTAGGTGTATTTATTTCACAAGGTAGGGAAGTTTTCTAACATTATTTCTTCAAATACGTTTTCAATATCTTGCTCTTTCCCTTCTTCTGGTACTCCCATTATTTGGATGTTGGTATATTTGAATTTGTCCCATAGGCTCCTTATACTATCCTCATATTTTTGGATTCTTTTTTTCTTTTTGCTCTTCTGGTTGGGTGTTTTTGATTCCTCATATTTCAAATCATTGATTTGATTCTCAGGATCCTCTAGTCTACTGTTGAATCCCTGTATATTATTCTTTATTTCAGTCAGTGTATGCTTAATTTCTAACTGGTCCTTTTCTTTCTTTCTTCCTTTCTTTCTTTCTTTCTTTCTTTCTTTCTTTCTTTCTTTTTATTCTCACTAAGATCCTTGAAAGTCTCACTTTCATGTTCCTCAGAAGTTTCTAGAAGATTCTTGTGTAACCTTATAACCATGGTTTTTAACTCTATATCCAGCAGTTTAGGTTCTTCCATTTCTTTCACTTGTGACATGTATCTTTGTCTTCGCATTTTGGCTGCTTCCCTGTATTTGTTTCTATGTATTGGATAGCTGCTAAGTCTCCTTGAGTTGATAGAGTGACCTTGTGTAGTAGGTATCCTATAGGGCCTAGTGGCTCAGCCTCCCCAATCACCTTAGATGGACACTTTTAGTGTACCCCTTTGTGGACTGTGTGCACAGTTTTGTTGTAGTGAAGCTTCTATTGTTATTGGTATCACTGGGAGGAATTGACTTCCAAGCTAATTGGATGTAGGGATCAGATTCAACCTCAGTGGGATATCTGCTGTGCAGGAGACACCCTTATGGAGCAGGACTTGTTTCAGTGGGGATTTGGTGCTCACTGAGTCTGTCCCTTGAGTGTGTCACTTATGGATATGAAGAGTTATAATCTGGTATGGTCTCACACTGACCACTGTTACACTGGCGCTTGGGTCTCCAGAGAGGTGCAAAGTCAACCACTGCCTGGGGTCATCCAGCAGGAGCTACAGAGAAATCTGCAGATTCCTCCTCTTTGTATCGGGTTTGGAATTGCCCAGATGAGGCCCAACTGTGAAGCAAGGCAGGCTGGTGCTGGCGCTGGTTCTTTTTTTTTTTTTTTTAATGTATTTTATTGTTTTTTTACAGAGAGGAAGGGAAAGGGATAGAGAGTTAGAAACATCGATGAGAGAGAAACATCGATCAGCTGCCTTCTGCACACCCCCTACTGGGGATGTGCCTGCAACCAAGGTACATGCCCTTGACCGGAATCGAACCTGGGACCCTTCAGTCTGCAGGCTGACGCTCTATCCACTGAGCCAAACGAGCCAGGGCTGGTGCTGGTTCTTGGGACTTTTATTGATACGTTTGGGGCTCCCTGACCCAGCTGCTGCTTGTTTGACAGATTTTTTAGCTTCAGAAAGGATGGACCATTCATATACAAAAGCTGTTGAGCACAGCTTGGGGGTTGTAAATTGGATGGGACGGGTTCTCAGGGAATAACCAGGGAAGAGCAAACAGAAATAGCTACCAGTCAGCCCTACACCAGGGAGGTCTCAGCACAGGAACGATGACCACTTCAAGCACCTCCATCTGGAAGAAAGCTGCCCCCGAGGTCCTGCCCCAAAACCAGACAGTCCAGATCTCCTTGTATGTGTCTGGGTCTCCCAGAGCCTCGCCCGGCACTGGAGCTCAGAAGCAGTGGGAGCTTGTAAATTCATTTCATGGTGCCGGCCTTTTAAGAGAAGCAGCTGAGACTCCAGCAGCCTCTGTGTCACTCAGCCCCAATCCGCACTGGTTTTTACAGCCCATAGTTCTTACTGCCCATAGTGACTTCTTTCACCAGCTCTGGAACCCTGGGCTGGAGGTCTGGTTTGGGGCTGTGACCCCTCACTCCTCTGGGTGGCCTCTGCAGAGGCAATATCCCTCCTGATTAAAAAAGCGACACATCTGGGTGCTGAACCAGCCTGTTCTGAGCCTCCGCACTGCCTACCAGCATTAGTGTGCTTTCTTCTTTACTTCTCTAATTGTAGTACTTCCCCTCAGCCAGATTTCCAGTGGTTTTCATGATATTTGTTGTGTATTTTAGGTGTAATTTTGATGTGGTTGTGGGAGGCAGCAAGTACAGGCATTTATCTATGCCACCACCTTGGTTCTCCTGAATAATTTTTTAATTTATTTTTTTACTTATTGAGACAAAAAAAAGATTGAGAGAGTGAGAGGCAGGCAGAGAGACAGACAGAGAGAGAAACATCGATTTGTGGTTTCACTTATTTATGCATTCGTTGGTTGCTTCTTGTATGTGCCCTGATAAGAAATTGAACCTACAAACTTGGGACAATGTTCTAACCAACTGAGCTACCAGGACAGGGCCTTTTTAGTTTGCATTTTCAGGAAATATCCTTTTCCATCACTTTACCTTCCGTCTGTGTGTATCTTTTGCTGATGTGGTTCTATTGTAGAAAGCACATGAAGGGGTCTTTTTTTCTTGTCCATTCACCTACTCTGTGTTTTTTATTGGAACATTTAAGCCATTTATATTTAAAGTGATTATTAATAGGTACACACTTATTGTCACTGGAGAAGATGTGTGAAATGATTTCAATCTTTTTAAATTTACTGAGGCTTGTTTTATAGCCTAACACATCTATCTTGGAAAATGTTCCATTTGCACTTGAGGAAAATGTATACCCTGCAGTTTTAAGGTGTAATGCTTTGAAAAAAATCAATGAAATTCATCTGCTAAAATGAGTCCTTTAATGGCGCTTTTACCTTCCGGATTTTTTTTTTTTTTTTGGAAGATCTATCCATTGATGTCAATGGGGTATTTAACACCCTAACTATGACTGTATCCATATTTGCATTATATATTCAAATGCTCCTCTATAATAAAGAGGTAGTATGCAAATTGACCATCACACCCTTGCACAAGATGGCCACCCCCTTGTGGGCACAAGATGGCTGCCCCCATGTGGTAACACAATGGCCACCACAAGATGGCCAGCAGGGGAGGGCAGTTAGGGGTGACCAAACCTGTAGGGGAGGGCAGTTAGGGGCAACCAGGCCTGCAGGGGAGGGCAGTTGGGGTGACCAGGCTGGCAGGGAAGCAGTTAGGCATCAATCAGGTTGGCAGGGGAGTGGTTAGGGGGTGAACAGGCTGGCAGGCAGAATGGGTTAGGGACAACAGGCAGACAGGCAGGCAAGCGGTTGGGAGCCAGTACTCCCAGATTGTGAGAGGGTGCAGGCTGGGCTGAGGGACACCCCCCCACACACTCAAAAGGATGAATTTGGTGCACCGGGCCTCTAGTATGTTTATAAGGGTTATTTCTTCTTGTTGGATTGATCCCATATTATTATGTAATGGCATTCTTTGTCTCTTTCTGTAGCCTTAGATTTAACTTCTATTTTTTCTGACATAAGTATTGCTATCCAGGCTTTTCTTTGTGTTTGAAAAAAAATTAAAAAATATGTTTCAGTTTTTAAAAAATATATTTTGCCATGTGTCTTGAAGAGAATGGAACATGGGACCCTTCAGTTTGCAAGCTGACACTGTCCACTGAGCCAAACCAGCTAAGGATATTTTATTGATTTGAGAGAGAGAGGAAGGGGAAGGGAAAGAGAGATATAAACATCAATGAGAGAGAAACATCAATCCTCTGCCTCCTGCATGTTCCCTACTGGGGATTGGGCCCATAACCTGGGCATGTCCCCTGACCATAAATCAAACCAGTGAACTCTTGTTTCCTGGGTGGACACTTGACCACTGAGCACACTGGCAAGGCAAAAATTTGTTTAATTAATTATTTAATTTATTGTTTTGAGAGAGAGAGGAAGGGAGAGACAGACAGACCAAGAGAGACAGAGAGAAACCTCAATTTGTTGTTCCATTTATTTATGCACTCATTGGTTGCTTCTTGTATATGCCCTGATGAGCCATTGAACCTGCAAACTTGGCGTATCGGGACAATACTCTAACGTACTGAGCCATTAGACCTGGGCCTTTTTTTGTTTGTTTGCATTTTCAAGGAATATCCTTTTCCATTTCTTTACTTTAGATATGTATCTTTTGCTGAGATGGGTCTTTTGTAGACAGCACATGTATGGATCTTCTTTCCCTATCCATCCATCTACTCTCTGTCTTCTGATTGAAGCATTTAAGCCATATACAATTTAAAGGATTATTGATAGTACTCACATGTTGCCATTTTATTCTTCATAATTATTGCTACCCATAATAATTATGTCCCTTCCTTTTTTCTTTTCCTTTATATAGAAGTCCCTTTAATATCTCCTCTAATACTGTCTTTTTTTTTAGATGAACTCCTTTAAGCTATGTGGAAAGCTCTTTTTCTCGTCTTCAATTTTACATGATAGCTTTGCTGGGTAGAATAGTTTTGGTTGTAGGTCCTTCTTTTTCATCACTTTGAATATTGTGTACCAATTCCAACCAGCCTGAAATGTTTCTGTTGAGAAAGCATCTGATAGTCTTATGGGGCCTTCCTTGTAGGTAACTATCTGTTTTTCTCTTTTAGCTTTTAAGATCCTCTCTTTGTCTTTAGCCTTTGCCATTTTAATTATGCAGTGTCTTGCTGTAAGCCTCTTGTATGGGACTCTCTTTGTGTCCTGCACTTGTTTCTCCTTTTTCTTCACCAGTCAGGGAAGTTTTCAGTCATTATTTCTTCAAATCGGTTCTCAAATTTTTGCTTTTTCTCTCTCTCCTTTCCGTTACCCCTATAATGTGGATGTTGCTATGCTTTGTGTTGTCCCAGAAGTCCCTTAAACTAGCCTTATTAAAAAAAAAAATTCTTTCTGCTCTAATTGGGCATTTACTGCTACTTTGTCTTCTAAATCAAAGATTCTATTCTCACCCACCTGGCATATCTCAGTGGTTGAATGTTGACCTATAAAACCAGAGGTCACACTTTGATTCCATGTCAGGACATATGCTCAGGTTGTGGGCTTGATCCCCAGTGTGGGGCATGCAGGAGACAACTGATCAATGATTCTTTCTCATGAAAGATGTTTTTATCTCTCTTTCTCCTTATACCTACCTCTTTGAAATCAATAAAACTTATTTTTCTAAAAAAGATTCTATTCTCTGCTTCATCTAATCTGCTATTGATTCCTTTTTGTGTATTTTTCATTTCAGATATCATATTCTTTATTTCTGAGTGATTATCTTACATGGTTTCTTTGTCTCTTTTTATACTTACTATCTATTTGTTGAAGTTCTCACTATGTTCCTTGAGCATATTTGTAACCATATGGTTGAACTCTGTATCTTGCCTTCATTTCATTTAGTTTTATTTTTTTTTTGTTTGTTTGTTTTTTCTGGAGATTTCTCCTGTTTTTCATTTGGGGCATGTTTGTCTCTCCATTTTGGCTGCCACGTGGTATTTGTTTTTGTGTATTGGGTAGATCTGCTTTGCCTCCCAGCCTTGGTATAATGGCTTTATGTATTAGGTGTCTAGTGAGGAATATTGGTACAATCTTTCTGATCACCTGACCTAGGTGCTCCAGGAATGTCACTTGTGTGTGTTTTTGTGTTATGTGAGCCCTCCTTTGGTAGAGTTTTCATTGCTGTTGGCCTGTTCATGGATGGGATTGATCCTCATGGGCTGACTACACACAGTATACAAGCTGCTGTTCAAAGGTTGGCCCCATGTCAAGTAATTCATGCCAGCTCGGTGTGGTGCCTGCCCAGATTTTCATTTGGGTGTTCTGCTTGTGGAGCTAATTGGGTCATGTTCTGAAACCTCCCACTGAGGGGCTCAATGTCAGTCCCTGCCTGTGATTTCCCCTGGGCTACCTGTGTGGAGCAACAAAGCGATCCAGTTTGTGACTGCCTCTGCTGGGCCTGGGTGTGCCTGAAGGGTCTGCGCTGCACAGCAATGCTTCCTTCCACCAGCACCAAGCCCATGGGGCAGCTGAGCAAAAAGCCCAAGTCACTCCAAGATCCAACTCTATCTACCAGCTTTCTGTTGGGGTCAGTCTCTGAAAGAGCTCCTGTTGGTATGTGAGTTGCATGAGGTAAGTGAGTCATCAGGTAGGTGCGAGTGGTGTTTACCAGATTGATACAGATTTAAACTCAGCTTTATTTCTGGGTGTGAGGCCACTGAGCACAAGTCCCAGAGTATACAAATGCCAGTTATAACCCACTGGAGACCTGTGGACCTTGGTGGTAGGGTGGGGCCTCAGGGAGTCATGAGGGTAAGGCCAGCAGAATTCATCAGGCCCCAAGTATCAAGATTTGGCTGTGTGAAGAGAGGGCTCAGCACTGGAATGGTGGCCTCAGTTAGAGCAGCAAGGGAATAAAAGCCCCCAACCCAAAGTCACACAACTCAGTCTCTGACACCCCCTGAATCCATCCTGACCTTCTTAAGAGACCTCCATAAAAGTGTACACCCTGGGCCCAGGCAGCTGGCTCCTTTGCACTGTGTAGCTCCACAGGGTCAGGGACAAGAATTCAGAACGATGGGCTAGTACATTCCCCAGGCTGAGGCCATAAGGAAGGGAGGACTTGACCCAGGGGTGATGGCATCTGTGGACATTGTGGGAGAGGGACTCAGCAGAGGGAGGGCACCCAGAGGCCATCCCCTCAGCTCTCTCCCAGAGCCACACAAAGCAGTCTCTCCTCACATGACTCCCAGTTCACTCTGAGCCACCCTTTCTTCATAGGCCCAGGGTGAGTGGTGGGAATGATACTCATGTGTTGGCCCTTTAAGAGGACTCCTGGGTTTCTTGCAGACTCCCACCTCTTCCTGAAGGACAGCCTGATGTCATATAGACTCCTCTTCCCAGCTCTGGTTCTCAGGGCTGGGAGCCCAGCGTGGGGTTGAGACAACATGCTCCTCAGGGGGACCATTGCACTGAGACATGCCTCTGCATTCTAAAACACCACATGCTGGGGGGTGGGTGGGGGCAGCCTTTTGGAAGCTCTGTCCTTCCTGCCAGTGTAGCTGAGGCTTCTTCTGTAGACCCTTGGTTATAAGACTAATGTTCAGCGAGTGTTCAGGTTGGTAGTTATATAATTTAGTTGTCATTCCAGTTTGGCTCATTGAGGAGGTGAGTTAACTTTCACCTCTTCTGCCTCCATCTTGGAGCACCCCTAAAAACTGCTGAAATACATTGCAAGGGCTCAATATTTATGATATGGTGAGGTGAAATATTTTAAGTGAGGAAGGAAGCTTTGTAATGTTAAAACTCAGCTAGTAATTTATTTTCGATAGATTTAACATCTAATGAATTGTTTGATTCCAACAGTGTCAAAATTAGGTTCATATTATTCTTTTTATTTAGGCCAAGGCAAGTTATTTTTTAACTTCTTAGTTTCAATTCTGTGATTTGGGAGTAGCTAATCATAGATTAACAATCCTAACAGTTAAATTTTAACTATATTCTAATTTTCCTTTGTTCACACTTGATTACTTAAGGAAAAAATTATTTCAAAAACATGTATCCTGACAGCAAAGATATCTGAAAATCAAAGCAAGCAAATTCATCTTCCACCTTTGCATCTAGAAAAAATGTCTCAAGAATCACAAATAAATAGGGCATGTGACAAAGAGGATATATCTGCATATTCAGGACACCCTTCTGTGCAAAAGGATGAGGAGATGTGCATCAAGCAAGGCTCATTAGAGCAGAGGAAGAACTTACAACTTTCCAAAGATGAGTCAAAGCAGAAGTCACATGAATTTTCTTTAAAATTAAAAATGACTGAGTGCCCTGAGGAAGAGCCACCACGTGATAAGTCTAAAGGAGGAGCAAGCTTAAGACAAATGCCTTCTAACTTGACAAGTAAAATGCTTGATTGTGAGGGGAAAGATGCATTCGGAATGTCTGTCTCTGCAGCATTACAAACATTTCCTGAACAAGAAGAAACTACTCTCAAAATTGTTTCTCCATCTCATGCAGACCCTGGGTCCCAGACAGACTCTCCCTCGTCGTCTTCTTCTGAGCTTCCTTTAAGAGAAGAGGAATTACACTCTGAAAATGATCACAAACCTGACGCTGAACAGGTTTTAAACAAAAATGAGGAGAGTTTTTATAATGATACAGAAAATAAAAAAGTAAGACACCCAGCAGTTACATCTGAAGTGATAGAAGGCCAAGAGTTTGCTATGCAGATGAACCCAAATACTACGGATTGGAAATTAGGCATCGGACCTACACCCCAGTTTAGTGATCCGAAAAGCCATTTTGATTTGTGGCTTGTTGGCTGCAATGAAACAAAACCCTTGACTGAATTAAAAAGCCATGATATGCCTGCTGTTACAAATACTTATAAGGAAATAAAGCCAAATCAAGACTTGTTCCAGAAGCCCTTATGTGCAGATAATTGCAGTGCTAGTTATTTTAAAAGCGTGGACTCTAAATTGAAAGATGAGAGTTCCTCTGCACTGCACAATGAGAGAACACCTGGAGTATATGTAACTGAAGAAATACAGCAAGATTTACAAAGGCTTAAGAATGATGCAGACATGTTAAAAGTAGAGTACCTGGCTTGGAAAAAAGAGAAAATTCAGCTTCAAAAAGAGGTAGACCCTCATTTGCTGCTACTTTTTGTTTTTTCTCTTTATCAATTCTCTTATCCATTCTGAAAAAAGTTTGTGTGTAAAATTAAGTTGTCTAAATGGTAATTATAAATATAAATAGATTCAGTCAACTAAGTAATAGGATTTTAAGAAAACATTCTCAGGTTTGTTCTTAAGTCTTTCTGTCAGTCTTCCCTATGAAGTGGGAAACTAATTTAGCTATGAACCATGTCATCTTCTGAACCAGTAAAAGTATAAAGGAAAGTGTTTATAAAATGTAATAAGCACTAGGATTGTTTTATTTCTTAAGTTCATTGGCTTCATTATAATTTACATCCCATAGCCTGGCCAGTGTGGCTCAGTGATTGAGCATTGATCCATGAACCAAGAGGTTCCCGATTGAATTCAGGGTGAGGGCACATGCCTGGGTTGTGGCTGGATCTGCAGTAGAGGGTGTGCAGGAGACAGCCGATCGATGTTTCTCTGTCATCTATGTTTCTCTCTCTCTCTCTCTCTCTCTCTCTCTCTCTCTCTCTCTCTCTCTCTCTCTCTCTCCCTCTCTCTCTGAAATCAATTTTAAAATACCCATAAATAGCATCCCAGAAACAATAAAATTGAAGGAATCTATGACTGAGAGAAGGGAAATAAACGAATATCCCCAACTAAACTCTTCTATTTTTGTGCTATAGTGCAAATCTTCTATGGCTTACTAAAAACCTTGGAAGTTAGAATTCCAATATGATCACATCAAGATATCATTATTTTATTTTACTTTTTAGTTACAGTTTACATTCAATATTATTTTGTATTAGTTTCACATGTATAGCATGGTGATTAGATAATCATATACTTTACAACCTAGTCGTCCAATATTTCAAGTGCCCACCTGTATTGTACATCATCATTGGAATATTATATAGATATTTTAATAACAAACATTTGTACTTTCATATATATTTTGTTATCATCACTCTCAGATGTGTTTGTTGAGTTGAACCTTTAAATTATATTGTTAAATAAAGTATGATGATGCCATAAAAAACCTGAAACCTTACCATTTATGACAGCATGGATGGACCCAGAGGGCATTATGCTAAGTGAAATAAGTCAGAGAAAGTTAAGTCTCATCTGATTGCACTTATATGTGGAATGTAAAGAGCAAAATAAATGAACTAAGAAATTTAAAAGTTATTCATAGATAACAGAGATCTGATTGATGGATGCCAGAGGGAATGGGGTCGGTAGAGTGGGTCAAAATAAAGAGATCAACAAGTACAAATTGGTAGTTACAGAATAGTCACAGGGATGTCAAGGACAGCATAGAAAATATAGTTAGCCATCTATATATATAAAAGGCTAAGTGACTGACCATACATTCGTCCAACCATCCGACCAACCGACCTGCCAGTACATATGACGCGCACTGGCAATTTAAAAAGAAACATTGACTCCTGCACGCGTGTTACATATAAAACTCTTGCTGGCGCCAATGAAACTTTAATTTCTAGACTCGATATAAAAATTGAAGTTGCTAAAACCATTAAAAAGGCCCAACTTCTCATTATTGATGAGTGCACCATGGCATCCAGTCATGATATAAACGCCATAGACAGATTACTAAGAGAAATTATGAATTTGAATGTTGCATTTGGTGGGAAAGTTCTCCTTGGAGGGGATTTGCAACAATGTCTCAGTGTTGGGCCTCATGCTATGCCATCAGCCATAGTACAAATGAGTTTAAAGTACTGTAGAGTTTGGGGGATGTTTCAGACAGTTGTCCTTTAAAACAAATATGAGACCAGAGGATTCTGCTTATAGTGAATGGTTAGTAAAACTTGGAGATGGCAAACTTGATAGCAGTTTTCGTTTAGGAATGGATATTATTGAAATCTCCCGTGAAATGATTTTTTAACGGATCTATTATTGAAGCTACCTTTGGAAATAATATATCTATAGATACTATTAAAATATATCTAAACGTGCGATTCTTTGTCCTAAAAATGAGCACATTCATAAATTAAATGAAGAAATTTTGGATATACCCGATGGAGATTTTCACACCTATTTGAGGGATGATTCCATTGATTCAATGGATGATCCTGGAAAGCAAAATTTTCCCATTGAGTTTCCTAATAGCATTACTCCTTTTGGAATGCCATGTCATAAATTAGATTTGAAAGTAGGTGCAATCATCATGCTACTGAGAAATCTTAATAGTAAATGGGGTCTTTGTAATGGTACTAGATTTATTATCACAAGATTGCAACCTAACATAATCAAAGCTGAAATAGTAACAGGTTCTGCGAAAGGAGAGGTTGTTCTGATTCTAAGAATTGATTGTCCCTGTCTGACACTGGCCTCCCATTTAAATTAATTCAAAGAGAGTTTCCCGTGATGAAAGCATTTGTGATGACTATTAATAAATCACAAGGACAAACTCTAGACAGAATAGGAATATTCTTACCTGAACCTGATTTCGGACATGGTCAGTTATATGTTGCTTTCTCTCAAAATAGAAGAGCGTGTGATGTTAGAGTTGTAAATACTTCATCACAAGGGAAATTAGTCAAGCACTCTGAAAGTGCTTTTACTTTTAATGTGTTATACAGGGAGCAATTAGAATAAGTTTGATCAATTTATCAGTCATTGTTTTTATCCATTTTGTTTTTATAGCATGTTTTTGTTGTTTTTATGTCATGTCTTTGCTTTATATCATGTTGTTATTGTTTATTTATTCATCAATTTACATATTATTTTCATATACATCTTTCTAATTTTCTTTCATCTCTGACATTTCTATTTTAGAGAAAGGGCAAATAGGGATATTAAAATATTTCTTTTAATTAATTTCCTTTCAATGTACACAAATCCGTGCATTGGGCCACTAGTATTATAATCAGTATGAATGGTGTCAGATGGGTATTGAAATATCACTTTGTAAAGTATCTGATTGTCTAACCACTATCCGGCACAACTGAAACTAATATAAATAATGCTGAATGTGTACTGTACTGAAAACATTAAAAAATGTAAAAAGAGATAGAACACCTTCCAAAAATAAAAGCATGGTAATTAACATTTTGACAAGTATGTATCATATAGGTCATATAAATTATTTGCAATAAAATCAATATTTTTCTCTATAGGGGAATATTGAGTTTTGAGGTTCATTGACTTTTAAGATGAAAAAAAAACTTGAGATATTATGCTTCTTTATAAGAAAACTAGAGGCACAGTAAAAGAAATTCATGTATGGGGGAGAGGGGGAAGGGTCCTGTCAGCCCACCCTGCACCCTTTCCAATCCGGGACCCCTTGGTGGATGTCTGACTGCCGGTTTAGGCCCGATCCTGGGCATCAGGCCTAAACTGGCAGTCAGACATCCTTCTGACAATCCTGGACCACTGGCTCCTAATTGCTCACCTGCCTGCCTGCCTGCCTGGTCACCCCTAACTGCCTCTACTTGCCAGCCTGATTGCTGCTAACTGCCCCCCCCTGCCTGCCTGGTCACCCCTAACTGCCACACCCCTCCCCTTGTTGGCGTGGTCACCCCTTACTGCCACTCCTGCCGGCCTGGTTGCCCCAAACTGCCATCCCCTGCTGGCCTGCTCACCCCTAACTGCCCCCCCCCTGCCAGCCTGGTCACCCCCAACTGCCCTCCTCTGCCAGACTGGTCACCCCTAACTGCCCCCCCCCCCACTGCCAGCCTTGTTGCCCCCAACTGGCCTCTGCTGGCCTGGTCACCCCTTATGGCCCCCCAGCCGGCCTGGTTGCCCCATGCAGCCTGCTGTTCAGTCCTTTGGTCGTCCCTCACTAACCCCCCTGCCGCCCCACACAGCCTGCTTGTTCAGTCATTTGGCCATCCCTTACTAACCCCCCTGCTGGCCCGGTCATAGGCAGCCATCTTATGGAGGTTAATTTGCTTATTTCCTCATTATTATATAGGATAGGATGTGGATGAGCCTCTCATTACACTAAGGTATTAAATTACTTTTCAAAAGTCATACTTAATTTACCTGATTAATTTGATGAAATTTCTGTTTACTTATCTGATTGAGCATTATAGAATTACTAGAGGCCTGCTGCACGAAATTCATGCATGCGTGGGGTCCCTAGGCCTGGCCTCGATCTAGGCCTGGCCTCGATCAGGGCCAGGCCAATCAGGCCCGGTCAGAGAGGAGGTGATGGTTGCCAGGCCAGGCGCGGTAGGAACAGATGCTGGACTACGACACCGCCATCATTGGTGCCCTACCACCATTCAGTTCCCTGCCTGTCCCCTCGACCTTCCCTCGCCACCACACTGCCACCATGACTGGTGGGTGGCAGGCCAATCAGGGCCTGCTGGCTGTAGGGAGGGACAGGACATGGGAGGTTGGCCAATGGCCCCAAGGAAGGAGACGGCCCTCGTCCACCCTGGGAAAGGTGCCGTGTCTGCCACCACCCACCACAGTTCCCTGTCTCAGCCCAGGGCCCAGCCCCGATTAGGCAATTGGGGCCTGCCGGTGAGAGGGGAGGGGTCACAGGAGGTTGGCTGGCTGGAGGGGAGAGACCACAGGAGGTTGGCCAGCAGGCCCAGACCAGGCGATCATTGCCTGCCGGCCCCAGGGAGAGATCATGGGAGGTTGGCCGGCTGGGGAGGTTGGTTTTGGGAGCACAGTGACCACCAGGGAGCAGCTCCTGCATTGAGCATCTGCCCCCTGGTGGTTGGTGCACATCATAGTGACTGGTCATTCTGGTCACTTAGGCTTTTATATATAAAGATATCCTTTCTTTTCGTGCCATTAAGTGTTGGGATTGCATCCTTACCAAGTTTGGACAGGTCATTTAACCTTGGTTTTATTTTCATTATTAGTAACTATGGGGCTAAAGTAAGTAGATAACTACTTGTATATCCTCTAGCTATAAGATTTTATATGATTGTATTACTCATTTTCCAGAAGTGTACATTAACCAACAATTGGTTTCATTCTGCTCCAGTGTTGTGGTAAACTGTGGTTCATATATTTTATGAATGCCACCACTTTTTTGATACCCTCAAAGATCTTAAAGAAAAAATAATTGTAAAGGCAATGAGGAAAAAAGAAAAAAAAATGCAATGAGGGAAGGAATAGCTTCGTGCAGAAAGAGGAAAGCTTCCTATTTGTTACTGACACACATTTTCACATCCTCTAAATCTGGTGGGTAATGCAAGACCCAGGAGGGAAAGACAGAAGAGGACACATTTTGCATCTTTATCCTTTTATTTCTCTGTCTCTGCTAGATAAATGGGGAGGGGGTGGGTAACGGGAATGTTAGGTAACAAAGTGGATGTGATGTGAATAGGAGCACAAAATTAAGACAGCCCTATTAGAAATCTTGGAAAAGTCATCTTCTTTACTGAAACAGAAATGAAGAAGAATTGACAACAATTTAATGATAAACTTCAACACACAAAATATTTTTATTCGTTCAAGTCATAGCAATTTCATTAATTTCATAAAATTTATGAAAACACAGCCTTTTTAATGAATAATGTAATCACAATGTCCTTAATATCAACCTTTCATCAAAGGTTGAGGAAAAAAAGAAGCAGAAAAGCAGTAAAAGGGAAGCATCAGGAAGCATGTGTGATGGTGCTGGTGACAGTGACAGTGTTGGACTGAGTCAGCAGAGCAACAGTGAACACACTGATAAGCAGCAGCCAAGTGATGAAATTAATGAAAACACCGCCATTTTCGTGAATAAGGTAAAAACAAAGCCAAATGATAAAATGAATGAAAACGCAGTCTTTTCAATGAGTGAGATAACAACAATATCCCTAATATCAATCTGTCATCAAAGGTTGGAGAAAAAAAGGAGCAGAAAAGCAGTAAAAGGGAAATGTCAGGAAACATGGATGATGGTGCTGATGACAGTGACAGTGGTGGATGGAGTCAGCAGAGCAACAGTGAACAAACCGATAAGCAGCAGGTTTCTATTATGGAGGATGAAGATTCTGACAGGTAAGCCTACAGCAGCACTTAACAGTATGTGATTATTCTTTTCCTATAAAACAAATTCCAATTTGAGCGAACATTCCTGATTAACTAATTTTATATTTTTACTAGAGAGAGTGAACCTTGTTTGGTAATCAGAAAAATGCAAATCAACAAACAATGAGCTACCATTTTTGGAACTGATAATGATAATTATTTTATTAAAAAAATAACAACCAGAATTGGCCCATGGGAGGAAAAGGCATTCTTGTACACTATTGGGAGATGAAATTGGCACATCTTTTTGAAGGGTAATTAAGTCTGTTTTAAAAATTCAAGTATGTCATTCTTTTATCCCAATAGCTTCATTTCCAGAACTAGATCCTACAGGAAAACATGACTTGTATAAAAACACACATGCACATTCTAAGGACATTAATTATATAATACTAGAGGCCTGTTACACGAAATTCGTGCATGGGTAGGCTTCCTAGGCATGGCAGGTGATCAGGGCCAATCAGGGCCTTCCGGCTGCCGGCCCAGGGCTTCCCTTCCCCAGCTGCCAGCTGCTGGCCAGGGCCTTCCTTCTTTCTGAGCCACCCCTGGTTTTCAGCCCATGTCATAGCAAGGGATCAAACTCCCGGTCTCCCAGTCAAACTCTGAAGGTGACACTTTGCATACTGGCCTTTTATATATATAGATTATGTATATAAAACATACAGTAGGTCATTATATGTATCATATATATATATATATATATATATATATATATATATATATATATATATATGCTGTGCATGAATTTTGTGCACTGGGCCATTAGTATATATATAAAAGCCTAAGCAACTGAATGACTGAATGACCAAACAACTGAATGACCAAAGGACTGGTCGAATGGAGCAGTCCCTGGTGGTTAGTGTGCTCCCACAACAGGAGCACTGTTAAGCTGACCATTCTGTTCAGGCAGCCTTTCAGCCTGGCAGCAGCCACTCACTCCCTCAGTAGTCCTGCAGGTCCAGTCTCTGAAGAATGGGCCAGGCACCGATGGACCTGCACTACCAGCACAGTCCTGACAGCGCTATGGCCTCCTGGAAGTTGGCCTCAGGTACTGTGGCTGCTTCCCCTCCTTAGACGCTTGGCAAGGAAAAAAGATATACTAGTAAAAGTGCCGTCAGATGGCTCTCACCAACCAGTGTGAACATCAGCTAGCAGGATGGATCCGGATCCCGTGCTGGCAAGGGCGTCCCACTACCCACCGAAAGGGCTGATCGCATCCCAGGCCTTCCCCCGCAACCCAATCCTTCCAGTTGGGAGCCAGATACAGGGCTCATGGCTGTCGAGCACCTCTGCAGTGGTGCGAGCCTCTGCTGATCAAGCGTGAGCCCTCAGCAGGTGCAGTGAGGCTGGAATGAGCAAGAGCAGCAGGCAGCAGGGGCAGGCAGCATTGGACTGCTGGTTTCGGCCCTATCGCCGCAGGCCACACCAAGGGACCCCACGGTGCACAATGCTGTGCACTGGGCCTTTAGTATATATATAAAATATGATGTAGATGTTAAAGATATATAATATATACATATGCATTAAGGATACTTATATAAATGTTACAAATATACATATGTATGTTAAAGATATTTGTTAAACATTGCATACCAAAAAGTTGGAGATAGTGTAAATACCTATCTCTAAGGAAATACTTTATTATACCCATAAAATAATGTAGTATGCAGCCACTGGAAAAAATGAGGGTAGCTCTTGTCTGCAATATATTGATTGTTAGACAACTGACATGTAGTTAAAGCATTGGGATTAATGTCATGTCTTAAACAAATTTTGTGAGGATACTTTTAATACCTGCTCAGTTATAACAGGGACTAGACTGTCACTCTACTTTGTTTCCATCTAAATTACGAGCTACTAGCTTTTTGTGCTTGTGCCTAATTCCTGAGTGTTCAAATATTGGACATTCAAATTAATCTGAAAGCCCAGGGATTTCACAAGGCAATTTGTTTCATATCTCATCTACAAATTTCAGAATATTGAGTAAAACATATTAAAGCACATCGAGGGATTAATCTGCTAGATGAGGGGTTGACAAAACTTTTCTGTAAATGGCCAGACTCTCAGTATTGTGGGCTTCATGAACCATCGGGTCTCTGAAATCTGTCATAGACACTAGATAAACCAAGGTGCTCCTAATGTAGTGAATCTTCTTTTTGAAAGGTACCATGAGTGCTTGCCTTTATCCTTCTTTTTTAAAAGAGAGTACATTTCAGTATGCACCTCACCGAATTTTTCAAAAGGGACTTCATATTACAAAATTTACAAAAATTCAGTTTACAAAGTAAGAATAAACTTGCATGTTTCCCCCTTTATTTCTGCTACACGATTTCAATACGACTAATTACAGTGTACTTTGTACATTTGAGTAGTATATTCTAGAGTTGGATGATTTTCATCTAGAAAGAAATCCTTCTGTCGTCTTTGTAAGCATGAGAAACATGATAATCGGGTTATAAAATATAATATATCTAGAAAAAAAATTCATGGCATCTTTTAGGTGTATCATTTTGTGAATTTACTATGTAACAACTAGTCTGGCATGTTTTCAACCATATAGTGCCACAGGTATGTAATTAAAAACTTTCAAGTCTTACAAAAATACTTCATAATCATTATGGAAGGATTGAAAGCTACAGCTAAACATGAAGCAGATGAGATCATCCAAGGCCGTGCCATTTAGCTACAAAGTCCTGAAAAGAACTGTCTATAGACTCACTGATTCTAATTTCCCTTCCATGCACTCTTGAGCTCACTCTAGTAATTTTCAGTCCCACCTCATCTCCAAAATTGTTTTTCTCAAGGTTAGTACTTGTTTTTCTCTAACAAATCTAAACATAATGTTTTAGACCTGGTTTTACATAGCCTATCATATTTGACCCAATGGGGAACTCTCTCTTTTTTCATTTGGCTCTTAGGACTTTGAGTTTTCAGTGAGGAGGGGGAACAGAATCACCTGGTTTCCTCCTTGCCTTTCCTAGTCTGTCCTTGGTCTGTTTGGTTTCTCCTCATCTCCCTCCTTTTACACATTCAAGTGTCCCGGGATTCATGGTTCTTGATCTTTTTTCTCATGATTTTTACTACCTTGTATATATACTAATGATCTTCAAATTTTTATCTCCAGACCAGATCTCTCTCCTTAATGCCAGACCTATATATCAAATTGCCTACTTGATATCCTTTTTTTAAAAATAGCTATTGGGTGTTCCAGACTTAATATCTCCAAAATTGAACCATTGATAGTCTTTCTCACACCTGCCCTTCATGTGGTCATTCTTGTTTGAGTTAATGACAGCCCTTCCAATTGCTCTGCCAAAAACTTGGTGTCACCCTCAGCTCCTGTCTTTTTCTTTGTCTTAAACTTCACATCTAATCTGTCAGCAAATCTTGTCAGGTTATCTTCAAAATGCAGTGAAACTTAGATGTAAGGTTCTAATTCAGGCAAGGGGGTGTCCCTTCAAGTGAAAAGTCTCATATATAATAAAGTCGGTTTTCCGAATGTTTATGTGAAAACTGACAAATTATTTTACCTGCTTTTACTTATGTAGACACGTTTGTGTAATTAAAATTAAGTGTGTAGCTCTAGCTGGTTTGGCTCAGTGGATAGAGTGTCGGCCTGCAGACTGAAGGGTCCAAGGTTCGATTCCAGTCAAGGGCATGTACCTTGGTTGCGGGCACATCTCCAGTAGGGGGTGTGCAGGAGGCAGCTGATCGATGTTTCTCTCTCATCGATGTTTCTAACTTTCTATCCCTCTCCCTTCCTGTCTGTAAAAATCAATAAAATATATTTAAAAAATTAAGTGTGTATGAAAAGTTTAATTTCACAGACAAATTTTCTATAGATATTGCTTATGTACCACCGTAGTTTTGAGACTGTAATAAGTATGCAATCTAAATGAAATAAACATTTTTCCAAAAATACACTTTAGCCCTAGCCGGTTTGGCTCAGTGGATAGAGGGCCGGCCTGTGGACTCGGGGGTCCCGGGTTCGAGTCTGGTCGGGGGCATGTACCTTGGTTGCGGGCACATGCCCAGTGGGGAGTGTGTGGGAGGCAGCTGATCGGTGTTACTCTCTCATCGATGTTTCTGACTCTCTATCCCTCTCCATTCCTCGCTGTAAAAAATCAATAAAATATATTAAAAATACACTTTAATTATATTTAACTAAAAATTAAACAATATTCTTAAAAACAAAACAAAATTTAAATTTTATAAGAACAGAAAAATGTTTTCCTATTTAATCATCTTTGGATGATTATATATCCAGACACTCCTGTTGTGGTGTGACATTAATGTTCGATGTTGAGGCGCTTCCTGTAGGTAAATCCTGCCTTGAAAAACCTGTCAAGTTTCATTTGAATTTTTGAAGTCTGCTGTGTTTTATAATTAACTCCCTACAATTTCAAAAATGGGTGTAATAGAGCTGCATTTCATTATCTGATGAATTGTCAGTAGATGTTATTAGATTGTGGAGATGGGATCCAAGCACTGATAACTTCATGTTTGGGGTCTGTTGTTTCTTCTTCCTCCTTATCTTCACTCCCATCCTCATCTTCCCAGGTCATCACCTCATCAGCTCTTTCACTTTTACTCATAGTGTGGTACCCAGGGTCACCTTCATCTTCTTCCAACCACTGTAAAACATCTTCCTCAGCTACTTGTCCACCAATATTCTGTGTTGTCCCACAGTAATCAGTAACCTCCAGCCCTCCTAAGTGCAAGTCTCCCTTCATCATCAAGCAAATTCTTCCAACCAGTTTCCAATATTTGCACTTTCACATCTTTTCATGCTGAAGCAAAATTTAAAAATTGCTGATTTTACACAGTAACTCTTTAAAACGGTAAGTTTTGTAAGTGACACTGTCCTGTTGTATGTTCATCATTACCTTCATTCTGCAATACAACCACTACTTCCTCTAAAAATTTCTTGCGGTATATTCATTTGGTTGCCAGAATTATCCCCCAGGTCCATGGGCTGGATACATGATGTTGTGTTTTTTAGCAAAAACATACGTCTAAATTTGCCATCCCCTGAACATAAAATATTTTTGGATGGATGAGCAAGAGCATTGTCTAAATGCAATAAACATGTTGCATCTTCTGGTGGTATTCCAAGCTCTTCACCTTGAAACTTCCTGACTGCAGGTACAAATTCTTTCAAAAACCACTCTTGGAAAATGTCTGCATTGAGCCATTCCTTTTTAGAGTTGCAATACAAAACAGGCAGATGATTCATTATATTTTTTTAAACTCTAGGTTTATGAGTTTTGCCAGCGATTACAGGTGTCAGTTCACTAGTACGTGATCCATCAATGTTGGCACATAGCAGTGCCAAGATCCAGTCCTTACTGACTTTTTCTCCAGGTATCAGTTTTTTATATTTGCAGGCTTGTGTGTTTTCAGGCACAGAAGCCGGGACAAACCACTTTCGTCAGCATTGTAAATCTGAGGCTGTAGCAGCATTGCGTTATTTATGCGTTCTATTAATTTTTGCCTAAATGGTTTAGTCTCTTCTGTTGGAGCACTTAAATTTTCACTGTAAACTCATTGTCTCATAATTTCATGTCTTTTGTGAAAGCGCCCAAGCCACACCCATCACTTGCTTTGAATGGTGTGTTCATAGGATTTGCAAACTTAACTGCTGCAGATTTCAATTCAGCTGCCTGCACTGGGCCCACAAGAACGCTGTTGTGTGCACACTTCAACAATGCTTGCTCAACACAAGTGTCACCAACCTAGTTCATTTGCTTTCTGGTGCCAATTTCATCCATTTCACATGTTTTCTGTGATTGGTGTTTGCCCCTATACCACATATTAACACAATTTTTTTTTGGTCTTTGTTTTGTTGTTGTTAACCCTCACTCAAGGATATTTTTTCCATTGAGTTTTTAGAGAGAGTGGAAGTGAGGGAGGGAGAGACAGAAACCTCCATGTGAGAGAAACACATCAAGTGGACCAGGGCTGGGGATGGAACCTGAAACCCAGGTATGTGCCCTTGATCAGGAATCGAATTTGTGATCCTTTCAGTGCACGGGCTGATGCTCTCACCACTTAGCCACAATGGCCAGGGCCGTCTTTGTTTCTTTTTAATGTCCAATACAGTTTGCTTTTCTTTAGGCCATGTTGCTCACATATATGAGACACACATACTCTCGACTCTAAGTTTTGTATGATTTCTAATTAGTAATTTAGCATTATATTAACTCTTTTCCTTTTGTTTATATTTTAAGGTTAGGGTTACAATGATGTATTTTACCTTATATATATAATTTTAATTTATGCTGACTAGGTCTAGTAAATGCATGCATTTACCAGTCACCGAGAATAAGCAAATGGGCATGGCTGGGCACGGCTCAGAGCACATGGGAACATCACCAGCACATGTAAAAACTGCTGCAGAAAGTCACTCCACTGGCCAGCAGAACCAATTACCCACACACCATGTGGTGTGATCATGTCCTGATCATTTGTCCAACATTGTTTAGGAGCAGTGACGCTTGGATTTAAATATGTAGACTATAGTTGTAGATGAGTAATATGTATTTATGTTGGTAAAATTACTACAGTGGTTTTACAACATATGGACTATTTGCTAAAGTTTGTTAAAAATAACTGCGAATGAATCACAAAAAAATAACCTTTAATTATAAGCAAATCTTGGTTAAAAGCATTTTACAATTAATGGGGTGTTAATCTTCACTCATGACATACAGACCAGAAGTTTTATCTGTTAAATCCCAAGTCTTTTAATTCAATGCCTGCAAATTGAGGGTTTCTGTATGTTGAGAAACCAATCACATCTTCCAGGCCATGTCACTACCATCTGCTATCAAAATTAGCTTAATAGTCAACTAATTGGCTTTCTTCTTTCTTTTTTCCTTCCTCCCTCCCTCTCTCCTTCCTCCTTTCCTCCCTCCCTCCCCTTTCTTCTTATTTACTTTCTTTTCATCAATTCTAGTCTTTTATTCAATGGTAAACACAGCGGGCCTATTAAAAGCTAAGTCAGATTGTGTTGTTCTTCTCAATAACTTCTAATTGCCTGATGCACTCAGAGTACATGCCTCCCACAGGCACCCCTACTGGGAATTGAACCCAAAACCTGGGCAGGTGTCATGACTTGGAATCAAACTCACATTTTGGTGAAAGGAACAATGCTCCAACCAACTGAGCCACCTGGCCAGGGCTAACTAAATGTGTTCAGTTGAAAAGTTGCCTTCCATCAGCTGTGTTCAAAATAAAAACTATTTCATATTCAATAATTATAGACTTATTTTTGAAGTTTGGGTCAAGAGGAATTGTATAATAATTGCTCTTGGCAAGATCCTCTCCTCCCTTTCTAATATGTTTTTATTAATTTTAGAAAGAGAGGAAGGGGGAGTGAGAGAGAGATAGGAACATCAATGATGAGAGAGAATCATCAATCAGCTGCCTCATGCATGCCCCCTACTAAGAATTGAGCCAACAACCCGGGCATGTGCCCTGACTGGGAATTGATCTGGTGACCTCTTGGTTCATGGTCTGATGCTCAACCACTGACATACACAGGCCAGGAACTCCTCTCGTTTTTCTTTAGATGTTTAGTGATAACCAGGAGAGTTATTTGTATAACTATATATATGTTATAATTTTATTTTAATCCTCACCTGGGGATATGTTCTTACTGATTTTAGAGAGAGGGGAGAGACACACACGCACATTGATGTGAGAGAGAAACATCCATCGGTTGCCTCCGGGTATGCTCCCTGTCCCGGAATTGAACCTGAAATCCAGGTATGTGCCTTGATGGGGAATGAAGCTGGCAACCTTTTTTGTGTACAGGAAGATGCTCCAATCAACTGAGCAACCTGATCAGGGCATTTTTTGTACATTTGTTAAGGTATATAATAATGATATTCATATGCATGCATTTATTCCATAAAAAAGTAATTACAGTTTTCTGTTGGTAAGTTTTGCTTTTTATATTAAGAACTAGTGGCCCAGTGCATGAAATTCATGCACATTTAAAGGGGGACCCAGAATCAAGTCCCCGCCCACCCACATGCACCTCAAAATCACTTGATACCTAGACCTGGCAGCCCCCTCCCCCCCATTGGGCTAGATCCAGACCTGGCCAGTCCCACCCTTGTCAATCCCTGCCAGGCAGGGGGCATAGCCTCAGGTCCCCTGGACCGGTGCCAGGACAGGGGCGTGGCCTGAGTTCCCCCAGATGGGATGGGGGCGTGCTTTGAGGTCCCCTGTCAATCTCCACAAGGGGGACATGGCCTGAAATCCCCTGTCAAGCCCCGCTGGGTGGGGGGCATGGCCTGAGGTCCCCCGTCAAGCCCCACTGGCAGCGGGGCGCAGCCTCAGGCCCCCATGAAGCTCTGCTGGGCAGGGGAAACAGCCTGAGTTCCCACAACCCAGCACTGGGGGTGCACCTTGAGGTCGACTGTCAAGCCCCACCAGGCAGGGGGGTGCAGCCTTGGTACCCTGGCCCAGTGCTGGGGCGGGAGGTGCGGCCTGAGGTCCCCTGTCGAGTCCCACCTGGTGGGGGGTGCGGCCTGATGTCCCCGGCCTGGTGCTGGGGTGGAGGGAGCAGCTGGAGGTCCCCTAGCCCAGCACCGGGACTGGAAGCGCACCTTGAGGTCCCCCGTAAAGCCCTGCCAGGTGGGGGTCGCAACCTGAGGTTCCCCGTTCTGGTGCCAAGGCAGGAGGTACGGCCTGACACCTGGGTGGGGGGCATGGCCTGAGGTCCCCTGTCAAGCCCCACAGGAGCAGGGGAGGACGTAGCCTCAGGTCCCTCTGATTGCTTGTTAAGGCTCCTTAAGGGAACTTGGCCTCAGCTGTGGGTGCAGCCATCTTTGTGATGGAGTGATGGTCAATTAGCATATTCCCTCTTTATTAGATAGGATAGAGGCCTGGTGCATGACATTCATGCAAGAATAGCGTCCCTAGGCCTGGCTGGCAATCAGGGCCGATCCGGGCTTTCCTGCCCCCAGCTGTTGGCTGCTAGCTGGGGCCTTCCTTTGTTCGATGCTGCCCCCTGCTACTTTGTTCTGCACTGGCCCCTGGTGGTCAGCACACATCATAGCAAGCGGTCGAACTACTGGTTGGTTGACCTTCCCAGGGGAAATTTGCATATTAGCCTTTTATTATATAGGTTTAGATACTAGCCTAAAAGTCTATGAAAGTTATCAAATAAGTTCATTTTCAAAGAAAATCATACCTAATTGGATAATTGCCATTTTCTAAATAAATATATATATATATATATCCTATCTAATAAAAGAGTAATATGCAAATTGACTGTACCTCTGCTACACCCACAAGCCATGCCCACCAGCCAATAAGGAGCTGGTATGCAAATTAACGCAACCAAAAAAGCTGCGGCTACGGAGCGAGCAGTAGGCTTGGCTCCGCTCAAGGCTACAAAGTTTCAATTGTAGAAGATAAACCCCAGATACCAGGACCTCCACTTGGGTCACAGAGGGAGTGGCCAGCCTGCAAACCACCACAGGCCCCTCGCCCAGGCCGCCTCACACCCCAAGGGAAACCTCCCCCAATCCGGGACACCCTTCAGGGCAAACCAGCTGGCCCCCACCCGTGCAGCAGGTCTCTATCCCATCTAATAAAAGAGTAATATGCAGATTGACCATCACTACAACACACAAGATGGCTGCCCCCATGTGGACAAAAGATGGCTGCCACAAGATGCCCAGTAGGGGAGGGCAGTAGGGAGGGACCAGGCCTGAAAGGGGAGGGCAGTTGTGGGGTACCAGGCCAGCAGGGGAGGGAAGTTAGGAGTGACCAGGCCTGTAGGGGAGGGCAGTTAGGGGCAAACAGGCTGTCAGGGGAGAAGTTGGGCATCAATCAGGCTGGTAGGGGAGTGGTTAGAGGGTGATCAGGCTGGCAGGCAGAAGCGGTTGTGGCAATCAGGAAGGCAGGCAGGCGAGCAGTTGGGAGCCAGCAGTCCTGGATTGTGAGAGGGATGTCCGACTGCCCGTTTAGGCCCAATCTCACCAGGATCGGGCTTAAACAGGCAGTTGGACATCCCTCCAGGGGTCCCAGATTGGAGAGGGTGCAGGCTGGGCTGAGGGACACCCCCCTCCCCCATGCACGAATTTCGTGCACCGGGCCTCTAATTATATATAGATAGATAGATAGATAGATAGATAGATAGATAGATAGATAGATAGCCATGCAGGTATTTTATTTTTTTCTAATTTTTCCAGGATTATTGTGCATAATTGACATGTAACATTGTATATTTTGAAGGGATACAGTGTGTTTATTCAATATACTTTTGAGTTCTTAAATGATTACCACAGAATTCTTTGTTCACATTTCCGTTACATCACATGATTAACAATTCTTTCTTTGTGGTGAGAACATTTAGATCTATTCCATTAGCAACTTTCAAGTATATAATAAAGTATTGTTAACTATAATCACCATGCTCTACATAAGACAGGGTTGAATCATATATGACTTTTATTCTAATGATGCTGGCAATATGAAAGAGCAGCATGTTATACAAGAATATCTGCTCTGTACCCCCCACACCATAAGCCAGCTCCTTATATGAGACGAAAAACAAAGATTACATGTCATAGGCAAAAGAAATCAGAATGAGTATGATGCAAATGTGATAAAAACGGGTAATACAGGCATGGGAAGTAGGCAAAGGAATGAAAATGGGTATAATGGTTACCGATTACAGGCAAGGCAGACTGGGACTCCATTGTTTCACCAACAAGTTGTTAATCTTTCCACTATAATAGGCAGTTAAAGAGGACTGACCACATTTCCAGGTTAACTTCCAAGTCCACGAGGGCTGGGGGGAACTCCCAGCCAGATGAGAATATGTTATCTCTAGTTTTTTTCTTTTTATTGATTAAGGTATTACATATGTGTCCATATCCCCCATCGCCGAATCCACCCCCCTCATGCCCTCACCCCCCTGGTGTCTATGTCCATTAGTTAGGCATATATGCATGCATACAAGTCCTTTGGTTGATCTCTTCCCCTTACCCCCACCCTCTCCAACCTTCACTCTGGGATTTGACGGTCTGATTGATGCTTGAATGTCCCTGGGGCTGTTTTTGTTCATCAGTTTATGTTGTCCATTGTATTTCATAAATTAGTGAGATCATGTGCTATTTATCTTTCTCTGACTGGCTTATATCACTTAGCATAATGCTCTCCAGTTCCATTCATGTTGTAACGAATGGTAAAAATTCCTTCTTTTTTAAAGCAGTGTACTATTTCATTGTGTAGATGTAGCACAGCTTTTTAATCCAATAATCTGCTGATGGGCCTAGGCTGTTTCCAAATCTTAGCTATGGTAAATTGTGCTGCTATCAACATAAGGGTGCATATGTCCTTTCTAATTGGTGTATCTAGTTTCTTGGTATATATTCCTAGAAGTGGGTTCAGTGGGTCAAATGAGGGTTCCATTTTTAATTTTTTTAAGGAAACTCCATACTGTTCTCCACAGTGGCTACACCAGTCTGTATTCCCATCAGTAGTGCACGAGGGTTCCTTTTTCTCCATATCCTCACCAGCATTTGCTGATTGTTGCTTTGTTGATGATAGCCATTCTGACAGGTGTGCGATGGTACTGCACTGTTGTTTTGATTTGCATCTCTCGGAAGATAGTGACTTTGAGCATGTTTTCATATGTCTATTAGCCTTCTCTATGTCTTCTTTCGAAAAGTATCCATTTAGGTCCATTGCCCATTTTTTAATTGGGTTGTTTATCTTCCTTGTGTTAAGTTGTATGAGTTCCCTGTAAATGTTGGAGATTAAATCCTTATCTATGATAACATTGGCAAATATGTTCTCCCATGCAGTGGGATTTCTTATTGTTTTGTTGATGGTTTCTTTTGCTCTGCAAAACCTTTTTATTTTGATGTAGTCTGATTTGTTCATTTTCTCTTTCATTTCCATTGTCGTAGGAGCTGTATTGGTGAAGAAATTGCTTTGGCATATATCTGAGATTTTGCTGCCTGTGGATTCCTCTAGTATTTTTATGATTTCCCATCTTATGTTTAAGTCCTTTAACCATTTTGAGTTTATTTTTGTGTATGGGGTAAATTGGTGATCTAGTTTCAGATTTTTGCATGTATCTGTCCAATTTTCCCAGCACCACGTATTGAAGAGACTGTCTTGACTGCATTTTGTGTTCATGCCTCCTTTGTCAAATATTAATTGAGCATAGTGACTTGGGTCAATTTCTGGGTTCTCTGTTCTGTTTCACCGGTCTATATGACCGTTCTTGTGCCAGTAGCAAGCAGATTTGGCAACAGTGGCTTTGTAATACAGCTTGAGATCCCACCTACTTTGTTCCTTTTTCTCAGGTTTGCTGCACCTATCGGGGACATTTTTTAGTCCAGATGAAATTTGGAACGTTCATTCTAGGTCTGTGAAATATGTCATTGGTATTTTAATGGGGAATGCACTGAATCTATAGATGGCTTTGAGTAGTATAAACATTTTAATGACGTTGATTCTACCAATTCATTAACATGGTATGTTCTTCCATGTTTGTCTTCCTCTATCTCTTTCTTCAGTATCCTGTAGTTTTCTGAGTACAGTTCTTTTACCTCCTTAGTTAAGTTTATTCCTAGGTATCTTAATATTTTTTTTGTGCAATGGTAAATGGGATTGCTTTCTTAGTCACCCTTTCTGTAAGTTCACTATTAGTGAATAGAAATGCCATAGATTTCTTGGCATTAATTTTGTTTCCTGCTACATTGCCAAATTCATTTATTAAGTCTAATAATTTTTTGATGCAGTCTTTGGGGTTTTCTATGTACAGTATCATGTCATCTGCAAATAATGGCAGTTTTACATCTTTTCCAATTTGGATACCATTTATTTCTTCTTCTTGTCTAATTGCTATGCTAGCACTTCCAGAGCTATGTTGAATAGGAGTGGTGAAAGTGGGCATCCTTGTCTCATTCCTGTCCTTAGGTGAAATGGTTTTAGTTTTTGCCCATGGAGTATGATGTTGGCTGTGGGTTTTTCATATAAGGGTTTTATTATGTTGAGGTACGATCCTTGTATTTTCATTTTGCTGAGGGTTTTTATCAAGAAAAGGTGTTGGATTTTCTCAAATGTTTTTTCTGCATCAATTGATATGACTGTGTGATTTTTATCTCTCAATTTGTTTATGTGATGAATGACGTTTATTGATTTGAAGATATTGTAACATCCTTACATTCCTGGGATAAATCCTACTTGGTCATGATGTATAATCTTTCTGATGTAATGGTGGATGTGATTTGCTAGAATTTTGTTGAGGATTTTGGCATCTATGTTCATGAGGGATATTGGCCTGTAATTCTCTTTCATTGTGTTGTCTTTATCTGTTTTTGGTATTAGGGTGATGCTGGCTTCATAGAAGGAGCTTGGAAGTGTTCCTTCCTCTTGAATTTTTTGGAATAATCTGAGGAGGATAGGTTTTAGTTCTTCCTTGAATGTTTGGTAAAACTCCCCTGTGAAGCCGTCTGGCCCCGGGCTTTTGTTTGCTGGAAGCTTTTTGATGACTGCTTCAATTTCTTCCATAGTTATCAGCCTATTGAGATTTTTAGATTCTTCCTGATTGAGTTTTGGAAGGTTGTATTTTTCTAAGAATATGTCCATTTCCTCCAGGTTGTCCAGTTTGTTGGAGTAGAGTTGTTCATAATATTTTTTTAACAATCCATTGAATTTCTATGGGGTCAGTTGTTATTTTGCCTCTTTCATTTCTGATTTTGTTTATTTGGGTCCTCTCTCTTTGCTTCTTGGTAAGCCTGGTTTACCCCAAGTTTTCTCCTGAAATTGAATTTCTCTTGCTGAGCAATGGTCTTTTCAGCTGTTTCTCCAGGAGAAGTTTGGTGCTGACCTCTGCTAGACTCTCCTTAGTCCTGGGAAAACTGTAAACAACAAATGCTTAGTATTTTATTTTTCCTTAAGTGACTTATAATTTTTTAAAGTAGCCATCAATCTTGTTTAAGCTTTCAAAGAACCAGCTCTTGGTTTCATTGATCTTTTGTATTGTTTATTTATTTATTTATTCTTCTCTATGCCATTCATTTCTGCTCTGATCTTTATTATCTCCTTCTTTCTGCTCATTCTGGGCTTTTCTTGTTGCTCTCTTTCTAATCTTTTGAGTTGTAGAGTTAAATGATTTACTACCATTTTTCTTGTTTTTTGAGATAGGCCTGTAAAGCTATAAACGTCCCTCTCAGGACTGCTTTCATTGTGTCCCATAGATTTTGGATTGTTGTGTTTTTATTGTCATTAGTTTCCAGGATGTTTTTAATTTCTTCTTTGATCTCATTGGTAACCAATCATTGTTTAATAGCATGTTATTGAGCTTCCAAGTGTTTGAGTTTTTTGGGTTGTTTTTATTGTAGTTTATTTCTAATATTATGCCATTGTGTTCTGAGAAGATGCTTGGTATGATTTCAGTCTTCTTGAATTTGGGGAGACTTTGCTTGTGACCCAATATGTGGTCTATTTTTCAAAATGTGCCATGTGCACTTGAGAAGAATGTGCATTCCGCGGCTTTGGGGTGAAATGTTCTGAAGATGTCAATTAAGTCCATCTGATCTAGTGAGTCATTTAGGATTGCTGTTTCTTTGCTGATTTTTTGTATAGAGGATTTATTCGGTGATGTCAGTGGTGTATTAAAGTCCCCTTCTATCATTGAATTTTTGTCAATCTCTCCCTTGATATCTTCCAGAAGTTTTTTTATGTATTTGGGTGCTCCTGCGTTGGGTGCATATATGTTTATCAGGGTTATATCCTGTTGTTGTATCAATCCCTTTAGTACTATGAAGTGGCCTTCCTCTTGTTATGCCCTTCACTTTGAGGTCTATTTTGTCAGGTGTAAGTATTGCTACCCCAGATTTTTTTTTCATTTCCATTTCCCTGAAAGATATTTTTCCATCCCTTCACTTTCAGTCTGTGTCAGTCCCTTGTTCTGAGGTGGGTCTCTTATAGACAGCATATATATGGGTTGTGTTTTTTTTTTTTTTTTCCATTCAGTCACTCGATGTCTTTTGATTGAAGCATTTAGTCCATTTACGTTTAAAGTTATTATTGAAAGATACTTGTTTGTAGTCCTATCTATTTTTGTGCCTATATTCTTTCTTACCTATTTATTTCTTCTTTTTACAGCATTCCCTTTAGCATTTCTTGCATTGCTGGTTTGGTAGTAATAAACTCCCTTAGCCTTTCCTTTTGTCTGCAAAGCTCCTGATTTCCCCTTCAATTTTAATTGATATTCTTGCTGGATAGAGTATTCTTGGATTCAGTTCTTTGCTTTGCAACACTTTGTATACCTCCTTCCATTCCCTTCTAGTTTGATGTGTTTCTGTTGAGAAACCATTTAATAATGTGATGGGGGATCCTTTGAAGGTAACTCTTTGTCTCTCTCTTGCAGCATTTAAGATTTTCTTTGTCGTGAACATTTGCCATTGTAATTATGATGTGTCTTGGTGTGGGTCTTTTGGGATTCATCTTGCTTGGGATTTGCTTTACTTGTGTAATTTTTTTCTTCCCCATATCTGGGAAGTTTTCTGTCATTATTTCTTCAAATACATTTTCTAGTCCTTGCTGCTCTTCTTGTGCTTCTGGCAGCCCTATTATACGTATGTTATTTCCTTTTGCATTGTCCCAAAGCTCCCTTAGGCTCTCCTCCTGCTTTTTAATTTTTTTCTCCAGTTGCTCTTCAGATTGAGCTTATTTCTCTACCATATCTTTTAACTCACTAATTCGGTCCTCTTCTTCTTCTAGTCTACTATTGAAACTTTCCATTGTGTTTTCGATTGTAGCTATATCATTTCTTCCTGATTTTTGCATAGGTTGTTGATTTTCTCATCCATCTGGTGAATGAATTGTACAATCATTACTCTGAATTCTTTTTCTGTCATGTTGCATGCTTCAATTTCACTAATTTCCTTTCTTGGTGACTCCTCATTTTCTTTTCTCTGGGGATTGTGTTGTCTCCCCATTATGACTATCACCAGAAAATGCAAACATCAAGTTCCATGGGCCGGGGCTGTATGCAGTGGGAGCTTGGCACCACCCAAGTGTCACTGAATAGTTCTGACACTAAGATTTGTGGCTGCTGTGGGTTGTTACGAATGAGACTCACCCAGAGTCAGCATTACCAGCACTCAGTGTGGCCACGTGTGTGCACCTAGAATCAGAGACCCCACCTTGACTGTGCTGAAACAGAGACCCTGCTGGTGTGTGCTGAAATCAGATCCTCCTAGCACATGCCAGGAGTCAGAGTTGCGCTGTGCCTGCACCAAGGGAGTATCTGAATCTCCGTTACTTCGTGTGGCCTTGCACTGATAATCAGGGTCCCTATGTGCGAATGAACCAAGAATTGGAGTCACTGGCTCTTAGTGTGCCTGGTAATCAGGGATCCCAGGTGCACGTGGTAAGAAACAGAGTCAAGTCACTGGTGCTTACTGTTGCCTCCCGCCAGGATAATCAGTGTCCCAGTCAGCTTGGGGACTGGGTTGCACAGTAGCACTGTATCAGCAGGAGGTCTTCTCCTGAGCTGCGGAAAACAGACTTCTGTGTGTGCTTGCTGCCCTATGTGGGCTTTGGGTTTGGTTGCCTGATTGCGTTTCGGGAAACAGATTCCCAGTGTCCACACACACCCAGGCTCAAATTCCTGTAGCAGTGCTGTGGCCCGTGTGAGGGGCAGGTAGGTCTATCTGTTACTATTGTGCTGCCCACAAGCCTGCAGGGAGGGAGATAGCCTCTGTGACTCACAGAAATCTACGGCCAAGATGTCTGGATTCTTGGCGTCTGTGGGTCTGAAGCTGCGGTTGTAGGTCTCTGTACCCAGTGGCTGCAGGGTCCTGGTTTGTGTCTGAGACCAGACTAGGTGGTGCTGAGGGCAGGATCCTAGTCTCAAGTAGCTCTGTTTCTCAAGATGGCATGGTTTCTATGCCTATGCTGGGCACCCCAGAGTGTCCGTGTTGGGAGCTGGGCTCCGCTGTCTAAGACTGCCCAGTTTGGCAGCCCCTTGGAAGACCTGCAGAATCTAACTGTCCCTAACTCATACACACACACAAACCACATGTCCACACACTCCTCTATCACTCCCTCACACTCTCACAATCTATCCCTCCCTACCTTCCTGCTGGTCGCCATCTTCCTTCTCCCCCTGTCTCTCTCTTGCAGCCTTTAATATTCTCTCTTTGTCCTGAACAATTGCCATTGTAATTATGATGTGTCTTGGTGTGGGTCTTTTTGGGTTCATCTTGTTAGGGACTCTCTGTGACTGTGTGACTTTTTTCTTCCCCACATCAGGGAAGTTTTCTGACATTAGTTCTTCAAATAAGTTTTCTAACACTTGTTTCTCTTCCTGTTGTTCTGGCACCCTTATTATTCATATTTTGTTTTGTTTCATGTCCCAAAGCTCCCTTAGGCTCTCCTCCTGTCTTTAAATTTCTTTCTCCAATTGCAGTTCAGGTTGGGTGTATTTTGTCTCCCTGTCTTCTAATTCACTAATTCAGTCCCCCGGTTCTCCCAGTCTACTGTTGAAACTTTCCATGGTGTTTTTTATTGCAGACATATCACTCTTTATTTTTCTTGATTATTACTAAGTTGTTGATTTTTTTATCCTTCTGGTTTATGAACTGTATGACCCTTATTCTGAAATCTTTTTCTGAAAAATCACATGCCTCTGTTTCACTTAGCTGCGGGGATGGTCTGCTCACTCAGAAGCTGCTCCTTGTATGGGGGAAGGCTGCTTGCGTGACTGCTGCTCTTTGGATGGGGGTAGGCTGTTTGCAAACACTATGTTTTCTTTAATCAGAACAAAACAATCATGGTTAACACTGCATGATTAATATTTCTTATAACCATCGCTAGTCTCTACTATTCTATTTCTGCCCCTAGCAGTAGGATTTCCTTCTTTCTCAGACTTGAGAAAATGCCACTGTATGTGTGTATGTGTGTGTACACACATATACTATATATATATATATATATATACACACACACACATACACATATGTATATTTATATATACATGCACATTCACATACATAATACACACATATATATGAACTTATATACAAACATATATATATACACATACCACATCCTCTTTATTTGTTTATCCATTGGTGAGCACTTAGTTTATATATCTTTCTATTGTGAATAAGGTTGCAGTGAATATGGGAGTGCAGTTATCTCTTTGAGGTGGTGATAAAAAATGTATGACTGTTCTATAAATGTTTGTTATGTCCATTTGGTCTAATGTTTGGTTCAAGTTTAATATTTCCTAATTGATTTTGTGTCTAGATCATATATTCATTGCTGAAAGTGTAGTATTGATGGCCCCTGCTCTTATTGTCTTGTTGTCTACTTTATCTATAGTTCTGTTAGTATTTGTTTAATATTTTTAAGGGAACCAATGTCGGGTGCATACTTATTTACAATAGTTATATGTTCTTTATGAAGTGATCCCCTTATAAAGACCTTCCTTGTTTTTTGTTACAGTTTTTGGCTTAAATTCTGTTTTGTCTGATATAGTATTGTTACAGCTGTTCTCTTTTGCATTCCACTTACAAAGAATACTTTTTCCGTCTATTCACATTGAGCCTTTAAGTGTCTTTAAGAATGAATTGTGCCCTGGCCTGTATGGCTCAGTTGGTTGGAGTGCATCAAATAGACCTTCAAACCTCAGAGGGAAGGCGAGGGGGGTGGGGAGAGGGCGGGTAAGAGATCAACCAAATGACTTGTATCCGTGCATATGAGCATGACCAATGGACACAGACAATAGGGGGTGGGGGCATGTGCTGGGGGGCAGAGCCGACAGGTGAGCAGTGGTCAATGGGGAAAAAAGGAGACATAAATAATCTTTCAACAATAAAGAATTTTTTTTAAGAAAGAATGAATTGAGTCCTGGCCTGTGTGGTTCAGTTGGTTGGAGCGCCATACCTTATGCAAGAAGTTAATGGGTGTGATTCCCAGTTAAGGAATATACCTAGGTTGATGGTTTGATCTCCTGTCAGGGTATATATGGGAGGCAAGCAATCAGTGTTCTCTCTCACATTGATGTTTCTCTGTCTGTCTGTCTTTCTCTCTTTCTATTCCCCTCTTTCTAAAACCAAGGAGCATATGCTCAGGTGAGCATTAAAAATTTTAAAGAAAATGAATGAATTGAGTTTCTTGTAGGCAGCATATAGTTGTTTCTTATTATAATCCATAAAGACATTCTATGCCTTTTTTCTCTTTTATTGGATTTACTGAGGTGACTCTGGTTAACAAAATTATACAGGTTTCAGGTGCACAATTCTACAACACAGCTTCTGTACACTGCATTGTATGTTCACTACCCCAAGTCATTCTATGCCTTTTGATTGGTGAATTCAATCCATTTATAAAGTAACTAGAGGCCTGGTGAATGAAATTCATTCATTGCAGGGAGGGGAGGATCCCTCAAGTTCGGCCTGTACCCTCTCCAATCTGGGACCCATTAGGGGATGTCCAACTGCCGATTTAAGCCCAATCCCACAGGAATTGGACCTAAATCAGCAGGTGGACAACCCTCTAGCTATCTGGGACCACTGGCTCCTAACTACTCACCGGCCTGCCTGCCTGATCGCCCCTAACCACTCTGCCTGCCTGCCTGATGCCCCTAACTGATCCCCTGCCTGCCTGATCACCCCTACCTGCCCTCCCCTGTCAGCCTGGTCGCCCCTAAGTGCCTCTGCCTCAGCCCCTGCCACCATGGCTTTGTCTGGAAGGACCTCCAGAAGGCTCTCCAGAAGATGTCTTATCTAATTAGCATATTACCCTTTTATTAGTATAGATTATTGACAGGTAAGAATTCACTAATGCTATCATGTTTTCCAGCTGTTTTGTAGTTCCATTATTCCATTCTTCCTCTCTTGCTACCTTCCTTTGGAATTGAAGATTTTCCATAGTGTGCTTTGATTCCTGCTCTTATCTTTTGTGAATCTGCTGGAGGTTTGCCTTTGTGGTTACCATATGGTTTACATAAGACATCATATAAATATAACAGGCTATCTTATGTCCATCACAGCTTTGGTTATATTTAACTGCAGATTTACCTTAGAAGAAGAAAAAAAGAAGAGACAAAAAGTTGATCGGTTATATGAAAAAAATAGGGTGCAGTTAAGAAAAAAAGAAGAGCACTCTATTAAAGAAGTTGAAATGAACGCATATCTTGAAACCACCATTAGAACACGAGACATTGTATCAGAGATTGTAAGAGAGAATGAGGTAAATTTATCCTTGGTAAGAATTTCTCATTTCTTACATTATTTTATCAATATTTATATCCCTTTGATTTTAATGTATATTATTATATTTAAAACAAATCAAACGATGTTTTCTCATTCAAAATGTGAATTATGACACTTGTGACTAAAATTATTAATTTATAACTATCCTTGGCATCTAACGGATACTCTGTATTTGCTTTCTAAATGAAGAAATGGAAAGTAAATTGAGCTTAAACATTAACATAAATGTTAATTTTGTCTCTTAAAAATGTTAACATACAGTTTAAATTGCCTTGACGCTGTGATGTAACTACTCAAATGTTCATAAAGAAATTTTATTTCAGAATACTGTATTTTTGCTATATGACATATGTGGCTATCTCTTAAAATTTGACTTTTTCATGGAGAGGAAAGATCCTTGTGCTTAAACAAGCCACTTCCTTTTCATAGTTTTTTAAGGGACTGTTCTTAAGCTTTGGTTATATTTTTTAATGGTATGAGATCAAAATCCAAATGAAATGTGTTCCTAGGTTGTAGAAGAGCAAAATTACCCTCAGAGCCAACTTTCTCAAGAGCAGAACGCCACAATATTACAAGATGGAATTCTGACCAAACATCATTGCAAACCAAAGGAGATAGAAATAAGTCACAAGAAAATGAATTCTGAGGTAGTTTATTTAAACATTTTCAAGTGTGTGTCAGTATGTGTGAGTGTGTACATATTTAAGAAACCAATACTGTACATATGGAAACTATAGAGGATTTAAAAAGGACGTGTGCGCACGTGTGTGTGTGCGTGCGTGTGTGTGTGTGTGTGTGTGTGTGTGTGTGTGTGTGTGTGTTAGGGGTGACATTTTGGGTCCATTGGATAAAACTAGTGGCCCGGTGCATGAAATTCATACACGTTAAAGGGGAATTAATTAGCCCTAACCAGTTTGGCTCAGTGGATAGAGCGTCAGCCTGTGGACTAAAGTGTCCCAGGTTCGATTCCGGTCAAGGGCATGTACCTTGGTTGCTGGCACATTCCCAGTGGTGGGTGTGCAGGAGGCAGCTGATCGATGTCTCTCTCTCATCGATGTTTCAAGCTCTCTATCCCTCTCCCTTCCTCTCTGTAAAAAAAAATCATCAATAAAATATATTTTTTATAAAAGGGGAATTAATTAGAGGAAATATTTTAATACTAGAGGCCCGGTGCATGAAATATCTTCATGCATGGAGAGGGGGTCCCCTCAGCGCAGCCTGCACTCTCTCCAATCCGGGACCCCTTGGTGGGTGAGCGACTGCTGGTTGAGATCAGCAGTCAGAGATCCTCTCACAATCCTGGACTGCTGGCTCCTAATCGCTCCCCTGCCTGGTCGCCCCTAACTGCCCCACCTTGCCAGCCTGGTCACTCCTAGCTGACCCCACTGCCAGCCAGCTCACTCCCAACTTCCCCCTTGCTGCTGGCCTGGTCACTCTTAACTGCCCCACCCCCACCCTGCTGGCCTCATCACCCTTGACTGCCCCCCTGCCGGCCTGCCCCCCCCCAACTGTTCCTCTCTGCAAGCCTAGTCACCTACAACTGGCCCCACCTGCTGGCCTGGTTGCCCCCAACTGCACCCCCTGCTGGCCTGGTCAACTCTTACTGCCCCCCCCTACTGACCTGGTCACCCCGTGCAGCATGCTTGTTCAGTCATTTGGTCGTCCCTCACTAACCCCCCTGCAAGCCTGGTCGCCCCATGCAAGCTGATTGTTCAGTCATTTGGTCGTCTTTTGGGCTGGCCTTGGGTGGCTGGATGGCTAGCATCCCAGGATTGCCTGTGCCTCAGGCTGGCCCTGGGTGGCTAGGGGGCTGAGGAGACTGGGGGACTCTAGAGGCAGGCCTGCGGAGTGACTGGATACTCCTGGGGGATGAGGGGACTGGGCACTGCCATCTTGTGGCTGTGGGCGCTGTCATCTTTGAGGGGCGGGGCAGTCAATTACCATATTCCCTCCTAATTGGCTGTGGGTGCTGCCATCTTTTGTGAGGGTGTGGAGTTCAATTAGCATATTCCCTCTTTATTAGATAAGATTGCTATTTGCCCTTTCTCTATAATAGAAGTGTCCGGCCGACCCCACCACCATTGGGCGACACCATCACCCAGCTGGCCCCACCCCGGGCAAGCCCTGCCAGGGAAGGGGACACAGCCTCACGTCCTGCTGCCGGCCCAAGGGTTGCAGCCTCAGGTCCCCTGGTCCTGTCCCACACCACACAGCCTCACCCAGACCCATCGCACCGTGAGAACCCAGAACCACCTCACCGCGGGCCCCATCAATGCACCTCCTAGTGCCCAGTCGTTTGTTTTTTACAGATGAAAATATAGTCATGCATTTAAGCATGCACATTAATTTTCAATGCCTGATTTGTCTACATTCTCTAAATTGCATTATAAATATGATCTTCAACCAGATAGCATCATAATGCCAAGTTCCTTATATAATGACACATACCATTCTCTTCACTCAGTATGCTCCATTTGAATGGATTAAATGTATGTGACTCACATGAAAGGCACTGCTGCTTGCTCTTAATAGAGGAAGCATTAGCTCATTACCTAATGCCATAAAGTGGTTTAAATGGCATATACTGACCTGAAGAACAGAAGGACAAATACCAAAAAAAACCCCACAAAGTTCAGTGCTGTGGATGGCAGAATCCTCTCCCTTTCCCTTTGTGTTTTTCCGCTTTTCCCACGAACCTATTTGCACTCTGCCTCAAAATCAACACAGAAGACAATATCAGATGCTGTAATCTGCATTTTATAGTGCCATTTGAGTACAAAGTGGTGTTTTTCAATCTTTACTTTTTTTTTTTAATCAATGCAGCACAAACTTGCTCCCAACATTCCAGGAGCCAGCCAACATGGCTGTTTGGACACACCTTTGCTAGGTGCTATCAGGCTTCAGGGCTGCAGCAGGGAACACGCGAGATGTTGCTGGAAACCATCAGCTCTCCTCTCTACATAGCAGGAGTCTTTTCATTATAAAATGGAAAGCAGCAGCCATTTTCCATTACCCCCATCCCCAGCCCTCCTTGCCCGGGGGTGTAGGAAGGCGCTGGGAGGATATTTACTCTCAGCTCTTTGATTTCTCTTATTTAACTGAGCCCAGTGACAGCTGCTTCTCTGAGGACAATGCCAGCTGCTCAGAGCTAGCCGCACCTGGAAGGCAAGAGGCAGAGCTGACCAGGGGCTTTGACCAAGCCTGAGCTTGCAGGTCATAGCAACCTTGGCAGGCCAGCTGCTCCTGAAGATTCTAGGCCCCTGCCAGCTCCTCACCCCAGCTCCCTGCTCTCCCCCTTTCACCCCCAGGCGCCACCGGCTTGGTGTGCCCCAAGGCTTGGTGTGCAGATGCCAGGGTTGCAGGTTCAAGATGCTCTACCTCTTCCTGGCACTTTGAGCCATAAGCGCCCGCAGGGACCTTTCCACTCGGTCTTGGTCTTTGGTCACTGCTGAGATTTTCTGGACTCTCTAGGCCAGGGACAGCCAGGACCTTTGCCTCTGACTAACACCGTGCCTGCAGCCTGCCTGGGGTACACCCAGCCCCAGGAAAGTGTGGGGGCGTGGATGGCCTGGGGAAGGGGCCATGGGGGGATGAGGGGTTGGCTAGCTGCCCACCCTCAATTGGGGTGGGAGAGGCTGATCAGGGATGGGGCTGGGGGAGGACCTGGGCAGGGCAGCCATCTTGTGATGCTGTTATGACCCAAGGGTCAATTTGCATATTACCTCTTTATTACATAGGATGATATTGTTAATTCAAATCCAATTGTCTCTCACAGATAAGTAGTGACATTCACAATAGCCTAATTCAAAGGGGAAGCTTTTAATATTTTCTGTTGTTCATGATCTCAAAGGTATTGTTACTAACAACAGATGTTCCAAATTTTGGCAGTGATTTTATTTCCTTGATATATCAATAGAGAGGTTAGTTTTCAATTCCATTGATGGAATGAAGGAGGGTATAACTGGTTCAGAGATGGCATTTTAGATGTTATTCTTCTACTTTTGAGAAAAGTAACAATTTGTTCCTAATAGTATCCCATTTTAATACAAGGGTCTTCTGAAGAGAGTGACAGGCCATAATATATACTTAAGTGACAACTTATTGGTAGGTATTTTATTCCTAGTAAAGTAGTTCAGTGTATTTCCCCCCATTTCACAATTATTACTACTTTAAACATCATGAACAAGAAATAAAAGTTATTGCATTTCTGCAGCAACAAAAAATCTCATGATTTTCTAAGAAAGCTCTGTAACTTTTATCTTATTCACCATTAATTTTTTTTTTTAAACATGGGCTTCTTTTGTGTTTCTATATCCACACTGGAGAAGAACTATGGATTGGAGCAAGAGCACAAATTGTGGATTCTGGAAACCTGGGGAAAACTCTAAACTCACTTATCTTTTTAACCCTTCCATTCCAGATTGTGATAACTGAATGAGTTCATTGATGGATGTAGAAGTGCTTAGGAAAATGCTTTGTTATCAGTTATTAGTAGAGGTAGTTTTTCTAACTAACCATGAAAGTATTAGAAAAGTAGAATATCTATGGGTTAATATTGGGGGGAAATTTTAGGAAATTTAGTTTATCCTAATATAAGCATGGTTAATACTCTTACTGTGGAGTAGCTAAATGTTCAATCTGTAATCTCAATTTGTAAGTGTAATTAGAGTTATTAATCTTTTACTTAAATACATTCTTGGCTTGCGATGATTTAGAAAAACCATTTCTAATTATAAAACTTAAAATTCTCTTGTGATTTTTTTCACTTCAAAAATTCATCATATTATGTTAAACTAGAGGCCTGGTGCATGAAATTTGTGCATGGGGGAGTGTGCGTCTCACAGCCCAGCTTGTCCTTTCTAATCTGGGACCCCTTGAGGGATGTTCGACTGCCCACTGGGATCGGGCCTAAACGGGCAGTTGGACATCCCTCTAACAATACAGGACTGCTGGCTCTCAACCGCTCACCTGCCTGCCTGCTAGATTGCCCCTAACCGCTTCTGCCTGCCAGCCTGATCACCCCCTAACCACTCCCCTGCCATCCTGATTGGCACCTAACTGCTCCCCTGCAGACCTGTTTGCCCCTAACTGTCCTCCCCTATAGGCCTGGTCACCCCTAACTTCCCTCCCCTGCAGGCCTGGTGACCCCTAACTGCCCTTCCCTGCAGACCTGGCCACCCCCAACTGCCCTCCACTGCTGGCCTGGTACCCACAACTTCCCTCCCTTTCAGACCTGGTCCCTCCCAACTGCCCTCTCCTGCCGGCCATCTTGGGGTGGCCATCTTGTGTCCACATGGGGGTGGCCATGTTGTGTATTGGAGTGATGGTCAATTTGCATATTACCTGTTTATTATATAGGATTTTCAAACTTTGGAGAATTTATGCTTGTATAAAGTTAGAGGTTTGGATTCAACTGTATTTTTTCCAGTGGGATATCCACTTATTGCAACTTTTTATTGTAAACATAGGTTATTCTTTAGTTTCAGAGGCTATTGTGATATGTCATTTCAATGTTTTAGCTAAAAGTCTCCTTTGTGTTACTTAGGTTTCTGAGAGTTCTGACAAAGAACAAAGTCTATTGTGTGAAAATCGCGTGTTGTTGGATGAAATTGCCAAGCTAAGACTGGAAATAGATGCAGTAAAAATTCAGACCCAGGAAATGGGAAAAAAATATTTTGAAGACATTGCAATTGTCAAAGAAAAGAATGACCTTCTTCATAAGACAATAAGAGAAACAGCATTTCAACACAATGCGCAGCTTGACATTCTGAGAGCTGAGAATACAATGCTAAACAGTAAACTGGAGAATGAACAACAAAACAGAGGAAGACTGGAAGCAGAAGTTGAGTCATACCGGTCTAGACTGGCTACCGCTGTACAGGATCACGAGCATTGTCAGACATCAAAAAGAGATCTACAACTTGCTTTCCAGAAAGCAAGAGATGAATGGTTTTGTTTTCGGGACAAAATAAATTTTGATATGTCTAACCTAAAACATAACAATGAGATTCTTTCTCAACAACTTTCTAAAATGGAAAGTAAAAGCAATAACTTAGAAATTGAGCTTCATCGCACAAGAGAAGCTCTCAAAGAAAGGACATTGGTTTTAGAAAGAGACCTCAGTCAAAAACAGTGTCAAAAGGAGGAAACTGAACACATGTATCAAGAGGAACAAGGCAAAGTGGATAAAGACATTGGGAAGCAGGAGTCCTTACAGGAGAAGCTATCTCGCCTACAGGGTGAAAATATGCTGCTTCACCAGCAACTGGATCAGGCTCACAGCAAAGCTGACAGGGAAGAAAACACAGCAATTACCATCCAAGATCAGATTCAGGATAAAATAAGTATATTTAAAGCTGAAAGTGTAAAGCAAATTCTTAAGCTGAAGGAAAGTAATAATGAGTTAATCAACGAATGGCATCATTTTAAAGAAAGAATATACCAGTATGAAAATGATAATGCAGAAAGAGATGTAAGTATCCAGACAAATAAATATTTTTCATGTTTCCTAAGAGAAAATTCAAAGTAACATTTGATGATGGCTAAATGTTGAATCTAGTTGAATATTAAAAACGTATAGATTATAAATATGTTTGCTCTCTATCAGCTTAAAAGCAGACATTTTATCCAGCAAATGGACATTGGACTTAAGAGGTTTTTGGTGTCTTTTTTTTTTTTTTCGGAGTACTTATTACCCTTATTTTTTAAAATATATTTTATTGATATTTTTTACAGAGAAGAAGGGAGAGGGATAGAGAGTTAGAAACATCGATAAACTGCCTCCTGCACACCTCCCACTGGGGATGTGCCCGTAACCAAGGTACATGCCCTTGACCGGAATCGAACCTGGGACCTTTCAGTCTGCAGGCCGGTGCTCTATCCACTGAGCCAAACCAGTCAGGGCATCACCCTTATTTTTAATATAATTTATTTAATTATAAGTTTATAGTATTCATTTTTAATAATGGCTGCAAATTTTCTGAAAATGTAACCACAAGGTCTGACTGAGCAGGCTCTGGCCCTCATGCTTCATTGCTACCATATCCCCAGTGTTTACTAGTCAAAAGGTGTGCAATGCATTTGTGTGGGAACAAAGTATAACCCTGTGGTGACTTCACTGCTAAGAATCTGCTATTCCAGAGGCAATCTAGACTCTCCTGTAAAAAGATTTTCTTACAGATGGAAATTTTGAAAGCTACAGAAAATACGACCATCTATCCTAGAACACATTATCTTTAAAAGGGTGTGGGTTTTTCATTCTTAGTATAAGCTCAAATGTAAGAAACTCTCTGATAAATCCTCCTTGACGTATTTCTTCCACAAACACTCTTGGGCCCTGGGAAGTTAATTTGAAATCCGTCAACAGTCTGATTTGCTTTAGCACCCTGTGTGGCATTATTCCCAGGGTGTTCCTTAGTTCTGGCTCCGGCTCTGGAAAAACAGAGCCCAACCAGTACCTCCAGGCCCCAGAGGGCACTGAGCTGGTACTGAGAACCGCTGGGAGCTCTCACTCCCTGGGTTTATTCAGGCTCCGTTTGGGTCCTCTTTCTTTCTTTTTCTTTTTTGTTTATTATTCCTTATCAGAGGATATTTTTTCCCATTGCTTTTTAGAGAGAGTAGAAGGCAGGGAGGATGGGGGGAGAGAGAGAGAGAAAGAGAGAAACATTGATGTGAGAGAGACACATTGGTTGCTTCCCACATGTGCAGCAACTGGGGCCAGGAATTGAACCTGCAACCCAGGTATGTGCCCTTGACTGGGAATCAAACTCGTGACCCTTCGGTGTGTCGGCAGACACTAACCACTGAGACCGGCCAGGGAAGGGTCCTCTTCCTTAATTCTATTTCTATTTTTTTTTTTTTTTACATTGCTATTGCTACCCTCCCTTAAGCTTCTTCCTCTGGACTTGAGTCCTCCTTGGTTCCCTATAGATTCCTTTTCCTAAAGCTGGTTTTGGTCCTTGGCTTCCCACCATCCACCCCACCTAATCACTAAAGATCCCTACCTAGAACTATGCCAGACTACCTGAATGCTCATCTCTACTTACTTTCTTCATGACTAAGCATAAAGTAACCAGCACCTGCAGTGTCCTTCCGACCACGCTGCATCTCTATGCCTTTGACAAGCACAAGCATGTCCCAGTGGCTCCTTGAAGAATGCAGATGTTTATCTTCGCAGACTCTCCTTATCTCTCTATCTGATCAGTGTTCTCCAAAGGTCTCTGGCATCAAGTTCCTTCCTCTCTATTTCCATCACCAGCATCTTGTCCCAGTTTCTGGTCATGTCACACCTGAACACCACCAGTTGCTCAGGTTAGACAAACCATGAGCTGTGGGCCAAATCCAACCATCCCCCCAGAGCCCTACAGCTCAGGCTGCCACAACGCCTGCTTCCTGCTAACCCCGGTGAGCCTCTGATGTGGGTACAGGGCTCCTTGGGGTGATGTGTAAAGTAGGAATTTCCAGTGTGCCACTAAGGCTTCCAACAGTGAGTCTGGTGAGGTAGTTAGGGACGTGGGAGGGGGAGGCTCATAGATAAGTGATGCATGCAGCTGCCATCAGCTCACCCTCCGCCTCATGCTGCTGTGTTCACCTGGCACCTGAGTGCCCTGGCCGGCCCTGACCACAGCCCAGCAGCCCCGCAGCATTCAGCAGAGGCCACTGCACGGAGCGGGCAGCCCTGGCAGCAGGCAGGCTGTGCCTGAGAGGTGTTTTGTTTTGAGTAAAGACAGTGAATTGCCCATGAAACTTTAAGAGGTTAAGTTATAGATTGTTAATAGATACAGATTGATATTAATAAGTTAGTTTTATACTGACATAAAAATAATTTTAATTTTTCTATCACCACATTTTAATACCGTTAGAAAGCAAGGAAGTGGAACTGCTCTACCTAAACTGAGTATTTTGAAATTTAGATTCAATTAAGTTCAGATTTCCCAGATGAACTGAAGTGTAGATGCTGTATCTCATAGTTTCTTCCCTCAGTAGCATCTGATACATTTCAGTTGGTATAAGGTTATTTTTATTCATGCCAATTTGAATTAAATTTCAAAATATTTCAGACGCAAGTAATATATTCATATGACCTCTCAACCCTTTTAAAGGCACCTACTTAGGTTTAAATCATAATTTGAGACAAATGTGATGAGTTTTAGCAACTCTACTTGATTGAATCTTTCCACTACTAGTTCCAATTTTCTTTGAATATTTTACAAATAATTTGCTCATATTTCTCATTTCAAGACGTAATTACTATCATTTGGAGATAACTTTGTCCAAGACAGAGCGAATTGTAGCTCTCTGTGATTTACTCATTTGGCATTGGATCTCCATTTCAGACTAGAGAGGAGTGGCAGGGTTTATGTGTAGCAGGGAGGCAGGTGAAGCCCTGATTAGCTAGGGCCTTGAAGGCCATTGGAATGACTTCAGTTTCCTTCTATGATAGGAACCTATTGGGAGGATTTGAGCAGGGGGTTGAATTTGTAATGTTAATTAAAGCCTCTAGTTGAAAATAAATAAAAAGAGAAAATGTTCCACAATATTGAATTTACTACCACTTGACCCACCTACGTGCTCTATTCTCTTTGAGACATCAGTAGATGTAAAGCTTTGAGATTAATTCTTCAGGGGGTGGGGGCAGAGAGTGGGGCTGAGTCAGCTGTCTAAATAACCTAATACTTATTAGGCAGAAGGATTACATTTTCTGTGTCTTTAACCTGATAAAGCAAAAGCAAACAGGAGTATGTCCATATGAGGAAAAGAAGGTGAATCAATGTAAATGGTGATATTTTTCCAGTTATCATACCTAACAGACAAACATGTAAGTTGACCATACCTCTGCTACACCCACAGCCAATCAGAGTGAGTATGCAAATTAAACCAACAAAGCCGGAGGTTAATTTGCATACATAGGCACCCAGCAGCCTGGGTCCCGGGAACTTTCTCAGCACCCAGGTCACTGCGAGGTAGGCGCCCCCCCCTCCCTGCCATGGGTCTTGAGCAACCTGGGAAGGGCCTGAGCCAGGGGGCTCCTGGGCAGTGGCAGTGATCGCAGGGAGCTGGGGGTCTCCTGCCCAAGGCCCCAAGCCCCGGACAGAGGCTTGGGGCTTGGGCAGGGGCGGAGCCAGGCAATGGGAGGCCATCGGTGTGAACTACAGAGGAAACTCCTTTTCTGACCGCTCATTGGCTAAGCTCCCTGTATGCCACTGGTAATATTCTTAGTAACTTGGGTATAAGAATCCAAAAAGGCGATCTAGGGTTTTTTCTACCTCACTCCTGAAGAAAAAAATGAAGGTCTGCCCATGGAGGGCTAAGAAATGTCATATCCTGCACTAGCCAGTTTGGCTCAGTGGATACTGCCTAGGTTTGCCAACCGCAGGGTCCAGGTTCGATTCTGATCAAGGGCATGTACCTAGGTTTCAGGCTTCTCCCTGACTGGGGCCCAGGTCAGGGCTCATGTAGAAGGCAACCAATCAAAGTGTTCCTCTCACTTTGATGTTTCTCTCTGTCTTTCCCTTTCTCTTCCACATTCTCTAAAAATCAATGGAAACATATCCTCAGGTGAGGATAAAAAAAACAACAACAAAGAATGTCATATCCTATGAAAGACACATCTTGAAAATGCCTAAAGAAAGCTGTCATTTTTTCATGGTGAAGGGACTGGAGTCCGTGTTGATGAAATCACCTTGGTGCTGCGGTGACTGGCAGTGGGTGCAGCAGCGGGGTGATGGGGCTGGTGCCTTCCCCTGATCAGCCCAATCGCCTCAGTAGGACATCCCCTGAGGGCTCCCAGTATGTGAGAGGGGGAAGGCTGGGCTGAGGGACTCCCCCCCCCCCCCCCCCGCTCAGTGCATGAATTTCAGGCACCGGGCCCCTAGTATATTATAACTAGAGGCCCGATGCATGAAATTTGTGCAAGAATAGGCCTTTCTTCCCCGGCTGCCAGCACCCGCTTCCCTCTGGCACCTGGGACCTGGGCTTCCCTGGCAGCCCTGGCTTCATCCTGAAGGACATCTGGTCTAATTAGCATATTACACTTTTACTATTGTAGATAATAATATATGACTCTAACAAAGTACATCCAGGGTGGGGCAAAAAGTAGGTTTATAGTTGTTTGTATGGAGAATAACACAATAATTAGTCAATAACAATACAAGAATAAACTCTGTGTTTTTCATACAACTGTAAACCTTTTGCCCAATTCTTTATGTAAAATTATACAGTGTATTATTAACATAATTTAATAATAATGTGATTTATAAAATCAGTAACAGAAATGTCTCCCTAGGCCACTGCGAGACAACTTCAAGAAGAACTGGCGGTTGTGAGACAACTTCAACAAAAAATATCTGTGATAGAGGCTTCACTGGAGGTTGAATCACGTCATCCTGTGCTTTTACAAGATAAGACACATGACTTAAAGAAGGAACTAGATCAAAGCACAAGTCAAGTATGTATGAAATTTAACCTGTCATCAGTTAATCTATAGCTGGTTAAATAATATTGAATGTTTTAGGATACTACTTTTCTTTTGTATTTTCATTGTGATTCATTTACTATAATAATATTATCTTTATAGTTAACTTATTTCTTAAACCCTAGCTATTATTCTGTCGTTTGTATTTTATGTTTTTTTCTTATCATATGTACCGTTTGGAAAATTGACAATTATGCATCATTCTTCATAAAAGTCAGGAGGGTTTTTTTTTTTTCCTACTAAACAATAGTTTTAGTGACATCTCGAGATCATTATCATGATGAGGCAAAATAATGAGGATAATTATTACTTAATCCAGACAAAATCAGAGGATAATGCTTAATGGAAAGTTCTTTTCTTCACTTTGGTGAATGGATATTCAATAGATTTCAGAATAATTTGTATGGGAAGATCATCCTACAAACCAGTTGAAATAGGCATATCCTTCATTTTCTCTCACTTAGAAATATTATGAAAGTATGGAAATGTTCAGATCATTGTACTATGTACATCCACAACCAACAATTAAGAAAATTAAATCTAGATCTACTAATGGATAAATTTTTTTAAAACTGTATTGATATAATTCACACATTGTATAATTTGCCTATTTAAATTATACAATTCAATATTTTTAAACATATTCAGAGAGTTGTGCATCTATTACCTCAGTCAATTACAGAATATTTTTATCACTCCAAAAACAACCTCCACACTACTTAGCAGTCACTACCAGCTCCTCATTGTGCCCTGCACCAGGCAAAAACCAGTCTCATTTCTGTCTCTATTGATTAGCCTATTCTGGATATTTCATATGCATGCTACCACACAAATTAAAGTCATTTGTGACTGGCTTCTTTCACTTAATGTCATATATTAAAGGTTCGTCCACATTATGGCACATAACAATATTTTATTTATTTTTATTGCCGAACAATACTTCATCGTGTGGCCCTTCCACTTATCTATTCATCAATTGATGGAACTTTGTATTGTTTTCACTTTTTGGCTGTTAGTAATTCAACTATGAACACTATTGTACAAATCATTTTGTGAATATATGTTTTTCTTTTCCTACCATTGGATTTTTATCCTCTGAGATAACTGGGCTGATTTCAGCATCTCTCAGCCTTTACTCAAGCTGTGCATTCTGTCTTTTCAGTTTCTGTCCCTCCTGCCTAATCCTATATCTATTCGGACCTGGCTCCCAATCTCCCCTCCATGAAGCATTCTCTGTTCTGACTCTCATTGACCTCATTCATTTCAGCACTTGTCATCTCTTCTCTGCAGAATACTTTTAGCCCTTAATTTCCCATTGTCTTAATTTTCTTCACAAGAGATAATCTTGTATTTTGATGTATTAATTTGTCTGTTGGGCATATTATTTGATGCTAGAGGCCCGATGCACAAAATTCGTGCAAGAGTAGTCCTTGCTTCCCCCAGCCGCTGACACCAGCTTCCCTCCATCACCTGGGACCTGGGCTGGCTTCCCTCCAGCCACCCACAGGCACCCGGGACCTGGACTTTCCTCCAGCCCAGGATTTATCCAGAAGGACGTCCAAGAATGATGTCTGCAAGGACATTCAGTCTAATTAGCATATTACCCTTTTATTATTATAGATAAGGGTACCTCTCTTTGTATAAATTGAACATATTTGAGCTTAACTATTGTTAGGATACAATTAAAAACTTCATATCACTGACAGTCTTGGAATTCAAACCCAGATATTTGATCAACACAATGTTGAGGTAAAGGGTCTGAATTGGCAAGAAGAAGATAGCTCTAGATTTCCCAACCCTTCAAAAAATATAGTTGAGTATACATGTGAAAAGAACTTCAGACGATTTTTATAGGTCAGGTCTCTATGAAATAAGAAATTATTATTAATTTTAAAAGCAAATAATTGATAATCTGACACTTGCAAAAAACATTTGCATTATAAGAGAAAAATAAGACAAAGAATGCTGGTCAACATCCTAAGGGTGAAGGGGCCCCCAAACTCAGAACATAGCAGTAGTACACACAAAGTAACACCAATAAGAATCAACATAAAATGGACAGGATTCACTATCTACAAGGGTGATCCATGTCACTCATGGTTTATGAGTGTGTGGTTGAGGATATTGTTTATGAAGAGCAAGAAGGGAGAAAGAAAAGTACAGATGACCTCAGTAAAGGGGTCAAGGCTAGAAATGTTGACTAGGAAATCTTGTTTGAAGTGTTGAGATTTAAGGATCTCTGAGAAAATTTTAAGAAAGGAATAGACTGCTTTCTGGAAGTCTGTTTCTATTTTGCTTGGTAGTTCCATTTGTTCATTAAATTCCACATATGAGTGAAATCATATGGTACTTGTCTGCTTGTGCTGGTGGTGGGTGGGGGGGTGTGTAGGGATAGAACAAAAAAGAGAAAAAATTAGAGAGGACTCATGGACACGGACAACAGTGGTGATTTCCAGGTGTGTGAGGGGGTTGGGTGGAGATGGAAGAGGCCATAGAGGGGATACGTCGTGATGGAAAGAAAATAAAAAAGAAGTGAGGTAGAAAAGAAATGAAAAATAAAAAAAATAAAATTGTGAACCTGGGCAATGATCCTATGGAGGGCCAATATAATATTCTATCTTCTTTTGTTTGTTAGAAATTTTCTATACTAAAAGGTGAAAAAACAAAAAAACAAAAAACACCCTATTGTCTTAGGTGACCACTGTCTCTATCCGCTGCTGGACTGGAGCTCCCCTAATTTATTCTTCAGAGTATTCCTCTTCTGCTTATGTCTGGGACTTGATCCTATCAGCTTTCTGTCTTTTAAGGATTCTTAGTTGGAGGCTGTTATCTTTCTGTCTTTTTGAAATTCCTCATAATTTCTGTTGTATTGATTATACACTTAATTGCTTATGCTAAGTACATAATCTCTAGCCCTTATCTTTAGCTTAAATATTCAAAACAAAGGTCATCAAATTATAAAACCAGGTATTGAGTTTCTTAAACTTGTTACATCTCCCTTCAACCTCAATGTAGTGCTAGTCCATGGCATTCAACAGGGTGAAGAAAAATAAACATGCTACCACTTCCTTCCCTAAAAACCAAGCAAAAATAAAAATAAATAAATAAAAAAGAAATAGACAGAGTGGAAGACTGTACATCATGGTTACTGTTTAGAAATGAACTGTGGTTGGAGGACAGGAGGGGGAGTGTGTATGTGGTCATTGTTATTAGTTGCTGGGGAAGTAACGCATTAAAGGACTAAAAGAAGATGACCGTCAAAAAAAAAGTTAGTGCAATTATAGGATTGAAATTCAGATTCTTATGTAAAAGAAAAGAATGAGTGGTGAAAACATGAATATGTGGCTGAGACCTTGCATTAAAAAAATGTTAGATATTAATGGATGGGGACAACAGGATGATAGAAAAAGCTACAAAAATCAAGTAAAAGTTATGTTTTCATGTAATATAGAGAAGACACTTCATTTAAAGAGAAAAACGTTTAACAGAAAAGGAGAAAATGAAACCTATGGGAGAAAGCTTACAGAGAATAAGAGTCTTTATCTCATCCTAAAGTTAGATTACCATCATAAGGTAATGGGGACTGCATGGGAAGTTTTCAAAGATTACCTTAGTAAGATGTGATTTAATAGAACCTGGAATATCTTGAACTATTGGTGAAAATGTTTCTAGGGCATCTTAGAAACTAAAATGTCAACATGGCCACTGTCTTAAATATTTTTTACCACTTCGTATTTAGTATTTTATATATTAAAACCTCTATTTTAACAAACTTTGGCAATTTAAGTTCCAGAAAGAAAGTGGTGAAAAGTAAAGTCAATTTAAGCTGCTGTAGGAAGTCATTATTTTTGAAATCTGTCCTTATTGGCATCAAGTTTATAAACTAGACTTTATAAACCTGTCTACTACCCTTTATAAACTTGTCTACACATGTTAATCATGAACTCATGAGAAATCATATTTTTAAGAAAGAAAAGTGAGTCTCTAGATTTTTTAAAATGATTTTCTTTAAATTTTTTTTTCAAAGTCTCAGCACGAAAAGGAAGCGTCAAAGAAATATATTGACTTAAAGGTCTTTCTGCAACAGAGGTTGCAACAAGTAGTGAATAAAAAGGATGACTTAGAAAAAGAGGTGACCAGGTAAGATTTTAATATTTCAGATCATTTCTGCCACGAATTAAGATTTAACTGTCATTTTACTTTATTAAAACTGAAATACAAATTTATTTCCTCTCTGTAATTTTGATAATTAAAATATCCTATTTAAAAACTTACTGCAGAAACACAGCACAATCTGCAAATGTTTTGAGGGCCACGATATTGTACTTACTCTTTAATGATTCCTCAAACCATAATGAGGTTGCCTTTTGCATATCCCGTCACCTGCACTTTTCATGACTACCTTGAATTTTTATTTCTACCACATAAAGTCTCTCCCTGATGATCTTCCCTTCTTTTCATAGTGTGCTCCCTTCTGCATTCAAAGAGTTTAATAACTAAAACTTATCTGTGTCATTGTTTAACAACACCAAAACTTATCTTGATTTGGCTTATGTTTTTTTCTCTTTTTTTAGTTATAAAAGATATCACACATACAAAATGTCCGTATGATTTAACGAATAAATTGGATAATCCTGTTTTTACCACTCATTGAAACACAATGGCATCTTTCCCTTGTCTGGGGAGCCGCCACATGGCTTCCTTTCTGTTTGTTGGCTGAGTTCTTAAGTTTGTTCTCTGATTCTCATCAGTGTGTTTCCTGTCACTTAACTGTCTTTCTCTACATTGTTTCATATCCTTTTCATTTTGTTAACATTGTACTAGGAAAGATCTCTTGTTGAAAGTCTTGAAGAGACTGTTACACCTTATCTCCCTGATTTCCCTTCTTCTAAACCCCTGCCCCTTTCAGATTTCCCCTTCCACTCAGACTTCAAAGATTCTTCTTTCCTGCTTCTCCTATTTTGAATGATCTCCTTGATGTTGGTACTTTTCTTTCCTTCTTATAGACTATCCTCAGTAGGTACCATAAGGTATTTTTGTGTCTTTTCAAAACATTCACGTATAATTATGCTTTTCTTCTTCACCTTGGATACCTATCTCTGGTTTCTAGTTGATATTTAATACTAGATTAATGATTTATAGTAACATAGTAAAATGAACATTAATAATAACTTATTTATAAGAACTCCATATAGTTACAATATTAACTATATATCCATATCACATATGTCATGACTTGTTTTCATTTTATTTACATCAGATTATAATGTAGCTAGTATGCTTTCAAACAATATTAGATTAGAACAAATGAGAGCATCATAATTTATAGATTTGCTTATTTGATATGATTTTATAAACATAATATCTGTTTAAATAATAACTAAATATTTATTCATAAAGAATCTGATATACTTGTTTTGTACATTTCTTCAGACTTAAAGAACTCCTAAAAGTTATGAAAAAGAAATTAAATGAATGTGATAATGAAGAGCTTAGTTTCCCTGGAGATTTAAAACCAAGTGCAGCTAACATGGAAATTCAATCTAAAGAGCCAAAACAGAAGGTGATTTTAAATCAATTTTGGGACCCAAAACTCACCTAATTTGGGGAAATAGATATCATTGAATGCTTTGAGTAGTGAAATATAGATTTTTATGTTAATTTTATAGACTTGGTATCAGTGAAAAAGAGCTTTTACCTTAATCACTTTTCTATCAAAAGGGCCTACTGTTAACTCTGTATGTCTTGAACCCTGGCACCAGCACCAAATCAAAAAAAATTTTGGCAGCAGCTTTATTGAGACATAATGAACATACCATGCAGTTCACTCATTTAACGTGTACATACAGTTCAGTGCCTTTTTCTATGTTCAAAGAGTTACACAGTCATCCTCACAGTCAGTGTGGGGACATTTTCATCCCCCTAAAAAGTAGCCCTTTGCCCTTTAGCAACCACCCTGGGCCAGCTTCCACTTCCCCACTCTTCCTGGCCCTCGGGAACCACTACTGTCCTCTCAGTCTCTCTAGATTTGTCTATTCTGCACATGTCATATCAGTGGAATCACACAGTAGGTGCTCCTTTGTGACTGCCTTTTTTATTCAGCATAATGTTTTCAAGGTACGTCTCTTTTGGAGCATGTATTACCAGTACTTCATTGCTGATTATTGCTGAATAACATTTCATTGCATGAAGCCACCACATTTTTAAAAATCTATTCATCATTTGATGAACCCTTGGGTTACTTCCAGTTTTGGTGTTGTTACTAATACTGCTATGAACATTCATGTCCAACTTCTTATGTGAACATATGTTTTCATTCTCTTGGCAATATAATTATAATTCTCTTGGATAAGTTCTTTAGCCTTTTGAGAAACTGTCAGACTGTTTTCCACAGTGGCTGCACCATTTTGCATTTTCATTGACAGTGTATGAGGGTTCCAGTTTCTCCACATTCTTGCCAACACTTGTCATTCCCTGTGTTTTTTATTGTAGCCATCCTAGTGGGTGGGAAGTGGCCTCTCATTACTGGTTTTGATTTGCAGTTTTCTAATGACTAGTGATGTTGACCATCTTTTCACATGCTTATTAACCATTTGCATATATACTTTGAAAAACTATGTATTCAATTCCTTTGCCCATTTTTAATTGAATTGTTTTTGTATTATTGAATTTTGAGAGTTCTTTAAATATCCTACATACAAATCCCTTATTAGATAAAGGATTTTCAAATATTTCTTTCATTCAGTAGCTCCCCTATTCATTTTCCTGATGGTGCCTTTCAAAGCACAGAAGGTTTTGATTTTGATGAACCCAGTTCATCTCATTTTGTCTTTTGGTTTCACATCTAAACTTGAAGTAAGGCAGAGGAGACGTTGTATTTAAATGGTGCCAAATTCAATCATGAAGATATACACCTATGTTTTCTTCTAAGAGTTTTATAGTTTTAGCTTTTACATTTTAAGTTAACTTTCATATATGGTCTGAGGTAGAGGTCTAATTTTATTCATTTGCATGTGGATATCCAGCTGTCCCAGGATGATTTGTTAAGAAGACTATACATAACTGATTTAATTGTCTGGCACCCTTGTCAAAAAGCAGTGGGTCATAAATGGGGTTAAGGTTTGGATTCTCCCTTCTACTTCACTGATGAATAAGTCTGTCCTTATGCCAGTACCAAATCATGAGTATCTTTCTCAGTCATCTTCTATATTACCAGTTGTTTTATGTAATAATAATAAAAAAAAAAAGTCAGTGTAGTTGAATGTTTTTACCTCTACTCTTATGGAGATTTCCTGTTTCTTGATAAAGCCTATGGCCAGCTTATGTTTGCTGACTCTGTGACTTGATGGGAAAGTAGGCTTACAAAGATAACACCCAATCCCTTTTTTCTCCATTCAAACCTTCAGCCTCTAACCCAGTGCTTCCCACTTCACTACCATTTCCATGAAATCCTGGTAACAGGATCTGCTGACTTAGCCATTTCCTTCATTGTGTTTAACTCTTAATTCATAGACTTGCCAATAGGGAGGAGAAGATTAAAATCTGGACTGTCACCTTTCCCCTTTAGAAATGCCTGACTGTGAAATCTCAAATTTTATTTTATTTTAAATATATATATATATACGTATATACATTATGTTTTATTACAGAGAGGAAAAGGGAGGAAGAGAGAGAGATGAGAGAGAGAGAGAGAGAGAGAGAGAGGGAGAGAGAGAGAGAGAGAAACATCAATGATGAGAGAGAATCATTGATAGGCTGTCTCCTGCACACCCCCTACTGGGGATTGAGCCCACAACCCAGGAATGTGCCCTTGACCTGAATCAAACGCTGGACCCTTCAGTCTGCAGGCTGACGCTCTATCCACTGACCCAAACCAGCTAGGGCTGAACTCTCAAAATTTTAAGCCAATTAGTTTCCTATGGAGAAACACTGGTATAACATAAGCAAGCTTGAAGTAAGCTAGAGGAGAAATTGTACTTAAATGGTGCCAAAAGGCATTGCCGTTGTTTTGCCACTGAGATTTAAAATGATTTCATAAGTCTTGGCTTCATCCTTAGATCATGTCTTCCTGGACACCCTGGATTTGATGTTAGCCCAGAGCCATTTTTTTATTTAACATTATTTGATAATTGGACATGTGGGAGAAGGTGTAAACGGGAAATGGATATTTGAAACCCATAAATCCGGGTTCTTTTTTATTTAACTGTCTTTCTTCAGCTTATTTTTCCCCTTGATTTCACTTTCAGCTGCTTCCTAGCGAGAATCCCTGTCACCCTCGTTTCGGTGTCATTGTGTTCACTTTCCCAGAAGCCCTTGCTGTCAGCCTCCTTAGGGGCCATCAGGCCTCCACTCACCGTTTCTTGGAGGCCCTTTTGGTTTTCATTCTCACGCTTCTCTACATTATGTCGGGTTCCCCCTGCCTCCTGTTCAACGGCGCTCCCGTGGGTGTGTTTCTTTTTAGTGTCAGCACTCTATTCTCAATGTCAGTAACTGTGCCAGTTACTTATTGCTGCTTAATAACCACCTCCAAACCTCGTGTCTTAAAGCAGCATTTACTTGTTCACAAATCTGCAGTGAGGCTGGCTCATTCCTTTCTCACTTGCCACCAGCTGGGATGACCTGAAGCTGGGAAGTGGAATCTTCTAAACTCTTGTTCGTTCACGGGTTTGTCAGGTGCAGCGGGCTTTTGGCTGGGACGTTCGCTGGGGCAGTGTCAGCTGGACCCCTGTATGAGGAATGACCACGTGGCCTGGGCTGCTTCCTTCTTCACAACACGGTGGCTGGGTTCCCAGGGTGAGCTTCCCTGGGGAGAGAGTCAGATGGCACCAGACAGAGCAGTCACACAGCAGTCACCATTTCCTATTCACCAGAACCCAGTTAGCACTGAGGCCAGCACCTATTTCCTGGACAAGTGCCAAACAATCTGGAGACGTGTTTCAAAAACTCGGCATCCCTCACCTTGTCTTATCAAATAACCATTGTATCTGAAGGAAAGTAGTTCTTCCCAAGTCATGATCACTGACATTCCAGCAAGTTTGTTGTTGATGATTATGTTGTTTTTGTTTAGTATGTTCTCTTATTTTATGGGAAGTAACAAAGAATTTCAAGATAGCACCATTGGATTAAGCCGCCATACCCATTTTTTTTTTTTTAATTCTAAAAAATGTAGGGTTCATCTCGCTAAACTTTTAGTGAGAGATGTAATTTCTCAGTAACGCAGGGAATCATTTCTTCTTGGAATGCAATTCAAATTAGCATCAAACCTTTGTAGTTCAGTAAAAGATGCATGCTATTAAAGTCTATATTTATAAGATTCATTAATTAGTCTCATTTTGAAAGTCTTACTTTGGGAGGCATTTGTTGACTCAGTCCTGAATACCTCAATATGATATCCCTACAACTGTTTTTTAAAGGTTATGAAGTGTTAAGATGGGGGACGAGATAAGAGACTTTCTATTCAGGAACAATCTATAGTCATTTTGTGGAGAAAAGACATGAAAAAGTCATAGAAAAAAAGAGTATAAAATCAAGTGCAGAAGAGATATTGTGTGGCAAAGACGACAACAGTAAATATATTTTTGTGACTCCTGGTTGTTTTTACTCTGGTCTTGATTCTGAGTAATTCAAGATTCCACATTCTAAGACCCTACCAGAGTATACGTAACATTTCATTTCAACAGTTCATACTGGTGTCCACACCTTCATAACCAAACTATATTTTTTTATTCATGCAGAATGATGAGCTTATAGCAAAACTGCAACCTTCTTCTTCTAAATGTGTACGTCTGGATGAAGAAAAGCCACCTCAACAGGAGTTATCAGTGGAAGCACTTCTAAAGAGACGTGAAGAACTAAAGGATAGAGTAAAGAAGGCGAAAGAAGAAGCAGTGAACTTCAGAACATATATGGAAACGGATATGGTAGAATACTGTGAATTAGGAGAGTATAAAAAGAAGACTGAAGAAAGAGCAAGACGGGATGTAGCAGACACAATAGAACAAGTCAATTCATTTTTACAGGTTAATTTATTGATTTAATGTGCTTTAATCCATTTCACTGCAAATTACCTTTTGGATAAATACAGTATTTTTGCCTTTCCTTTACTTCCTTTAACAGCAATTTATTTTGTAGATTTCTGGAAGGAAGGTGGTGTTTGTTTTCTTTTTCAGTATTTTAGTTTCCAACATTATTATCACTAAGTTGATCTTTCCAAATGATTCATAGTAGAGGATCATTTTAGTTTTAAGACTAGTTGATGTAAAATAAGACTATTAGGAAGAAAATGTAAAAAAAAACATGATTTTAAAATTGTACCATGTAATTGAATTAAGTTATATTTTTTAACTTTTAATATCTTATACTGATTCTATTATTCTTTGAATTATCAGATTATAGGAGTACTAATAGAAGAATGATTAGCTTTATAATTCAGAATTGATTCAGTGGACATTGATGATAAATATATTAAATTTCAGGTTTTTGACACTTAAAGCTGATCTCTGAGTTGATGACTCAAAACCAAAGAAAACAAATATAAGTGTTCAGGTTATACCTACTTTAAGAATTTATCCTTTTTATTTGCTGTAGATACAAAGAGCATCTCAAGAAAGGTCGGAGCAGATGATAAATAATCATACTTCAACAATGAGTTCTTTGGAACTCAGAAATAAAGAGCTGGAATCAGAAACCTCTAAAGTGCAAACTTCTCAAGATGATATCAAAAGAGAATTGGAAAAATATGTGCGACTCTACCGAGAACAATTGGAAGGCACAAAGTTATTGGAAAATAAGCTAACTGAGTAAGTTGAATGCAGAATCAAAGAAAATAAATTTAACTCATTAATTAGCCTCTAAACTTTAAGCATAGTTACTATTGGGCCAGGTTCATAGATTAGTAGGGCGTGAAAGCCAACTAAATCTTATAACTTTGGAAAGTGATGTTAGTAAATAAACTTACCTTTCAAATGTTCCTCCAAGAAAGTTTAATCTCTCCCTTTTTTGTTTTTACATGCCTTTATCCCCCCCCCCCTTAATATTTTCATGTAGTTAACTGGGTCTACTACTAGTCTTTAAGCTGAGTGTCTTGAAACTCTAAAATTTAGACAGCGATATTATTATAAAATTGCTTTTCAGAAGTCCCCTAAATAGAAATACTTAAGATAACAACTTAAGCTCAAAGGGTTAAGTTACTCCAACACATTCTGGTACTTGGTATATTGACTTTCAGGATTGTGATCTTTATTATTATCAATAGACTAGAAGCCCAGTGCATGAAATGCGTGCACAGACAGGGTCCCTAGGGCTGGCTGGTGATCAGGGCCAATCTGAGCCTTCTGGCTACTGGCCAGGGCTCCCTTCATTCCGAGCTACCCCGTGGTGGTCAGCGCACATCAAAGTGAGTGATCAAACTCCAGGTCTCTCAGTTGAACTTTTGAGGGGACACTTTGCATATTAGTATTCTATAAATACTATATATACAAAATCGCACAGACCTACCGCACCTGTGGGACCCAGACCCACCATGCGGGTGGGACCCCAGACCCACTGTGCGTGAGTAGCTCGCAGCTTCCACTATGCACGAGTCGCAGGCCCCACCTCCTTGCGGAGAGGTTCACAAGCCAGGGGAGGGGGCGCGGGGAGGGAGGGACTGAGAGGTGCTCCATGTACCTCCTGGTGACCGGTTGTTTGGTTGTTCTCACATTCCAGTGTTATGGCCATGGGCCTTTTAAAATATAGATAGATGGCCTCTGGAGCTGTTTTAGTCATTTGATCACCAGCCAGGTTATCTTGTTCTCCCTTAGAGGTAGTTGCTCTAAATTATGCCTTGGTGTCAAATGATTAATATCTCCAAGGTAATGAGTGTATTGTACAGGGTGGTGAAGGCAAGTGCTTGGCAATGTCTTTGAGGGATTTCTTTTTTTAAATCCCTAAAGTGGCTACTAAATATGTCCAAGGGCATCTTCAAGGATCTTGTAAGTACAGCCCTTCCAGAGGCAGCAAGTATTACCTGATAAGCCGTCTGCATCACTGATAGCCTCCCTACTTTGGATTAAGTATTTAGCTGGGACCCCCTCTCCCCACTGCCTGGAAACATAAGTACTTTTTAAGAAAAATTAAGAACCTATACTTGAATAGAGTAAGTCTGCTCTGACACATTTTCATTGCTTAAATGCTATTTAATGGGAAATTCCATTTACTATCCTGGCTACTTTAAAAAATTATGTCACTTAAGGAAAAATAAAATACTAAGCATTTGTTGTTTACAGTTTTCCTAGGACTAAAGAGAGGCTAGCAGAGGTCAGCACCAAACTTCTCCTGGAGAAACAGCTGAAAAGACCATTGCTCAGCAAGAGAAATTCAATTCCAGGAGAAAACTTGGGGATTCCTACCTCAAGGCCATGCACTTCAACTTACTGCAGGGTTAGTTCTATTATCTTTTTTCACCTTGGGTTGCAGATTTCTGATATAATTCTTGTGTTTCATTTGGTGAAATTCTGAGTTGCTTAATTGACTAGTACACACTAATAGAAAGTCTTAATTATTGTGCTAATATAGAAAGGAGACAGAAGTTTTATAATCATCTTTAAGTCCCTGGATCTCTCATTTTTAAGAGATACGTATCATTAACTTTATTTAATTCATATGACTAAAGTGACACACTTTAAACTTCTTCAAAAGCTGCATTTCAGTTTGATTTTAGAAATTATATATTATTGTCTAGTAAGCAGTGGTATACTTGGAGATGCTTTGGCTTACTTTCTAATGGATTTTATATTGGTGATGGTTCCTAACAGTTTTTAAGTTTTGCTGAACCCCGACTTTTACACCCCTAAGCATAAGTGAATGATTGACATCTAAATATTTAACCATTTATAGATGTTTGCTACTGAAATGAAATGGACATAAATCATTTTTATGAATTAAATAAACGTAGCACTAAAAGGATTAATTTCTGTCTTTAAGTGAAAATGTTTGTCATCTTCTTTGGTCAGAGAACAGTGTTAATTGCTATTTACTTCAACATTTTTATTCCAATTGTTATAAAATGTCTTGCTGAGCAGCTGTACACTTCATAAAATAATTAAATTTAGCAAATATTTGAATGTTTATTTTTAAGTTTATGTATTAATATTTGAATTTTTAAATAAATAAAGTGTGTTTATGTCTGTTTATCTTGATAGCACTTGAATGACTGATGACTAAGATGGCAATGAGAGGGAGTCTTGAAATAGCAACTAGCTTTCATTGTGTATCAGAGCTATTAAAATATTCCTTCTTCATCTTATTATTGAGTTATTCAGCAACAGAATTTCTGTTTGGTTCTTTTTTGTACTTCTCATCAGTTTAGTAAAGTACTCGTTCTGTTCATTATTTTTATTCCTGAGCTCATTGAACTGACTTTTGAGTTTAATTGTATCTCGCTGAGTTTCTTCATGACTATTTGGCTATTTTGATTTCTCTGTTCATTTAGATCACAATCGTGCATTATTTTGAGTTTTCTTCTGGAGAATTGTCATTTTCTTTCTGTGTTAGTGTTACTATGGTGGTCCAGCCTGCTTGATGCGTTGGTCTTCTGCTGGCACATTTGAAGTGGTGAACACTTTTCTTAGGAATGTGGTGATTTTCACAATTCAGCAGATTGATAGTTTCAGGTCTTTCTTTTGTATTCCAGTAGATGGTGGTATAGCGCAGTTTTTCTTTTCTCTTACCTGTACTACTGAAACTTGGGGAGGGTGTGCAGTGAGTCAAGGTGTGTGAGGCTTGGCTTTGGACATGGGAGTGGCAGCCTGGGTAACGAGTGTGGTGGGTGCCAACACTGTATCCAGGTCGTCTGGACCTCAGGGCACCCTATGGTGGTAGGTGTGGGTGTGGCCAGTTGAGGGGAGCCAGTTTGTGAGCCCACTGAGCTGCTACCTCATTCCCTTTGGCCACTGGCAGCAGTGTGTACTGTGGCCTGGAGGCTGGAGACTTGGCTCTGCTGCTGCTGCTGGTCTGTGGTGGTGTGAGCACAGCTGTAATTGGGGAGGGACCTGGATTTGGGGAGGGGAAGGGAATGCTGCTGGGCAGTGGTGTGCGCACTGCACCCTGCCTCCCCCACCGCTACAGTGTGTGCTAGGGCTGTACCTTCAGCCTTGTCCTTGGAGAACTGCAGTAGGGGCCTGTCCTGCTTTTCTCTCCATCCTGCCTCTCCTGCACATCCCTAGACGCCCACTTTCCAGGTTGAGCAGAGGAGCCTTTGTTGGGGTCTAGATGTCCACTTGTTGTAGATTTAAGAGGAGATACATTTTGCCATGATGCTGACGTCACACGCTGAAATACCCATTTCAATCAATGCACGATGGCTTATGGTTTTAATGATCTTTTTACGGTCTTTTTCATGCAGAGAAAGGTAGCACAGGCCTGTGCTAAATGACACGTCAACCTATTTTTTTTTCAGTTTGCTTCATCATAACACAACATAGAAGAGCAACGCTAAGATTTGCTAGATAGCCTTTTGGCCAAATAAGGTCTCAGTTATCACAAATTTGTGAAACTGGGCTACTGGTACAAAAAATCAAATACTTTTTTGAATTGTTAGGCAAAACTATGATGCAGACTTGCAATGTTCTCACCAGAAAAATCAGAAAATGTCTCATTTTCCAAAATGAAGAAGAAAGAGTATGTAAATGCAGAAGCAATGCAAGGGAAGATACTTGTGGAAATTTTTTTGTTTACTAATTTGGGAGGAATGAGGTGCTTACTTTTAGTATTTCTATATACATTGAAAAAAAATAGTTGGTTTTAAACTTAACGTAGTAGTTTCACAGTATACATAAGTTCAATATCGGGCATTGGTTCACCAAATCATGCTAGACTCAATAAAAGAGAATATGAAACACCAATCTATCAAGATATAGAGATAGATTGCCAAAATTTTTTTAAAAATATATATTTTATTGATTTTTAAAGAGAGGAAGGGAGAGGGATAGAAAGTTAGAAACATCAATGAGAGGGAAACATCAATCAGCTGCCTCCTGCACACTCCCTACTGGGTATGTGCCCGCCACCAAGGTACAGGTCCTTGGCTGGAATCAAACCTGGGACCCTTGAGTCCGCAGGCCAACACTCTATTCACTGAGCCAAACTGATTAGGGCACAAAATTTCTATAGCAGTTGTTGTTTACAAAATTCTTAGACTTATGGAAAGAAGGTGCCTTGTAGAGTCACTGGGGATGTAGTTATTGCCATTAGGAAAACAACTAATTCTATGAGAGATAATAACATGTTGTCTAAAATAATAGAAAGGGGTGGGTTTTGAGATGGGGCAATACAAAACAACAGACTTCTAAAGATTTTTAAATTATGATTCTAAAGAATAAATGTTACAAATACATCAATATTGAATTTGTTTATCAATCCCCTTTATTTGTAAGGTTTAAACATTTTGGACTATTCTTACTGTAGTGTTCTGTCTTATTCGGCATTGTTTTTCTAACTTTAAGGACAACCCTTCCTATCTAATAAAGATGTAATATTCAAATTGACTGTCACTCCAACACACAAGATGGCCGCCCCCATGTAGTCAAAGATAGCCGCCCCCATGTGGACACAAGATGGCCAGCAGGGGAGGGCAGTTGTGGGCCATCAGGCCAGCAGGGGAGGGCAGTTGAGAGGGACCAGGCCTGCAGGGGAGGACAGTTAGGGGCAACCAGGCCTGCAGAGGAGGGCAGTTGGGAGGCAACTAGGCCGGCAGAGGAGGACATTTAGGGGAGACCAGGTTGGGAGGGGAGGGCAGTTGGGGGTGACCAGGCCTGTGGGAGAGGACAGTTAGGGGTGACCAGGCCAGCAAGGAGGGCAGTTAGGGGTGACCAGGTTGGCAGGGGAGGTCAGTTTAACACAATTGGGCCAGCAGGGAATTAGTTAGGCATCGATGAGGCTGGCAGGGGAGTGGTTAGCGGGTGATCAGGCTGGCAGGCAAAGTGGTTAGGGTCAATCAGGCAGGCAGGCAGGTGAGCAGTTGGGAGCCAGCAGTCCTAGATTGTGAGAGGGATGTCCTTCGGGATCAGGCCTAAACGGGCAGTCAGACATCCCTCAAGGGGTCCCAAATTGGAGAGGGTGCAGGATGGGCTGAGGGACACACACCACCTTCCCATGCACGAATTTAGTGCAATGGGCCTCTAGTGATTTGCATAATAAAGTATCACTCTAATCTGTGATTTCAGTTCTCATCACATTGATGATATTTAGGTTTGTTTCCTTTGTCATCATTACATGGAGGTGAGCCTTGCCCAATTGATTTCATTGTACTGGTATAGATTGCTACATACCAGTTTTGCTAATTCTTACTGTTAGTTTTCTTCACATTCTAGTTTAATTCTGGATGTTTGTCCAATATATCAGAAGTGATTTCACGGTTTTATTTAATGATACTATGATAAATTACAAAAGTTAAAATTAGCTTGAACAGAAATATCACTAGATTTTCTTGCACATAGAATTGTTTTCTTAGAACTGAAAACTTAAAAATTTATTCCCAACAATTTTATAACAGATAGAATTTATCTGATTTCAAAATTTTTTATATTCAACTGTTTTTCAGTATTTGTGTTCCTAACACAATGCATGTCACATAGTTCCTCATTGTCCTTTCAATTTGTGTTAAATAGGTAGATTCAATTTTACATTGATTGATTTGGGGACTTTTGGTTCATTTCTAAGACTTTCATAAAATATTAGAACTTTAATAATTTATTTAAGTAATTTTTTCTATTTCTCAAATGTGTATTCAGTTAGCAACTCTTGGTATACAAATACATGAAAGCTAAAACAGTTACTATTCCTAAGACTTTAGCTTTGTACATAGCAGACAGAACATTGCGTCTCAACACAATGTTGAGTCTCAGTGCTTCATGTTTACAACAACAAGGCAGTGTCTTTCTACTCTGAATTTTACCTCTATTCACTCTCTCACAGCGGGTATGCTATTTTCTCAGAAGGCAGAAACAGAGCTTAATAAACTTGTTTATCACACCAATTATATGCTCTAGATAATTCCTCATGTCTTTACTTTGTCCACTTAGACAATTGCCCTGTAGTCATTTCTGTAAGTGTAGAGTAGTCATCTTTCTTGTTGGAGCTGTGCTGGGGTAGGTGGCAAATGACAGCCCTGTTTCTCTTTTGAGATTAGATCAGAGGAGTCAGGCAGATGGAGATGGACTTCCTAGCTTGTTACCCACACATAGTAAGGCATTGGAAAATGTGGTTTAGATGTGGGGTCACAGGGCTTCTGAACACTCATCCCAAAGCAGGCAGTTTCACTCCCAGCTGTGAGTGGAGGAAAGAAATACCTGACACCTGTCCCTGGGCAGGTTGCTCGCTGCAGAGATGAGAGAGGACCCAAATTCATGTGACTGTGGGCAGACATGTCTTTTCAAACAAGTGTTTTGGAGCTAAGCAAGCATCCTCAGTTCCTTTTCTCAAGTGCACACATCAGGTACACCTCGCATCCTCTGGTGAGGAAGGTAGAGGGAGTCTAAGGCCTCACTCATGTGGACTGGAGAGCAGAGAAGTGAAGGTGCTCCTATACTTTCTGACGGGGTTAAATCATAATGGAAATTAAGTTCATGTCTTATGTACAGACCAACTAAGGATGAAAGAGGTTGGGCAGAAGTATGCTAGACGGTAAAGAGAAATCGGTTTTGTGTTTTACTGGTAAATTTTGCTGTAGATAACTCCCAACACAGATAATTCATTTGTTGATTGATTTTGGTAAACCAAGTTTTATTTAGAGGGAATGGATAGTTCCTTTAGGGAAGAATTTCCTTAATTTAACTAAAGATTTTCTCCTTCAAGTTTCTTGTAGTGAGGCTAAATAATCTGTGCTT